>NC_136428.1:39238765-39968765 GCF_052849685.1 Lactuca virosa
ACCGATTGGGGTGGGAGGGATAGCGTGGGGTAGGGGGTACTGAAGAACCTCCAGTCCTTTTTTTTCTTTTGTCCTATTCAATTGTGTTGTTGACTGTTTGTACTCTACAACAGTCTTAATGTTGAATACTAACACCCACTACCCCTGCAGTTCAATCAAGACACCTAATCAATCAAAAACTTCAACAATTAATATGAATAGAAACACAAACTATTATAAGACTAAAGGGTAATATAGTCAGTTAATATGAATAGAAACACAAACTATCAACGAACTTGACGGAGGTCGACACGTGTCAGGAAGTAAATGGAATGGATGTTTTGCATACCAAGGAATCATAGCAGATCATGAGGGGTTGCAAGAGCTGATCCGGTGTGACAAAATAATCAGTAGGATCCTGGTCGTAAGGAGAAATCCCAGTCTTCATATCATATGTGATGGGTTTTGTATACTACAACATCCTATGGTGCACATACAACCCTAAATACCTTGGATCTATGTTTTTACAAATTATACATGCAAATGGTTTCCAAGGCATTAATCCTATAACTAGCATTCAATTGTCATATACCATATAAGACACTAGTTAGAGTAACATACTTTCTATGTAGCTTGAAGTATTGATGTATTTGGTCTTAAGAGCTTAGCCTCAATAGTGTGGAAGCCTCAAATGAAGTCACAAAACATCATGGACAAGAGATTAAACATGAGAGAGAATTCATACTCACCAAAACCGTCCATATCCTCCAAGAATACATTAGTGGTGATTTTGGCTATGAAGTAACATATTTATATGTGGAATTCCAAATGTCATTGGTTAACCCAAACCCATACCCATGGGTTTATGATCCATGGTTCATGTGGCCCAACTCTTTATGTATCCATACATAAACTTGGTCCAACATGGATCATAAGCCCAACACATATAAATATAACCAATTACCATAATTAGTCCCCATAGATTTAATTAGTCTCTTTTGATCACTAAATTAATTCCAAATTAATTCTTGATCAATACTAATTAAAACATATGATTTCATATTAATATATTAGAACTTATAATATATTAATAAATCATACATAACGTTCTCTCAAGAGTCAATCCTAACAAATTGTCCTGATGATATACAACCCAAATGGACCATGCTACTCTCGGGTCAAGTACATACCAATAATAGTTATAGGCTTAGACATCTAATCCAACAATATGATCATCAAGAACCGGACTTCTCAAAATGTTTGAATTTTTAGTTAAAAGGTTTGGTATAAGTTTCAATCCATTGAACCTCCATGAGTAGTGAATTTTTCCTGAGAAGTTGCCAGATGAACACCCAAAAGCTTTGACACTAACTCTTCATTATCATTTGAAGATCTCCCAATTGCAGCTTGAGGACTTGATGGACCTCCTACAGACATCATCCACTTCATCGAATTATTTCGCCTCCATATCTTCTCACCCTACATCAAAATCATTCAACTACTTTCACTTTCTAAATTAAGATACAGAAATTACTAGAAAGTAAAAGAAATCCAATTAATGGGATTAAAATATTATAAAAGGTTGCTGCACTTCCACAACTGTCGAACTTCGCATAGCATCTAATATTAGTTGAATGTTATATGTCAAATAAGAAACCTATAATACAACAAAAGATATTAGAACTTCATAAGAAATCATTGTTTTTTTAGAAACAAAAGTACTAACTTTTTTTAAGCCTGCTATTAAGCTAGCAGGAACCCAGCCATGTTCATCCATGTTTCTTTTCAAGTATATATCTCTCACCAAGTTCTCATTACTACAATGTAACATTTAAACAAAAAAATTGATAGTAAAAAACAAACCTAATCTACATTTTTTAAAAATGAGGTACCTGAAATAATAATCGATTTGGGTCACAATCTTAACATGCAATTGTGGATCCGGAACAACAAAGTACATTGAAGGTGCTAATGGGGTAACAAAAGGCATGCCTCTAAGGGACTACGAGTGTTCATAAGCTGAAATAATAAGTAGTAAATTGTTGACCTTCTAGAAGCTGTTCTAAATGCCTACGAGTGTTCATGAGTTGGAAATTAAATAAAATATGTGGAAAAAATTAGTAATACTTACAAAAAACAGAACCCGGCCAATTGGAATTAACATTATAATAAGATGATCAATTAATTACCTTTTCTTTTACCTCCCCAAGAACAGTTCTGTAAGGAGAAATCCCAGTTTTCTGAAGCGTGCTTGGCTCTAGAAGCTTTCGAAAGCTTCCTCTTCCACCTTGTAATTCAGCAAAAAGCTTTCTCTGATTGGGGCTTAAAGTTCTAGATTTTGGTGTGGGAGTTTGATGACCATTACTGGCTGAAAAAGGTAAATCTTGATAACGTTGGCTGAAAAGTTGGTTTGCCTGGTTTTTCAGTGGTTTATACTCTGATCCAGGAACATCAAGATGAGGATAATGAGACTGATCTTTGTTGCATTCTAATAAAGCAATATATAGAAAATTATATACGAGTTTATTAGCTAATTAAATATAAAATTAAATTTCAATGATCATTTTGTTTTGTTTTGTTAGTTAATTAACCTATACAAGAGGGTACATCAGCTTGAGCAGGAAGTTATGTAGGTAGGCCATGGACATTATGGGTTTGATTCTTTTGCGTTTGGTTCAAACTCATGTATCGATCCTCTTCTGAATTTTCTGAAAGTATGAAAGAAAATCATTAATTCAACAAAACCATTGTTTTAACTTTGTGATGTTTTGTAACAGCACTACATGTTACATTCCCGATTCCAACTTTTTACTCATTCATATTACCAGATTTTGTAATTCAAATCAAGTCGTATTCCAACTTTAACCATATTTATTCTTTAAGTAAGTAAATTACGCTTAAATAATTCTAATTTCACCTACAAAATTTCATCTACTATCGCCAATAATCTCTAAAATCTAACCCTAACCATGGTTTTCAAAACTGAAGGGTAGACAATATAGACCCATACTATGGCTTGACCGATCATGACTTGGGTTGGATCATGAATTGGATCAAGTCGGGGAGTGGTGGTGTGATGTTGGGCAAAACCAGGTTGCATTCGGGCAGCTTGTGAACGGGCTTTTGCTGCCCGTCTTTCACTCGGATCCTTTCGTGGGCGCCACGTTTTCGTTTTTCAGGAATCATTAGTGATGCTTCGGGTCTTACTTCATGGTTGACCGGGTTCATCATTAGAATATAAAAAGATTTTTTAAAAAAAGAATGTAGAGATTTTGTCTGCAATTAGATATAGAATTAAAGATTAGTCATTAGTGAGTTCTAACACATAAATAAAGCTACAAGCCTGATGTAATTGTCAAAAGGATCTAGGAAACCATAGAAACTTTAGAATATAAAGTTATATAGCTTCATAACCAAAAGAGAAGGATCCGCAGTTAATGACATGCTGAAGCAGATGCATATAAGGAAAAATAATAAACAATCAATCTAGAAAATTAATATAGGTACTAATAAAAATTGGACTGTTGATCAACAACAAACATGATAGGCCAACTGGAACCCTAATCAGAACCAAATACTTACTATGTATGGAAAATTAGCTTATTTGAAAGTTCGAACACTTCAAAACAAAAGATTGAAATGAAGATACAAACCAGTTAAAAAAATTACTAATCGATCCTACAAGTTGATCCTGAATTTTCTGCACATGATTAACAGTTCTTCCATTAATTAGGTCGTATGAGTGATGATCAATTCTAGGTTAACTGATTACTTATTCATTTCGCCTGAGTCCTTTAGCACTCACGGCCACTTGCCAACTTGCTCATCAAATAAAACACCAAATAAGCGATCAGCTAAAAAAGCTCTACATGATACAACATTTGCGACTTAATCAATATAAAACATGATAGTGTGATTAAGATATAGGAGATTTTTTTGTTTCTTTAGATTTATTTTTCAATGAAATCATGCATAAAACATGTAAAACTCCTGCTCCCACCCACCTGTAAACCTAACAGATACCAACATGACCCTAGAAAATGACCATCCGAGATGAAAATCTGAAGATTGGATATAACCGACGAGTATCCCAATCGGGGAATGTAACCGCTTGCACCCATGCCATCAATAAGCTTGGAAATTCGGATTAACCTGGGAATGTACTGAACAAGAACAGTTGCTCGCAAAAGATCCTTTGCATAATTTTCTCCCAATGATGCAATGACATTTGGTAGGTTAAATAATACAATTATCTACATGGACAAGTAATTAAATTTTTGAGGAATGCACAAATGATGATGGTAAGTGACGATATATATATGCTTGAAAGAGAATCTTACCTAAGGAATTGGTAGTACAATAAATAGGTCAAGGAAAAAATACCAAGAAAGATAATGTAACACGGTTTTTCTAGGATGATCAACCAATTCTGGAGCACCTAGAACTCTTGATTCAGGTGAAAAGAATGCTAACCTGAACTGTAAAAGACATTAACAATTATTCGGTACCAGATAATCATTATAATACTATAATAACAAACTAAGATTATTGGATATGCAAGCAAATGGTCTATACATCATAGAAAAAAATCATGTATCACAATATAAATTCATCGTAGATTATTGGAGGAGGTTTTGGTGGGTTAATGATTACATCTTCTTCTTCTTATTCTAGAAGTGTTTAATTTAAGTCAGGAATTTCATCGAAATGGCTAGAATGCATAAATATTCTTTATGAATAGATGGGAATCAGAGCATGGAAAATGAAATTAAATCAAATCGATGATAGGATTGTATAAAGTAATGTAACGGATCTATTCTTACCTTGGAGTCGATACCTATACAGAGAAAGGTTGGAAGGCTAGTGAACAATGTTAAAGAATCTCAACAGATAAGAACCAACATATTCCTAGGAGGTAAGATGTCGAACCCTAGAATGCTGAAGAACATGTTAAACGCTAGAATGGTTACGAATGGTTGAAGAAATACGATGTAGGAGGTAAGATGTCGAGATATGGATTAAGCTTGTCGAACCCTAGAAGGAATCACTGACTCTTAGCAACTCTTTTGGAAGTGAAAGCTATGATAGCCGCACCTCACACCCAATGTGTGTGTGTCTTTTTCCTCCTCTTTTACGTTCTATGTGTCTTTGTTCCTAACTTGAAAAGAAATGGAGATAAATCACCAACTCTTCTGCAAGTGAAATTTGTTTTGTCCTTAGATCGTGAGAGAGAAATGGTGGGAAATTAAGCTAGCTAGGGTTGCAGGATGATCGAAAAGAAAAAAGCCCTAGCTAATGTCCTGCGATTTTGTGGAATATAGTATATGGTCAACGCGAGTTTGAAAAATTATAAAGTGACATCGATCTACACGACGCCCATTTTATTTAAGGTGCCCTCCGTGTTTTTTATTTGACACTAATTTTAGGGCACGTAAAAATGTGTGTCTGAAATCCTTTAAATTTTAGGAGAGATGACGTTATTTTTACGTCACACACTTTTGCGTATCGTAAATCCGTGCGTGTCATAAATTGCGTGTCATTAAAGGCATGTTTTCTAGTAGTGCTTCGACTCTCGTTTACATTATTTCAGCTAACAATCAACCGAGTTGACTTTCGATTTTTGTGTCCACACTCCTGCTGAAACTTTGAAATATCATGACTTCCTCATATGAAGTCAGATTTAGACGTTCTCTGTATGCACGATCTTGCTTATATAATTACTACGACTATTGTTTAGGTTAATAAGCAACATATCTTCGATTCGTATTTTATGACGCACTTTGAAATATCATGAGTTTGTTCTATATACCAATGGAATTCATATTGATTTTTCTACTTGTTTATGATGATTAATTTGGCTAAAAAATAATATATTCAACTTCGAATTTTACAAACAAACGGGTTGTACTAATTCCTCCAGTGAAGCTTCTTTGCTGGGTCACTACTAGATTGTTCTGAAATAAAAGGAAAAAATATTATTTCCATTCGATAATTTTATTCAAAACCGAAATTAGAACTTCATATAAAAGCCCATTTTCTTGAAGATCCAAAGAAAGGAAAACAGATAAATGAAGTGGGAAGAAAATTAATTATATTTGAGAAGCTAAAGAAATGAGAGGTAGCAATATCATCACCAAAAGAAGGAAAATCTTGCACCTTTCTATGTATTTGACGCTATTGTGTTGTGTTTCTCTACCACCTATAACAAATAGGAAATCAACAAAATCGGTGGAGAATCGACGTAGTTCAATACCTGAAGTAGCTGATGGCTAAAAGATTGGAAAATTTTAAAGAGATTGTAATCATTACTAACCTTCTCTGAGAACTCAATTTTAGGGCTTTCTATAACCACAATTGAAGACCAAAAAAAACTGGAGACCTGATGTCGGTGACGGGAAATCGAGGACTTAGGCCTTCCATCGACGAATGGTGTGGGTAAAAACGAAAGCAGACTGAGGTGGAGCCTTAATTGAATTAAGAAGTAGCGGTGAGCGAATAGTACAAGAAGTTTATAGTAATGTAAATGAAAGAGAGGCGGTGAAGGATATTGATGACGATAACAGATGATTGGATGATAGAAGTAGTGGAGGGAGCAAATGTGGTTGACTCTAAACTTTATTCATTAGTCGATGAACAATACCCGACCCGGCTCGGTTCATAAGCCGATAACAGAATATATATATATATATATATATATATATATATATATATATATAGAGAGAGAGAGAGAGAGAGAGAGAGAGAGAGAGAGAGAGAGAGAGAGAGAGAGAGAGAGAGAGAGAGAGAGAGAGAGAGAGAGAGAGAGAGAGAGAGAGAGAGAGAGAGAGAGAGAGAGAGAGAGAGAGAGAGAGAGAGAGAGAGAGAGAGAGAGAGAGAGAGAGAGAGAGAGAGAGAACATGTTATATGAAAAATAAGGTTAATGCTCTAGACTATTTTATATTTTCAAAAAATTTCTTTTTAAAACTACTTTTTTTTAAATGTTTCATATTTTTCTTATTTTTTTACGATCTTTTAGTTGATTTTCAGTTAATTTTTTTTCTTTTAAAAAAAAAGGCCTAACAAATTTTTTTTCTTTAAACAACCTTCATATTTAAAAAACTTTTTCATTTAAACAATTTTTTTCAATTTGACTCGTAATTTGCATGTTTCATTTTTTCGTTATTGTAAACCATACCTGATGGTCTAATTTATACTCGACTAGAGAGACCATCGTCTTTATATGGTCTACTTGTTACAATTTTGGAACAATAAAGATATAGTTTTTTTAAAAAAGCTAGCAAGTAGGTTGACAACTAGAAGGAATATCAAGAAATAACCACTTAGGCATTATGAAGCCGTTCAATCCATTTAAATCCTTACTAGAAGTACCAGCCATCAAACGTTATTTAGGCGAAAACAACCGAGCATTCCTAAAAACCCAAATATATCACCATAAAAAATAAAAAATAGCTTCCTAATAACTCTTTGTTGCTATCTGTATGCACAAATCAGAGAACAAAATCAATCACCCTCCATAGCAAGAAAAACCTAAAAAAAACAAATTCCACTATCTAGCGATCTCAAACATAAGATTTTTTGCATAGGACACTCTAATGATTTCATTGCTCGACAGTTTTTAATATGTTCCTTTTGTCTATATCTTAGAACATTTATTATTCGCTGTGTAATCTAACAATTATTCATCTATCGATTTGATTTTTTTTTATAAGATCCATTATTGACAATCTTCAAGATTGAAAATGACCCTTCATTTGAAGTTATTTACACATGTAGCATCAAAACCCAAGGTTGTTAGCTAAGAGCATTGGGTGTGAGTCAATGTTATAACACCACTTCACATGTCAGCTCAACTATAACACCACCTTAACACCATGTAGGAAATGATGTTCCTTGTTATGACATGTTATGAGAGTAGAGAGAGAAAGAGAGAGAGGCAAAGAAAAATGATGCTATTGGCCAATTCTCCCGTTGCAAAATGTCATGACACCAACGAGATGTACCATAACACATAGGGGGGCGGTGTTCCCCCCGTCACGACACCGTTGAAGGTGCCACATCACCCGGTTGCTTCTCGTTTTTGGCCCATACCGCATCCTCTAATAAACCAATAAACCAATTTTTTGCAATTCCTTTCTAATCAATTCCCGATGATTGTTTTTTTCTTTAAAGTCGCTCGCTCGCTCTCTCTCTCTCTCTCTCTCTCTCTATATATATATATATATATATATATATATATAATTTTATTTTGTCATATGTCATATTCTTATTCATTTTGTCACATGTAATTTACTGGTTATTTTAAATTGGTTTTTTTCCACATGTCATTTTATAGTTTTTTCCTATTTTATTAGATTCTATAAATGATTTAAATATAATAATTGCAATAAATATAATAATAAATGCATATCAATTTCATTAATTGATTTTCTTTCTAATTTCAAAATTTCAAAATTAAAGATTCATTAGTCAAGGTTGACAAGATCGGGATCTTACCTAGGATCAGTTTTGAGTTTGCAAGATCAGGATCGGAATCCTAATATCCCACAAAATAAAACAAAATTTTAATTTACAAAAACTTCAAAATATTAGTTATAAGTCACATCACAAAATGATAAATGGTAAATTGGTAAAAGTGCCAAAAGAAAATTCCATTTGCAAAAAAAAATAATAAATAAAATAAAACAAAATAAATAAATCAAGGAGAAGTATGATCGGATCGGTTCCCAATCTTACGATCCTATCTACGATATTACGATCATACCCAAATACGATCCAACTCGTTTTTAATATCAAGAATCGTAAGATCGTACGATCCTACGATCAAGATCATGATTTTGACAATCATGTCATTAGTTTTCTTTATTTATTTATCTAAATTATTTGTTTAAATTGAAAAGAGAAAAAACACTTTAATTTTAATAATTCAATATTTTTCTTATTTTTCTTTTAAATTCATACTTCTTAAATGTTTACAATTTAATATTAAGTTTTTTTTTCTTTTAAATAAACTCATGTAATATATGAATTTAACACCAAATATATATATATATATATATATATATATATATATATATATATATATATATATATATATATATATATGAACAAGAACTTAAGGTATAGTACTGTTTCTTTACTTTAGACATTGGACACACCATTATCTAAATTTTACACCTTTAGTCCTATTATGTGGCTTCTTCAATTTTGACAACAAAATGTTTTATATTTTGCCAAATTTAGTCCTTATAATATTTTTTGGCAGATTTAGTCCATACAACAAATATTACATATTTTGATAGTTTTGGTCCGTGCAACAGTGATTTTAAAATTTGGCAGATTTACTCCTGCAAAGTTTTTTTTTCAAAAACAATTCATATGTGTAACATTTATGTATATTGGCGGGTTTGACCCCCGTATACAAAACTAATTAAAAAAGTTGTCCCCGTATTATACAAAAAATGTCTAGGTGCTTCACAATTCTGCTACCATATTTTGTGAAGTTATTGATTTTACTTCATGACTTTCACTAAAGAGTTGATCACATTACTACACATAAAAATAAACAATAAAAATTATATTTTAGTAACAAAGGTTTTAAAATTTAACAGATTCAGTCCCTGCAACAAAGGTTACATATTTTGACAAATTTAGTCTCTGCAACAAAGGTTTTAAAATTTGGCAGATTACTCACTGTAATTTTTTTTTATAGAAAATGTCATTGTAAAGTTTTTATTTTATTTTATTTTATTTTTATTTTTAAAAACAGTCCATATGTGTAACATTTTTGTATTTTGGCAGGTTTGACCCCTATCCACAAAACTAATTACAAAAATTCCACATATTTTACAGAAAATGTCTACGTGCTTTCACAATTCTGCCACCATATTTTGTGGAGTTGTCGTTTCTACTCATTGGCTTTCACTAAATTGTTGATCGCATGACTACATGTAAAAATAAACAATTAAAATTATATTTTAGCAACAAAGGTTTTAAAATTTGGTATATTTACTCCCTGTAATTTTTTAATTTATAGAAAAGTTCCCAATAAAGTTTTTTTTTTCAAAAACAGTCCATATATGTAACATTTTTGTATTTTGGCAGGTTTAACCCTTGTTTACAAAACTAATTACAAAAATTGTCCCGGTATTTTTACAGAAAATGTATACGTGCTTTACAATTCTACCACCATATTTTGTGGAGTTGTCGTTTCTACTCCCTGGCTTTCACTAAACTGTTGATTACATGACTACACGTAAAAATAAACAATACGAATTATATTTTATCAAAAGAAAAAGAAAATTCATGTGTATTCAATTCATTAGGAGTACTGTAACTAAAGCTGGCAATGGTTCGACCTGAGTTAGGTTCGGGTTCAACCCATTTATTAATTGGGTTGAAGATTTGAACCCAACCCAACCTATTTATTTAAATGGGTTGATATTTCCAACGCAACCCAACCTTTTTGATAAATGGGTTGTCATCGGGTTGACCTGTTTATGTAGTTCCCATCGGGTTGACCTGTTTATGTAGTTCCCGACCCAACCTATTAAATAAATGAGTTAAACTTGGTGTAGGGGTCGAAACGTAGATAGTGAGGAGTCGAAATACGTTGAGTCTGTAAGGATTCGAAATAGAAGTGATTTCGACTATATATATATATATATATATATATATATATATATATATATATATATATATTTCTAAGGCATTGTTTGTATTCGAACTAGAATGTATAGTCCTTGTATTTTTTGTTGAGTCTGTTGTACCCTATAAATAGGGTAAGTACTAGAGTCGAGAGTAAATTTTGTGCTCTTTAGTTTATAAACACTCTCGAATACTTTGTACTCTCTTGAGAATAATACTAGCCAATCAGATCATATTTACATGATGTGTTCTTACTGCTTTATTTTATTGATTTCATGTCCGTTTATCGATTCTAACTCAGTTTTCTCGTGTTTTTCATATTTTTGAATAGCTCTTTCTGATTTAAAATATTCTACAATACTTAATCAAAAAACTTGTTTCAATTTATTGTTTTGTTTCGATTCTGCACTCTGTTTGTTAGATCGATTGATTACTGGTCAATCTTTGTTTGATTATCCTTTCAAATCTCTATTTTTTAATCTAAAATCTCATTCGTCCGTATAACAATGGCGAACTTCAACATGAACACTATGTCTAGTTTCTCACACTTTATTGGATCATCTACTAAGATTCCAATGCTTATTCCAGAATACTATGAGTAGTGGCCGATAGAATGGATGGCTATTTAAATGGAATAGATGAAGATCTTTGGACGTGCATCAAAAGTGGTAATCATCATGTGAACGCGACTGAAGATGTTGGAACTACTGGTTCTACTGCTGATATAGCTTTGCAAAAGGGAAGAAGGGAAGCAAATGACAAGAAATGTCTTCATGAACTACGTGGTGCTCTTCCACCAATAGTTTACAGTTATGTCCGAAGTTGTAAAACAGCAAAGGAGATTTGGGACACATTGAAAGAAAAATATCAAGGCAATCAGAAGACAAAGAAAAGCTCTGTGAAGCAGTGGTTTTTGGAACTGGTTGAGTTCAAGCAGAAGGATAACGAATCAATAGAGTCTTATTATTGATCGTTTGAATGACCTGATATTCAAATGTACGTGATATGGTGTTACTCGTTCGAATCTGGAGTTCAATCTTACTTTTCTGATGGGGTTGAGTAAAGAATGGAGAAACATTAGCCTCATGATCAAAACTTAAGATAGTTTCAATGGTTATTCGTTGGCTAATCTGTATAATGTTCTAAAAGCTCATGAAAGTGAGTTAAATGAAATTGTTAAAGAAGGAAAGTTAAGTTTAGGGGGACCATTGGAACTGATGTCAAAAGTGACTGCCAAAGACTCTGAAGTCGAATCTGTTAAAGAAGATAAACTTGAAGAAGAAGGTTTTCTGCTTAATTCTGATAATGAAGCAGTGGCTTACTATTCAAACAACAAAGTAAAGAAATTCTACAAGAAGCATTTCAACCCGAAGTTCAAGAATAACAATAAGTTTAAGGGGAATAGCTCAACTGGAAAGAGTGTGAAGGTCGAGTCGAAAGAGGAAAAGAAAGAAGTAAAGAATGTGGTTGAGAAGAAGGAGATGAAGCTTAAAGGTGATTCGGGTTATGATTGTAATTACTGCAATGGGTCAAACCACTTAGCAAAGGATTGTATGTTGAGATAGAAGGAGGAGAAGCAGGAAATAGTGAAGGACGAAACATATTATGCAGTAAAGATTAAGGAGATAAAAGCTCGAACCAAAGGAATATCTTTGATGGGTAGAGGAGAAGATGAAGACGAAGGGACATATCAAATCTGATCTTCAGGGTCTGAAGATGACGAAATGTGAAATCCTACGCATGGAGCTATGTATGCACAATTAAAAGAAGGTGATTCTGATGAGGAGAAGATCTCAGGAAGATGTTTCGTTTCAACAAGTGCTGACAAATCTCGTATAACAGCAAATGTACGCAATCTTCTTAAAGCTCTTAATATTTCTTCGAATACTTATCATGCAGTTTTAATTGATTTTGATGATAATCTTTCTTATCTTAATGATATGTTGATTTCCATGAGTAGAGAAGCTGAACAATCGAAATCATTGCTATATGATGTTCAAAACAAACTGGAAGTTAAGAAGATTGTCATTGAGAGTTTAGAGATTCAATTAAGAAATGTTATAGTAGATAGAGATTCTGTTAGGACAGCATGTTGTTAGTTAAACAGAGAAATATTTACTATAATTCAGCTAAACGTTTATATGCAAATTTGATTGGGCTGCATCATTCATCTGACATATGCAAAGACCAACATCGAAAGGTGCTTCCTTTCTTGGCTTATAAGAGAGAAAATATATATGAAACTTCTTATGATTGTGAAAAGAAAATATTTGAGTATGATAAAATTCGTAATGATTCATATGTATATGGAATAGTTAAGATTGATGAATGCTTGAATGCTGATGATCTTGTGCATATTGTTGATGCAACTTTAACTAAAAATGAACAAGTTAAGATTTTAAACATGACTGAGAAGTCGACATTTGATTCTCAACAAAATTTTGTTGATATCAAAGATGATTATGATAATATCGGTGAAACTGAAGCTGAGGAGAGTGTCGATTGCTCACAATTATTTGTTATTAATGTCAATTCGATGGCTAAAGGCAAAGAAAAGTGGCATGATTCAATGTCGAAGGTAAACAGTGATCGACCCTCCACATCCAAAGTCTGTGATCCTCTTGATCACGTTGAGGTGGAAGACTATGTGAGCGATGAGGATGATGTTTTGAATTAGATACATATTCCTTGAGTTGTAGTCGAACATGTGTATGAGGAATCAAAGGAGTACACAAAGGTGTTGAAAGATAAAGGAAAACATTATCTGGAATCAAATTTAGTAGTCTATTCAAGGCTCATGGGTACAAATGAAGTTGTATTTCCATATCAAGTATTTGTCAGCTCAGGAAATGGTGATAAGGTGAATCCAAAATTGAGCAAGCTGGTTGAGGAAGACTATATAGAAGTGAAAAAAGAAGGTTTTTATTTGAATCAAAACACTAAAATTGTTTGAAAAAAAACTCAACAACTTTTCAACAACAAAAACCAAAACGTGTTTGGGAGGTGAAAACTGAAAAATCAAGTGTTGATAATAAAAACAAAGAAAAAGGTGGTAACTCTTTACATAATGTTTCAAAACCTCAAAAGGCAAAAACACAATTTTTCAAAGAAAAGGTGGAGAAATTGGTTTGTAAGGAAAGTGTTTCAAATTCAAAAGCACGAAACAAAGCCTATTGGAAAAATGTAAAAGCTTTTCATACACAAAAAGCTTTTAAGCAAAAATCATCTGAAAACATTCAGATATTTTCTCAAAATAAGACGTCATTTCAAAACAAACTGTCTCAAAAGAAAAGTGGTTTTCAAAAGAGTCGAACCAATGTTCAAAATCAATTTCGACCACATAATTTTCAAAATCGTGGAAATGGAAGCTATGTCTAAAACCATAATCGAAGAAACATTGATCAAAATTATGGAAATGGACATTTTTTTCAAAACAAGGAACAAATGAATTTTGTTCAAAATAATGGACGAAAGAATTTTTGTCCAACTCATGCTCAAAGACGTTTTGATCAAAATCAAAAAGTTTTTCATCAAAATGGTGTTGGTTATCGTAATCAATACTAAAATCGTTTTCAAAATCCATCAAAAAGGTCATTTCCAAAACATGAATTTGAAAAAATGGAAGTTCAAGGAAAGAAAAATTTACCTTTTAAACCTAAAAAACTACACTTTCCAAATCCTGATTCGAAGTAAAAGATAAGAGCATCATTTGCAAAAGGGAGAAGTGATGTAAGGAACATCAATAATTAGTTGGAGGGAAAAGGAAAACAATATCAGTCAGGAAAGTATTCTCAAGAGAAAATTCAATCTGCTTATGAGAAGTATTTAAATGATTCGATGCGTGGAAGTACATCGTCACAAGAGTCTAATCCAACAGTACGAAAGTGGAACGAAATTCCAAAGAAGAAAGATGATGGATTTCAGAAAAAGGATGAAAGAGTGAAATTCAATGTTGAATCTTTCCTATTGAATGATTACATTTCGATGCCCAATGTCAATGAAATTGACTTAATTGACAGTTTCAAGTCGAAAGTGATAGGTTTTATACAAACAATCCTATATGTGCATGCAACCCTAATTGGATCTATGTTTTCACTATAAGACATACAACTATATGAACACAAAATAAACCCTAGCATGCTTCTATAATTTTCGAAAATCATATAGAAGTGTAGAAGACATACCTTTGTTGTTATATTGCAATAACAACTAGTTTCCTTGATCTCTTGAACTCTTGAAAGCAAGCACCACAATTGTAGTGCCTCTAATGGCTCACAAACACCTTGAAGCAAGAAGGCAATTAAGAGAGAGAGGGGAAGGATGCTAATTTCGGCCCTAGGGTTTCCCTTGGAATCAAGTGGCCTAAAATTGAAGCATAGGGCATCTATTTATACTGTAGGGTGCTAGGGTTTCAGTCGAAACCCTAATGGATAGCTTAGCCACCAAGCAGCCCAAGGAACCTTCTGGAATGAGGCCCTTGGACGAAAATATGATGATCCCTCATCATAATTTCGTTCCCCCTTAGTCCATTAGGTTTCCCAGCCCAAAACTCAACTATCACACATTTGACAGTTTATACCCCTTTATTTAATTAATCTCTTTTAGTCACCAAATTAATTCCTAATTAATTTATGACTAATACTAGTTAAATAAATATGATTTCTCCTTTAATATATTATTCTTATAATATATTAATAAACCATAATATCTTCTCTCTCATATCAAATTACCTTGTCAAGTTGCTTTGGTGAAGGCAACCCAAAAGGACCATGCACACTCGGGTCAAGTACATACCAAATATAGTTACGGACTTAGACACTAATCCAACAGTCTCCCACTTGGATAAGTCTAGTAACTATATCTCACATATGACTTCCGTATCCGATTAGCAATCGTAGCTTTCAATAGCCGCTGTCAACTCTGACCAATAATCTGTCCTTCAGATAAGGGATCGTATAATCCTCTGTTCTAGATATCATGCTAACAATACTTATTGTTTAGCATTTTATTTCTTGATCTCTGATTTGTTCGACATAGAACTCAGTTGAACACATCAACTTCATCCTGACCGGGCCCGACACATAAGTCAAACCAAATCATCAAGTGGCCAAGATATCGCTTTTATTCTCATAGAATAAAAGGAACAGAAAAACGTCGACTAATATGCCTTTATCATTTACTAGTTGAACCACACACAATAATGCGTTTTATAACATCAAGTTACTGATGCGTTTTCGCATTATCAATGTATAATCAACTAGCAAACAATAACCATATCTCTAGGTTTAAAGATTATATGATATTATCATCTTGCGATCACTTGTGATAACATTCATGAAGTGATACCAGCAAGTGTGGGTCTATTCCAATGCTCAATACAAATTTCATAAGCACTCATAAACTTTGCAGCAAACCTTTGCTATGTCTAAAACTTTTCAGACAATCTACAAACAAATTTATGACAATCTTCCTTCATATCTACTTCCAACATATGAACGATTGTGGACTGTTCGAATAATCTTATTATTCAGGAAGTCAAAACATGCAAAATTGAAACAATAGATAAATAATCAACACAAGATAGAAGCTTTCTTATAAATAACACACCTTTATTTAATCATCAAATGTTGAATACTTGATCATCCATTACAAGTTTCCTACCTATCTAATCTAAACTAATATCGTCCTTCAGCCCTACGCTCCTAGCGTGCTGCAAATGCTTAACCCTACTCAGTCCCTTCGTGAGGGGATCTGCTGGGTTATCTTCTGACGATACCCTCTTCACAACGAGGAGTCCCTCTTCTACTCGATGTCTAATAAAATGATATTTCCTGTCGATATGTCGAGATCTGCCATGATCCCTTGGTTCCTTGGTTAAGGCAACCGCTCCTTCATTATCACATAAAATTTCCATGGGCTCCTTTATGGATGGCACAACTCCAAGGTCTCCAATGAAGTTCTTCAACCATATAGCCTCCTTTGACGCTTCGCTTGCCGCAATGTACTCTGATTCGCACGTTGAATCAGCTACGGTTTCTTGCTTGGAACTTTTCCAAGTCACTGCTCCTCCATTCAGGGTAAAGACCCAGCCCGACTGTGATCGGTAATTATCCCGATCTGTCTGGAAACTAGCGTCACTGTACCCTCGCACCCTTAAGTCATCACTCCCACCGAGGACTAGAAACCATTCCTTGGTCCTTCGTAGGTACTTAAGAATATTCTTGACAGCAATCCAATGTGCCCTACCAGGGTTCCCTTGATATCTGCTGACCATGCTCAAAGCGAAAGCCACATCAGGGCGAGTACAAGTCATAGCGTACATAATCGAGCCAACTGCGGAAGCGTAAGGTACTCGGCTCATATCAGCTATCTCTGCCTCTGTACTCGGGCTCTGAGTCTTACTCAGTTTGGTATTGCATTGGATTGGTAACTCCCCTTTCTTGGAATTTTCCATACTAAAACGTTTTAGTACCTTCTCCAAGTATGTATCCTGACTGAGTCATATCAGTCTCTTGCTTCTGTCTCTTACTATCCTTATTCCCAGAATATATGCAGCCTCTCCGAGGTCCTTCATAGCGAAACACTTCCCAAGCCAGGACTTGACCTCCTGCAATGTTGGGATGTCGTTTCCTATGAGTAGTATGTCATCGACATACAATACGAGGAAGCTCACTATACTCCCACTGGCCTTGACATATACACATGACTCATCTTCATTTCGCAGAAAACCAAACTCTTTGACCTTCTCGTCAAAACAAAGATTCCATCTGCGAGAGGCTTGCTTTAATCCATAAATGGATTTCTCAAGCTTGCACACTCTATTTGGATGCTTTGCATCGACAAAACCCTCTGGCTGATTCATGTAAACATCCTCAGCCAACTTCCCATTTAGGAAAGCGGTTTTTACGTCCATCTGCCAAATTTCATAATCATGAAACGCAGCTATCGCAAGCATTACCCTAATAGACTTTATTTTCGCAACTGGTGAGAAGGTCTCATCATAGTCAACTCCAGGAGTTTGAGTAAAGCCCTTCGCGACCAATCGCGCTTTATAAGTGTGCACTTTCCCATCCATGTCTGTCTTCTTCTTGAAGATCCACTTGCACCCGACCGTCTTACGCCCTGGCACATTGTCAACCAAATTCCAAACTTGGTTGTCATACATGGACTGAATCTCGCTATCCATTGCCTCTTTCCATTTAACAGACTCTGGGCCTGCCATGGCTTCCTTGTAGCTGTTAGGTTCGTCCAAATTTACTAGTGTACTATCACTAATAAACGTATCCCCGTCAGTAGTAATATGGAAACCATAAAACTGGGGTGGAACAACAACTCTACTTGAACGTCTAAGAGGTAAGGACTGGTTAATAGGTTCAACAGGAGTTTCCTCCTCAGGTTGCATGCCAGTGTCAGAGGTTCCTTCTTCTCCTGACTCTTGAAGCTCTTCAAGGTCAATCTGACTCCCACTGTCTTCTTGGCTTATGAGTTCTCTTTCTCTGAAAACCCCTTTCCTAGCAACAAAGACAACATTGTCATTTGGTCTATAGAAGAGATAACCAAAAGACTTCTGTGGATAGCCGATGAAATAACACTTCTCACTACGAGGTTCTAGCTTGTCGTGAGTCTCTCATCTTACGAAAGCTTCACAACCCCAAACCTTGATATATGCTAACAAGGGAGCTTTCCCTGTCCACATCTCGTGAGGTGTTTTGGTAACCTTCTTGGTGGGAACTAAGTTAAGGATATGGGCGGCAGTCTCCAAGGCATACCCCCAGAATGAGATTGGTAAAGCACGACTCATCATAGAGCGAACCATGTCCAACAAGGTTCGATTACGTCTCTCAGCCACACCATTCAATTGTGGCGTTCTAGGAGGCGTCAATTGTGAAACTATTCCACACTCTTTCAGATAGTCGTGAAACTCAAGACTTAGGTACTCTCCCCCTCGATCAGATCTAAGCATCTTGATTTTCCTGCCCAACTGATTCTCTACTTCATTCTTGAACTCTTTGAACTTTTCAAAGGTTTCTGACTTCTGCTTGATTAAGTAGATATATCCATATCTGCTATAATCATCTGTAAAAGTCACGTAGAAGCGACAAGCGTCCCTTGTGGTGGATCTAAAGGGTCCACATACATCTGTATGTATGAGATCCAATACACCCTCACCCCTTTCACATGTACCAGTAAAGGGTGACTTGGTCATCTTCCCAAGCAAACAAGACTCACACACGTCATCGTCCCTAAGGTCGAATGACTCCAATACTCCATCCTTTTGGAGTTGGGCTATGCGTTTCTTGTTAACATGGCCAAGGCGACAATGCCACAAGCATGCTTTGTCCAAACTTGTGGACGAATCAATATTCAAAACATCATTTCCTAAATTGTCAATAACTAACACAGATTCATAAATCCCATTACAAGGTAATGCATTGAAATAAAAGACACCATTCAAATAAGCATTAATAGAACCATTACTATTATCAAATGAATATCTGAAACCTTGTCTAAACAAACCATGAAAAGAAATGATGTTCCTTGCCATATCTGGCGAATAGCAACAATTATTTAAATCTAGTCCTAACCCATTACTCAACACTAAGGAATAAACTCCGATCTTGGTTACTGGTGAAGACTTCTTGTTTCCCATGATCAAGCTTATCCTTCCATGCTCCACTTCCCTACTTCTTTTTAGGCCCTGCATATCAGAACAAATGTGGTAACCACACCCTGTATCAAGAACCCATGAAGTAGCAAATGATGAGTTGTTAGATTTAATTAAATACATACCTGCAAAGGTGGGCTTTATCTTCCCATCCTTAATATCTTGCAGATATTTAGGGCAGCTTCGTTTCCAGTGGCCCTTCTGGTGGCAATAGAAGCACTCTGCTTCCTTGGGGTCAGAAGAGGGCTTAATAGAACCTGCTTTGGTTCCACTAGAAGAGGAACCATCTTGGGTCTTACCCTTATGGTGGCTCTTGGAAGGAGCCTTCCTCTTCTTTCCCTTTCCTTGGCCAATTGCCAACACAGGAGCAGTTACAGTAGAGGATGATGCAATAGATTTGTCCTTGAGGTTGCTCTCAGCTGTCCTCAGGAGCCCTTGAAGCTTACTTAGGGTGACCTCTTCCTTATTCATGTGGTAGGTCATTCTGAACTGGCTGTAGCAGGAAGGCAAGGAGTGGAGGATGATGTCGATAGCCAAATCCTCATCAAACTTAACATTAAGTTTGAGAAGACGATCAACATATCTTTGCATTCTTTGCAAATGAGCAGTTAGGGATTCTCCACTCCCCATCTTAGCGGTGATCATGTTGGTGATGATCTCATAGCGCTCTTGCCTCGCGCTCTGGTGGTACCTGTCCAGCAAATCTTGGTGCATCTCATATGGATACATGTCCTCATAGGACTTTTGGAGTTCGAGGTTCATGGTGGCCAACATGATGCAATGAACTTTCGTTGCATCACGCTCGTGGGCCTCAAAGGCGGCCATCTCTTCAGGAGTAGCTTCTTCTGGGTTGATCCTTTCAAGCTTCTCGTCTAGGACATATTCTTTGTCCTCATAACGAGTTATCATGCGAATGTATCTCATCCACTCGTTGAAGTTCGAGCCATCAAATGTCACTTTTTGACACAGGTTCATCAACGAGAATGACCCAGAAGTGTTGTTGTTTGCGTTTGCGTTTGACATCTGAAATAGAAAGGAACAAAGTTTGATTAGAATGAATCCCTAATTAAACACCCACATGAGAAATTAGGGCTAGGATCCAACAACATTATTTACAACTTAGAAAAGGGATGCCGTAATCTAAAAGTAAATAATTTGAAGGTAAGTGAATGACGATTCACTAATTTTCACCATGAAAAACGAAAGAGGTTAAGTTTTAAATGTATTCGAAAATTCCTAGATTTCTTTTGAGATTCATTGAACATTTCAATGGCATGTTTAAATCTCGATATGCACTTCAAATTTGCGACTGGGATACCGAGGATCGCAAACAAGTTTGTGAATAACCATGCGAATCATCATGGTGCACTCAATGTCTTCATCACCTAATCAATGTGCTGGTTAGCCACGCACGCTCCATTGATCTATGATAAGACATCGAGCCACCCTTTGTCACCAATGCCAATCCCAAATTAGTGTGCTGGTTAACCACGCACGCTCCACTAACGTTTGACAGGGGTATAAAGTGTAATTCCATGGAATAGCATCATTTTCACATTTTACCCTAAAGTAACTAAGAGTGGGAATTTGTAAAACAATGTAGTTACTTTAATATTTCCATTATACTTATAATGAGGAATTAAGTGCCCTATCCTATCCGTTCGGCTAACGACCCTCCACCAGTCAAGCAAGCGGTAGATGTGAGTGTACATCCATTAAGCGCCATTTTATAGGCAGCAACCTTATACCCACCTTATAGACTGGCTTCGTGAATGAGGCCTACTAGCGATAAGACTAGCTTATTTTTATACATATATATAATAATTAATCTTATAATATCATAATTGTATAAGGATGTATTTTAAAACATTTTAAAATACTAGTGTCTTTGTTGCATTTAAAATTTTCGAAAATTAGACAATTTAATTTAAAATTTTAAACACCAAAAATCTTTGATTTAATAATTATCAAAATCAAACAATTAATTTAAATTATTAAATCATGAAGGATTATCATAAAATTAAACAATTAATTTATCCTAATCCTTTTTATCCCCTAGATTTCGAAATTTATGGAAAGGATAATTCAAGATCTTCAATTATCTAGTTTAAACAATTAAGTTGATAATCACAAAGATGGCATTATCCAAATCCCTAAAATTTTGGGATCTTGTCTTGGGGGGCAAGGGATTTTCGAAATCCCTAGGGTTTCATAACCCTAATTTCGAAATTTGGAGGCTAGGCAAAAAAAGTTTAAGAACCCTACAAAAAATCGCCAACTAGGGTTTCTTAACCCTATTTTCGAAAACCACCAAGCCTTAGGGTTTACTTGCCATAAACCCTAATTTGTCAAATTCATAATATGTATCAAATCAAATTGAAAACAAAAACCAAAGGCTCTGATACCACTGATAGGTTTTATACAAACAATCCTATGTGTGCATGCAACCCTAATTGGATCTATGTTTTCACTATAAGACATACAACTATATGAACACAAAATAAACCTTAGCATGCTTCTATAATTTTCGAAAATCATATAGAAGTGTAGAAGACATACCTTTGTTGTTATATTGCAATAACAACTAGTTTCCTTGATCTCTTGAACTCTTGAAAGCAAGCACCACAATTGTAGTGCCTCTAATGGATCACAAACACCTTGAAGCAAGAAGGCAATTAAGAGAGAGAGGGGAAGGATGCTAATTTCGGCCCTAGGGTTTCCCTTGGAATCAAGTGGCCTAAAATTGAAGCATAGGGCATCTATTTATACTGTAGGGTGCTAGGGTTTCAGTCTAAACCCTAATGGATAGCTTAGCCACCAAGCAGCCCAAGGAACCTTCTGGAATGAGGCCCTTGGACGAAAATATGATGATCCCTCATCATAATTTCGTTCCCCCTTAGTCCATTAGGTTTCCCAGCCCAAAACTCAACTATCACACATTTGACAGTTTATACCCCTTTATTTAATTAATCTCTTTTAGTCACCAAATTAATTCCTAATTAATTTATGACTAATACTAGTTAAATAAATATGATTTCTCCTTTAATATATTATTCTTATAATATATTAATAAACCATAATATCTTCTCTCTCATATCAAATTACCTTGTCAAGTTGCTTTGGTGAAGGCAACCCAAAAGGACCATGCACACTCGGGTCAAGTACATACCAAATATAGTTACGGACTTAGACACTAATCCAACAGAAAGTTCGTAATTGGGTTATAGGTTCCTCATTACATAATGTGTTTCAAGCTCGTGTCCAAGGACACAAAAGGTCTTGGGGACCTTAATTATTCTAATTGATTGCAAGTATGTTGTGTGAAATATGATGAGAATTTGTATATCGATAGTGGATGCTCGCGTCACATGATTGGGAGGAAGGAGAATTGGAGAGATTTTAGAAAGCTGGACAATGCTAGAGTTGTAAAGTTTGGAATAAAAAGTGTAAAGTCAAAGGATACGAGAAAGTAACGAATCAAAAATTCACGGTGAATCGAGTGGCGTATGTCGAAGGACTAAAGCATAATCTAATTAGTGTTTCACAACTTATTATGGGAATTGGCAATCAGGTTCTTTTTGATGAGTAAGGAAGTGTTATCTCTAACAAGGAAACAAAGGAGATTCTCCTAAAGTCGAAAAGAAAAGGAGATATGTTCACCATTGACATCAACCCTATTGTTGGAGTTCCCTCTATGTGTTTGTTGTCGAAAGCTTCCTCAGACCTCAGTTGGTTATGGCATCGACGTCTTTCCCATCTTAACTTCCAAAATCTTAAAAAACTTGTTTTAAATGATATTGTTTGAGGCTTACCTGTCTTAAAATTTGATAATGATTCGTTGTGTGCTGCTTGTGAACAGGGAAAGCAACATCGACAAGGTCATCCAATCATCATAGATTCCAAAATCATCGAACCTTTGGAACTTCTTCACATTAATCTATGTGGACCTTCAACAGTTGAGACTCTCAATAAGAAGAAGTACATATTAGTCATTGTTGATGATTTTTCTAGGTTTACTTGGGTTTTCTTTCTTTGATAGAAGTATGGAACTGCTCAAGTGATGTTTGACTTTACCAAAAACACAAAGTTGAGTTTAAAGAAGAAAGTTAGAAGGATAAAGAGTGATAATGGATTAGAATTCAAAAATCGAATTGTTGATTCATTCTTTACTGAATTGGGGATTTCACACAACTTTTCGTCTCCTTAAACACCACAACAAAATGGTGTTGTCGTAAAGAGAAATCGTTCTTTATGTGAAGCTGCAAGAACAATGCTTACTTATGCGAACCTGCCTCAATATCTTTGGGCAGAATCTATTTCGACTGCTTGTTTTACACAAAATCGTTCTTTCATTCATCTTCGTTTCAATATTACACCTTATGAAATAATAAACAAAAGAAAACCTAAAGTTAAATTCTTTCATGTTTTTGGGTCCAGATGTTTTGAATCTGAAGGATAGTTTTTTCTAAATTTCAGTCGAAATATGATGAAGGAATCTTCTTGGGATATTCACACAACGTTGTTGCCTACATGGTGTTGAACAAATGAACGAGGAAGATCGAAGAAACTTTCAATCTTACATTTGATACTTCAAAAGAGTCAAACAGTCTTTCGTTCAAAAGCCTATAATGGCTGAATCAAATATTGAATCTGAAATCCTGAATTCTTATGATATTGATTATGATTTGATTTTTGGAATTCTAGATAGGACCATTAATGCTGTAAATCATGTTGATGATAATCATGTTCCTGAAGCATCGAAACACTATGATGATTCGACGATTACAAGGGAAGAAAATGACGCACATTCTTCATCAACTTCAAGGGTGAATGTCGAAAGAGTATCGGTTTCAACTGATAATCAAGTGGAGGGGGAATACTTGAGTTCGACATTACAAGATGTCAATCATGATTCGACTTTTGAGGGGGAGCATATGCGAACTACAACTCAAGTCGAGGGGGAGCGTGTGCTGAACCATGCTGATGTTGAGGGGGAGTATCACATCTCAAATCAATTGGTCGAGGGGGAGCCAAGGGGATCGAATCTTGATAATGACAATGATCAAAGTAATTTTCATGATGTAACTAACAATATCTCGATTGCAGGAGAAGGTTCAGAAGCTGATGATATTTTTGAAGATGCGCCTTTAGATTTTGATCCTGCATATCCACCGATGGAGAAGTGGACAAGAGATCATCAAATGGAACATGTTCTTAGTGATCCATATTCTGGTGTCTTGACACGAGCCCCGATTCGAGCTAGAAATGAAGTACTAAATGTTTAGCAAAAATATTGTATGTTTAGTGTGTTCATTTCGAAACTAGAACAAAAAACAGTAAATGATGCATTAGAACACTCTGATTGGGTTGTTGCAGTGCAATCTGAACTTCTTGAATTCGAACGAAATAAAATTTGGAGGTTAATTCCTAAATCAAAGGATGTTTTGTTAATTGGTATAAAATGGATTTTTAAAAATAAAACTGATAAAGAAGGCAATGTTATTCGAAATAATGAAAGACTAGTCGTAAAAGGTTATTCTCAACAAGAAGGTATAGATTATGAGGAAACCTTTCCCTCTGTTGCAAGACTCAAGGCAGTACGAATTTTTCTTGCTTATGCATCTCATAAGGATTTCGAAGTTTATTAAATGGATATTAAATGTGCATTCCTCAACGGAGTTCTGGAGGAAACGGTCTATTTTGAATTGCCACCTGGATTCGTCAACGATAAGTATCCTCATTACTGTTACATCTTAGATAAGGCAATCTATGGGTTGAAACAAGCACCTCATGCCTGGTATGCAACTCTGACCATTTTTTTGTAAATCGCTAAATTTAAACAAGGATCAATTGATCCTACTTTATTTCGAAAGAAAGTTGGGGATCACCTGATGCTTGTTCAAATTTATGTCGATGACATTATTTTTGGTTTGTTGATCCTTTGTTATCTAAGGAACTTGAGGAGCTCATGAAAAGTCAGTTCGGAATGAGTATAATGGGGAAAATTAATAACTTTCTGGGGTTTGCATATTCGTCAAAGCAGGGAAGGCATTTTTATTAATCAAGAAAAATATACGTGCAACTTGCTTGAAAGGTTTGGAATGACGAATAACACTAAAGTGAAAGTACCTATGGCTGTTGGCACTCGCTTGAATCCTTCGTTGGATAAGCCTGCTGTAGACTTAAAAACATATAGAAGCATGATCGGTTCGCTTTTGTATTTAACTGTAAGTCAACCTGATATTATGTTTGTTGTATGTAATTATGCCAGGTATCAATCGAACCCAATAGAACCCCATCTCAATGATGTTAAGAATATCTTTCGCTACCTTAAAGGAACAGTTTCGTTGGGATTACGATATCCATCGAAGACATGATTCTTTATACAAGCATTATCTGATACGGATCTAGGTGGATGTCAACTTGATCGAAAGAGCACAACTGACTGATGTCAATTATTGGATGGAAATCTTGTGAGCTGGCAATCAAAAAAGAAAACTTGTGTTTCGATTTCGACTGCAGAAGCAGAGTATGTGGCTGCTGTTGCATGCACATCACAAGTAATTTGGACTCACAGCCAACTTCGCAACTATGCAAACAATATGAAGAAAATTCCTTTGTATTGTGATTCGCAAAATGTTATTCGCATCTGCCACAATCCAGTCCAACATCCAAAAAACAAACACATTGCTCTTCGATATCATTTTATAAAGGACCATGTAGAAAACGGGAACATTGAGGTCCATTTTTTTAAAACAACGGATCAACTTGCTTACATTTTCACAACACCTTTAGATGAAAAGTCATTCTTAAGGATTTTGAATGAATTGGGAATGATAGATGCAAGTTCTGTTCCATGTTCTTCTTTATCGAATTGCTGTCGATTTGTTGGTGTTTTTATGATCCGTTCAGAGGTTACTATTTTCGTTCAACGTTCGCATTTAAATTCACTCTGAACCATTCTGAACTCAATTTGCTTTTGGGGTAAAAGTTGTTCGATGTGAAATGTGATTGGGGGTTTCTATCTGCTAGGTCGAACGTATCTCGGTAACATTTTAATGTTCATTTTTGTTTCTTATTTTTCAACTATCAAAAATCCAAAAGATTTTCTTATTTTTGTATTTGATTTCTAAAAACAAAAATCCAAAATGATTTTCTTGTTTTTGTACTTCATATTTTGTATAACATCATAAAAATTTCAACAAATTTAAACCTTTCAAAACAACCCATTATGTAACAAAAGTGTTTACAAAAACATTGTCTCCAAAACATGATTTAAAATCAGAGTCTGCTAAGATCCGATTCGTTGTAAAACTGAGGATGTGTACGGTCATGCCTTCGCCTTTCCACGAATCATCTGAAGAACCTGAAACCATAAACAAACTGTAAGCACAAAGCTTAGTGATTTCCCCCAAAATACCACCGCACAAACAGATAGCACATAAATAACAACATGTACTGGGTCCACAACTAAAACACGGGATTACCCCCGAGCCCACAGTATGAGTCTGGCTTGCCTATTAGGCCCACTATTTATATGCCTACTCTTGAGCCCACAACATAAGTCTGGCTTGCCCCCAGGTCCCATAGCTTATGTCTGGCTTGCTCCTAACTCAATCAGTCATCAGACTAGAATACCAATGTTCAGCCCTCAGTACGAGTCTGGCATACCAACCGGTCCACAACTCGTATCTGGAATGCGACTGAACCCTCAGTATGAGTCTGGCATGCCCTACCCGGCCCTCAGCTTATATCTGGATTACTCCAATACCCTCAAGCCCTTAGTACGAGTCTGGCATGCCAACCGGGTCCTTAGCTCGTATCTGGAATGCTACTGAGCCCTTAATATGAGTCTGGCATACCCTGTCCGACCCTCAGCTCATATCTGGAATGCTTCAGGGTTTGTTGGCTACAACATAAAGTAGTATAACCTCAACCCAACACAATATGCTGACAGATAACAACATAACAGATAATCATGCAGACATAATCATAGGTAGTCCTACAGATCTACCAGACCAGAATATCAACAACTACCATAATCATGCATACCTATTCCATACTCAACATATCATAGAATAACAAGATATCAAACCAATGGGTAGGCCTTGGTGCCTTCGACCCATAAGTAAAATGAGGAAAACTCACCTCGCACTGAAGAACATAAAGATGATCCCTGACTGCTGGCTGCCAGATCCCTGAACCGCCAATATCAAGACAACACCTCATCACAGCTGGTCCCATGAATAATCTCTGACTGCAGATCCGCTATGATCCACGCGCTATCAAATACCACAAAGACAACCCATCAACATCTAGCACCTGACTCACGTTATGACTCCAAATTAGGGTAAAGGACCTTTTTACCCTTCTCAAGCTTGGCCCAAAGCTAAGGCCCAAACTAGATGACCAAAGGCCCAAAATCCAAAGCAACATCTAAGGCCCAAATATTGCCTAATTTTCCAAATTGGACCAAATTCCTTTCGTGAGCCTTCACGCAAGAAATTCCATCAAAACAAAAGCCCAAACCATAAAATCCAGGTGGCCCAACATGGCCCAAGACAATCCGAGTCCAAAAGCAAAGCCCAACACGAAGAGGCCCAAACTGTCACGTATGCGGGGCGTACTCGGAGGTACGCTCTGTTGGGTTTTAAGCAATG
Organism: Lactuca virosa; assembly: GCF_052849685.1. NCBI lineage: Eukaryota > Viridiplantae > Streptophyta > Magnoliopsida > Asterales > Asteraceae > Lactuca > Lactuca virosa. The sequence continues at coordinate 39,266,714 of NC_136428.1, forward strand.
TAACACTCCTATGGTGCACATGCAACCCTAGATGCTTTGGATCAATGTTTTCTCTAATTATACATGCACTTTCAATTTTCCAAAGCATACATCCTAACTAGCATACAATAGAGGATATATAATATAAAACTCATAGTTTGATGAATACCTCTTATGTAGTTTGAAGTTCTTGGCCTTTGAAAACTTTAGCACCTCAAGTGTGATGCCTCTAATATGTCACAAACACCAATTGCAAGAGGAGACTTGAGAGAATAGGCTAGTTAGCTCAAAATCGATTATCACTCTCTTAGAATGATTGGGGAAACCTATGTTGGCTCTAGGGGTGTGCTTTTATAGTGTTACAAAGGCTAGGGTTTCATCCATGAAAACCCTAATGCACCATGACCCTTCATATTACTTAGGCTCCATGGGTTAAACCTCTATGGACTATCCATGTTGGTTTAGCCCATCCTAATTAACCATGAATCTTTGGCCCATACTATAAGAATCATTGATTTACTTAATCAGTCCCCGTATATTTAACTAGTCTCTTTTGATCACTAAATTAATTCCAAATTAATTCTTGATCAATACCAATTAAATATTATGATTTCTCAATTAATATATTATACTTATACTATATTAATAAATCACAAATAGCCTTATTCTCAAAAGTCCATCCTATCAAATTGCACTGGTGAAGGCAACCCAAAAGGACCATGCTACTATCGGGTCAAGTACATCCCAATTATAGTTATGGGCTTAGACACCTAATCCAACAGTCTCCCACTTGGATAAGTGTAATAACTATAGCTGACAATGCAACTTTAGGATCCGATTAGCAATCATAGCTTTCAAAAGCCGTTGTCGAACTCTGACCCAGTCAATGACACGTCCTTTAGATAAGGGATCATATATTCCTCTGTTCTTCAAGATATCATGCGGAGAAATACATGGAACATAGTCATACTTATTGTCCTGCAGTTTGTTTCTCGATTTCCGATTTGTCTGACATAGAACATAACTGAACACATCAATTTATTTCTGACCGGGCCCGAAACATAAGTAAAAAAAAATCATCGAGGGCCCAAGATATCGCTTTTAATCCTCTTAGGATAAATGGAACATATATACTTTGACATTATATGCTTGTACTAACTACTTGTTAAATCATGCACAACGATACGTTTTATAACATCAAGTTACTGATGCATTTTCGTATCATCAATGCATAACCAACTCGTAGTCAACAACTCATATATCTTGGTTTGAAGATTATATGATATTATCGTCTTAAAATCACTTGTGATAAATTCCATGAAGTGATTCAGGTGAGTGTGGGTTTAATCCAATACTCAAATCTTATTTCAGAAGCACTCATGAATGGTGTATCAAACTTTTGCTATGTCTAACACCTTAGACAATCTACATGACAACTCATGAAAGTCTAGCCTCATAACCTACTTCCAAAGTATGATCGACTGTGGATAGTTTGAATAATCTTATTATTCTGGAAGTCAAAACATGCAAAAGTGAAACAATAGTAAATAACTGACACATGACAGTAACTTTACTTATAAATAAAACTTCTTTTATTTAATCATCAAATGTCAATTACAGTTTAGCTATTACAAGTTTCAAATATTTATCTAATCACTAAAACTAATATCGTCTGTTAGCCCAATGCCCCTTGCGTGCTGCAAGTGCCTAACCCTACTCAGTCCCTTTGTGAGGGGATCTGTTGGGTTGTCCTCTGACGATATCCTCTTCACAACAAGGTGTCCTTCTACTTAATGTCTTATGAAGTGGTACTTTCTGTCGATATGCCTGGATCTACCATGATCTCTCGGTTCCTTGGTTAAGGAAACCTCCCCTTGATTATCGTAGAAAATCTCCACAGGCTCCTTTATGGTTGGCACAACTCCAAGGTCTCCGATGAAGTTCTTCAACCATATCGCCTCTTTTGATGCTTCACTCGCTACTATGTACTCTGATTCACACGTTGAATCAGCCACATTCTCTTGCTTGGAACTTTTCCTTGTTACTGCTCCTCTATTTAGGGTAAATACCCAGCCATACTGAGAGCGTAAATTATCTATGTTGGTCTGAAAACCGGCGTCACAATACCCTGTCACTCTTAAGTCATCACTCCCACCGAGGGTAAGAACCCAGTCCATAGTCCTCCGCATGTACTTAAGAATGTTCTTTACTGTAGTCTAGTGAGCTCTACCAGGATTCCCTTGATATCTGCTGACCATGCTCAAAACAAAAGCCACATCAAGGCGAGTACAAGTCATAGCTGTTGGGTTTTGAACATTCTAACACTCCTATGGTGTACATGCAACCCTAAATACCTTGGATCTATGTTTTCTCTAATATACATGCAAATGCTAATATTCCAAGGTATTACCCTATCTAGCATACAATCATAGATACTTGGGTAATAATATAGATATAATACATACCTTTTGTAGTGTAGCTTGAATCCATAGGGCTTGAGTGCCTAGTGCCTCAAATATGACACCTCAAATGGCTCACACAACATCAAATGCTCTTGGAATAACTTAGAGAGAAATCCACACTTCAAGAAATCGGCTAGCCCTTCTTTTTCACACATAGTCCCGATTTTGGTGAATAATATGATGCTTATATAGTATGTTACAATTAGGGTTACACCATGTAAACCCTAATTGTCATGACCTTTCATTTCCATGACCCATGGGTTAAGTAACCTCCATGGAGTATCCTATGGGTTTAACCCAACTTGATTATCCATGGAGCTTTGGCCCACTATATAATTTATGGATGATTTACACAATCAACCCATATATTTAATTAGTCTTCTTTTGGTCACATAATTAATTCTAAATTAATTCTTGATCAATACTAATTAAATATTATTATTCTTATTATTAATATATTAGAACTTATAATATATTAATAACCATAAGTGTCTTATTTCTTTCATTTAGTCTATCCAAGTGCATGATGCCATGCAACCCAAATGGACCATGCCTGGTCGGGTCAAGTACATACCAAATATAGTTATGGACTTAGACACTAATCCAACAGTCTCCCACTTGGATAAGTCTATAACTATTATTTCGTATGACTTCAAGAACCAACTGGCAATCGTAGCTCTCAAAAGCCGTTGTCGAACTCTGACCTTGTAACTGAACTCTGACCTTGTCAATGACTTGTCCATTAGATAAGGGATCATATAATCCTCCATTCTAGATATCATATGGACTGATACATGGATTATAATCATTCTCTCTGTCCATTTGTTGTTTCCCGATTTCCGATTTATGACGATTGACTGATTGAACAAATCAAATCAGTCCTGGCTTGGCCAAGCACTCACATGTGTCATCACTAAATCATCGAGGGGCCCACAGATATCGCTTTTATCCCGAAGGTAAAAGGAATGGATAAACTTCGACTCATATGGCTTGTTCTACTACTTGTTGAATCATACATAAAGGCACGTTTTATAACATCGAGTTGCCAATGCGTTTTCGTGCAATCAATGTACTATCAACTCATAGTAACAACTCATATCTCTAGGTTTGAAGAATATACGATATTATCGTCTCATGATCACTCGTGATAAAATCCATGAAGTGATTCAAATGAGCGCCGGTTGAATCCAATACTCAGAACTTATGAGCACTCATGAGTGTTGCAGCACCACTTTGTCCACCAACTTGGACCTCTACAAGCCAACCCATGACAGTCTTGATTCATATCTACTTCCAACATATAACCGACTGTGGATGGTTTGAATAACTTAGTCATTCAGGAAGAATAACCTAGTTTATTATGGAAGTCAAAACATGCAAAATGAAACACAAAAATAAATGAATCTAATATGGTATCAAACTATGAATATAAATAAAACACTTTTTATTTATCACCATACTGATTACTCATTATTCATTGTTTCGGTTTTATCAACTTTATACTTGAATTTAGAAAACATTAGTTGTCCCATGCTCCAAGCATGTACACTATGTTTTTCTAAGAAATAGCTTTGCAATACATCAAGTATGCAATCTATGTTTGTCTATGATCCTTACTTTGTGAAATAGACTAATTGAACATAATTTCAATGATTCTAATTTCACACCTCCAAATCCTTATCGAAAAATGTGAGAATTTCAAATTCCTATCATTTATCGAAATCTGTTTAGATTTTAAACTTATATGCACTGACCCTCCTGTAATGAATATGTACAAAGTCACAAAGACTTGTCAACAGTCATTATAAGGTATTCCAATGGAGTTCAACTCCATGGAAACTAAGTCTCATATTCAAAGTACATTGCTTTGAACATGCTTCTTGCATTAAATTTTCTAATCTTACACAGATAACTTCCACCTATGGAGACAACTCCATATTCTCATTTTGACTATCACTTCTAAACAAGAGATGCCTCTTTTCAGAATATGTCAATATGGTCCTTCCTAAATTAGCACTATACTTCCAACTGTCCCTGAGCAACCAATCTTTGGTAAACCTTAGATTGTCCTCGACAATTGCTTAATCCTTTTAGTCATATCCAATTCTAGACCTTTTCCCTTCTTAATGCCCCAGGCATTCGGAAAATTTTAGAAAGGACAAATATTATAGCACATGCAATCGATCCTGTACCCAAAGCAAATGGGACACGATTCATGATGTCTCACGTAAAGACATGATTCTAGACCAGTCTTTTGCTACAATAATTTTTGTTTGCCATGTTTTCAAAATTTGACTATGAAGAGGGATGCCGTAATCATAACCGAATTTTGAGAACGCAATATATAGAATTTCCTTAAGTTGAACCAATCCAACATGAAATTCATATATATATTCTTGACTAAAATGATTAAAATCTCAATCTAAGCCTTTTAGAATTGAAATGAAGTATAATTTCCTCTCCCTTAATTATAGTAAAACAACTTTTTCAACCCTTGCAACCTCACGAGTTGATTTTTTGTTTTCTATAATTAACATTGCTAACTTGCAATACTTATCATAATTATCATGCTCCCACTAACATGATGATTATCAGCATAATACTTATGCTCCCACTAGCTTTGACATGTATTCAGAAATTAGTGGACTTCTAGAAATCAATACTTTATTGACTTTCTTACCAAAGTTCAAATTTCTGATACTAGATTGCTTTGATAAGACTTTATCAAAATCATACACCTTATTGTAAATAGCTCACTGGAGTGTCTAAACAATTTAAGAACTATGAAAAGGGATGCCGTAATCATAGTCTCAATTGGTTAGACCTTTGCTATTTCTCATAAGTCCATGTTAGTGTGCTCTACTAACGACTTTGAGAATGCAAAGATTACTATCTACTTAAAAATCTACTTAGTGAAAGTGTTTCCTCACCATCATTTTCATGAATCGGAGAGAAACCTTATAACACTTAGATTTTTATGGTGTATGAGTTCCTACCCAAATGAATTTGTCAAAACCACAATCACAAGACAAGGTTAGTGACAAATCCAAACTCATACGGATTGAACTTGTGCAATCTTAAGTTCTTGCCACCTGGCAGCATAAGGGCCTGCCATAGCTTCCAAGTAGCTGTGCAACCAATTGAGAACTTTCAGAACTCCTATGCAAAGTCAACTTGAATAGGCACAAAAATATCAACACGATAGGTTATACACCTCAAGTCGTGTGCTAGTGAAGAGTTACATGTTTTATTCTTGATTAGGTCTTGAAACTTTCAAGAGCTTTAGGGCTCCCACTGTCCTCTTGACATATAAGACTCACTTGCCAAATATACAAGAGATAGTGCGGATTCTTTATTAAGACAAACACTTCACACACTTGGCCTAAGTTGGTCTTTGTTTAACCCAAAACATCACACCTTACCAATTTCAAATGTACAAGAGTAGGACACTTTTACTCTTACATTTGACAAGTGTTATAAACCTTTCTTTAAGATATGTCACTCAACTTATAGTCTTGGAGTATGACTCTAAGACTTGTTTTGGAACGAGGTATGACTCATCTTCTTGATTTAACCATTTCAACAATTCATGACTCCTCTTCTTAGCCATAAGAATGCACTAAGATGTCCTTAGAAGACCAATTGTGATGTGGTTCTTTAATCATTAAGATGATCACAAAACATTATACTAAAGTACTCTCCCATCTTTTCAGATTTGAGAAACTTTAATCTTTCTGCCTAATTTGATTCTTATCATTCGTTCTGCCATACATCGAGACTTTTCCAATGCTTCAGAATTATACTTAAACTTATAAGTATAACCATATTTACTAAACTTTAGTAAATCATGACGAATAGTCTTAACGAGCTTTGTGGTGGACATGACCAGTGCACAAGAATGTGTACTCGATCCCTTTAGTCCTTCACTTGATTCACACATCCATGTGAACAAGTCTTAATTTTCCAATGCTTGAAAGTTCTCATTCATCATACTATTCAACTTTCATGATTCCAAGTTTCTATCCAACTGAAGCCCTGGGAATGAGAATTTTTCCTTATTTGGTAAATTATGACACTACCACAAACGGAAGAATTAAGTCCATTTTTCCAATATTGCTATCAATGGAATCATATAAACAACCATTTTTCACAAATGCCACTGTAAGGATATTTAAAATAAATATAAAATTAAAACCTTTTATTTTATTTCAAAACTTTGCGGAAAAAACTTATCCTTACAGTGCAAATGCATATGAAAAACTTGTTGGTATCTATTCCTAAGCAATATATCATAACTCCTAAGTAACAACTCAAAAATTCTGATGCGATCGAAATCCATCTTCGTGATCAGAATCAGCATGTACTTCCTTTAAGTTTCTTCACTTTTCATTGATTCTTAAAGCATCAACATGTGACCCAGTCACATCATGTAATGAGAATCTCATAACAGAAACTTAACAGAGTTAGATAGTGGACTTTTACCTGAAGAAGAGTCAAACTTCTTGACTTGATCAACCTTTTGATCTTTCAGGTAAATAGGCAGCTTCACAATCAATGCCCCTTCCTTTGGTAAGGTAAACATATGGACTCTTTGGTAATGGGACTATCTCAGACTTAGCCTTTCTCTTTACCATTTGGTCAACTGGGTTGACTATGGCCAATCCCTTTCCATTGGGAAGAGAATGCTTTTTCTGGGTATCCAATGTTACCATTGTCAATGTCCATTGAAGGTTTTGGGAGTTGATCTACTAATCAGATTTGCTCTGCCAGTGCTCCAAATCATTGCTGATTAAGCACCCCAAAGCAAATAGATAAGATCATTAAGGGTCATGTCATAGTCCTTTACATGGTAGTCCATAAGGAACTTACTATGTGACTTAGAAAGTGATTGAACATCCAACCTTCTTAAGACTTTGACACCCAACTCTCCCAGCTTGTCAATATGTGACTTCATCTCCAAGATGCGATCACACATAGACCTTGCTTGCCAATAGGGATTGAATGACCTTTGAACTTGTGCGTTAGGGAGAATAATTGGAGGAGGTGGAGGAAGTAAAGTTCCAAGAGATTTGGGAAGATCATAGATGTCTGAACTTAGACATCTTTTAGGAGATATTCAAGATAGTTGATCTAAAGTCCTTAATATGACACCCAATATGAAATATTAAGGCTAGGACCCAACAAACTATTTTATAACTTAGAAGAGGGGTGCCGTAATCCAAGCTATAAAATATTTGAAGGTAGGTGAATGACGATTCACCAAATTCCACCAAGATAAACGAAATGTATTATTAGGTTTTAATTGGATTTGAAACTCCTAGATCTTTTGAGATTCATTGAACTTTTCAATGGCATGTTTCATTATCGAGTGTGCCCTTCAGGTTTTGTGACTGGGATGTCGAGGATCACAAAACAAGGTGTGAAGTAACCATGCAAATTACTTGGTACCCTTAAGTGTTTACCCCTCAATCGATGTGCCGGTTAACCACACACGCTCCATCGATACTATGATAAACATTAAGTTACCCTTTGCCTACCTTGTTAAGTCCAGGTTAGTGTGCCGGTTAACCACAGACGCTCCACTAACGGCTTAAACAAAGTGCAAAGTGTAATTTCATGTATTAGCACCTTATTCACATTTTCCTAAGTAACTAAGATTAGGAATTTATAAATGTTTAGTTACTTAGTATTTATCATTAATACTTTTAATGAAGGGAGAATTATAATCTTTGTCCTACCCGTTCGGCTAACGACCCTCCACCAGTCAAGGAAGCGGTGGGTGAGAGTAGACACCCATTAAACTGCCATTTTATAGGCAACAACCTTATACCCCCCTTATAGACCGGCTTCGTGAATGAGGCCTACTAATGGTAAGACTGACTTGCTCTTATACATATATATATATTATTAACTTATAATATTATAAAGTATAAGGGTTGAATTTTAACTTTTAAAACTCTAAGGGCTTAACATGGAATTAAAGTATTCTTGAGGGAAACTTTACATATTCCAAAACTTGAGGGCAAGTTTTGAAAATATTCAAAACTAATTAATTCCATAACTTATGTGTTTAAAGTAGTTTTAATTAAAAAACTCTTCAAGTTCCATAACTTGAGGACAAGTTATGGAAGACTTTAAACTAATAAAAGAATGTAACTTTTCTTTATTTTTGTAACTTATGAAACTAATTAAGGTTACACATTTTATTACTTAATGAAGTGACTCTTGAATCTCCATAACTTGAGGACAAGACTCTTCATTTTTGTAACCATTGCCAACTTTTATGAGTTTTATGAAACTTAAATGTGACTTTTCATATAACTTGAGGACAAGTTACAAAAACACATTTTTGAATCAACTTTTAGATTAAAATGGATTAAAAACAACTATTCAATTAACTTTTCTATTAATCTAAGCAACTCATATGAACAAGATAATTGGAATCAAACTTTTTCATGTAATTAGCATAACACTTAAACTAATACAAAACTTGAATCTATTGACAATTATCTTTGAAATTGGATTAGCATGAACATTACCACATCAAAAAACAAGTTTATAAGTTCGAAAACAACTTATGGTAATGTTCCTAGTCCAATTCCAGCCAAAACAGTCGAAGATATGCTGTCTAGGACACAAACTCGTCGAGTTCTTATAGGAAACTCGTCGAGTTCATGCCTTAACACATGAACTCATCGAGTTTATGGCCAGAACTCGTCGAGTTTTCTGTCTGGACAGATTCTCAGCCTTGAAAAATAAGTTGCATCAAGTATAATTGAAAACAGCCCTAGGCTCTGATACCACTGTTGGGTTTTGAACATTCTAACACTCCTATGGTGTACATGCAACCCTAAATACCTTGGATCTATGTTTTCTCTAATATACATGCAAATGCTAATATTCCAAGGTATTACCCTATCTAGCATACAATCATAGATACTTGGGTAATAATATAGATAGAATACATACATTTTGTAGTGTAGCTTGACTCCATGGGGCTTGAGTGCCTAGTGCCTCAAATGTGACACCTCAAATGGCTCACACAACATCAAATGCTCTTGGAATAACTTAGAGAGAAATCCACACTTCAAGAAATCGGCTAGCCCTTCTTTTTCACACATAGTCCCGATTTTGGTGAATAATATGATGCTTATATAGTATGTTACAATTAGGGTTACACCATGTAAACCCTAATTGTCATGACCTTTCATTTCCATGACCCATGGGTTAAGTAACCTCCATGGAGTATCCTATGGGTTTAACCCAACTTGATTATCCATGGAGCTTTGGCCCACTATATAAGTTATGGATGATTTACACAATCAACCCATATATTTAATTAGTCTTCTTTTGGTCACATAATTAATTCTAAATTAATTCTTGATCAATACTAATTAAATATTATTATTCTTATTATTAATATATTAGAACTTATAATATATTAATAACCATAATTGTTTTATTTCTCTCATTTAGTCTATCCAAGTGCATGATGCCATGCAACCCAAATGGACCATGCCTGGTCGGGTCAAGTACATACCAAATATAGTTATGGACTTAGACACTAATCCAACAATAGCATACATGATCGAGCCAACTGCGGAAGCATATGGTACTCGACTCATCTCCGCTATCTCAGCCTCTGTACTCGGACTCTGAGTCTTACTCAGTTTGGTATTGCTTTGGATATGTAAGTGACTTTTATTGGAGTTCTCCATGCTGAAATGTTTCAACACCTTGTCCAAGTAGGTACTTTGACTAAGTCCTATTAGTCTTTTACTCCTGTTTCTCAATATCCTTATCCCTAGAATATAGGCAGCTTCTCCAAGGTCCTTCATAGCGAAACACTTCCCAAGCCAGGACTTAACCTCCAGCAAGGTTGGGATGTCATTTCCTATGAGAAGTATGTCATCCACATACAACACCAGAAAGTTAACTATACTCCCACTAGCTTTGACATATACACAGGACTCATCCTCGCTTCTCGAAAATTCAAACTCTTTGACTTTCTCATCGAAACAAAGATTCCATCTGCGAGATGCTTGTTTCAATCCATAAATGGATTTCTCAAGCTTACACACTCTATTAGGGTAGTTTGCATTGACAAAACCCTCTGGCTGACTCATGTAAACATATTCAACCAACTTTCCATGAAGGAAAGCGGTTTTGACTTCCATTTGCCATATTTCATAGTCATGAAATGCAGCTATGGCTAGCATAATCCTTATATAATTAATCTTCGCTACTGGTGAGAAGGTCTCATCATAATCAACTCCATGAGTTTGAGTAAAGCCCTTCGCACCCAGTCGCGCCTTATATGTGTGTACTTTCCCATCCATGTCGGTCTTCTTCTTGAAGATCCATTTGCACCCGACTGTCTTACGACCCGGTATATTGCCAACCAAGTTCTAAACTTGATTGTCATACATGGATTGAATCTCGTTGTCCATAGCCTCTTTCCACTTTGCAAACTTGGGGCCTGCCATGTCTTCCTTGTAGTTGTTGAGCGCCGGTGTTTGAGGTTCCTTCATCACTTAACACTTGAAGCTCTTCAAGATTAATTTGCCTCCCACTGTCCTCTTGGCATATGAGTTCTCTTTCGCGAAAGACTTCTCTCCCCGCAACGAAGACAACATTGTCACTCGGTCTATAGAAGATATATCCAAAGGATTTCTGTGGGTAGCCGATGAAAATACATCGCTCACTACGAGGTTCGAGCTTGTCGTGAGTTTCTTTTCTCACAAAAGCCTCGGAACCCCAAACTTTGATGTGATCCAATGAGGGAACCTTCCCTATCCACATCTCATGAGGTGTTTTGGCAACCTTCTTAGTAGGTACTGGATTAAGGATATGGGCAACAGTCTCTAAGGCATACACCCAGAATGAGATAGGTAACGAAGCTCGACTCATCATGGAACGAACCATGTCCAACAAGGTTCGATTGCGCCTCTCAGCCACACCATTCAACTGCAGTGTCCTAGGTGGCGTCAACTTTGAAACAATTCCACATTCCTTAAGATATTCTAGGAACTCGATACTAAGATACTCTCCTCCTCGATCGGATCGCAACATCTTTATCTTCCTGCCCAATTGATTCTCCACTTCTTGCTTAAACTCTTTGAACTTTTCAAAGGTTTTTGACTTATGCTTGATTAAGTAGATATAGTCATATCTGCTGTAATCATCAGTAAAAGTCACATAGAAGCGGTTAGCATCCCTTGTGGCGGTTATGAAGGGTCCACACACATCAGTGTGTATGAGATCCAACAGACCTTCACCCCTTTCATAGGTAACATTGAAGGGTGACTTGGTCATCTTTCCAAGCAAACACGATTCACAAGTGTCATCCGACTTCAAGTCGAATGACTCCAAGACTCCAGCCTTTTGGAGTTGGCCTATGCGCTTCTTGTTGACATGTCCAAGACGACATGCCACAAGCATGGCTTGTCCAAAACATTGGACGAATAAATATTCAACATATTATTTCCTAGGTTATCTACAACCATCACAGTTTCATATATACCATTACAAGGTAATGCTTCAAAATAAAATGTACCACTATAATAAGCATTAATACTACCAACTTCATTATTAAAAGAAAAGGTAAAACCTTGTTTATACAAACTGTGAAAGGAAATAATATTTCTCGCCATTTCCGACGAGTAACAACAATTATTCAATTCTAATTCTAACCCACTACTAAGCAATAAAGAATAAACTCCAATCTTGGTGACAGACGACATTTTCCTATTTCCCATGATTAAGTTTATCTTCCCGTGCTCCACATCCCTACTTCTTTTTAGTCCCTGCAAATCAGAACAAATGTGAAATCCACAACCTGTATCAAGGACCCAAGAATTAGAATGTGATGAGTTATTAGAAAGAATAATGTAAATACCTACAAAGGTGGGATTTATCTTCCCATCCTTAATGTCCTGCAAGTATTTAGGGCAGCTTCGTTTCCAGTGCCCTTTTTCATGACAATGGAAGCACTCTGCATCATTTGGATTGGTAGAGGGATTAGCAGAACCAGCTTTGGTACTAATGGAAGAGGATCCATCAAGAGACTTTCCCTTGCGGCTATTAGAAGGAGCCTTCCTCTTCTTCCCTTTCCCATGTCCAATTGCCGGAACAGGGGTAGCAGCAGTAGTAGGAGTAGGTACAACCGACTTTCCTTTCAAGTTGCTTTCTGTAGTTCTTAGAAGGCCTTGAAGCTTGCTAAGAGTTACCTCCTCCTTGTTCATATGATAGGTCATACGGAACTGATCATAACAAGAAGGTAACGAATGTAGGATGATGTCAATGGCCAACTCTTCATCGAAGTTCACATTTAACTTCAGCAAGCGATCCACATATCTCTGCATCTTTTGCAAGTGGGTCGTGATGGACTCTCCATCCTTCATTTTGGTTGTGATCATGGAGGCAATGATCTCATACCTCTCCTGCCGAGCACTTTGATGGTAACTTTCCATCAAATCTTGGTGCATTTTGAAGGGCCAGAAGTCCTCATAGGAATTTTGAAGCTCAGCAGTCATGGTAGCAATCATAATACACGATACCTTTGTCGCGTCCCTCTCATGAACCCTGTATTCCTCGATTTGTTCGGGAGTAGCAGTTTGTTCATCAATCTCCTTCAGCTCTTTATCCAGGACATAATCTTTGTCCTCGTAGCGAAGTGTCATACGAATGTTTCTTATCCAATCGTTAAAGTTTTACCCATCGAAGATAGTTCTCCCAACCAAATTCATGAGGGAGAATGAGATATAAGGGTTGGAGCCTGAAGCATTGTTAGGGATAGACATCGGAAGAGGGATGTCGTAATCCAATTGCAAAATATTTGAAGGTAGGTAACTGACGATTTACCAATTTCCACCATAAAAAACGAAACTGAATATTAAGTTTTAATTGGATTGAAATTCCTATATTGTTTTGAGATTTATTGAACTTTTCAATGGCATGTTTAAATATCGATTGTGCCCTTCAAGTTTGTGACTGGGATGCCGAGGATCACAAACAAGGTGTGAATAACCATGCAAATGTGCTTGGTACTCTTAATGTTACAAATCACCTAATCAATGTGCCGGTTAACCACACACGCTACATTGATCTATGATTAACATCAAGCTACCCTTTGCCACCCTTGTTAGTCCCAGATTAGTGTGTCGGTTAACCACACACGCTCCACTAACGACTTAGCAAGGTGCAAAGTGCGATTTCATGGAATAGCATCATTTTCACTGTTAAAACAAAGTTCTAGTAGGATCGATAGATTCTAAGCAGAAAAACAATAAATGACGTAATGAAGAACTCAGGAATGGTTTAACTGATGTCTAATGATTAAGCTTTAACACCTCAGAAGAGCTCGATTAAGAACTTCGATTGTAGAGGTGTTTAGGGTTACAAAGCAATAATAATAATAATGACGAACGTATCTAAGGTATACATGCATGCACTATTTATAGCTTAACCCTAATTAATAATCACGGATGGACAGGCACAATCCGGATATACAAAACTAAGCCCATGACGCAACACAAAATACCCAACAATCTCCCCTTTTGCGTCAATGGAGCCGAAAGCTCAGTTCGGTTGAGCTATAGAAGACTTCTTGACAGTCTTGAACACCTTCGGTATAATGGCCAATAGAGTATGACGAAAAGTGATATACCACCGAAGCATGTCCGTGAAGTTCTTCTTGTCTGACTCAGTGTTTTGCTTGCATCGATGGATAATATTGATTATATGCTCCAAGCAATCTGTTGAGAACAGATGCTTATCAACAAGAGCGAAAATAAATCTGTTAGCTTCGCCTCTTATGAACATCACTGTGAGATGTGTAGAATCAATTTGACCCATCTTCATCTTGTTCACATCTCCAGGTTTTGCAGTTGGCTTTACAGTTGGTTTCTTTTTCAAAACTTTAGCAATCTCCTAATCCATTGCAGCAACTTCATGGATATAGGAAGCCAACATCCTCTTCAGATGATCTAGGATCGGCTCATATAATGGGTTTTGAGCATTCTAACACTCCTATGGTGTACATGCCACCCTATAAACCTTGGATCTATGTTTGACTATGATACATGCAAATAATTATTTTTCCAAGGTTCTTATCCTATCTAGCATGGCATGGGGAACTTGAATCAAATAAAGCTAGTAGAATTACTTACCTTGTAGTTGTAGTTGATTGCTTGGAGTTTTAGAGCCTAGCACCAATAGTGTGGATGCCTCAAATGGAAATCACAAATCACCACAAACTTGGAACTTTGAGAGAATAGTAATCACCTTCTTGAAATCGGCCCTCTTACTTTACTCACCACAACTCATGTGATTTCAAGAACCAAAGCCTCCTTTATATAGTGTGGTGGATTAGGGTTACATTCATGTAAACCCTAATACCCATGTCTTTTCATTTCCATGAGATCCATGGGTTAAAGCTCCATGGAGTATCCATGGACTTTCCATGCAAGCCTAGCCCATTCCAAATAAGCATTAGCCCACACTATATAAATACAAGAGCCCATATTTAATTAGTCATACTTTTGATCTCTAAATTAATTCTAGATTAATTATAGATCAATACTAATTAAATAATATGATTTTATATTAATATATTAGGACTTATAATATATTAATAAATCATAACTTATACTATTCTCAAACGATTATCCATAAATTGTTCGGGTGAAATGCAACCCAAATGGACCATGCCGGGTCGGGTCAAGTACATACCAAATATAGTTATGGACTTAGACACTATATCCAACAGTCTCCCACTTGGATAAGTCTAATAACTATAGTTGCAAGTATGACTTCAGGAACCGATCAGCAATCGTAGCTCTTTAAACTCTGTTGAACTATGAAGCGCCATTTTAGATAAGTGATCATATAATCCTCTGTTCTAGATATCAGTCGGACAAATACATGGAATATGGTCTTGCTTATTGTCGAGCATTTTTTTCCTAATTTCTGATTTGTTTGACATAGAACTTAATTGAACACATCAATTTAGTTCTGACCGGGCCCGGTACATAGGTCAAAACAGAATCATCGAGGGGCCCAGATATCGCTTCTAATGCTAGAAGGAACAGATAAACTTCGACTCATATGTTTGCTCTACTACTTGTTGAATTACACACAAAAGCACGGTTTATAACATCGAGTTACCAATGCGTTTTCGTGCAATCAATGCATAACCAACTCATAGGCAACAAATCATATCTCTAGGTTTAAAGACTTATATGATATTACCATCTCACGATCACTCGAGATAAATTCCATGAAGTGATACAAGTGAGCGTGGGTTGAATCCAATACTCAGAACTTATGAGCACTCATAGTAAACGATTGACAAGAGAGAGCAACACTTTACTCATAAATAACAGCTTTTATTTATCATCAAATGTCAATTACATTTTACAAATTTCAAGATTATCTAACTACTAAAACTAATATCATCCTTCAGCCCTATGCTCCGAGCATGCTGGAGATGCTTAGCCCGAGTCAGTCCCTTCGTGAGGGGATCTGCTGGGTTCTCATCCGATGATACCCTCTTTGCCACGAGGATTCCTTCTTTTATTCGATGTCTGATGAAGTGATATTTTCTGTCAATGTGTCTGGATCTCCCATGATCTCTTGGTTCCTTGGCTAAGGCAACCGCACTATTGTTGTCACAGAAAATCTCCATTGGCTCCTTTATTGCTGGTACAACTCTAAGGTCTCCGATGAAGTTCTTTAGCCGTATAGCCTCCTTTGCTGCCTCGCTTGCTGCTATATACTCTGATTCACAAGTGGAATCAGCCACTGTCTCCTGCTTGGAACTTTTCCAAGTAATTGCCCCTCCGTTTAGAGTAAAGACCCACCCCAACTGAGAGCGGAAATTATCCCTGTCAGTCTGAAAGCTAGCATCACTGTACCCTACAACTCTCAAGTCCTCACTGCCACCGAGGGTAAAGACCCAGTCCTTAGTCCTCCGTAGGTACTTGAGGATATTCTTTACCGCAGTCCAGTGTGCCTTGCCAGGGTTCCCCTGATACCTGCTAACCATGCTCAAAGAAAAGGCTACATCAGGTCGAGTACACGTTATAGCATACATGATCGATCCTACAGCTGAAGCATAAGGTATTCGACTCATTTCTGCTATCTCAGCCTCAGTACTAGGGCTTTGTGTCTTACTCAATCTCGTGTTACTCTGGATGGGTAACTCTCCTTTCTTGGAGTTATACATGTTGAACCTTTTCAACACTTTGTCCACATAGGTGCTTTGACTAAGTCCAATTAGTCTTTTACTCCTGTTTCTCAAAATCCTTATCCCTAGGATATAGGCAGCTTCTCCAAGGTCCTTCATAGCGAAACACTTCCCAAGCCAGGACTTTACTTCCTGCAGGGTTGGGATGTCATTTCCTATGAGTAGTATGTCATCCACATACAGTACCAAAAAGCTGACTATACTCCCACTAGCCTTGATATAGACACAAGATTCATCTTCACTCCTTGAAAAGCCAAATTCTTTGATTTTCTCATCAAAGCAAAGATTCCATCTGCGAGGTGCCTGTTTTAATCCATAAATGGATTTCTCGAGCTTACACACTCTACTGGGGTACTCTGTACTGACAAAACCCTCTGGCTGAACCATGTAAACATCTTCAGCCAACTTTCCATTAAGGAATGCGGTTTTGACATCCATTTGCCATATTTCATAATCATGAAATGCAGCAATGGCTAACAGAACCCTAATAGACTTAATCTTGGCCACTGGTGAAAAGGTCTCATCATAATCAACTCCTGGAGTTTGAGAATAACCCTTTGCAACCAGTCGTGCCTTATAAGTGTGTACATTACCATCCATGTCGGTCTTCTTCTTGAAGATCCATTTGCACCCAACTATCTTACGATCAGGTACATTGTCAACCAAGTTCCAAACTTGATTGCCATACATGGACTGTATCTCGCTATCCATAGCCTCTTTCCATTTAGCAGCCTCACGGCCTGCCATGGCTTCCGTGTAGCTGTTAGGCTCATCCAGATTTACCAGTGTGTTATCACTGATAAGTGTCTCACCTTCTGCAGTAATATGAAAACCATAATAATGCTTAGGTGCATTCCTAACTCTGGTGGAACGCCTCAAAGGTATAGATTCTTCAGTCGGCCCAACAGGAGTTTCCTCCTCAGGTTGAGGGCTAGGGTTTGAGGTTCCTTCACCACTTGACTCTTGAATTTCCTCAAGGTCAATTTGCCTCCCACTGTCTCCTTGGCTCATGAATTCTCTCTCTCGAAAGAATCCTCTTCTTGCTACAAAGACCACATTATCACTGGGTCTGTAGAAGATGTAACCAAAGGATTTATGTGGGTAGCCGATGAAAATACACCTTTCGCTTCAGGGTTCGAGCTTATCGTGAGTCTCGCGTTTCACGAAAGCCTCACAACCCCAAATCTTGATGTGGTCTAGATTGGGAACTTTTCCAGTCCACACCTCGTGAGGTGTTTTGGCAACCTTTTTGTAGGGACTAGATTAAGGATATGGACGGCAGTCTCTAAGGCATACCCCCAAAATGAGATTGGTAGCAAAGCTCGACTCATCATGGAACAAACCATGTCCAACAAGGTCAGATTGCGCCTCTCAGCTACACCATTCAACTGTGGTGTCCTAGGAGGTGTCAATTGTGAGACAATCCCACATTCCTTAAGATAGTCAAGGAACTCAGTACTAAGATACTCACCACCACGATCGGATCGAAGCATCTTAATGTTCCTGCCCAACTGATTCTCTACTTCTTGCTTAAACTCTTTGAATTTCTCAAAGGTTTCTGACTTATGCTTGATTAGGTAGACATATCCATATCTACTAAAATCATCAGTAAAAGTCACATAGAACCGATTAGCATCTCTTGTGGCGGTTCTGAAGGGTCCACACACATCCGTGTGTATGAGGTCCAACAAACCTTCACCCCTAGCACAAGTGCCAGTAAAAGGTGACTTTGTCATTTTACCAAGCAAACAAGATTCACAACTATCATCTGACTTTAGGTCAAATGACTCCAAGACTCCATCCTTTTGGAGTTGGCCTATGCGTTTCTTGCTTACATGTCCAAGACGACAATGCCATAAGGATGCTTTATCTAAGCTAGTGGAAGAGTTAATACACAATACATTATTTCCTAGATTATCTACAACAGATACAATTTCATACACGCCATCACAAGGTAATGCTTTAAAATAAAGAACATTATTAAAGAAAGCATCAATACTACCATTATTATTATCAAAATAAAAGGTAAAACCTTGTTTATACAATGCACGAAAGGAAATAACATTTCTTGCCATTTCTGGCGAATAATAACATTTATTCAAATCTGATGTAAACCCACTATTTAGCACTAAGGAATAAACTCCTATCTTGGTGACAGGTGAAGCTTTCCTGTTTCCCATGATCAAGTTTATCTTTCCCTGCTCCACATTCTCACTTCTTTTTAGTCCCTGCAAATCACAACATATGTGAATACCACAACCTGTATCAAGGACCCAAGACTTAGAATGAGGTGAGTTATTAGACAATATAGTGTATATACTTGCATGGTTGGGTTTTACTTTCCCATCCTTCAAATCTTGCTGGTACTTTGGGCAGTTTCGCTTCCAGTGCGACTTTTCATGGCAATAGAAGCATTCAGCCTCATTAGGGTTAGCAGAAGGAGTGACAAAACCTTTCTTGGTTTTGCTTGAAGATGAGCCTTCAAGGGTCTTATCCTTGGTACCCTTAGAAGGGTTCTTTCTCTTCTTCCCTTTGCCATGCCCGATTGCCAAGACATTGGCCGCAGTTGGAGTAGGAGTAGGAGTAGTAACAACCGACTTACCCTTTAGACCACTTTCGGCGGTCTTCAAGAGTCCTTGAAGTTTGCTGAGGGTAACTTCTTCCTTGTTCATGTGATATGTCATGCGGAATTGATCATAACACGATGGCAAGGAGTGCAAAATGATGTCTATTGCTAACTCCTCAGGGAAGTTCACATCCAGCTTCAGTAAACGCTCCACATACCTTTGCATTTTCTGCATGTGGCCCGTGATGGGTTCACCATCCTTCATTCGGGTTGTTATCATGGAGGAGATTATTTCATATCGCTCTTGACGAGCACTTTGATGGTAGCGGTCCATCAAGTCCTGGTGCATCTCAAAAGGATAATAGTCCTTATAGGACTTTTGGAGCTCGGCTGTCATGGTGGCCATCATGATGCATGCCACTTTTGTAGCATCTCTTTCATGTACCTCATATTCAGCAAGCTCTTCAGGAGTAGCAGTTGGCTCGGGTACCTTCAGCTCCTTGTCGAGAACATATTCTTTTTTCTCATACCGAGTGACCATCCTGATGTTTCTGATCCAATCTGTAAAGTTGGACCCATCAAAGATGACTCTCCCACAAAGATTCATGAGAGAGAAGGAGCTAGTAGGGTTTGAGCCAGAAGCATTGTTATTGGAAGACATCTGAAAAGAAGAGGGAATAGATTAGATTAGATATAGAGATAGTCCTTAACAAAACACCCAAATGTAATATTAAGGCTAGGACCCAACACAATATTTTATAACTTAGAAGAGGGATGCCGTAATCTAAGCTATAAGATATTTGAAGGTAGGTGAATGACGATTCACCAATTTCCACCATGAAAAACGAAATATTTAATTAGGTTTTAAGTGGTTTAGAAACTCCTAGATTCTTTGAGATTCATTGAACTTTCTTCAATGGCATGTTTCAATCTCGAATGTACACCATAGGAGTGTTAGAATGCTCAAAACCCATCAGTGGTGTCAGAGCCTGGTTTGTTTATTTGATACTTTAAGCAAAAAAAAAAAAAAAAAAAACTTGAAAATCGAAGTTTTGTTCAAAAGCTCGTATCAAAATTTCAAGTTTTGTATATGTACTTACGATTCTTGAAATTTTTGATATGAACATTCATAAACGTATGAGTTTAGAAGATCATAGAAATTATGTGCTAATAATTGATTAGATTAATTTTTGATCTTTATGTGTTTTAATGGAGTCCATAACTAGTTCTTAAGTTATGGATAACCAAAAGTCACATTTATAAATAACCATTAAAAGAACACATAGGTTACAAAAAATGAAGAGTCTTCATTTTTAATAACCATTAACTCATAAGTTATGAGAAATGAAAAGTTTTGAAAGTTTACAAAACTTGCCCTCAAGTTTTGGAACATGTAAAGTCATATTAAAAACTTTAGTTCCAACCCCTAGAATTTTAAAAGTTAAAATTCAACCCTTATACTTTATAATATTATAAGTTTAATAATATTTATATATGTATAAGATCAAGTCGTCTTACCGCTAGTACGCCTCATTCACGAAGCCGGTCTATAAGGGGGTATAAGGTTGTTGCCTATAAAATGGCAACTTAATGGGTGTCCACTCTCACCCACCGTTTTCTTGATCGGTGGAGGGTCGTTAGGCGAACGGGTAGGACAAGGACTTATAAATTCTCATTAAAAGTATAATGATAATACTAAAGTAACTAAACTTTATTGAATTCCCAATCTTAGTTATTTTAGGAAAATGTGAATAAGGTGCTAATCCATGAAATTACACTTTACACTTTGTTTAAGTCGTTAGTGGAGCGTGTGTGGTTAACCGGCACACTAACTTGAACTTAACAAGGTAGGTAAAGGGTGACTTAATGTTTATCATAGTATCGATGGAGCGTGTGTGGTTAACCGGCACATCGATTGAGGGGTAATACATTAAGGGTACCAAGTAATTTGCATGGTTACTTCACACCTTGTTTTGTGTGTTGGGTTATGAGCATTCTAACACTCCTAAGTGTACATGCAACCCTAAATACCTTGGATCTATGTTTTCTCTATTATACATACAATTATGAACATCCAAGGTATTATCCTAATCTAGCATACAAAATAATAAATATAACAAGATAGAATACATACCTCTTTGATGTAGAATGTCTTCATGAAGCTTGAGTGCCTAGTGCCCCAAGTGTGACACCTCAAATGGTTCACACAACACCAAATACACTTGGAATAACTTGAGAGAAACTTGAACACTCCTTGAAATCGTCTAGCCCTCACACTCACACATTAGTGCACGATTTCTTGAGCCATGGGATTCTTTTATATGGTGGCTATTAGGGTTACACCATGTAACTCATAACTTTACCTATTCCTTATGCTCCATGGATTTTAACCTCCATGGAGTATCCATGGGTCACCCCATGGACTTAGTCCAACATAAGGAATCTTGGATCACAAGCCCACATATATAAGAATGAATGATTTACACAACCAACCCATATATTTAATTAGTCTCCTTTTGATCACTTAATTAATTCCAAATTAATTCTTGATCAATACTAATTAAATAACCTTATTAATATATTAGAACTTATAATATATTAACCAACCTTAAGTGTTATTTCTCTCATTATAGTCTATCCAAATGCATGATGCCATGCAACCCAAATGGACCATGTCGGGTCGGGTCAAGTCTTACCAATTATAGTTATGGACTTAGACATTAATCCAACAGTCTCTCACTTGGATAAGTCTAAAAATATTATTGCGTATGACTTTAGGAACCGATCAGTAATCGTAGCTCTCAAAAGCTTCTGTCGAACTCTGACCTTGTCGATGAACTCTGACCTTTGTCAATGACTTGTCCATTAGATAAGGGATCATATATTCCTCCATTCTAGATATCATATGGACTAAGACATGGATTATCAATCATTCTCTCTGTCCATTTGTTGTTTCCCGATTTCCGATTCATGATGACTGACTGATTGAACAAATCAAATCAGTCTTGGCTTGGCCAAGCACTCACATGTATCATCTTTAAATCATCGAGGGGCCCACAGATATCGCTTTTATCCCGAAGGTAAAAGGAATGGATAAACTTCGATTCATATGGCTTGTTCTACTACTTGTTGAATCATACACAAAGGCATGTTTTATAACAGCGAGTTACCAATGCGTTTTCGTGCAATCAATGTATAACCAACTCATAGTAACAACTCATATCTCTAGGTTTGAAGAATATAAGATATTATCATCTCATGATCACTCGTGATAAAATCCATGAAGTGATTCAAATGAGCGCGGGTTGAATCCAATACTCAGAACTTATGAGCACTCATGAGTGTTGTAGCACCACTTTGTCCACCAACTTGGACCTTTACAAACCAACCTATGACAGTCTTGATTCATATCTACTTCCAACATATGACCGACTATGGATGGTTTGAATAACTTAATCATTCAGGAAGAGCGACTTAGTTATTCTGGAAGTCAAAACATGCAAAGTGAAACACAAGAATAAATGAATCAAATATGGTATCAAACCCTATGAATATAAATAAACACTTTTATTTATCACCATACTGATTACTCATTATTCATTGTTTCGGTTTTATCAACTTTATACTTGAATTTAAAACAATAGTTGTCCCATGCTCCAAGCATGTACACTATGTTTTCTAAACACTAGTCATGCCATACACCAAGTAGGCATACTATGTTTGTCTATGATCTTTACTTTGTAAAATAGATCAATCGAACATCACTCCAATGATCCTCTTTTCACAGTCCCAAATCCTTACTGCAAATGCAAGAATTCCAAATTCATGCCATTTACTGAAATCTGTTAGATTCTAAACTTATATGCATTGATCCTTTTAATGATTATGCACAAAGTCAGAAAGACTTGACAACAATCATTACAGAGCATTCCAAAGGAGATCAGCTCCTTGGAAACATCCTTCTTTCATTAAGTTTCCTAATCTTTCACAGATTGAATAATTTCTAACTTTGAAACATTTCCATATTCCATTTTGACTATCACTTCTGAACAAGAGTTGCCTCCTTACAGATTATGTCAATATGGTCCTTCCAGAATTAACATTATACTTCCAACTGTCCTTGAGCAACCAATCTTTGGTAAACCTTAGATTGTCCTCGACAATTGCTTAATCATTTTAGTCATATCCAATTCTAGACCTTTTCCCTTCATAATGCCCCAGGCATTTGGAAAATTTTAGAAAGGATGAATATAGCACATGTAATCGATCCTATATCCGAAGCATATGGGACACGATTCATGATGTCTCACATAAAGACTAAACCAGTCTTTTGCTATAATATTTCCATTTCAATTTGCCAAGTTCTCAAAATTCAGATTATGAAAAGGGATGTCGTAATCATAATCGAATTTTAGAACGCAAATAATGGACCCATATATAGAATTTCCTTATGTTGAGCCATTCCAACATGAAATTCATATATATATATATATATATATATATATCCTTGATTAAATACGATTAAAATCTCAATCTAAGCTTTTAGAATTGAAATGAAGTATAATTTCCTTTCCCTTAATTATAGCAAAACAACTTTTTCAACCCCTGCAACCTCACGAATATAAACTTTTGTTTTCTATAATTAACATTGCTAACTTGCAACCTTTGTCATAATTATCATGCTCCCACTAACATGATGATTATTAGCATAACACTTATGCTCCCACTAGCTTTGACATGTACTCAGAAATCAACTGACTTTCTTACCAAAGTTCAGATTTCTGATACTAGATTGTTTTGATTAAATTTTATCAAAATCATACACCTCTCTTAGATAGCTCACATGTGTGTCTAAACAATTTTAGAACTATGAAAAGGGATGCCGTAATCATAGTCTCAATTGTTTAGACCTTTGCCACTTCTCACAAGTCCATGTTAGTGTGCCGGTAAACCACACACGCTCCACTAACGACTTTGAGAATGCAAATATCACATTGCTATCTAGCTAAAATCTACTTAGTGAAAGTGTTTCCTCACCATCATTTTCATGAATCGGAGAGAAAACTTATGACACTTAGATTTAATGGTGTATGTGTTCTTATCCATGTGAATTTGTCAAAACCATAATCACATGACAAGGTTAGTGACAAATCCAAACTCATATTGATTAAACTTGTGCAATCTTAAATTCTTGCCATTTGGCAGCTCAGGTGCCTGCCATTGCTTCCAAGTAGTTGTGCAACCAATTGAGAACTCTCAGAACTCCTATGCAAAGCCAACTTAAATAGGCACAAAAATTTCAACACGATAGGTTATAAACCTCAAGTCGTGTGCTAGTGAAGGACTTTAGGTTTTATTCTTGATTAAGTCGTGAAACTTTCAAGAGCTTTAAGACTCCCACTGTCCTCTTGACATATAAGACTCCCTTGTCAAATATTCAAGAGATAGTGCGGATTCTTTATCAAGACTAACACTTTACACAATTGGCCTAAGTTGGTCTCTGTTTTATCCAAAACATCACAACTTACCAATTTCAAATGTACAAGAGTAGATAACCTTTTACTCTTACATTTGACTAGTGTTAACAAACCCTCTTAAGATATGTCACTCAAGTTACAATCTTGGAGTATGACTCTAAGAATTGTTTTGGAACGAAGTATGACTCATCTTTTTGATTTAACCATTTCAACAATTCATGACTCCTCTTCTTAGTCATAAGAATGCACTAAGATGACTTTAGAGGACCAATTGTGATATGGTATCTTAATCATTAAGATGATCATAAACATGATACTAAAGTACTCTCCCATCTTTTCAGATTTGAGAAACTTTTATCTTTCTGCCATACTTTGATTCTTCTTATTCGTTCTGTCTCACATTGAAACTTCTCGAATGCTACAGACTTATACTTAAACTTATAAGTATAACCATATTTACTGAACTTAAGTAAATCATGACGAATAGTCTTCTTGATCTTTTGTGGTGGACTTGACCAGTGCACAAGAATGTGTACTCGATCCCTTAGTCCTTTCCTTATTCACATAAGGAATTAGTCTTAATTTTCCAAGCTGAAAGTTCTCATTCATCATACTATACAACTTGCATGATTCCAAGTTTCGGTCCAATTGAACCTTGGGTGATGAGAATCTTTCCTTATTTGGTAATATTAGACACTACCACAACCGAAAGAATCAAATCCATTTTTCCAATATTGTTATCAATGGAATCTTATAAGCAACAACTTTTCACAAATGTCATTGTAAGGATACTTAAAATAAATAAAATCAAAACCTTTTTCTTTTATTTTAAAACTTTGCGGAAAAACTTATCCTTACAATCCATATGAAAACCTTGTTGTTATCTATTCCTAAGCAATATAAATATCATAACTCTTAAGTAATAGCCCAAAATTCTGATCACCGAACCATGCGATTGAAATCCATCTTCGCGATCAGAATCAGCATGTACTTAATAGAGTTAGACAATGGACTTTACCTGAAGTAGAGCCAAACTTATTGACTTTAACATCCTTAGGTAAATTTGGCAGCTTCGTAACCAATGCCCCTTCCTTTGGCAATAGTTACCTATGGACCCTTGATAATGGGACTATCTCAGACTTCGCCTCTCTCTTTACCATTGGGTCAACCGAGTTGACTATGGCCGATCCCTTTCCATTGGGAAGAGAGAGCTTTACTGGATATCCAATGTCATCATTGTCAATGTCCATAGCGTTTTAGGAAGTTGATCTTAGCAAATAGATAAGATCATTAAGGGTCTTGTCTTAGTCTGTTTCATAGGATTCCCAAAAGAACTCACTATGTGACTTAGAAAGTAGTTGAGCCACCAACTTTCTCAAGACTTTGACACCCAACTCTCCCGGCTTGTCAATATGTGACTACATCTCCAAGATGTGATCACACCTAGACCTTGCCTTGCCAATAGGGCTTGAGTGACCTTAAACTTTTTAGGAACTTGTGGGTTAGGGAGAATAATTGGAGGAGGTGAAAGAAGTATGATATCCACGGGACATCATCTTCATTTAGGAAAGCTTGTTTCAAGAGATTTGGGAAGATCATAAATGTCTAGACCAGACATCTTTTTGGGAGATATTCAAGATAGTTGATTTAAAGTCCTTAATATGACACCCAATATGAAATATTAAGGCTAGGACCCAGCAAACTATTTTATAACTTAGAAGAGGGATGTCGTAATCCAAGCTATAAAATATTTGAAGGTAGGTGAATGACGATTCACCAATTTCCACCATGAAAAACGAAATAATTTATTAGGTTTTAATTGGATTTGAAAGTCCTAGATCTTTGAGATTCATTGAACTGTTCAAAGGCATGTTTCAATCTCGAGTGTACCCTTCAGGTTTTGTGACTGGGATGCCGAGGATCACAAAACAAGGTGTGAATAACCATGCAAATATACTTGGTACCCTTAATATTTACCCCTTAATCAGTGTGCCGGTTAACCACACACGCTCCACCGATACTATGATAAATATTAAGTTACCCTTTGCCTACCTTGTTAAGTCCAGGTTAGTGTGCCGGTTAACCACACACGCTCCACTAACGACTTAAGCAAAGTGCAAAGTGTAATTTCATGGGTTAGCACCAAATTCACATTTTCCTAAGTAACTAAGATTGGGTATTAATAAGAGTTTAGTTACTTAGTATTTATCATTAATACTTTTAATGAAAGGAGAATTATAGTCCTTGTCCTACCCGTTCGGCTAACGACCCTCCACCAATCAAGGAAGCGGTGGGTGAGAGTGGACACCCATTAAACTGTCATTTTATAGGCAGTAACCTTATACCCCCCTTATAGACCGGCTTCGTGAATGAGGCCTACTAACGGTAAGACTGACTTTACTCTTATACATATATATAAATATTATTAACTTATAATATTATAAAGTATAAGGGTTGAATTTTAACTTTTAAAATTCTAAGGGCTAACTTGGAATTAAAGTATTCATAAGTGAAAACTTTTCAAATTCCAAAACTTGAGGGCAAGTTTTGAAACTATTCAAAACTAAGTAATTCCATAACTTATGAGTTTAAAGTAGTTTTAATTAAAAAAAAAACTCTTCAAGTTCCATAACTTGAGGACAAGTTATGGAAGACTTTAAACTAATTAATAAAAAAAATAACTTTTTTTTATTGTAACTTATGGAACTAATTAAGGTTACACTTTTTTTTTTAATTTAATGAAGAGACTCTTGAACCTCCATAACTTGAGGACAAGTTATGGAGTCATAAAACCATTTAATTAGAACTAGACTCTTCATTTTGTAACCTTTGCCAACTTTTATGAGTTTTATGATTCTTAAATGTGACTTTTCATATAACTTGAGGACAAGTTACAAAAACACACTTTGGAATCAACTCTTAGATTAAAATGGATTGAAAACAACTATTTCACACAAGTTTTCTATTAATTTAAGAACCTCATAAGAACAAGATAATTCAAATCATCAATCTTCAAGAAATTAGCATGAACATACAAACTAATACAAATCTTGAAATTATGACAATTATCTTAGAAACTGGATTAGCATGAACATTATCACATCAAAAACAAGTTTATAAGTCCAAAAACATCTTAGGGTAATGTTCCTAGTCCAATTCCAGCCAAAACAATCGAATATATGCATCCAACTCGATTTTTCAGCTACTTTTGCAAGTATAACAAGAAAACAAGCCTAGGGTCTGATACCACTGTTGGGTTATGAGCATTCTAACACTCCTAAGTGTACATGCAACCCTAAATACCTTGGATCTATGTTTTCTCTATTATACATACATTTATGAACATCCAAGGTATTATCCTAATCTAGCATACAAAATAATAAATATAACAAGATAGAATACATACCTCTTTGATGTAGAATGTCTTCATGAAGCTTGAGTGCCTAGTGCCCCAAGTGTGACACCTCAAATGGTTCACACAACACCAAATACACTTGGAATAACTTGAGAGAAACTTGAACACTCCTTGAAATCGTCTAGCCCTCACACTCACACATTAGTGCACGATTTCTTGAGCCATGGGATTCTTTTATATGGTGGCTATTAGGGTTACACCATGTAACTCATAACTTTACCCATTCCTTATGCTCCATGGATTTTAACCTCCATGGAGTATCGATGGGTCACCCCATGGACTTAGTCCAACACAAGGAATCTTGGATCACAAGCCCACATATATAAGAATGAATGATTTACACAATCAACCCATATATTTAATTAGTCTCCTTTTGATCACTTAATTAATTCCAAATTAATTCTTGATCAATACTAATTAAATAACCTTATTAATATATTAGAACTTATAATATATTAACCAACATTAAGTGTTATTTCTCTCATTATAGTCTATCCAAATGCATGATGCCATGCAACCCAAATGGACCATGTCGGGTCGGGTCAAGTCTTACCAATTATAGTTATGGACTTAGACATTAATCCAACATTGTGATCCTCGGCATCCCAGTCACAAAACTTGAAGGGCACATTCGAGATTGAAACATGCCATTGAAGAAAGTTCAATGAATCTCAAAGAATCTAGGAGTTTCTAAACCAATTAGAACCTAATTAAATATTTCATTTTTCATGGTGGAAATTGGTGAATCGTCATTCACCTACCTTCAAATATCTTATAAGCTTAGATTACGGCATCCCTCTTCTAAGTTATAAAATATTGTGTTGGGTCCTAGCCTTAATATTACATTTGGGTGTTTTGTTAAGGACTATCTCTATATCTAATCTAATCTATTCCCTCTTCTTTTCAGATGTCTTCCAATAACAATGCTTCTGGATCAAACTCTACTAGCTCCTTCTCTCTCATGAATCTTTGTAAGAGAGTCATCTTTGATGGGTCCAACTTTACAGATTGGATCAGAAACATCAGGATGGTCACTCGGTATGAGAACAAAGAATATGTTCTCGACAAGGAGCTGAAGGTACCCGAGCCAACTGCTACTCCTGAAGAGCTTGCTGAATATGAGGTACATGAAAGAGATGCTACAAAAGTGGCATGCATCATGATGGCCACCATGACAGCCGAGCTCCAAAAGTCCTATGAGGACTATTATCCTTTTGAGATGCACCAGGACTTGATGGACCGCTACCATCAAAGTGCTCGTCAAGAGCGATATGAAATAATCTCCTCCATGATAACAACCCGAATGAAGGATGGTGAACCCATCACGGGCCACATGCAGAAAATGCAAAGGTATGTGGACCGTTTACTGAAGCTGAATGTGAACTTCCCTGAGGAGTTAGCAATAGACATCATTTTGCACTCCTTGCCATCGTGTTATGATCAATTCCGCATGACATATCACATGAACAAGGAAGAAGTCACCCTCAGCAAACTTCAAGGACTCTTGAAGACTGCCGAAAGTGGTCTAAAGGGTAAGTCGGTTGTTACTACTCCTACTCCTACTCCAACTGCGACCAATGTCTTGGCAATCGGGCATGGTAAAGGGAAGAAGAGAAAGAACCCTTCTAAGGGTACCAAGGGTAAGACCCTTGAAGTCTCCTCTTCAAGCAAAACCAAGAAAGGTTTTGTCACTCCTTCTGCTAACCCTAATGAGGCTGAATGCTTCTATTGCCATGAAAAGTCGCACTGGAAGCGAAACTGCCCAAAGTACCAGCAAGATTTGAAGGATGGGAAAGTAAAACCCAACCATGCAGGTATATACACTATATTGTCTAATAACTCACCTCATTCTAAGTCTTGGGTCCTTGATACAGGTTGTGGTATTCACATATGTTGTGATTTGCAGGGACTAAAAAGAAGTGAGAATGTGGAGCAGAGAAAGATAAACTTGATCATGGGAAACAGGAAAGCTTCACCTGTCACCAAGATAGGAGTTTATTCCTTAGTGCTAAATAGTGGGTTTACATTAGATTTGAATAAATGTTATTTTTCGCCAGAAATGGCAAGAAATGTTATTTCCTTTCATGCATTGTATAAACAAGGTTTTACCTTTTATTTTGATAATAATAATGGTAGTATTGATGCTTTCTTTAATAATGTTCTTTTTTTTAAGCATTACCTTGTGATGGCGTGTATGAAACTGTATCTGTTGTAGATAATCTAGAAAATATTGTATTGTGTATTAACTCTTCCACTAGCTTAGATAAAGCATCCTTATGGCATTGTCGTCTTGGACATGTAATCAAGAAACGCATAGGCCAACTCCAAAAGGATGGAGTCTTGGAGTCATTTGACCTAAAGTCAGATGATAGTTGTGAATCTTGTTTGCTTGGTAAAATGACAAAGTCACCTTTTACTGGCACTTGTGCTAGGGGTGAAGGTTTGTTGGACCTCATACACACGGATGTGTGTGGACCCTTCAGAACCGCCACAAGAGATGCTAATCGGTTCTATGTGACTTTTACTGATGATTTTAGTAGATATGGATATGTCTACCTAATCAAGCATAAGTCAGAAACCTTTGAGAAATTCAAAGAGTTTAAGAAAGAAGTGGAGAATCAGTTGGGCAGGAACATTAAGATGCTTCGATCCGATCGTGGTGGTGAGTATCTTAGTACTGAGTTCCTTGACTATCTTAAGGAATGTGGGATTGTCTCACAATTGACACCTCCTAGGACACCACAGTTGAATGGTGTAGCTGAGAGGCGCAATCGGACCTTGTTGGACATGGTTCGTTCCATGATGAGTCGAGCTTCGCTACCAATCTCATTTTGGGGGTATGCCTTAGAGACTGCCGCCCATATCCTTAATCTAGTCCCTACAAAGAAGGTTGCCAAAACACCTCACGAGGTGTGGACTGGAAAAGTTCCCAATCTAGACCACATCAAGATTTGGGGTTGCGAGGCTTTCGTGAGACGCGAGACTCATGATAAGCTCGAACCCCGAAGCGAAAGGTGTATTTTCATCGGCTACCCATAGAAATCCTTTGGTTACATCTTCTACAGACCCAGTGATAATGTGGTCTTTGTAGCAAGAAGAGGATTCTTTCGAGAGAGAGAATTCATGAGCCAAGGAGACAGTGGGAGGCAAATTGACCTTGAGGAAATTCAAGAGTCAAGTGGTGAAGGAACCTCAAACCCTAGCCCTCAACCTGAGGAGAAATCTCCTGTTGAGCCGACTGAAGAATCTATACCTCTGAGGCGTTCCACCAGAGTTAGGAATGCACTTGAGCATTATTATGGTTTTCATATTACTGCAGAAGGTGAGACACTTATCAGTGATAACACACTGGTAAATATGGATGAGCCTAACAGCTACACGGAAGCCATGGCAGGCCCTGAGGCTGCTAAATGGAAAGAGGCTATGGATAGCGAGATACAGTCCATGTATGACAATCAAGTTTGGAACTTGGTTGACAATGTACCTGATCGTAAGATAGTTGGGTGCAAATGGATCTTCAAGAAGAAGACCGACATGGATGGTAATGTACATACTTATAAGGCATGACTGGTTGCAAAGGGTTATTCTCAAACTCCAGGAGTTGATTATTATGAGACCTTTTCACTAGTGGCCAAGATTAAGTCTATTAGGGTTCTGTTAGCCATTGCTGCATTTCATGATTATGAAATATGGCAAATGGATGTCAAAACCGCTTTCCTTAATGGAAACGTGGCTGAAGATGTTTACATGGTTCAGCCAGAGGGTTTTGTCAGTACAGAGTACCCCAGTAAAGTGTGTAAGCTCGAGAAATCCATTTATGGATTAAAACAGGCACCTCGCAGATGGAATCTTTGCTTTGATGAGAAAGTCAAAGAATTTGGCTTTTCAAGGAGTGAAGATGAATCTTGTGTCTATATCAAGGCTAGTGGGAGTATAGTCAGCTTTTTGGTACTGTATGTGGATGACATACTACTAATAGGAAATGACATCCCAACCCTGCAGGAAGTAAAGTCCTGGCTTGGGAAGTGTTTCGCTATGAAGGACCTTGGAGAAGCTGCCTATATCCTAGGGATAAGGATTTTGAGAAACAGGAGTAAAAGACTAATTGGACTTAGTCAAAGCACCTATGTGGACAAAGTGTTGAAAAGGTTCAACATGCATAACTCCAAGAAAGGAGAGATACCTATCCAGAGTAACGCCAGATTGAGTAAGACACAAAGCCCTAGTACTGAGGCTGAGATAGCATAAATGAGTCGAATACCTTATGCTTCAGCTGTAGGATCGATCATGTATGCTATGACGTGTACTCGACCTGATGTAGCCTTTTCTTTGAGCATGGTTAGCAGGTATCAGGGGAACCCTGGAAAGGCACACTGGACTGTGGTAAAGAATATCCTCAAGTACCTACGAAGGACTGAGGACTGGGTCCTTACCCTCGGTGGCAGTGAGGACTTGAGAGTTGTAGGGTACAGTGATGCTAGCCTTCAGACTGACAGGGATAATTTCCGCTCTCAGTCGGGCTGGGTCTTTACTCTAAACGGAGGGGCAATTACTTGGAAAAGTTCCAAGCAGGAGACAGTGGCTGATTCCACTTGTGAATCAGAGTATATCGCAGCAAGCGAGGCAGCAAAGGAGGCTATATGGCTAAAGAACTTCATCAGAGACCTTGGAGTTGTACCAGCTATAAAGGAGCCAATGGAGATTTTCTGTGACAGCAATAGTGCGGTTGCCTTAGCCAAGGAACCAAGAGATCATGGGAGATCCAGACACATTGACAGAAAATATCACTTCATTAGACATCGAATAGAAGAAGGAATCCTCGTGGCAAAGAGGGTATCATCGGATGAGAACCCAGCAGATCCCCTCACGAAGGGACTGACTCGGGCTAAGCATCTCCAGCATGCTCGGAGCATAGGGTTGAAGGATGATATTAGTTTTAGTAGTTAGATAATCTTGAAATTTGTAAAATGTAATTGACATTTGATGATAAATAAAAGTTGTTATTTATGAGTAAAGTGTTGCTATCTCTTGTCAATCGTTTACTATTATTTCTTTTTGTATGTTTTGACTTCCAGAATAATTATGTTATGGTTTATATCATATTATTCAAACTCTCCACAGTCGGTCATATGTTGGAAGTAGATATGAATCAAGACTGTCATGGGTTGGCTTGTAGAGGTCTAAGATGTTAGACAAAGCGGGGCTACATCACTCATGAGTGCTCATAAGTTCTGAGTATTGGATTCAACCCACACTCACTTGTATCACTTCATGGAATTTATCTCGAGTGATCGTGAGACGGTAATATCATATATGTCTTCAAACCTAGAGATATGATTTGTTGCTTATGAGTTGGTTATGCATTGATTGCACGAAAACACATTGGTAACTCGATGTTATAAACCGTGCCTTTGTGTGTAGTTCAACAAGTAGTAGAGCAAACATATGAGTCGAAGTTTATCTGTTCCTTCTAGGATTAGAAGCGATATCTGGGCCCCTCGATGATTTTGTTTTGACCTATGTACCGGGCCCGGTCAGAACTAAATTGATGTGCTCAGTTAAGTTCTATGTCAAACAAATCGGAAATCGGGAAACAAATGCTCGACAATTAGCAAGACCATGTTCCATGTATTTGTCCGGCTGATATCTAGAACAGAGGATTATATGATCACTTATCTAAAATGGCGCTTCATAGTTCAACAGAGTTTAAAGAACTACGATTGCTGATCGGTTCCTGAAGTCATACTTGCAACTATAGTTATTAGACTTATCCAAGTGGGAGACTGTTGGATATAGTGTCTAAGTCCATAACTATATTTGGTATGTACTTGACCCGACCCGGCATGGTCCATTTGGGTTGTACTTCACCCGAACAATTTATGGATAATCGTTTGAGAATAGAATAAGTTATGATTTATTAATATATTATAAGTCCTAATATATTAATATAAAATCATATTATTTAATTAGTATTGATCTATAATTAATTTAGAATTAATTTAGAGATCAAAAGTATGACTAATTAAATATGGGCTCTTGTATTTATATAGTGTGGGCTAATGCTTATTTGGAATGGGCTAGGCTTGCATGGAAAGTCCATGGATACTCCATGGAGCTTTAACCCATGGATCTCATGGAAATGAAAACACATGGGTATTAGGGTTTACATGGATGTAACCCTAATCCACCACACTATATAAAGGAGGCTTTGGTTCTTGAAATTACACTAGTTGATGTGTGTAAACTAAGAGGGCCGATTTCAAGAAGTTTGTGACTATTCTCTCAAGTTTCCAAGTTTGTGGTGATTTATGACTTCCATTTGAGGCATCCACATTATTGGTGCTAGGCTCTTAAACTCCAAGCAATCAACTACTACTACAAGGTAAGTAATTCTACTAGTTTTATTTGATTCAAGTACCCCATGCCATGCTAGTTAGGATAAGAACCTTGGAAAAATAATTATTTCATTGTATCTTAGTCAAACATAGATCCAAGGTTTCTAGGGTTGCATGTACACCATAGGAGTGTTAGAATGCTCAAAACCCATCAGTCAGGTGAGTCCGGATGGTCAGCGTAAGAATCGGATCATGAGCACTAAGAACATTGTTTAGCATATTCTGAACATCACCAGCACAACTCCGGAAAACAGCACGCTCAGTTTTCAGCAAGGAAATTTCCCGCTCACCTTGACCTAATTGAACCTTCTGGACTTCAATGGTAGAGTTTTGTCGTGCAAGATCCTCCCTTAATGCACTCTCCTTTACTAAATCAGCATGGAGTGTTTCAAGGCGAGAATTCACTGAGCTAAGAAGAAAAGTGTTCTCAGCTTGAATTGAAGAACGAACATTCTCGAATTTGGCTTGCTCCTCTTGAAGGGACTTTGATAGAGAGTCAACTGAAGCGTTCACTTTAGCTGGATTCGAATCAGCATGACCCTTGAGGAATTTAAGAAAAATCTTGGAACTGTGAATAAGTTCTGCAACTTCAGTTGTAGCCGTTTGGCAAGAAGATGTTGATGTTTCCACTGCCTTCGTTGATTTGTCAATGGCCCCTATATACTGCTCAAAAGCGGTGTCCAGAAAAGCCTTCAGCACAACATCATTATACGTCGTAGTAGAGGCGAGCAATTGATCAAGCTTTTCATCAAGACTTTGCACTTGTTGTCTGGTGACGGGAGCCTCTTCATCTTCATCAGTGGGAAGTCGATAAGGACTGTAATTGTTTGAGTCAAACTTAAGATTATCACCACTGAGAGTATCACCAGAATCAGTTGAGGGTGAGGGTGAAAGAGGTTTGGATATAACAGGAGGTTCGGTTGTAGTGGTGGTAGTTGCTTGTGAAAAGATAGGAGGTAGTAAAGGAGTGGTAGAGATTGGTACAGTACTAACTAGTGGTGGTAGTGGCACAGAAGTGGTGGTTTGAGATGTAGGAGGTGGTGGAATGGGAGCAACCAAAATTGGAACAGTAGTGTTCGGTGGAGATGGAGGAGGAGTTGGAATCTTGTCATGAAGTTGTTCAGTAGGAGTTGGAGAGCGAGGCGGTGTACTACCTCTTGGTGAACCATGATGCTAAGCTTCTTCTTCCTCATCTGCCGATCGCTCCTCATCATGTTCTAAGCTTGAAGGAGAGGGACTTTTGGATTTCCTTGCCATCTTCTTAAATTTCTTTGGAGCCGAAGAATCAGCCTTTTCAGCCTTTCGCTTTTTAGACTTGACATGCTTAGACGAAGGACCTTCAGTTGCCACTTTCTTGGTATCTGCCCTTTTTCCTCGCTTGGCTGGCTTCTCCACAGCATCTAAAGCAGCTTGCTGTTCAGGAGTCAGTTCTCTTGGTCCTTTGGGAGTAAGCTTTCGGTAGTCATCCATCACTTTACTTTCGCTTGACACACACCTGTACATCGTTTCAGGTATTGAACCATTGTGAGAGAACTTGGTGGCATCTGAGAAGATGATCTTTTTCGTATTAAAAGTAACCACAGAGGAGACCAATGCATCCTTCATGACTGGAATCCGTAAAGTGTCAATGGCCCTTCGGGTGACGATGGTCCGGAAATGACCACAAGAAATCTCCGAATGTCTCGTTGAGGTGTTGAGACTTTGCACCAGTTGCGACCAAATAATCGAGCCATAATCGAGGTTAATGCCTTTGTAGAGACCATAGAGAATGGTCAAAAAACCCTTACTTGTACCATCTGACCCAGCAACCCTTTCCACCAAACCCTTGTTGATAAGAGTAAGTAACCCATTCCATTGCGACGACAAACACGATTTCTTAAACTTCGTCACTGTGGTAAGAACATCAGTGTACCCCATCTCATAAAGCATTGTAAACAGCTGGGTTGTGGTGACAAAATCAGGAGAGATAACAGAAGCATCGACGGCAAGCTTTAAACAGGGAACATAATCGCCCTTTCGAAATCGAGGCCTTGTGAGAGAAGATTTGAACAGATTCCATCTGCGTGTGTACGAATCATACAAAAAGGGGTTCAGTTGAATGATCAAGTTCTGATTAGGTTTGATCACAAGCAATGATGATGAAGCAATTTGATCTTGAACAGATGATGATTCCGCCATTGTTGATATAAGGAAGAAGATGAACAGTTGCAGATCGCCTTGTGTATTTGAGAGAGTTTGAAGAAGGTAAGAAGGTACAATTGGTGCGAGAAACCCTTTATATACCGTTGCCAGGAGAGAGAAAGTATCTTCGTGATGATGATACGATCACTAAAACGTCTCCTGAAAAAGCGCGATGTGATAGGTTGGTTACCCCAGATAGACGTCATCAAACATGGGTTTAGGAACTGTTCAAATTCACGCGCCCAAAATCTTATCCACATATCGTCTTTTCAAATTCACTTTCGCTCCAGATGTTATAATAACCCTTTTCGCGTCTAAAAGAAACTTTAAACGAGCCATAAGGAACATCAACCAGAATTTTGGAAAATCACAAAGTATTTTCGTGTAAGAGTGTGCCAAAAATAAAGAAATAAAGCAAAATGTGTATAGGATGTGAGTGATGTCTTTAATAAGACATAAAGCAGATGATTCCGGGCAAGAATCTCTTCCTTCAAAGTTAAGATAAACTTGAAGTGCTTGCGTGGTTCCCCGAGAAAATACGATCGAGTGTTTGTAAAGAAACACCGAAAGGCTTCTTTTAAATAATAGTTTAAAGGGTGGCTTATCTTCAACCAAACATCGATTCTTAACATAAGACCGAACGTTGGATGAAGTACTTGTGAGACCGATGTGGTCTGTTGAACAAGTAGGTTGGATATAATTTGTTGTGACTAAAGATGTTATAAAAATCTCAAAACAAAAAACAAACTGGATCTTTTTGGGAAGAAATGCCTTGGTGTTAGACAATTTCATAAAAGACCACTCAAAAAATAAAATGAGATTCCGTTAGGTAATAAGTGAGATCTTGAATATTAATATTCACCGTCAATTCATTATTGGTATTGGATTTTGGGTCTCACTTAGCACATGGTATACGCATCTAAGATCATAAACACAGATTTTGTGTAACCATAAACCTCAGTGGTAATAACTGAGAGTCTCAAGGGTTACCTTGTTGAAACGAAAGTTGATGGAGAATGTAAAGGAGGTGGTTTAAGAACCGAAAGTACCTCTGCTATATAAACGTGACAAAGCAGAAAACTCTTAACTCATTTGAGAAGAGTAAGGTAGCTCATGACTTGAGTGGATTTATCAGCCTGATTGGGAAGAAACGATAGGTATAGATCGAATCATTAAGGCCTTGCTCCTAGTCTTAGAAGCTTCGGTCTACATGCAGCAGCATGCTTCTAGGGACACTTCACTAGTTCATATTAAAATAATCATACCTACCCTCGCTCCAATTTATGTAGCAATGATGTACTTGGTACCTAGTAAAGAGAATAAGCAAACAAACAAACCACACAAACAAACCACACAAACAAAACAAACAAAACAAAAAAAAATAATTAAGAGGAAAAATAAAAGATAGAATCTTTTGGAAAAATATTTTTGGATTTTTGAAGTTTCTAAAAAATAATAAAAACAAAAAAATATTTTTGAATTTTTGAAGTTTCTGAAAAATAATAAAAACAGAAAAATAAACAAAAAAAATTAATACTAAGCACTCTTGAAACAAAAATGAAAGAGAAAATAGAGTAAGAAAAAGATTTAAAAGAGAGTTTACAAAGTATACAGCTGAAACCAAACCTTAAAAGGAATGAACCGAACGCTCGGTCTATTTCGGTTCCGGATTTTTCGGGAACCGAAATGAACCGAACGCTCGGTCTATTTCGGCTCCGGAATTTTAGGGAACCGAAATGAACCGAGTGTTTGCTCTAGTTTGCTTGTCTAATTTTTAGAGAGAGGTTTGAGGGTTCGGTACCGACTCTGCTTCCATCATTCCCAAACCTTGTAAAATTTTATTAAAGCTTGCTTCTGGTAAGGCTTTAGTGAA
Source organism: Lactuca virosa (assembly GCF_052849685.1). Taxonomy (NCBI): domain Eukaryota; kingdom Viridiplantae; phylum Streptophyta; class Magnoliopsida; order Asterales; family Asteraceae; genus Lactuca; species Lactuca virosa. Next base: position 39,305,310 of record NC_136428.1, read on the forward strand.
GATGTCAGCCAGTTGATCAAAGGACCGAACGAAATGTACTTCCACGTTCCCATCTTCAACATGGTCCTTGATGAAATGGTATCTTAGTGCAATATGCTTTGTCTTTGAGTGTTGCACTAGATTGTGACATATTCTTATCATGCTTTCTGAGTCACAATAGAGAGGTATTTTCTTCATACTCAGTCCGTAGTCTCTTAGTTGGCTTTGTATCCATATCACTTGTGAGGTACAGGATGCTGCAGCTATGTACTCAGCTTCGGCTGTTGAAAGAAACACACAGGTTTGCTTCTTGGACTACCAGCTTACAATTTTACCGTCAAGAAATTAGCATCCTCCAGTTGTGCTCTTTCGTTCTAGACCGCATCCTCCAAGATCGGCGTCAGAAAAGGCTTGAACAAAGAATCCGGATCTAGCAGGGTACCAAACACCGAGAGAAGAGGTTCGCTTCAGATAACGGAAAATATTTTTCACTGCCACCATGTGAGGTTCTCTTCGATTTGCTTGAAACCTGGCAAAATAACAAACAGAAAACATAATGTCTGGTCTACTAGCTGTTAGATACATAAGAGACCCTATCATTTGACGATAGAGTGTTACGTCAATGGCAGGTTTCTCCAGAGATGGTGTTAAATTTATCCCAAACGCCATGGGAACCTTCACCTTCGAATCTCCCGTCATACCGAATTTCGCCATTAAGTTCTTCATGTAGGCCTCCTGGTTGATAAAAATTCCTTCTGGACCCTATCTTATATTCAAACCAAGGAAAACATTAATCGGACCCATTGCGCTCATTTCAAATTTAGTCTCCATCAACTTCCTGAATTCAGCCGTTAAGCTAGGATTCGTGGAGCCGAAGATGATGTCATCGACATAAATCTGAACTATCATTAGATGTTCGCCTTCTTTCTTTCGGAAGAAGGTTGGGTCAACCGAACCTTGCTTGAATTTTGACATTTTAAGAAAGCGAGTTAAAGTTTCATACCAGGCCCTTGGTGCTTGCTTCAGACCATATACAGCTTTATCCAACACATAGCAGTGATCAGGGTATTTCTCGTTCACGAACCCAGGTGGTTGCTCAACATACACCGTTTCTTCTAGTTCTCTATTTAAGAAAGCACATTTCACGTCCATTTGGAAAACTTCGAAGTTTTTATGAGCAGCATATGTCAGGAAGATTCTAATTGATTCCAACCTTGCTACAGGAGCGAAGGTTTCCTCATAGTCTATCCCCTCTTTTTGGAAATATCCCTTCACCACCAACCGAGCCTTATTGCGTATGACGTTGCCCTCTTTATCCAACTTATTCCTGAAGACCCATTTTAAGCCGACCACTGAAGCATCTTTTGGAGTGGGAATCAGCCTCCAAACTCGATTACGTTCAAACTCATGGAGTTCATCTTGCATTGCTTGTACCCAATCAGTGTGATCAAGTGCAGCATTAACCGTCTTCGGTTCGATTTTGGAGACAAACGAATTAAACATACAGAATTCAACATTAGAGAATAATGCAGTTTGTTTCGCTTTCAATTGAGAACGTGTGAGAACTCGCTCAGATGATTCACTAATAATTTGTGCTTTGGGATGATCCTTAGTCCATTTCGTTAGAGGAGGGTAATTAGGGTCATAGGCAGGATCCAACTCTGCATTTACCTCTTCTTCAAGTTCTAATTGATCACCTTCGTCATTTGTATTCTCATTCTCCCCCTCAAATGGCGAAGCGTATCCCTTGTCAGGTTCAGGATTCTCCTCCTCTGTTGGAGTTGGATTCTCCCCCTCGATTGGACTATTATTGGTTGGGATTGGAGTTGGATTCTCCCCCTCGACTGGACTATCAGTTGTTTTTGGTACAGATGAACCCTCCCCCTTGAACGTTGAGCTGTTGTTTGGAGGGTCAGTTGAGGGTTGACCACCAGTCGGTTTAGGAGGTTCATTTTCCATTTCTTTTGCAGCTTCATCAATGATCTTTTTCAGATTGTCGATTTTGTTGCCTGATGCTTTCGCCTCTGAGTGTACAGCCTTTTCTGGTTCATCAAATAGCCTTATATACTCTTCAAACAAGTTGGAAATGGGAACCGAGACTTGTCCTGATTCAGGAAATATTTCCCCCAAGGTACTTTCGCTTCTTTGAACTTTCTTCATGTAGTTGTCATCAAAGGTTACATAGTATATTTCTTCAATACGTTTGGAGCGTTTATTCAAAACCCTGTATGCCATTGAAGTGAGTGAATAACCAAGAAAAATTCCCTCATCGGCTTTGACGTCAAACTTGTTTCGGTTCTCTTTGGAATTGAAAATGAAGCACCTTGAACCGAACACGTGGAAAAACTTAACGTTGGGTTTTCGATTGTTCAGAATCTCATACGGAGTGATGGAGAATCGCTTGTTAAGTAAGGATCGGTTCTGAGTATAGCACGCGGTTGCAACTGCATCGGCCCAGAAGTATAGCGGAAGAGAAGCGAAGCTTAGCATGGTTCGGGCTGCCTCACACAAGGAACGGTTTCGTCTTTCAACAATTCCATTCTGTTGTGGTGTATAGGGGGCGAGAAGTTATGAGATATCCCCTTTTCAGCCAGAAAATCCTCAAAATATTTATTCTTGAATTCAAGCCCATTGTCGCTTCTAATATTCCTCACCAGCTTTCGCAGCTGCAGTTCCACTTGCTTGATAAACGCCTTCAACTTGGGAGTCGCGTCTGATTTCTGTTTAAGAAAGAAGACCCAGGTGAAGAGTGAAAAATCATATACTATGACAAGAATGAACCTACTACCACCGAAGCTTTCGATAGCCGAAGGTCCACATAAGTCAATATACAGAAGTTCAAGAGCTTCAACAATCTTTGTATTGATACGTGTAGGTGTTCCTTATCAAACTTGAGAAGAGGAAGGCCTCGAACATGATCACCAAGCACCAACTTATTAATGTCTTTGAAGTTCAGGTGCGATAGGCGTCGATGCCATAACCAGCTTTCATCAGAGTTCGCCTTTGACAGCAAGCATATTGCTGGTTTTCCTCGAATTGGGTTGAGATTTAAAGGATACATCTCTCCCTTGCGTTCAGACTTCAACAGAACTCTTTTGGATTGCTTCTCAACTATTTCTGATCCCTCATCATCGAATGAAACTTTCAAACCGGTTCCCACAACCAATTGAGATACGCTGATGAGGTTGTGCTGCAACCCTTCCACATAAGCCACTTTTCGAATTGTGAAGTCTCCATTGGTTATCATTCAATATCCTTTGATTGTGCCAAAAGAATTATTTCCATACTTCACACATCCACCATCCTTAAGGGACCGAAACTCCTTCATCTCTTCCCTCCTTCCTGTCATGTGACGCGAGCAGCCACTGTCTATGTACCATTCGTCATCGAACTGCTCATCACTTATAACCTACAAATTCAAGCAGATTTAGGAACCCAAAGTCTCTTGGGCCCCGGTGAGTCTTTTACAGAAAAAGGAATAGCAGCAGACATATTAACCAAATAAGTTCTTTTTATTAGAGTGGTTTTGTCTTTTCTTTTGATGGTATACACCTTGATTTTGTTTTTGTCTTGTTTAAATTGTGGTGTATCAGGTGGTGTGTTGTTAGATGGTTTTGGAATATATTTTTGAATCCTAGGGTTAGCTGACTTTTTCTTATTATTGATGTCAGAATCTGAATCAAGCTTTCCCTTTCCTTTGATGTCCTTCACTGAATTCGGTTTTCTTTGGTAGTAGGAAGGACCGAAATTAGACTTTCGGTTGTTAGCCTTGACGTTGTGACCGAAACTTGATGTTCGGTTCTGAGCTCTGGTGTTGGAACCGAAACTGGATGTTCAGTTCTGAGCTTTAGAATAATAGGAGTTTGGACTAAAACTTTCCTTTCGGTTTGGCTCGTCATTTTTCTTGACGTTTGACTCTTTATTGGAAGGAACGCAATTAGGGTTTTGAGACTGCCAAAATCGTTTTCGCTCATTCAGATTCTTCATGTATCTCTGATTTCTTTGGCGTTTCTGTTCAGCCAAGTGCTTTTGAGATTTATGAATATTGAAGCTTGATTTTGGCTTTTCTTTTTGAGTTTCGGTTGTCTTGGAAGATACATTGGATGCTTTCTTTGGTTCTTCTGGTATCTCTTTTGTTCCACTCGTGCTTGGTTTATCAAAACTTGAGGGTTTGTTGATGGGTTCAGCAACGTATCTACCTCTTACCCTCCACGAGGTTCGCTCCGATAAGCCGATGGTTTCGTCTGCATTATCAATAGGGGCTGACCAGAAATAATCATCGCACCCTTCAGCATTGTCTGTGTCGACCAAGATTTTCAATTCTGCTGTTTGTTTTTCAGTGACCCCTGTAACAGCATATACCTGATTTGGCATAGTTTGAACTTTCTGATAAACCATTGCTTTTTCTTTGAGTTTCTGCGGCTTGTCTTTTGACAGGCGAGCATATTCAACCGAGTTCTCAGATATAAGGGGTTTTTCATTCTCGGTTTCGCTCTTCATAAATTCAGAGCAATCAACCACATCTTCCACCGAGATTTCACTCATCTCACTTTCCTCATCAAATTCAGACGTGTTTTCTATATTCATTTTATGTTCTGAAATTAATTTGGCGTTAGACGAGTCAAATGATTTAATGGTCTCGGACTTAATTTTCAACCTATCATTTTCATCTAAAAGATTTTTTAGCATACACTTAAGTTCGTTAGAGTCAATAAAGGTCTCTATCTTGTCTAGTCCGATTTTATAAGTGATGGATGTCTCTTCTGAGGACATTATGGATTCACACTCAGCGATGACCTCATCCTCCTTAAATTCAAGGAAGGGTAAGATCATCTTGTGTATCTTTTTCCCTATTTCACAATTTAAATGCAACTGAGTAATATTTGTATATAAGCGTTTAGCAATTAAGCAAAAAACATTCCGTTGTTTCAAAAACTTTAAATTGTCTCGTTGCAAATAAGTAATCTCATCCCTAGCCCTATTTAACTTCGTCTCCTTCAGCTCAATCCACATTCTTCTCTCCTCACTCTTCGAAGACACCCTGCTGAGTTGGTCAGTTAGGTTAGAGTTCGCTAAGCGAGTTTACATGAGACTGCCACTTAAGTTAGAAAATTTAAATTTTAGTTCATTTAATTCTTCTTCATAATTCGTTACCGGAACTTTAAGGGATTCAAGGATGGATTGTACCTTTTTGATCAGCCGATCACAGTCGTTGATCTTCTCACTCACGGGCTTGGCTGCAAAGCACTTGTCCTCAGTCAGGTTCGGCTCCTTAAGCTCACCTTCGGTTGACCAGACTTCAACGCCACCGAACTCATCTTCATCCACATTTTCCTGCACAATCAAGGCATTCATAGAACTATTAGTTGCCTTCTTTTTCGTTATTTCTTCCAACTTCCGCATGTAATACGCCTCATCATCTTCACCGTCCCTTTTCTCAGCCATCTTCCTCAACATGCAATCTTTCGCAAAGTGGTTCTTGCCATGACAGTAATTACAGTCGAATCCAGAGTCTCCTGCAAGCTTGCTTTCCTTCTTGTCGTCATCCTTTTGAGAGGTATTCTTCGTTTCTTCTTTCACCTTCTCAGAACTGTAACTTCCTTGCCAGTTTCTGTTCTTACTGACAGGGAACTTCTTTCGTGCAAACTTCTTTGGGTTGGTGACCATCATTGCATATTCTTCGCCTGTAAGGTCACACTCAGACATATCTGAATCCTCCTCTTCTTCTGCAACACTTTTTCCTTTTGAGACAAGGGCCAGCGATCCCACACCTGAAACTATCTTCGCCTCATTGGTTACCACACTCTCATGGGATTTAAGTATACCCACCAGTTTCGCTAGCGAGTATGATTTAAATTGTTCATGAGCTTTCACTGTTGAAACCACTGCCATCCATTCTAGTCTTAAACCATTCATGAAGGTTACTTTTTGCTCGATCAATTTTCTTTCAATACCATGCTTGATCATCTTGCTAAGGAGATGATTGAAGCGATCGAAGGTTTGTATCAGTTTCTCTTCAGGTTTCTGTTCGAAAACTCCAAATTCTGAGAGCAACAAGGTTTGGATTGAGTGTTCTAGATCCTCATCGGTTGAGTAGAGTTCTTTTAACCTATCCCATATTTCTTTAGCCGTCGTGCATGAACCAAGTAACCGAAAAGTGTCAGATTGCAATGCGAATCTGATCATTCTCATGGCTTTCACATTACATAGTACCTTGTCCTTTTCATCCTATGGCATCTTATCTACGTCCGCCACAAGCTGATTATATTCTTCTTGAGTCTTCACTGTCCTGTTCGTTCCAGAGTGAACAAACGGCCCAAGCATGATAGCTTCCCAGATGAGATAACCATTATCTTCAGATCCAACTACATAATCTTCAAAGTGATGCGCCCACACTTCATAGTCTTGAGTGTAGAGAATGGGAACCCTTGTAGTGGATCCAATGCTGTTGGAGATGTTGATGGGATTAGATTGACAATCGTCGTGGGACATGGTGAGCCTTTCCTTAGAACTGCTTGAATCAGACCTGTAAACTTGAGATTAGGGTTTTATCAAACACAAGAGTTACCGTCAACAAGAAGAAGACGGCTTCTTTATATTCGATAAAAGCGGAAACCCTAAAGAATTCTTCAAACAGAAGGAATGTGTATTGATCACACAGTCTCCTGCTCTGATACCAATTGTTAAAACAATTTTCTAGTAGGATCGATAGATTCTAAGTAGAAAAACAATAAATGACGTAATAAAGAACTCAGGAATGGTTTAACTGATGTCGAATGATTAAGCTTTAACACCTCAGAAGATCTCGATTAAGAACTTCGACTGTAGAGGTGTTTAGGGTTACAAAGCAATAATAATAATAATGACGAATGTATCTAAGGCATACATGCATGCACTATTTATAGCTTAACCCTATTTAATAATCACGGATGGACAGGCCCAATCCGGATATACAAAACTAAGCCCATGACGCAACACAAAATACCCAACATTCACATTTTTCCTAAAGTAACTAAGATTGGGAATTTAATAAAAGTTTAGTTACTTTATAATTATCATTATACTTATAACGAGAATTAATGTCATATCCTATCCATTCGGCTAACGACCCTCCACCAGTCAAGGAAGCGGTGGGTGAGAGTGGACACCCATTAAACCACCATTTTATAGGCAGTAACCTTATACCCCCTTATAGACCGGCTTCTTGAATGAGGCCTACTAACGGTAAGATTGACTTGTCTTATATATATATATATATATATATATATATATATATATATATATATATATATATATATATATATATATATATATATATATATATAAGTATTAACTTTTAATATTATAATAGTATAAGGGTTGAATTTTAAACTATTAAAATTCTAAGGTTTGGAATTAAATGTTTCATTAGTGAGACTTTACAAATTCCAAAACTTGATGGCAAGTTTTGTAACCCTTCAAAACTTTTGGTTTCCATAACATACGAAAACTTATGAGTTTTAATGTTCATGAATGAGACTCTTCACATAACGTGAGGACAAGTTACAAAACTCACTTCAAGAACAACTTAGATCAATTTTAACCAACATTATCATATAATTTCACTATTGATCTAATCTAACTCATAGCAAGGCAATTCATATCAAATAATACAAATAATATCTTATTATCTTAAAATTGAAAATTGTCTTTTAATTGGATGAGGATCATCATTACCAAATCAGAAAATACATTTTTTAGGATACAAAACATTTTGTGGTAATGATCCTAAACCAATTCTCGCAAAAAACTCGAAATTCTGCAACCAGCAGCTTCTACTCGACGGGTACATGAACTGGACTCGTCGAGTTGCCCTTTTACTGAGTGGACTCATCGAGTCAGCCAGTGGACTCGGCGAGTTCATCAGTCAGAGGCCAGAAAATCGATTTTTCAGCTTTGAAAAATTAGAAAGCATCAAATATAATAGAAAATAATCCTAGGCTCTGATACCACTGTTGGGTTTTAAGCACTAAAACACTCCTATGGTGCACACGCAACCCTAGATGCTTTGGATCTATGTTTTCTCTAATTGTACATGCATTTTCAATTTTCCAAAGCATGCATCCTAACTAGCATACAATAGAGGATATACAATATAAAACTCATAGTTTGACGAATACCTCCTATGTAGTTTGAAGTTCTTGGCCTTTGAAAACTTTAGCATCTCAAGTGTGATGCCTCTAATGTGTCACAAACACCAAATGCAAGAGGAGGCTTGATAGAATAGGCTAGTTAGCTCAAAATCGATTATCACTCTCTTAGAATGATTGGGGCAACCGATTTTGGCTCTAGGGGTGTGCTTTTATAGTGTTACAAAGGCTAGGGTTTAATCTATGCAAACCCTAATGCACCATGACCCTTCATATTACTTAGGCTCCGTGGGTTAAACCTCCATGGACTATCCATGTTGGTTTAGCCCATCCTAATTAACCATGGATCTTTGGCCCCCACTATAAGAATCATTGATTTACTTAATCAGTCCGCATATATTTAATTAGTCTATTTTGATCACTAAATTAATTCCAAATTAACTATTGATCAATACCAATTAAATATTATGATTTCTTAATTAATATATTATACTTATAATATATTAATAAATCACAAATAGCCTTATTATCAAAAGTCCATCCTATCAAATTGCACTGGTGAAGGCAATCCAAAAGGACCATGCTACTATCGGGTCAAGTACATCCCAGTTATAGTTATGGGCTTAGACACCTAATCCAACACGCTCAGTATACACGAGGATGCGCAGAATCCACCATCGGGGAAGCAAATTGGGTACGCGGGGCGTACACCTCCCTACGCGGGGCGTGCCCTCGCTAGACACAAATTCTTCATAAGTGCTTAATGGCTTAAGCACTTAAGCCCAAACTTCAGATCCATGATCCATATGCACTACAGGGTCATAAAGTATGCAACTTTATGACTTTATATGTCCAAAAAGTCCTTAATACCTGGTCTTAATCCGTTAAAATCTTCTACAAGAAGCATGGAACCAAACTGGCTAAAGGGACCTCATTTTTTTTGGCTTAAAACCCTTCCTAGGGTCTGAAAGGACAGCCCAAAACGACCTAAACCATACATGCATAACAACGGAACTTTTGGGACAAAAAAAATATCATAAAGCTACCAAAATGAGATCCAAGCAAACAAAGCATAAAGGTAGCAACTTTTTACCTTTTGGAGCTTCCAAATGAGATGATGATCCAAGATCTACAAGCTTGCTTTCCTTCCTTGACTCCTTGATGCACTTCCTTCTCCTTTAAGAACACCAATATCACACTTTAAGCTCAACACACTCACTTATGGAGTTAGGGTTTGCTAAAAACGACTCAAAGACTTGGACACTGAAAGAGTGAGGCAAAATGATCCATAGATGTGCTTAAATACCCCACAAACCGTAAAACTTAGGGTTTCTTTCGGACAAGAGTATGCCCAACGTACATATGTGTACGACCAACATAATCACATGTACGCTTAGCGTAGCACACCTTCTCCCAAAATTACCATTTTGCCACTAGGGCTTCTTGCGACCACTTCCTTCCAAAACAAGGACCAAAATGACACACTTTAAAACCAAGAGATGAATTTGAAAATGCCTGAAAGCCAGGGCGTTACAACTCTCCCCCACTTATATTCGATTTCGTCCTCGAAATCATTCCTTATCATCCCGGCAAGCCCGACAGCTTGAGGGGTACAACCACAACTTTGATCATACAATTACATTCCCAAGGCAACTGAACCCGGCGGAATACTCCACTCGAAGAAGGTAATTCCACAATCCTTTGAAGGAACTCAGTCTACTTATCTGAAGCCTGAAGTATTGAACTGGTCTGACTCCCTAACAGACCGCCCATATTGAACCAATGCTAAAACCATAACACTTATCCATCGAACTATCTACTCGACTCCTGCTCACCTACGATTCATACTAGAAAACAGAATTACAGACCAAGTGATGTTGTCGACAACCCTCCGCTCGATCAGAAGGGATTAGATATTCGTTCGAGAGAAGTCCCATCCTGAAGATAACAATTTCCATGAACATAATGGCTACGAAATACTGATTTCCTTAACTAACGAAACGACATGCTGTAACTATAATACTGAAACCTCATCACTTGCACGAACTCTACACAGGTAGAACTATCCCTGAGCACAGGCACATAATCTAAATCCTGAACCTTCCAGCTGAGGTCTTTGACATCCAAATTTCTTGATCCACATCTTTTTTAGTACAGACCTTGCACGGATACACTCGCGATTCCCAATGCGAGCTTTCACCAAAAACCAAGTCAAATATTGCCACTCATATTCTTCTCCAAGACCCTTCCCTACAAATGATGAGCATCCAATGATGAATCTGCCCCCAGTCCCTGGCTGGAGACACTGACAAAAACATGCAGAACTGATCCACGAAACATACCGACCGCGATCTTCACACAAAACCAAGCCATATGATGTACCAAAACCTTAATAACCCTTGACTCTCTGCCATGCCATCACCGACCACTGCTTCGCTGAGCAAGAAGATAAATCGAAGAATTTTCGCGCTACATCCAACCCCCTTATAGACTCAGGTGTACTCCTACATGGACAATCACTTAAGACAATCATAAAGATCTTTAGCTCTTGCGACTTTCCAACCAATCCCAACTTGAAAACCAACACCCTAGCAACAGCTTGCCAACAACCGAAAATATAATGCACATATCTCACAAGGACTTTCTTATTCCTGACTGATACTTCCCACAACCCTTACTGCTTCTTTTATTCAACCAACAGTTTTGTAACTCACTCGTTCTATCAGTGCGTCAACACTGAAAGCACCACAAGCAGAAGAAATGAACAACCATGTTCACTAGGCCCTTAGCCTATGACTAGAATACCCTTACAAGGTCGTCAACATAGGTATGGATTGCCTCCGAGCCCACAGCATGAGTATGGAATGCCCTCCCTGGCCCTCAGCCCATGTCTGGAATGCTCCTGATATCACACCGACCTTGACATCATCGCATTGCTCGCCCAACACTCCAGGCCCAAAGATACTCACCTCATTCCATTTCCTTGAAGGGACCTAAACAATTCCCTCACAACGCCAACTGAGTACCCCAAATATGTTACCAAAGCAAACCTTACAATTCATGATCGCACACGACCCGCAAATAGGAAAATGGTTGCACTCCTGGCCCGGTTTGAAGGCTAAAACCCAAAAGAACCATGCATATAATTCGAACCAAGTGTTCCAATGCTATCTTGCCCAGCTTACATGAAATACCACCACCAATAATCTCATCTAAATAGAAAGGAAACACCAGCGAGAATTGAAGTAACCCCTCAACCAATAACAGAAAACATCCCCACAAACAGTCAAAACAAGATCCCATACTTGATTGAGACTGAACGGATTCCACCACTACGCAACTAGTTCGATAAGACTTCCACAGATCCCAAAGGTTACCAAAACCTGAGTCTACTATGAACCAAGCTCCCACTCCACCCTTGAGGGTAAACATGCCCGAAGGCTCAAAGAACATAGAACATACTGAACTTGATGACAGATTGGCCCGACCACTGCATCTCGGCTGACACAATTAAACTTCCTAGCGAACTTCTACTGAATGAAGAACCCCACAACCAGCGGTAGAGGACACATTGACACTTACTCCAGAGAATCAAGACCCACATGGAACTGAACATACCCACTTAGAAAGATCCACCAATCAACATTTGCCTAACTGATCTGAAAACATCAATCCAACAACGAACTGGAAAATCCTTCAATGGCTGAAATACTCAACCCGAGAATCCCGATTCTCCCCCACTTAGGGCTCGAACTACCACTCGTTGGCGCTAAAGCCAAATCATAACTCAAACCAGCTTAAGCAGGTACTACCCTTCCTAACCCTGGAAGTTACGAGCCTGCTCACTCCTTCCCCAAACTCGGAAAACTGAAAGGGCAAAACCCTTGCCACAAATAACGACATTCCAATCCATTAACCAACCATCTCACTTCCAGCTGCAAAACCCAAGCCGATCATAGCCATCGCCCCCTTCTTGAGTCTGGCGACTCGAATACCTAGCTTCAAGCAAAACCCCCGAGGCCTCAAACCAAAAAGCTCACTAGGTCTGCACCAAATAACCCAAATCAATAATGCCACTAGGACTCAAAACACTTACCAGATCCATTTGCATGCCTGAACAGCCACAATCGAAAGATTAACAGGAACAGAAACATGGTCGCAGATCATGGTATCCAACCATGCTATCTTCCCTGACCAGCCCTTAGAATCCCCAAAACCTTCCTTGATTCGAGTATGGATCCTATGCTTCCAGTAGTACGGGCCCAATACTACCTTCCACACCTATCCATACTTTCCTCAAGAACGATTTTGGGTTTTCTAAGTCCTAGTCCTAAAAGACTATGGAAACCTGCCCCTCGGCGAAACAACCACATGAAATACTCCCTAGGCTATCCTAGGACTCGCCCACACCCCATCTGCCATCAGCTGCTGAAGAACCCATACCAGCGCCTACTAACCATTTCCTGAATACAATCACATGCAACCAAGCTTAAATAATCCTTCGACTAAAGAGCCCAACCCTACAACGGTTGGACTCAAACAAAAGCTGCACAATAGGTTTGAGTCCTTCATTCTAATATTATTTAACCCTCATAGCATGTGATTTTACTGTATTCAGTTGATGGTTATCTCTCATCAACATGGGTCCCACAAAGCACAAAGCAAGCAACATTCGAGCGGAGAAGCCGACTGACACTAACACAATAAAATCAGACAGATCCTCATACGAAATCCTCGATCTCAAACTCCCCGCATCATGGGTGCAGATCCTCCCTGCTCTCACTCTCCCCATAGTGGCTAATCATTCCTCGAGTTGAACCGCTATACACTGCACCCACTCATGAAATTTCCACCAACCCTGCAACACTCGTATATGCTAGCCATACATAACACTGGATCCTATAGACAGTCGAATACTCGATCCTACCCTAAGCCCACAACCAAACAAGGAATAATAAATAAGGCCAAACCAAATATTCTCAGGCTATAGAATCTTAGTTATGTACTGTTGAGTTTTATGTACTCTAACATCCCTATGATGCACATACAACCCTAATGCTTTGGATCTAAGTTTTCTCTATTTATACATGCAAAAAAAATTATCCAAAGCATGAAGCCTACAACTAGTATACAATTTGATATTTGCAACATAAAATTAAGTTAGAAGAATACCTCTTAGTTGTAGCTTGTAGAATTTGGCCTTTCAAGAGCTTAGCACCTCAAGTGTGATGCCTCTAATAAAAGCACAAGACATCATGAACAAATAGATGATAATGAGAGAGAGGTCATGAACACACCAAAATCGGCTAGGGTTCTACTTTAAACTCTTGGGTGCCAATTTTGGAGCTAAGGGGTTTCTCTTATAGTGTGGAATTCCTAGAGTTTAAACTTGTAAACCCTAATCCGCTTCCTTGGGCCTTTAATCCAATAATCCATATGATAAGCCCTTTAGACTAAATCTTCATGGACTCCACAAAGATTTAGTCCACATAATCAACATGGATCATTAGCCCAACTATAAGTATCCTTGATTACTTAATCAGTCCCCGTTAATTTAATTAGTCTCTTTTGATCACTAAATTAATTCCAAATTAATTATTGATCAATACTAATTAAACAACACGATTTCTCAATTAATATATTATACTTATAATATATTAATAAATCACAAATAACCTCTTTCTCAAATATCCATCTTATCAAATTGCCCTGGTGAATGCAACCCAAAAGGACCATGCTACTATCGGGTCAAGTACATACCAATTATAGTTATGGGCTTAGACATCTAATCCAACAGACTCCCACTTGGATAAGTCTAATAACTATTATTGCAAGTACGACTCCAAAATCCGATTAGCAATCGTAGCTCTCAAAAGCCGCCGTTGAACTCTGATTTTATCAATAACGCATCCTTTAGATAAGGGATCATATATTCCTCCATTCTAGATATCGTATGGACATGAGACATGGATTATAATCATTCTCTCTGTCCATGTGTTGTTTCCCGATTTCCGATTTATGACAAAGGACTAATTAAACAAATCAAATCAGTCCAGGCTTGGCCAAGCACTTTGGGTTGTCATCACTAAATCATCGAGGGGACCACATATATCGCTTTTTATCCCTTTTAGGGTAAAAGGAACGGATAAACTTCAACTCATATGCTTCCTCTATTTACTCATCAAATCACACACACCTATACATTTTATAACACCAAGTTACTGGTGCGTTTACATATCATCAATGTGCAACCGACTTGTAAACTGCAACTATATGTCTCCGTTTCAAGAATATAAGATATTATCATCTCACTAATCACTTGTGATAAAATCCATGAAGTGATTCAGATGAGCGTGGGTTTATTCCAATACTCAAATCTTATTACAGGAGTACTCATGAACACTGCAGCAAACTTGTGCTATGTCTAAACACTTTAGACAATCTACAGTCAGATTCATGACAGCCTTGCCTCAATACCTACTTCCAAAGTATGATCGACTGTGGATGGTTTGAATAATCTTATTATTCGGGAAGTCAAAACATGCAAAGTGAAACACAAGAATAATTGAATCCAATATGGTCTCAAAACTTTGAATATAGATAAAAACACCTTTTATTTAATCACCATATTGATTACACATTATTCATTGTATGATGTTTCGATTGATCAACTTAATACTTGAATTAAAACAATAGTTATCCCATGCTCCAAGCATGTACACTATGTTTACCTATGGCCCTTAATTTGTGAAATAGATCAGTTGAAAACACTTCAATGATGCTTATTTCATAATTCCAAATCCTTAGTGTAAGAACACCTAATTCTTACCACTATCATGCAATGATCCTTTTGTAATGTCGATGTACAAAAGTCACAGAGACTTTGCCAACGATATTGCAAAGTATTCCTTTGGAGATTGATAACAAGACAATTCCAAGGAAGCGAAGTCTCAAATTCAAAGTACATTCCTTTGAACATCCTTCTTGCATAAATAGATTCTTAATATCCATCTCCCATTATGGAAATATTTCCATATTTTCTATATGACAACTCATTATTAATAGAATCCTCTCTATTCATAATAATTTCAATATGGTCCATCCATTACTATACTTCCAACTGTCCTTAAGCAACCAATCCTTAGCGAACCTTAGATTGTCCTTAATAGTTGTTTAATAACTTTAGTCATATCCGGTTTTAGTCCTTTTTCCCTCTTAATACCCTAGGCATTTGGAAAATTAGAACACACGAATATTATAGCATATGCAATCGATCCTATATCTGAAGCATATGGGACACGATTCATAATGTCTTACATAAAGACATGATACTTGACCAGTCTTTTGTTATAATATTTCCATATATAGAATTTCCAATGTTGAAATATTTCAATATGCTATTCATATATATTCATGAATAAGTTTGATTAATACTTCAATCTAAACTTTTAGATTCGAAATAAAGTATAAGTATCCTCTCCCTTCTTATAGCGAAACAACTTTTCAAATTTTGCAGCTTTGCAAATTAGAACTTTGTTTCCTATAAACAATATTGCTAACTCGTAACACTCACCATAATAATTATGCTCCTACTAGCATAACAATTATTTTGTTACTAGCAAAACATTTATGCTCCCACTAGCTTTGACATGTATCCAAAATCAGATGGAATTCTAGAAATCAATACTTATTGACTTTCTTACTAAAGTTTAGATTTCTGATACGAGATGCTTCGATAAGCCTTTATCTAAGCTTATACACCTTTTACAAGAAAGCTCATATGTATGTCTAAACTATTTCAGAACTTACCACAATAAGTACCGAATGTTCAAACTATTTGCCATTTCTCATAATTCGAACTATGAAGAGGGATGTCGTAATCATAATCGAATATGAGAACGCAATTAACACAACTGCTATCTTCTCAAAATCTACTTATTGGAAGCGTTTCGTCACTATCATTTTCATGAAGTGGAGAGAAACCCTATGTCACTTAGATTTAATGGTGTATGTGTTCCTATCCATGTGAATCTATCATAAGACAAGGTCTATGATAAATTCAAACTCATATGGACTGAACTTATTTAATCTTAGTTTCTTGTCACTTGGCAGCACAAGGGCCAACCATGTCTTCCAAGTTGTTGAGCAGATCACCCTTACTTATCAATAAACTTTCACTGATCAAGGTGTTTTGCCTTATGCAAACAATTAAGAACTCATAGAACTCACATGCATAGTTAACTTTAACCGGAACGGGCATAGAATCAAGAATATGTCAACATGATAGGTTGCAAACCTCAAGTCGTGTGCTAGCAATGGACAATAGGTTTATTCTTAATTAGTTCTTGAACTTTTCAATATATTTTAAGACTCCCACTGACTTCTTGACATATAAGATTCTCTTGTCAAGAAACATTTCTTGACAAACAAATATTCAAGAGTTAGTGCGGATTCTTATCAAGAATGACACTTCAAATAATTGGTCTCAGTTGGTCTTTGTCTTATCCAAGACATCACAACTACCAATCTCAAATGTGCATGAGTAAGAAAACTTTCTACTCCACATTTTATGATGTGTTATAAACCGACTTAGAATATGTCACTCATAACTCTAATACTCGATTTTGGAACGAAGTATGACTCATCCTTTTTGATTTTAACCATTTTAACAATTCCCGATTCCTCTTCTTAGCCATATAAATGCACTAAGATTTCCTTAGAGGATCAATTGTTATATGGTTTTCATAATCATTAAGATGATCATAAAACACAATACTCAAGTACTCTCCTTTCCTTTCAGATTGGAGAAACTTTTATCTTTTTGCCTAATTGATTCTTCTTATTTGTTCTACTATACATTAAAACTTTTTAAATGATTCAGAATTATACTTAATCTTGTAAGCATAATCATATTCACTAAGCTTTTAGTAAATCATGACGAATAGTCTTAACGTTCTTTGTGGTGGACCTGATCAGTGCACAACAGTGTGTACTAGATCCCCTAGTCCTTCACTTGACTCACATTTATATGTGAGCAAGGAATTGGTCTTAATTTCCCAAAGACGAAGGTTCTCATTCATCATACAATACAAGTTGCATGATTCCAAGTTTCTGTCCAATTGAAACTTGGTGATGAGAATCTTTCCTTATTTGGTAAATTTAGACACTACCACAAACGAAAGAATCACATCCATATTGCTAAAAATACAAACATACAAACATCAATTTTCACAAATGTCATTGCAAGGAAATATAAAATAAGATAAAATCAAAAAAAAATCTTTATTTATAAAACGCAAAAAACTTGTCCTTACAATGCAAATACATATGAAAACTATGTTTCTAAATATTCCTAACAATCTATCATAACTCCTAAGTAGCAGCTCAACACTCTGATCATCGAATCATGCGATCGAAATCCATCTCTTCGCGATCAAACTTAGCCTGCTCTTTCTTTAAGCTTCCTTTCTCTTCTTCGATCCTTCAAAACATCAAAATGTAATCTTATCACATCATGTATTAAGAATCTAGAAATAGGAACTTAATAGAGTTAGATAGTGGACTTACCTAAAGCAGAGTCAAACACTTTGACTTTACCATCCTTGCAGTCTTTCAGGTAAATACGGCAGCTTCGCATCAATTGCCCCTTCTCTTGGCAATAGAAGAATATAGATTCTTTTGGGATAGCACACGGGACAATCTCAGACTTAGTCTTTCCCTTTCCATTGGGAAAACTTTTTTGGACTTCCAATGTTTCCATTGTCAATGCCCATGGAAGTTTGGGAAGTAGATCTTCCAGTCAAATTTGATTTACCAATGCGCTAAATCATTTCTGATTCAGCAATAATTAGCAAATAGGTAAGATCAATAAGGGTCACGTCGTGATCTGTCACATAGTAGGCCTTAACAAACTCAGTATATGACTTAGGGAGTGACTGAAGAACCAAGTTAATAGCCAACTTCCTCGAGAAAACGACACCCAACATTCCCAGCCTGTCAATATGCAACTTCATCTCCAAGACGTGAGCACATACAGACTTTCTATCTTCATGTTTGCTTGCCAATAGGGTTTGAGTGACCTTGAACTTTTCAAGTTGACGAACATGTGGGTCAGGTAGAATTATTCGAGGTGGAGGAAGTGAAGTATGATTTATGGGAACATCATCTTCATGAGGAAAGTTTTTTCCAAAAGATTTAGGAAGACCATAGTTGTCTGAACTAGACATCTACAAGGGAGAAATTCAAGTTTAGTTGATTTAAGTCCATAATATAACACCCAAATGAAATATTAAGGCTAGGACCCAACACAATAATTCAAAATTCGGAAGAGGGATGTCGTAATCCAATTGCAAACTATTTGTTGGTCGGTAAATGACGATTTCCCAATTCCACCATGAAAACAAAATTTTAAACGAATTAGGTTTTAAATGAAATTCCTAGATCTTTTGAGATTCATTGAACTTTCCAATGGCATGTTTAATCTCGATTATGCCCTTCAAGTTTGTGACTGGGATACCGAGGATCACAAACAAGGTGTGAATAACCATGTAAATTAGCTTGGTACTCTCGAAGTTATTTATCACCTAATCAATGTGTCGGTTAACCACACACGCTCCATTGATCTATGACAAACTACGAGATACCCTTTTCCACCCTTACTAGTCCAAGTTAGTGTGTCGGTTAACCAGACACACTCCACTAACGACTTGGCAAGGTGAGAAGTGTAATTTCATGGAATAGCATCAAATTCACATTTTTCCTAAAGTAACTAAGATTGGGAATTTATAAGGGTTTAGTTACTTTATATTGCATTATACTTTTAATGAGGATTTAAATGTCCTATCAAACCCGTTCAGCTAACGACCCTCCACTTGTCAAGGGTGCGGTGGGTAGGAGTGGATACCCAATGGCGGTCATTTTACAGGCCGCTTCCTTAAACACCCCTTATAGACCAGCTTCGTGAATGAGGCCTACTAACGGTAAGACTGACCTTTTTAGTTATTCATATATAATATATTATACCTTTAATTTTATATAGTATAAGGGTGTATTTTACACTTTTAAAATACTAGGTGGTTTAATCTATTAATAAATTATACTCTTAATTTAATTAACTTTAAACCATATGATTATGGATTTATTAATTCTCTTTTAATTAAACACTTTAATCAATTTAATAAAGTCCATAAGGTGTAATTGAACTATTCAAAGCATCAAGGTTATAAAAATTCAAAATTAAAAACTATTTAATTAATTTTTAAGTTATGAACCCAAGATTTGCACATTTTTTAAACCTTTCAATTAATAGATGTTTTAGAATTTAATATTTTAAATTAAAACCTTTTAAATAACCTTTTCAAATTCCAAAACATAATTCAAAAACTCTTGAATTCCAAACTTGATGGCAAGTTTTGTAACTCCTTAAAAAAATTTGAGTTCCAAAACTTGATGGAAAGTTTTTATAACTCTCTTTGGTCATAAAAAGAGACTTTCCAAGTTCCATAACTTGAGGGCAAATTATGAACCTCTTCAAAGCCATTTACATCAAATGTTTAACTAATAAAATAATCATAATTTTATCCTTTTACCAATTTGACTTAATATAACTCTTATAGCAAGATAACTTCAAATCAAAGAATTTCAAACAATTAGCTTATCATATAAACTATTAATTATCTCAAGATTTGACAATATATCTTTTAATTGGATGAGGTTAATCACTACCATATAAGAAAAACAGATTTTATGATATAAAACAGTTCATGATAATGATCCTAATCCAATTCTGACCAAAAACCTTGAAAAACTGCAACCAACCTATCCAACTCGTCGAGTCAGATACTGGACTCATCGAGTTGGCTTGATTTGTGCTTGACTCGACGAGTCTGATTATAGGACTCGCCGAGTCCACTGTCCAGAGGGTAGCTTTTCAATTTTTACAGCTTTGAACAAATAACCAATGCATCTATATAACAGAAAACAACCCATGGCTCTGATACCACTGTTGGGTTTTATGTACTCTAACATTCCTATGGTGCACATACAACCCTAATTCTTTGGATCTAAGTTTTCTCTAGTTATACATGCAACAAAACTTATCCAAAGCATGAAGCCTACAACTAGCATACAGTTTGATATTTGCAACATAAAATCAAGTTAGAAAAATACCTAATAGTTTTATCTTGTAGAATTTGGCCTTTCAAGAGCTTAGCACCTCAAGTGTGATGCCTCTAATGGAATCACAAGACACCATGAACAAATAGATGATAATGAGAGAGGTCATGAACACACCAAAATCGGCTAGGGTTCTACTTGGAACTCTTGGGTGCCAATTTTGGAGCTAAGGGGTTTCTCTTATAGTGTGGAATTCCTAGAGTTTAAACTTGTAAGCCCTAATCAACTTTTAATCCAATAATCCATATGATAAGCCCTTTGGAATAAATCTTCATGGACTCCACAAAGATTTAGTCCACATAATCAACATGGATCATTAGCCCAAACTATAAGTATCACTAATTTACTTAATTAGTCCCCGTTAATTTAATTAGTCTCTTTTGATCACTAAATTAATTCCAAATTAATTATTGATCAATACAAATTAAGCAACATGATTTCTCAATTAATATATTATACTTATAATATATTAATAAATCACAATAACCTCTTTCTTAAATATCTATCCTATCAAATTGCCCTGGTGAATGCAACCCAAAGGGACCATGCTACTATCAGGTTAAGTACATACCAATTATAGTTATGGGCTTAGACATCTAATCCAACATGTACAACTATGATTCATACACTAAGCAACTACAATAATGATGTCTGGCTTACCTACTAGGCCACAGCTCATATCTGGCCAACTCTTGAGCCCACATCATAAGTCTGGATTGCCCCTAGGGCCCACAGCTTATGTCTGGCTTGCTCATCTGACTAAAATACCAATGTTCAGCCCTCAGTACGAGTCTGGCATACCAACCGGTCCACAACTCAAATCTGGAATGCTATAGAGCCCTCGATATGAGTCTGGCATGCCCTACGCGACCCTCAGCTCATATCTGGATTGCTCCAATACCCTTAAGCCCTCAGTACGAGTCTGGCATACCAAACGGATCCTCAGTTTGTATCTGGAATGCTACTGATCCCTCAGTATGAGTCTGGCATGCCCTGCCCGGCCCTCAGCTCATATCTGGAATGCTCGAGGGTTTAATGGCTACATCATGAAGCAGTACAACCTCAACCCAACACAATATGCCGACAGATAACAACATACAGATAATCATGCAGACATAATCATATGTAGTCCTACAGATCTACCAGACTTGCATATCGACAACTAGTGTAATCATGTATATCTATTCCATACTCAGCATATCAGAGAATAACAGGATATCAAACCAATGGTTCGGCCTTGGTGCCTTCGACCCATAAGTACAATGAGGAAAACTCACCTCGCACTGCAGAACATAAAGATGATCCCTGACTGCTGGCTGCCAGATGCACTCCAGGGTCATAAAGTCTCCAACTTTATGACTTTAGACGTCCAAAAAGTCCTTAATACATTAAGACCTTCTACAAGAAGCATGAAGCCAAACTAGCTAAAGGGACCTTATTTTTATGGCTTATAACCCTTCCTAGGGTCTGAAAGGACAGCCCAAAACGACCAAAACCATACATGCATAACAATAGGACTGTTGGGACATAAAGAACTGTTGGATTAGATGTCTAAGCCCATAACTATTATTGGTATGTACTTGACCCGAGACTAGCATGGTCCATTTGGGTTGCATATCATCAGGACAATTTGTTAGGATGGACTTTTGAGAGAAGGTTATTTATGGTTTATTAATATATTATAAGTTATAATATATTAATATGAAATCATATGTTTTAATTAGTATCGATCAAGAATTAATTTGGAATTAATTTAGTGATCAAAAGAGACTAATTAAATCTATGGGGACTAATTATGAAAATAAGTTATATTTATATGTGTTGGGCTTATGATCCATGTTGGACCAAGTTTATGTATGGATACATAAAGAGTTGGGCCACATGAACCATGGATCATAAAACCCATGGGTATGGATTATGGGTTATACCCATGACCCTTGGAATCCTACATATAAATAGGTTACTCCATAGCCAAAATCACCACTTCTTTTCTTAGAGAAATATGGAGGTGTTTTGGTGCATGGAATTCTCTCTCAAGAGCCACCTTTGTCCTAGGTGTGTTGTGATTCCATTTGAGGCATTTCATACTATTGGTGCTAAGCTCTTAAGGCCAAATACATCAAGACTTCAAGCCACATAAAAGGTATGTTTCCCTAACTAGTATATTATATGGTTTATGTCAAAAGCATGCTAGTTATAGGTTTAATGCCTTGGAAACCATTTGCATGTATAATAGAGAAAACATAGATCCAAGGTATTTAGGGTTGTATGTGCACCATAGGATGTTGTAGTATACTAAAACCCAACAGTGGTATCAGAGCCATGGGTTGTTTTCTATTATATTTGATGCAAATGTATTTTTTTTCAAGTTGAAGGAAAAAAAAGAAAAAAAAACATGAAGTTTGTCAAATTTTATGATAATTACTTGATTTTATGAAAAACTAATTATTTATAAAATTTGAGTCACTTTACTACAAGAGTTGAATTAGGTCAATTTACTAAAAGATAGAATGATATGATTATTTTATTTGTTTTAAAAGTTTGATCTAAATGGTTTTAAGGAGTTACAAATTTTGTCATAAAATTTTGGAACTCAAAAGTTTTTTTTAAAGTTATCATCTTAAGAGTTTTGAAACTTCCATAAGTTATGGATGTGAAATGTCTCATTTATTAACTCTTTAGGTTATGAATTCCAAGAGTCTTCAAAGGATAATTGTCAAAGTTTCAAGATTTGTATTAGTTTATATGATTATCTAATTTCTTGAAAATTGTTGATGTGAATTATCTTTACTTATGAGTTTAATCTAGATCATAGAAAAATTATTTGATTATTGTGTTAATTGGAATATTTGATCTTAATGGTTTTTATGAACTCCATAACTTGTCCTCAAGTTATGGAAAGTGAAGAGTTTTTCCTTTTTAAAGTGTCATTAAGTCTCATAGGTTATGAAAATAGAAGAGTCGCTATTTTTAATGTCATCATTAAATGATTTAATCTCTTCCATAACTTGTCCTCAAGTTATGGAACTTGAATTTTTTTTTTCATTAAACCTTAATTAAACTCATAAGTTATGAAAAATCCAAGAGTTTTGAAAGGTTTCAAAACTTGTCCTCAAGTTTTGGAATTTGTAAAGTTACCCCCCATGTATACTTTAATTCCAAACTAGACCTTAGAATTTTAAAAGTTTAAAATTCAACCCTTATACTATTATTATAATTTTAATTATATAGATATGTATAAGATAAAGTCGTCTTACCATTAGTAGGCCTCATTCACGAAGCCGGTCTATAAGGGGGTATAAGGTTACTGCCTATAAAATGGCAGTTTAATGGGTGTCCACTCTCACTCACCGCTTCCTTGACCGGTGGAGAGTCGTTAGCCGAACAGGTAGGACAAGGACTATAATTCTCCCTTCATTATAAGTATAATGATAAATACTAAGTAACTAAACACTTATATATTCCCAATCTTAGTTACTTAGGAAAATGTGAATAAGGTGCTAATCCATGAAATTACACTTTGCACTTTGTTTAAGCTGTTAGTGGAGCGTGTGTGGTTAACCGGCACACTAACCTGGACTTAACAAGGTAGGCAAAGGGTAACTTAATGTTTATCATAGTATCGTTGGAGCGTGTGTGGTTAACCAGCACATCGATTGAGGGGTAAATATTAAGGGTACCAAGTATATTTGCATGGTTACTTCACACCTTGTTTTGTGATCCTCGGCATCCCAGTCACAAAACCTGAAGGGCACACTCGAGATTGAAACATGCCATTGAAAAGTTCAATGAATCTCAAAAGAATCTAGGAGTTTCAAAACCAATTAAAACCTAATAATACATTTCGTTTATCTTGGTGGAAATTGGTGAATCGTCATTCACCTACCTTCAAATATTTTATAGCTTGGATTACGGCATCCCTCTTCCAAGTTATAAAATAGTTTGTTGGGTCCTAGCCTTAATATATCATATTGGGTGTTATATTAAGGACTTAAATCAACTTTACATGAATTTCTCCCATTGTTGATGTCTGGTTTAGACAACAATGATCTTCCCAAACCAAGCTTTCCTAATGAATATGACTTCCCGAGTTTGGCTCATGGAAGTCATACTTCTCTTCCTCCACCTCCCCCAATTATTCTCCCTAACCCACAAGTTCAAGGTCACTCAAGCCCTAATGGCAAGCAAGGTCTATGTGTGATCACATCTTAGAGATGAAGTCACATATTGACAAGCCGGGAGAGTTGGGTGTCAAAGTCTTGAGAAAGTTGGATGTTCAATCACTTTCTAAGTCACATAGTGAGTTCCTTTGGGACTACTATGAAACAGACTATGACATGAACCTTAATGAGCATATCTATTTGCTTGGTGCTGCTGAATCAGCAATGATTTGGAACGATAGTAAAGCAAATTTGATTAGAAGATCAACTTCCAAAAAAATTTATGGACAGTGACAATGGTGACACTGGAAATCCAGAAAAAGCATTCTCTTCCCAATGGAAAGGGATTGGCCATAGTCAACCCGGTTGACCAAATGGTAAAGAGAAAGGCTAAGTCTGAGATAGTCCCATTACCAAAGGGTCCATATGTTTATTTTGCCAAAGGAAGGGGCGTTGATTGCAAAGCTGCCAAATTTACCTAAGGATGTTAAAGTCAATAAGTTTGACTCTACATCAGGTAGAGCCCATTATCTAACTCTGTTAAGTTCTATTCTGAGATCCTCATTACATGATGTGACTGGGTCACATGTTGATGTTTTAAGAATCAAAGAATAGAGAGAAATCTTAAAGGAAGTATATGCTGATTCTGATCGCGAAGGTGGATTTCGATCGCATCAGAATTTTGAGCAGTTGCTTAAGAAGTTATGATATATTGCTAAGGAATAGATAACAACAATTTTCCATGTGGATTGTAAGGATAAGTTTTTCCGCAAAGTTTTAAAATAAAAGAAAATTGTTTAATTTTATTTATTTGAAGTATCCTTACAATGGAATTTATGGAAAATTGTTGCTTATATGATTCCACTGACAGCAATATTGGAAAATGGATTTAATTCTTTCATTTGTGGTAGTGTCTAAATTTACCAAATCAGGAAAGTTCCTCATCACCCAAGTTTCAATTGGACCGAAACTTGGAATCATGCAAGTTGAATAGTATGATGAATGATAACTTTCAAGCATTGGAAAATCAAGACTAATTACTTGTTCACATGGATGTGTGAGTCAAGTGAAGGACTAAAGGGATCGAGTACACATTCTTGTGCACTGGTCATGTCCACCACAAAGCTCGTTAAGACTATTTGATTTACTAAAGTTTAGTAAATATGGTTATACTTACAAGTTTAAGTATAATTCTGAAACATTGGAAAAGTCTCAATGTATGGCAGAACGAATGGGAAGAATCAAATTAGGCAGAAAGATAAAAGTTTCTCAAATCTGAAAAGATGGGAGAGTACTTTAGTATCATGTTTGTGATCATCTTAATGATTTAGAAATCATATCACAATTAGTCCTCTAAAGGTCATCTTAATGCATTCTTATGACTAAGAAGAGGAGTCATGAATTGTTGAAATGGTTAGATCAGGAAGATGAGTCATACTTCGTTCCAAAACAATTCTTATAGTCATACTCCAAGATTGTAACTTGAGTGACATATCTTAAAGAAAGGTTTAAAACACTTGTCAAATGTAAGAGTAAAAGTGTCCTACTCTTGTACATTTCAAATTGGTAAGTTGTGATGTTTTGGATAAAACAAAGACCAACTAAGGCCAATTGTGTGAAGTGTTTGTCTTGATAAAGAATCCGTACTATCTCTTGAATATTTGGCAAGATAGTCTTATATGTCAAGAGGATAGTGGGAGTCTTAAAGATCCTAAAAAGAATTTCAAGAACTAATCAAGAATAAAACCTGAGGTTCTTCACTAGCACACGACTTGAGGTTTATAACCTATCGTGTTGACATATTTTGTGCCCATTCCAGTTAAAGTTGGCTTTGCATAGGAGTTCTGAAAGTTCTCAATTGGTTGCATAACAACTTGGAAGCAATGGCAGGCCCTGTACTTCCAGGTGGCAAGAAGTTAAGATTGCATAAGTTCAGTCCATATGAGTTTGGATTTGTCATTATCCTTGTCTTGTGACTATGGTTTTGACGATTCACATGGATAAGAACACATACACCATAAAATCTAAGGGTCATAAGGTTTCTCTCCGATTCATGAAAATGATGGTGAGGAAACACTTCCACCAAGTAGATTTGAAGATAATGGCAAAAGGTCTAAACAACTGAGACTATGATTACGGCATCCCTTTTCATAGTTATGAAATTGTTTAGACACACATGCATGCTATCTAAGGAAAGGTGTATGATTTTGATAAAGTTTTATCAAAGAATCTCGTATCAGAAATCTGAACTTTGGTAAGAAAGTCAATAAAGTATTGATTTCTAGAAGTCCAGCTGATTTCTGAGTACATGTCAAAGCTAGTGGGAGCATAAGTGTTATGCTAATAATCATCATGTTAGTGGGAGCATGATAATTATTGTTAGTGTTGCAAGTTAGCAATGTTAATTATAGAAAACAAAAGTTTCAATTCGTGAGGCTGCAGGGATTGAAAAGGTTGTTTTGCTATAATTAAGGGAGAGGATATACTTCATTTCAGTTCTAAAGGCTTAGATTGAGACCTTAATCATCTTTAGTCAAGAATATATATATGAATTTCATGTTGGATTGGTTCAACTTAAGGAAATTCTATATATTGCGTTCTCAAAATTCGATAGGTGGAAGTTATCTGTGTAAGATTAGAAAACTTAATGCAAGAAGCATGTCCAAAGCAATGCACTTTGAATATGAGACTTAGTTTCCATGGAGTTGATCTCCATTGGAATACCTTATAATGACTGTTGACAAGTCTTTGTGACTTTGTTTATATTCATTACAGGAGGGTCAGTGCATATAAGTTTAAAATCTAAACAGATTTCGATAAATGATAGGAATTTGAAATTCTCACATTTTTCGATAAGGATTTGGGAGTGTGAAATTAGAATCATTGAAATTATGTTCAATTGGTTTATTTCACAAAGTAAGGATCATAGACAAACATAGAGTGCATACTTGGTGTATGGCAAAGCTATTGTTTAAGAAAAACATAGTGTACATGCTTGGAGCATGGGACAACTAGTGTTTTTAATTCAAGTA
This sequence comes from Lactuca virosa, assembly GCF_052849685.1. NCBI lineage: Eukaryota > Viridiplantae > Streptophyta > Magnoliopsida > Asterales > Asteraceae > Lactuca > Lactuca virosa. The sequence goes on from NC_136428.1 coordinate 39,332,784, forward strand.
TAAAGTTGATAAAACCGAAACAATGAATAATGAGTAATCAGTATGGTGATAAATAAAAGTGTTTATTTATATTCATAGGGTTTGATACCATATTTGATTCATTTATTCTTGTGTTTCACTTTGCATGTTTTGACTTCCAGAATAACTAAGTCGCTCTTCCTGAATGATTAAGTTATTCAAACCATCCACAGTCGGTCATATGTTGGAAGTAGATATGAATCAAGACTGTCATGGGTTGGTTTGTAGAGGTCCAAGTTGGTGGACAAAGTGGTGCTACAATACTCATGAGTGCTCATAAGTTCTGAGTATTGGATTCAACCCGCGCTCATTTGAATCACTTCATGGCTTTTATCACGAGTGATCATGAGACGATAATATCTTATATTCTTCAAACCTAGAGATATGAGTTGTTACTATGAGTTGGTTATACATTGATTGCACGAAAACGCATTTGGTAACTCGATGTTATAAAACGTGCCTTTGTGTATGATTCAACAAGTAGTAGAACAAGCCATATGAGTCAAAGTTTATCCATTCCTTTTACCTTCGGGATAAAAGCGATATCTGTGGGCCCCTCGATGATTTAGCGATGACACATGTGAGTGCTTGGCCAAGCCAGGACTGATTTGATTTGTTTAATCAGTCAGTCATCATAAATCAAAAATCTGGAAACAACAAATGGACAGAGAGAATGATTATAATCCATGTCTCAGTCCATATGATATCTAGAATGGAGGAATATATGATCCCTTATCTAATGGACGCGTCATTGATTTGTTCAGAGTTCGACAGCGGCTTTAAGAGCTACGATTGCTAGTCGGGTTATGAAGTCGTACTTGCAATAATAGTTTTAGACTTATCCAAGTGGGAGACTGTTGGATTAGATGTCTAAGCCCATAACTATTATTGGTATGTACTTGACCCGAGAGTAGCATGGTCCATTTGGGTTGCATATCATCAGGACAATTTGTTAGGATGGACTTTTGAGAGAAGGTTATTTATGGTTTATTAATATATTATAAGTTATAATATATTAATATGAAATCATATGTTTTAATTAGTATCGATCAAGAATTAATTTGGAATTAATTTAGTGATCAAAAGAGACTAGTTAAATCTATGGGGACTAATTATGATAATTAGTTATATTTATATGTGTTGGGCTTATGATCCATGTTGGACCAAGTTTATGTATGGATACATAAAGAGTTGGGTCACATGAACCATGGATCATAAAACCCATGGGTATGGATTATGGGTTATACCCATGACCCTTGGAATCCTACATATAAATAGGTTACTCCATAGCCAAAATCACCACTTCTTTTCTTAGAGAAATATGGAGGTGTTTTGGTGCATGGAATTCTCTCTCAAGAGCCACCTTTGTCCTAGGTGTGTTGTGATTCCATTTGAGGCATTTCATACTATTGGTGCTAAGCTCTTAAGGCCAAATACATCAAGACTTCAAGCCACATAAAGGGTATGTTTCCCTAACTAGTATATTATATGGTTTATGTCAAATGCATGCTAGTTATAGGTTTAATGCCTTGGAAACCATTTGCATGTATAATAGAGAAAACATAGATCCAAGGTATTTAGGGTTGTATGTGCACCATAGGATGTTGTAGTATACTAAAACCCAACAAGAACATCATAAAGCTACCAAAATGTGATCCAAGCAAACAAAGCATAAAGGTAGCAACTTTTTACCTTCTGGAGCTTCCAAATGAGATGATGATCCAAGATCTACAACCTTGCTTTCCATCCTTAACTCCTTGATGCACTTCCTTTTCCTTTAAGCACACCAATATCACATTTTAAGATCAACACACTCACTTATGGAGTTAGGGTTTGCTAAAAATGGCTTAAAGACTTGGAGGCTGAAAGAGTGAGGAAAAATGATCCATAAATGTGCTTAAATACCCCACAAACCCTAAAACTTAGGGTTTCTTTTAGACAAGCGTACGCCCAACATACATATGTGTATGCTTAGCATACTCACATGTACGCTTAGCGTACCATACCTTCTCCCAAAATTACCATTTTGCCACTAGGGCTTCTTGCGACCACTTCCTTCCAAAGCAAGGACCAAAATGATACACTTTAAAACCAAGAGATGAATTTGAAAATGACTGAAATCTAGGGCGTTAAATTTGGTTTAACGGTTCATGTCTCATTGTAACAAAATGTTGTTGTGGTGCATGCTCAATGAACATATCCATCAAGGGGACATGTATTCATTCGAACTGATATACTAGTTAAGCGTCCCTAGAAGCATGTTGTTGTATGTTGACCTCTAGCCTCATAGACTTTATGTGTTCGAAGCCTTAATGGAACTCTTACTAAGAAAGTTTCTTCCCAATTAGGATATATTCACATTAGTCAAAGAGCTACCTTTCTATTATGTTAGTATAAAAATCCTTAATGATCGATAAGATTCAAGAACAGATAAACAATGAAAACAATAACGATTCAAGAAAGTCGAATGATTAATCATCACGCCTCAGAAGAACTCTATGAAGAATTGCTACTATAGAGGCATGTTTAGGGTTACAAAGTAAAAGATAAGAGTTAACTAAATTATGATGCATGCATGCATCTTAAATATGCTAACCCTAGAATAAATAACGAGTGGATAGGCCCAACTCGATAATACAAAACGACTAAGTAAAAGGCCCAATGACGCAACATTAAATACCCAACATCTTCTCAAAATCTTTTGGAAATTCCTTAAGAACAGCCGAAGGCTTCTTTCGCAACACCGCTGCAACCTCTACATCCATATCACCAATCTCTTGAATGTAAGATTTGATCATTATTTGGAGATGAGACATGACAGGTTTGTATTTCTTTTTCTTTCAGCAGAATATTTTAAAGAACGAAACAGTCATTGGGGTTGAGACAAGGTAAATCTACGAGAGTGAACTCATAGCACTGACTGGTTGAACCTCTTGCGACCTTGAACTTCGTGTTCGGAAAGTTATCAGTCTCGATTTGTCTAGTGATTTTCACTCCGGTTATTTTGCTCAAGGACCAAGTCTCATATTAAGGCTTCATGTGCTTTAGATAAAATGAAAACAACATCTGATCACCTCTGCTGTCGGTGATGGGAGCATTCGCAACCTTTACGAAAGCACGAAACCTGAAAGCCTTTGGAGTGATTGGTAGATCCAATTGCGAATCTTGTGTGTTTTGAAGATCAAAGCACACAATTGGCTCTAACCAATATTGAGTGGGTAAGTCTAATGCATCATTTTGGATTCGCTTCATAGTCCATGCAAGAAACATAAGCTTCTTGCTTTGAAGAGTGGCCTGAGCCTCTTTCTCAGCTCTTGCTTTTTCGTCAGCCTCGTGAATAATACGCTGGTGCTCATCCATTTCGTTTTCACGAGCCTTTCTTCTTTTTAATTCAGCTTCATCCACTTCTTCTTCATCTTCTTTGTCAATTATAGGATCATCATTAAACAATTTTTGTTTGAGCTTGGGCTCTTTCTTGATAACAGGAGTAACTGGAGCAACCGGTTTAACAACAGATGGTTTAGGATCTACTTTTGTTTTTGACGACACCCTTTCTCCCCCTTGTTTCAGAATGAATTTAGATTCCGGAACACCCTACAATCTGTGAAGCATAGCGAAAACAGGTCTCACCTTTTCAAGAAGATGCTTGCGAAGGGTGATGGTGAGCATGGAATCCCTGGTCTCAAGGAAATCTGAGAGCATTCCTGTAACGTCAGCAATGCAGCTTCACATGACAGCCTTCTCATATAATAAGTCTTTGACCTGGTTCTCTGAAGCTGCTAGTTTCACACTTAACACCTTTACTTCTTCTGACTTGAGTGCGAGAGAATCCTTGATGGTATTCTCTTTTATTAAGTTCATCTTTCAGCTGTGAAATCTGAGAAGAGATAGTGGCTTGAAAGGTTTCAAGGTCAGTTTGTAGACCAGTACGAATCGCTTGCAGTTGAGTCTTCTCAGATTTGAAGAGAGATCCCAGACCCTTTATTGCTTCATTGGCTGATGAGGTGTTGTTGTTGAAAGTAGTTTGGAAGTTCTCCATGAAAGTGGTAGTTTCAGCAATTAGTTTATCGACTTTTTCGGTCGTGGTCTTGCAAAATTAAGCAGAATCAGCAACAGCCTTGTTCATTTTGTCTGCATTGGCTGTATGCTCCTTGGAGATTCGTTCAAAGATCGAATCAACGGCGGCTTTAGCATATTCATCAGAAGAAGAAGCCTTGGCAGAGAGAAGTAATTTTTCAATCTTTTCATGAAGGGACTGAAGTTGCCCTTTCGCAATCTGCGCCTCATCTTCACTCTCAGTTCGGATTTGAAAAGGACTATAAGTAACCCCCCATAGATCTTCATCGTAATCATCACCGAAGACCATATCAGGGTCACTTCGGTTAATAGGGGAAATAGGAGGAGATGTGTGAGACGAGAACCCTAAAGTTTTAGCCCCGTATCAGATACGTTGACTCAAACGACAGGTGGAATCAGTGAACAGTGGGATAGAAATATTGGTTTGAGGTTGAGAAGAGACTGGTGGAGGGCATGGTGCGATGGTGATTGGGATAGAGGTGGTTTTAAGGGAAGGAGGTGATTGGGATAGAGGTGGTTTTAGGAGAAGGAGGTGGAGAAGGAGAAGAATTATTAAAGGTTCGAGTTACCTCGGGATTTGATGTCTCCTCTGTGTTGTGAACGACTTCATTTTCGTTGTGAATGAGAACTTCCTCCTCAACTCGAATATTCGACTGAGAGTTAGACTCCAAACCTTCACTTGCACTTGGTGTCGGGATCTTTCTCTTGCGAGCCGGCTGCTTTCTTCTTTTAGGATGGGCTGCAGAAGGAGCAGTTTTCGCTTTTCGCTTCTTTGGAGTCGCAGCTGGCTCAGAGGGACCCTCTTTCGGTTTCTTTGGCTTACCCCCCTTTTTTACTTTGTCAGCTTCATCAATGGACAGGCGCATCTCAGGAGTAATGGTGCGAGCTCCTAAAGATGGAATCTTTTTGTACTCCTCCAAAATTTCGCTTGCAGCTGGAACAGAACGAAACATGGTCTCCGGAATGGAACCAGCAAAAGCGAACTTCGAGTTGTCAGAAATGATGATTTTGGTTGTGTGAAAAGTAGCAATCGAAGACTTCAAGGAATCCTTCATCATCGGAATTTGGTATTTGTCGATTGCCCATTGAACAACAATAGTCCAGAAACGAGCACAGGAAATCTCACTGTGTCGAGTTGTGGAGTGAGTACTTTGCACCAGTTGAGCCCACAGAACAGTCCCATAATCAAGGTTGATGCCGTAGTAGAGACCATACATCAAGGTCATAAACAGCTTACTAGCACAGTCTGAACCTGTGACTCTTTTAGAAAAAGCTTTGAAGAGAAGAGTAAACAGACCATTCCATTGAGGAGGCAAGTTGGGTTTCTTGAACTTGGAGACTGATGGAATGATTTCCTTATATCCCATATCATAAAACATCTCGAAAATAGCTATAGTGGAGATCGAGTTTGGATTCACCATGGAGTCATCAGAAGCAATCCCTAGCAGAGAGCATAACTGTGACTTGGTGATCGAGGTTTTCTTGTTAGAGATGTCGAAGGTGATGTGTTCTTCTTCCTTGATGTACGATGCAGAAGAATAAGCCTTCGAGAGTAGAGACATTGGAACACACTCAACTTTAGTTAAAGCAGTGACCAGAGAGGAATACTTCAGGCATTCGATGATGGGCAGCATGTAGGAATCATACTTGAATGGAGACAAATCAAGAATCAAGTTTTGATTCTATTTGATGGCAAGCAGTGAGGAGTGTGTAGTTTGATCATGAACTGATGAAGAACCAACCATTGTTGCATGTTGAGGAAGAAGAAGAATAATTGAGAGAAATCACCGTTAGGGTTCTTGAGAGAATTTGATAGTGGTAAAAGGTAAGGTTTTAAATCAAAAATCCTTTTTATACGATTACGTAGGAAAGAGAAGTTGAAGCAGCAATTGAGTGATTTCATTTGAAACGACGCCTTAAAAAGAAGGATTTGACAACTGTAGCTCCGTAAAGGTGTCAGGCGGCGTGATAAGTGGAAGCGTTTCAAATTCCATGGGCCTAATTTCTAAATTTTATCCACCAACTGCCGCGTTATCATTATCTTGTTCTCATCTATTCAATCTCCATTCGTTTCAGTGAATATCCATACAGCTGTTCGTATTTGAGACATAATCTAATTTGTACGAATCACCCTGAGCATAAAAGAATTTGCAAAACTGAAAGTGTCAAAAGTCCCACAAGCAAGACTTTAGGAAAATCAAAGAGCTTTTCGTGCGAGAGTGTGACAAAGAAAAAGAAATAAAGCAAGATATATTTGTGGGATATTAGTGATGTCTTAGAAGACACTAAACTATAGATCCCGTGCAACGATCTCTTCCTTCAAAATCAAGAGAGATTATGAAGTGTCTGTGTGGTTTCCCGTTGAAATACGATCAAATGTTTGACAAGTAACATTGAAAGGCATCTTTTGATTAGGCTCAATGGGTGGCTTACTCTCCAAACAAACAACGAACTTGACATAAGAAAGAATGTTGGATGAAGTACTCGTGTGACCAGTGTAGTCAGTTGAACGAGTAGGTTAGGAATTATTTTAGTGACTTGGTAAAGTTAGAAATCTCAAAAAAAATAAATTTGGATCTTATGGGAAGAAATATCTTTGTATAAGAACATTTCATAAAGACCACACAAAAGAAAAAGAGATTCCTTTATACATACCACGAAAGTGGCTTTCGTTAATTCCAAGGTGAAAATCTAGAACATTTAATTGTTCACCGTCAATTCTTGTAAGTGTGTTGGATTTGGTGTTTCACTCAGTTCGTGGTGAATTGAAACTAAGATCACTAACACAGATGTTTTGCAACCATAAACCTCAGTGGTATAGCTGAGAGTCTCAAGGGTTACATTGATGAATATGAAGGTAATGGAGAAATATGAAGAGGGTTCTGGAGAAGTGAATGTACCTCTGCTAAACGAAAGTGACCAAGCAGATAACTCTTAACTCAAAGCGAGAAGCGTAAGGTACCTCATGACTGATGTGAATTTAACAGCCTAATTGGGAAGAAACGATTGGTAGAATCGATTCATTAAGGCTTCACATTGAGTCAATAGAGGCTTTAGTCAACATACAGCAGCATGCTTCTAGGGACACTTAGCTAATACATAGATAAGAATGTTATACCTGCCCTATCACACAAATTTGCGCCTACATGATCTTCTTGTGTGTTGAAATATGCAAAAATAAAAGAAATAAAGACAAACAGAAATAAAATATTTTTGGATTTTGACATTTTCTGAAAAAGAAATAAAAACATAAAGAAAATATTTTTGAATTTTTGAATAAAGTAGAATAATGTACAAAGGAGAATAAACTAATTTTAAATAAAACAACAAAAAAATAAAATTAATTTTGGACGATGCGAAATAGGGCGAACGTTCGTGCCAATTCGTGTCCCGGAAAAATCGGAAACGAATTAAAGCGAGCCTTCGTGCCAATTCGCGTAACAAGAATAAAAGCGAAAGGATAAAAAATATTTTTGGATTTTTGGATTTTTCAAACAAAAGATTTTTGAAGATATTAAACAATATACATAAAGTACAAAAAGGATATCAGTTAGACCGAACCACAAGTGAACAGTGGTCAGGAAGTCTCTGCGAACGTTCGCATTAATTCGCGTCAACAACTTTATTAAAGCGAAGGTGGTTTCGGTACAGATTCAGCTTCCATCATTCCTAGGACTTGAAGAATTCTATTGAAGGTTGGTTCAGGCAAGGCTTTTGTGAATATGTCATCCAATTGATCAGCGGATCTCACGAAGTGAATTTCAACGTTGCCATCTTCTACGTGATCCTGGATGAAATGATACCTCAGTGCTATGCGTTTCGTCTTTGAGTGTTGCACTAGGTTGTGACAAATGCGAATAGCACTTTCTGAGTCACAATAAAGTGGGATTTGTTTCATGCTTAAGCCATAATCACGCAGCTGACTTTGAATCCAAATGACTTGAGATGCGCATGATGCAGCAGTTATATATTCAGCTTCAGCAGTTGACAAGGACACATACGTTTTCTTCTTGGATTGCCAACTAACAAGCTTACCATCTATAAATTGGCATCCTCCAGTTGTTCTTTTTCTGTCTAATCCACATCCCCAAGGTCAGCATCTGAAAATGCTTGAATGAAGAAGCCCAAGTTCGCAGGATACCATATGCCTAAAGATGAAGTTTGTTTTAGGTATCTGAAAATATTCTTGACTGCCACCATATGAGGTTCCCGAGGGTTTGCTTGGAACCTACAATAACAAACGGAAAACATAATATCTTGTCTACTGGTTGTTAGATACATCAATGATCCTATCATTTGACGATAAAGGGTCATATCAGCAGCTGGTTTTTTCAGAGATGGTGTCAGTTTCGTTCCGAATGCCATTGGAACCTTCACTTTGGAGTCTCCCACCATGCCAAACTTAGCGAGTAAGGTCTTTGTGTATGCTTCCTGATTTATAAAAATGCCTTTTGGTCCCTGTCTTATATTCAATCCAAGGAAAAGGTTAATTGGACCCAACCCATGGAGCTCATCTCAAATTTTGTTTCCATTCATTTTCAGAATTCAGCTGTTAAGCTGGGATTTGTAGAACCGAAAATGATGTCATAAACATAGATTTGGACGATCATCAAATGGTCACCCTCTTTCTTGCGAAAGAAGATTGGGTCAACCGAACCTTGTTTAAATTTGGACATTTTAAGGAAGCGAGTGAGAGTTTCATACCAGGCTCTTGGAGCTTGCATGCGACCATAGAATGCCTTGTCTAAGATGTAGCAGTGATTTGGATACTTCTCGTTTACAAATCCAGGAGGTTGTTCCACATATACTGTCTCTTCTAATTCTCCGTTCAAGAACGCACATTTAACATCCATCTGAAACACTTCAAAATTCTTGTGTGATGCGTATGCCAAGAAGATGCGAACAGATTCCAACCTTGCAATGAGTCTCGCTTTGTTTCTTATTACATTCCCTTCTTTGTCTAACTTATTGCGAAAAACCCATTTTAAACCAACAACTGATGCTTCAGGTGGAGTAGGAATTAACCTCCAAATTTTGTTTTGTTCAAACTCATTGAGTTCGTCTTGCATCTCTTGCACCCAATCAGAGTGATCAAGAGCAACGTTGACGGTTTTGGGTTCAACCTTGGATACGAACGAATTGAACATACAGAATTCCACTTTAGAGAATAATACAGTTTGTTTCGCTTTTATCTGAGATCCTGTAAGAACGCCTGCAGAGGATTCACCAATGACTTGGGTTTTGGGGTGATCTCTGGTCCATTTGGCTAGTGGAGGATAATTTGGATCATAAGAGGGATCCAATTCGGCATTTACTTCTTCGAATTCTGATTGAGCGCCCGAATCGTCATTCGCATCCTTATTCTCCCCCCTCAAATGATGAGTGGTCCTGTTCATCAGGAATTGAAGTATCTCCTGCGAATGGAGGTTCGAGAGATACTGTGGGAGGTGAGTTATTTGAATCAGAAGGTGGGTCAGACGAAAGAGACGAAGTGTAACCCTTCCCCTGCGACGGAATGTTCGTTTCTTGTGGAGTTGGTTGCTCCCCCTGAGGACGTGCATTGGAGTCAGAATTCTCCCCTGGAATGTAGTGCTCGTGTCTTGAGGTATGTTCGTAGTTGATGGCTGATTGTCCATGTCTTTCGTGGCTTCATCAATTATCTTCTTTAATTCATCCACTTTGTTGTCAGCTGCTTTTGCTTCGGATGTGACAGCCTTTTCAGGTTCATCAAAAAGTAGCATGAATTCGTCATAAAGATTGGAGATTGGAATAGTGGCTTGATTTGGCTTAGGAAAGATTTCCTCCAATTGATTTTCTTTCATCTGAATCCTCTTCAAGTAGTTATCATCGAAGGTAACATAGTAGGTTTCTTCTATCTTCTTTGAACGTTTGTTAAGAACCATATATGCCTTAGAGGTCAGCGAATATCCTAAGAATATACCCTCGTCAGCTTTCACATCGAATTTGTTTCGTTGTTCCTTGGAATTGAAGATGAAACATTTGGAACCAAATACATGGAAAAACTTAAAGTTAGGTTTGAGATTGTTTAAGATTTCATATGGAGTAACAGAGAATCGCTTATTCAGAATAGATCTGTTTTGAGTGTAACAAGCAGTCGCAATTGCATCCGCCCGGAAGTATAAAGGCAGACAAGCGAATGTGAGCATGGTTCGTGCAACTTTGCACAAAGAGCGGTTTCGTCTTTCGACTACACCGTTCTGCTGTGGAGTGTAGGGAGCAAAGAAATTGTGTGAGGCTCCCTTTTCAGCAAGAAATTCTTCAAACACTTGGTTTTTGAATTCTAGCCCATTATCGCTGCGAACGTTACGAACCAGCTTTCGCAGTTGAAGCTCACTTTGCTTTATAAAGTCTTTCAGTTTGGGAGTAGCTTCTGATTTATGTTTAAGAAATAACACCCAAGTGAAACGTGAAAAATCATCAACTATAACGAGAATGTACTTACTACCACCGACACTTTCTATTGAAGAAGGTCCACAAAGGTCGATATGTAGAAGTTCCAAAGGTTCAATGACTTTCGTGTTTACAATTGTAGGATGACTTTTCCTGCTTTGCTTTCCCATTTCACAAGCTACACATAAATGATGCTTATCATACTTCAAGAGAGGAAGCCCTCGCACATGATCACCAAGCACAAGCTTGTTGATGTCTTTGAAGTTGAGGTGCAAAAGTCTTCTATGCCATAGCCAGCTATCATCAGAGTGAGCTTTCGTAAGAAAGCATATGACACGCTTCCCTCGTATGGGGTTCAGATTCAAAGGATACATTTCTCCCTTTCTGTAGATCCAATACTGCTTGAGATATTTATAGACCACATTTGCAGTGCGTCAGTTCAGAGGTGGCGCTGTTCGCTGGTGGAACACTCTGGGGAAGACCCTAAGCCCCAATGAGCCACTGCAGCTGACTTTGGGCAGAATTTTTGGTACACTTCAAGCGCAAGTACTGCTCAGCCCAAAATCTGCTTGAGCTAGAGAACCAATTCCTGACATTGAAGAAGGGAAGCATGTCCATTGATGAATACACCGATGCCTTCACTGACAAGATGGAGTTTGCTTTGCGCATCGTTCCAGACGAGCTGACGAAGGTTGATAAGTATGCAAAGGGACTTCCATGGGTGTACGTTGTGCCAGTCTGCCAGGCACCTACTCTAGAGGAAGCTATCTGGGCTGCCAAGTCTGTTGAGGAGATGATCAAGGGGAGAGCTGCCAGCAAGGTTGAGGTTGGCGAAAAGAGGAAGTTTGAGGGATCCTCAAGGTCCAACGAGAAGAGAAATTCTCGAAGTCTGGTTCGAAGAAGTTCGAAGAAGGAAAAGGTGAAGTGAGATGTTGCGATAAGTGCAAGAAGAAACACTCTGGAAAATGTGGCGACGAGGTGACATGTTTCAAGTGTGGGAAGCATGGGCATTACGCCAATGAGTACATTCAACAAAAGGGTGTGTTATGGATGTAATGAAGAAGGGCACTACAAGCAAGATTGACCAAAGAGGGAAGGAGCTACGAAGCCAAATGCACCGCCAAAGGCAAGAGCCTTTCAGATGATCCTCGATGAAGCAGGAAACGATGCAAGGAATTAAGAGGAAGAATCTATAGAGTATCCATATAAATAGGATCATGTAATGTAGCCTAATATAGAATTCATAGTCTAGGGTGAACTTGAACATCTATGTAATCGTTTCAAGAGATAATATAAAACCTTGATTTTGTCATTTGATGTGTTAAATGATTGTGTGAAATTCTTGAATGGTTACTTGGAGAACTATGAGACAATACTTGGGACGAGTATGAGTAGGTGTGAATGGTAGTAGAGGCCTATACTACCGGAAGCACAGGACTCACGCTTGGATCAGGGAAAGCCACAAGGTTACCAAAAAGCCAGTAATTGATTCTGTTATGTTCATGTATGTCGTTACCATTGTTTCGGTGATGACTAAGAAGATTATTTTTATTTCGACCCAAGTGGTCATATCATATCGAGTCCGACTAAGATGAGTGTGTTACGTGGTTCAGAGAACCAAGTTTGATGCAGCATCCGACTTAAGCCAGAAGATTGAAGTGAAAGATAATCAAAGCGATTGTGAGAAACTTGTAGCTAGAAATGCTACATGCTAAAAGGTGATTATATCACATTAGAACATGAAGGAAGGTATATTCCATTCTGGAATTTGACTCTAAGAGACCTGAGTCTAAACGTTGCATCACACGATGATAGGTCATTAGAATATGACACATCGGTCCATTATAGTAATCAGAGAACTTATCTTAAGTTCATTAAGAAGAAGAAGGAGTCTCCAATAAGGGCCGAGATTGTGACAGGAAGGTCATGATTGAGAGCCCAATGTGAGACAGAGTGCGGGTGCAAGATCAAGCACCGCCTGCAGTCAAGAAAACCAGGAGTTAGATACTCATTCAAAGGAAACATAGAAGTTATGATTATTACCTAGGATGAGGAGATAACGTATGGAGTCATTATACAACCCTGTTTTGTTGATGATTCCGGGACGTAATCATCCTAAGGAGGAGATAATTGTAACGCCCGCAGATTTCGGCTAGTCAATTTAAAGACAATGAGCATTAAAAATGAATTTTTTATAGAAGGCTATTTCGAGTATATAATCTTAACCAATAAATAGTACATGTCTCAAGGGTTCCGGAGATATAAAGAATGCCGAAATCCGAGTTATAACGAAGAAGTTATGACCTGTCGAAGTTTCACGACATAACCGGCACGACACTGCATGACATAAAAGGTGAGTTTATGATAAAGTGCTTTTTGGCCTTATAAATCTAAACAGAAGTCGTAGTGTTCGCTAAACCGAGAGCGTTCGTCAAAAGAACGTCCAAATCTGACTTCGTATGAAGAAGTTATGATTTTTCCAAGTTTCGGCACAGCTGTGTGCAGCCCGGATTTCGAATTTTAGATCGAGCAATTTTTAGCCGATACAACCTAAATGAGAATTGAATATATCATTAATAGAAGCTCAACGATAAAAAGACAGTCAAAAACGGAGTCCGTATGTAGAAGTTATGAATTCTACACGGTCGTTTAGCAGTGTAATCTTCTCATATTGTTAAATTTATCGGTCGAGAATTAGCCGATGGAGTCTAAAGGAAAGTTGTAGAGCATGTTCCCACCTACACGTGGATGTAAAGAACGTCGAAAACGGAGCTCGTATGAGAAAGTTACGGGGTTTAGAAGTCGGCAGGGTGCTGTAGTGAAATGGGTGACGTGGCGCAATCTGATGACAAAACGTGGCACCAACTCGACGAGTTGGACCAGCAACTCGACGAGTTGGGGGTCAGAAACTCGACGAGTTGGGCCAGACACTCGATGAGTTGGAGCCTTTTCCAGCCTATAAATACCACCCGAGAGCCCCTTCGTTTCTCACACTTTTTACCCTTTCTTTCCCTCTCTACTTACTCTCCAAACCTCCCAAAACATCCCCAAAAGCCTAGGAAACTTCCCTAGCACTTGAAGAAAGCCTCGGAGTGCCCGGAGTCTCCGAGAAAAAGAGTTTTTCGGTTTGAAACCTTGCCCGCGTAGAGTCCGGTTTTCAAGGAAACCTCCCGGTTTCATCAAAGAAGATTATTTTGAGAAGCGAAGTGTTGTCCGAATCATCACCTTATCAAGTGAGTGCATAGTCCCTTTCATGAACATGATTTTAATACAAGTATTAATTAAAGTATTAATATCTTTTAAAAAATTAAATATTTGTTAAAGAGTTTATGTGTGCATATTATCTGTTTACTTGAGATATGTGCTAGATGAAAGATTAAAACTTCTTTGTTTTTCATATCTAAACCGTAGATGTATTTTGTTTTCAGATCTAAACCTTTTTCTTCAGATCTAGGCTGTAGATGTATTTTGTTTTTCAGATCTAAACTATAGATGTATTTTGTTTTCAGATCTGAACCTTTTTCTTCAGATCTAGGCTGTAGATGTATTTTGTTTTTCAGATCTAGTCATTTTCCTTCAGATCTGAACTGTATATGTAATTTATTTTCAGATCTAAACTTTTTCCTTCAGATCTGAACTGTATATGTATTTTATATCTACGAATATGTTGGGTAGAACATGGGTAGATGAAATAGTTGGTTTTGATACTGCCTGGAATACGTGTTAAGAGCATATCTGATAAATATATGATGATTTAGGATACAGAGTAGACCTAAATAAATTAAGAGGGATATTGGGTAGTATCTCCTTGTGAATACAAATGACAAATACACTGAGGGAATAACTTTAAGACTTGTCATCTATCTGAGAGTATGGATTAGACTTAGTCAGTTGTCCTTAGTCCGGGAGTATGGTTAGGACATAGTTATGTGTTTTTAGATCCGGGAGTATGGTTAGGACATAGTTATGGTTATGTGTTTTTAGTTATGGATCAGACATAACCGATCCGGGAGCATGGATTAGGTAAAGAGGTAAATTTTAGATCCGGGAGTAAGGATCAGACATACCCGATCCGGGAGTATGGATTAGGTAAGAAGGTAAATTTCAGATCCAGGAGTATGGATCATATTTATCCGATCCGGGAGTATGGATTAGGTAAAGATGTAACTTTTAGATTCGGGAGTATGGATTAGGTAAGAAGGTAAATTTCATATCCGGGAGTATGGATCAGATTTATCCGATCTGGGAGTATGGATTAGGTAAAGAGGTAACTTTTAGATTCGGGAGTATGGATTAGGTAAAGAGGTAACTTTTAGATTCGGGAGTATGGATTAGGTAAAGAGGTAACTTTTAGATCCCGGAGTATAGATTAGGTAAAGAGGTAAATTTTGGATCTGGGAGTATGGATTAGGTAAAGAGGTTAACTTTAGAGTATGGATCGTTTCGTTGTGACGATCGACAGGGTGGGGTAAAGTTGCTTATATATATGGTGAAATTGTATATTTTGTGAGTTCTAATATATATATATAT
Organism: Lactuca virosa; assembly: GCF_052849685.1. Taxonomy (NCBI): domain Eukaryota; kingdom Viridiplantae; phylum Streptophyta; class Magnoliopsida; order Asterales; family Asteraceae; genus Lactuca; species Lactuca virosa. Next base: position 39,347,820 of record NC_136428.1, read on the forward strand.
ATATATATATATATATATATATATATGTGTGTGTGTGTGATATAACATTGTGGGATTGAAATCCCTATGTACTCACCAGGTTTCCCAACCTGACCCACTCAGTTTATTGTATCAGAGGTGTCGATATTAAGCTACACTACACTGAGAGATTAAAGAGGTGTAGATCACTAGTGTAAATGAATGTAAGTTCTGTTTATGTTTATGTTTCTGTGTTGACGTTGACATCCCAAAGTTTTAAAATGAATAAAATACATTTTTTTCGGAAAATGTTTTGAAAACATACTTATCATGTTTTCTGGGGACAAAATTCCGCAACACTTTTCTATAAAAGTATACTCTGGTTCTAAAAATGAAGCATAAAAAAATCGGTCTTTTCTGGCCGTGAAAATAGGGATGTCACATCGACATATCTTGTCGAAACCAACCAGAATGTAGATATGATAACACTATGTGTGTATCATCCTGAGTCATTCTTCCGTGATAACGGTGAAACCCAAAAACCACAACTATCAAGGAATTGACTATGAACATTTTTGTTCAAGAGTTTAACGAAACACTTGTTTCAGTACCTTTTCGATATTCAAAATCTCATTCCATTCTACTTGCGTGATCTTGATCAAATGTTCTAAAACCAATATATTTTTGCCCAGCAAGATCCAGTACTTATTTTGTTTGGAATGTGATTTTCGTCTGAATATCTTTCTGACTTCTTTTCATTTAAAATCATATCCAACCATACTTTTTCTTGACTACACTGGTCATCCAAGTGATTTTGTTTAATTAAATCACACTTATGTTAAGTTGTGGTGTTGAGCAAAATTGAACCTACCTTTCGAAACCAATGAAAAAGAAGCCCTTCGATGCTCATCAATGAGTATTCGATTGTAATTCATGGGATACCACACAAGCCATTCGTCATCTTTCTTGATGTCGAATGAAGAGATCTTTTCCTGCGATTATTCTGCTTTCGTATCAAAAATAATTTGATATCACCATATTCACATTTTTTTAACTTGCTTCTCTCTCATTCTTTGGCACACATTGCACTGAAATCCTAGAGGTTTTGGATACTACCAACTCGAAACTTAGAATTTGCAAAGACTGGCATCTGATTTCAAAATCCCAAAAGTGAATGAGCCTTGCCTCCATGCGGAAGGAATGATGTTCTCTTGGTGTCGAATAAACAAAGTGTACTTGGATTGCAGTTCGAAAAATATGGCGGTTCTTATTCGGTTGGGAACAGTGAAAGATCCGATGGACATGATGGTTCAGGATTTCCACGGGATTCAAGGAAAACGTGATGCTCACTTTTATGACGTGGAGCTTTTTACTGTGCCGGTTAAGTAAACAACACAATACGTGGCAGTGTATTATTGGTTACCGGTCCACATTCAAAAATATCGTCGATTATAAAAGGCAATTGGTGATTTCATTATCAAAATTTATGCTCTGAGATCAAATTTCCCAAAACCGCAAACTGTTCATCGTCTTCAATCAACTTTTTAATCACTGCAATGGTTGATACTCAAACAACTATTGATCCAAAAACCACAACTAATGAAGACGAAGTTTCACAACCCATGATGAAGATTCAGAACACTAATCTTCGATTGGTTCCCACGATTGATCAGTATCCAGAGCAATTACGGATGTTGATTAAAACCCTAAATAACTCCATTCTATCAACTACATTATCTTCTACATTCGCGGTTCCAATAAAATGGATTTATCTTGCTGGTTCCATTGTGGTGTTCAAAAAAACCACGAAGGTCGTCACATTTCAATTGACGAATTCAAAGACAAGAAAGCTTACGAGGAAGCATTTTTCCCAAGTCATGAAGTTGCCTGTCTCAGGTACTTTCTATGAAGTTTCTACTGATCAAGTTCTTCACATGTTCAATGAAATGGGGCATCAACCAGTTCTGACTGGAATAAGTCACTTTAAGAAGTTGAGTCTTCCATGCATATGGAGTTTTCTCTTTGGAATTGTGTTACGATTCTTGACAGGTCGAAGTTCAGGGTTAGACAAAGCCAAAATGGAAATTTATTCAGTTATTGTTGGGTTGTACTATGGTCTGGATGTGGATTATGCCACGCATTTATGGGAGGAATTTGGAACAACAATTACTCACACCAATCTGGCTAATGGTGTTTCGTGTGCTCGTTTTTGGAGTCTAATATTGAAGGAGGTTTATCAACAAGAGGGAATTTTGGTTCTTTCTGATGTCGAAACTGCTGAGTTTTCAACTATGGCTGCTCCAAGGATTGTTGTTGATGATCCAATCGTATTTCCTACTGTTTCTTGTATTCCAGATGCGATGCTCAAGCATGTTGATCCTCAAAATCCGCTTCTTGTACAATATTTGGCTTCAATTGACTCTAGTGTTTCTATTGGTGTTCTTCCATCGAAAGGGGTTGAGGGTTCTTCAAAAGCTTCTAAAGTTCCAAAGAAGAAGAAGCAGCAAGATGAGAAACCACCAACTGTGGAGGAGGATGTTACGAAAGAAATAATTCCTTTAAAATCAGGCATTCTCAAGAGTACAAAGAAACCAACGAAGAAACCTCATGATTCCCCAGTCAAGCAATATGTCAAGAAATAGAAGTTGAAACTACTGAGTAAATGCAAGTTGATTCTTCATGTACTCATTCTTCTCAGAAGGGTATCAAGAATATTCGAAAGCCTTAGTTCAACAGGAAATGTGTCTTGTTTAGAGAAGTCTCAGTTCCTGTTTCACCTGCCTCGAAGAAGCGTCAAGCCTTGGATATGGCTCAAAAGTTGAAACAGAAGAAAAGAAAGCACCAGGATCCACTTGATCAAGTCACTGTTGAAACTGATAATGACAATAATAGTGAAATATCTGATATTCGCGTAGAAGGTTCTATGCTTGGATCACCTCGAAGGGATTCTCCTCTCAAGTCGCATTTCGAGGCGACATGGGATCTTGATGTCACTATAAACGTATCTAATATGGATACAAACATCAATTCAAATGATCAAAAAACAACATCCATCCCTGAGAAGACTACGGTCATACTGCCCGGGGTTTCACATAATGTGCCCAATACGGAGGAGCTTTGAATTCCAGACATCCCTATGGACTTATCTGATAAGGACACCAATGTCAACATGGGTGAAGGGGTACAAAACAACGAATCCTTTGTTACTTAAACCATCCATACTTCAACCATCATCTCATCCACAATCGAAACTTCAACTGCTGAAACATCCACAACTTTACCACCTATTTCATCACCTATCACAACTTCAACTCCAGTTTCAACCATCTCACCAACCTACTCAACAATCATGCATGAACCAATCACCACTTTATTCTCTTCTCAATCTACTGAAGCTAAGATATTGATTCATGATGAAGAACCAAATGATGATGAGATCATGGTATCATTTGTTGATCTTCAATTCGATCTTGAGGAGGAAAATATTCCTGATGAGATGATTATGTTAGGTAAACAAGTCAAAACCCTTAACTCTAAAATTAATTCTCTTCTTCAAATATAAGTTGATACTGGGGAAGGAACTTTGTGACCGGGGTCGAGATGGAATATTTGTTGAAATCTCAAGATAATCGCTTTCGAAGTTTGGTAGAAAGCATTGAGCAGAAACAAGTCAAAAGGTTGGCACTTCATTCCAAAAGCTTTGAATACGAGATTCGGAAGCTTCGTGACATAGCAAAGGAATGTCATGACATTTTTGTTGAACAAGTGACACAAATGATTATGTGGATCTTCTTAATTCAAGTCATCACAAAGTCAATCCATGTATAATTTTGCACCCTAACACTCATTATACTATGCAAGATGCTAGTCTTCTTTGTGACTCTTTCATGTATTTTGGGCAGGGACCGTTATGTATGTTAGGCGAGGCCCGTTATGTGAATTGGGTGGGGCCCGATATATGAGCTGGGTGGGGCCCGTTATGTTTGTAGGTGGTGCCCGTATGGTTATATGGTATTTTAGGGAACTCACTAAGCTTTGTGCTTACGGTTTATGTTTAAATGTTTTAGGTACTTATGGTTCCAAAGGGAAGGGCCCTACTTGATCGCATTTCGTCCTCCATAGTTTTATTTTCGCATTATTGATTTCTGATTTTGACTCTGATGTTTGCGAAATGGTTTTGGTGGTTGAAAAATGAAATATTTAGTTAGTATTTTTGGGACGTTATAAATTGTCTTTGAGTTTATCTTCTCATTTTAAATCCTTCGTCAATCTCTATTATTCCAATGTTTACTTTCTAACATCAAATATTTTGGCATTGTTGGGTGTGAACCATTAGAGGCAATCTACTTTGGTTGCAATCTTCCTTTGCTTGTTGGAATTCAATCTACTACATAATTCTTCACTTTTGCTAAAGGTTAGTAAATTTGATCCCTCTTGTAGTTCTTCATATCAATTAAGTTAAGATCCTTGTAGGATTTAGAGTTTGTTTGCCTTAGATTAAATTTGTTCGTTTAATCTAGGAAGTATATAGAAAACCTATCACCAAATTCGTTTTATGATCAAATTGATAGTTAAGGTTTCATTTTCTAACACTATTTGAGTGTTTTATATGGTTCTAAGCTCAATCTCATCATTCACTTGATAGTTTTGATGTTTCGGTAAAAATATAGCCATGAACCCTAGAATTCAAATTTGGGGAATAAAAGTTCTTTAGCTATTATGGATAGATCCTTTGATCATATATGTGATTTTGTTACAATAAATCCATTATGTATGTACAAACTCATTTAATGAGAGGATCAAGGCGTGGAAGTTAGAATTAAGGATTTCATTATTATATTATGATATTTTTTTGTGGATTTGAGCATCTAAATGTGTAACGGATATTCTAGAATCATCAACTGATACATTGGGTATGGTTTAGATGAAACACATGAAGAATTACTTAATTCATAAGTAATTATAAGTATTGTTTGCCATAAGGATAAAATTGGAAACTACGCAGTTGGAATAGTGATTTCATAGCTAGGCTATGAGCCTACAAACATTTGGATTGGACTAGGGAGTTTTTAAATGCATGTATTATGACCAAATATAGTCTAAAGGAATTTGTTAAGGTTACATAGTTCATCAGTAATCTTATGTACATTTTGAGCTCTTAACTCCATAAGTAAAATTTGATCAGCAATAAGACTATGGGATTATTTTGAAGAACTTAATGGATTAATTTAATCGTTTTGTCATGTCTATATATCTTCTAAACATGTTTGAGAACTCATAGATGTTATACAAAGTGGTTTTAGAAAAAATGTATTCCTTAAAAGTTGAAATGTTGATAATTTGTTTTGAAAAGGTATTCTTTAAATAAAAATGGTGTATTATGATGAAATGATGTTTTATGATGAAAATGTTGAAAATGATATGTGAATAAAACATATGTATACATTCTAGGATTGGTGCCTATGTGAGTCCCTCGTTATATCCATACAGGGATACGGGACTGGCAATTATGATGTATGATGACAATGAGCGACTTCTAGATAATTCTCACTATGGACAATTGGGATTGCTACCCCTTGTGTGGTGTTCATGTGATGGTTCATGAATACCTAACGTATGATGAGGCCTTGGGAGATGTTTGTTTGGAATACACTTCTTACATCCTTCCTATTAGGTTTGTTTGGAATACGCTCCTTCATAACTATATGGTGTATGTTTGGAATACGCTCATTCATACTCAAACCCTTAACCATCAAATCGGTGAGATTGGACTTGTTGAGATGAATTGGGTTTTGGGATAGTTGCATATTGCATATCATTAATGTTCTTATTTACTTATTACGTTTTGAACTAAAGTTGATCTTTTATTTTTACTTAACACAATGATAGTTTAGGGTTTGTGGTTTTTTAAAAGCTCTTTTGTAGGTTATAAATCCTTAAATTTGATTTGGGTCATTAAATCTCAACGCATTTAGAAATAATTTTATTATACTTTGGGTCATTAAATTCCAATATGCTTGAAACACTTTTTATAAGGTATGGGTTATAAAACCTCTACATCTTTTGGAAACGATTTTTAAATGGTTTTTCAGATACTGATTCGAGTAAGTTAGATCTTTATCTTATTAATCAGAATCCACCTCGGGTATTCTCACTAGGCAAATCCAATGTCTAACTTATTTTGACATTTGCTTAGGCTGAAGATAAAGTCAATGAGTAGAAGACCTTAGCTATGACTTTGAGAAGATCACAAATTGTATGGTAAGCATGAACAAGTGTTTTGATATATTTATAGTAAACAACCTCGATGCTTCAAACTTGATAAAAAGTATTTTGAGACTGTTTTATTTCCACAAATTTTACTCTGAACTATATGAATTTAAAGAAATATAATAATTAAAAGTGTTTTCTAGAAACTACAAAAAGATGTTACAAAAAGAACTAGCTTTATATGTTTTGAATTAGTTTGTATTTATTTTAAATATAAAAATTATAATGGTTTTATTTAGAATGAAACGTTATTTTTATGTTTAATTTTATTTATTTAATTTAAATTAGTAAATTTTTTAATATATTTTAAAAAACTTATGTGGATTGTGAGATATTAAAGTAATGGAATTGATTATGAGAGTTAGAAGTGAAAGAAAAAGAAAAAAAATCGATCAAAGGTATGTGTGATATGTTATATGTGGGTGGGTTGAGATATGATTGGGAGAATCGGATATCCTCCACCTATGATCCATTTAAGTGATAGTTTAATTTGTTTCTTCGTGGCACACTTTACATTATAAAAAAATTTATAGCGTTCATTGTTTTAGATTTTTGAGTATTCTTTTATAATTAGATTTTAGGTTTTGAATATCAATAAAATTGTTTGGATAAATTAAATATCGTGTATAAGAAATACTTTCCAAAATCTACAATTTCGACCCGATTGTATGTGGTATCTCGAAATCTGATTTGAGATAATTCATATGTGCATAATTAGTCATATATTTTGTGTTAAATCTTAATACTTTTTGGCTATTTTATTCCAATTTATGGACAAAAGGTACTTAATTATGTTTAAATTGTATTTTTAGCCTAAAAGATGTGTTCGGAAGCAAAAGGAAGCAGATTTAGCAATTGGAAGCTTGGATCTTGGATTTTGAAGAAAGAAGGATGGTGTTGGACAGCTTGACCCCTCGTCAGTGTTTTAGTCATATCTCATGAACCGTAACTCCGATTGACGAGATTCAAAATGTTCTGAAAACTAGACACAATTTCGAACGACTTTCGAGTTTTGAGAAAATGTTTATTCCAAATGGACTCGACAAGTTGGCCATCAACGCGACGAGTTGGTCAGAAGTTTCGTGATTCTTCAGGCTGACTTGTCGTCCATGGATTTTAAGTGATGGACTCGTCGAGTCGGTCACTAGACTCGCCGAGTCGCCCCTGTTTTCAGAATATATATATATATATATATATATATATATATATATATATATATATATATATATATATATATATATATATATATATATATATATATATATATATATATATATATATATATATATAACGATTCTCATTCGAACCCTAACTAATGGGGGGAAGCCTTGGACGATTTTTGGAGGCCAGAAGGGTTCTTGGAGCTCTAGTTTTCGAGAATTCAACCTAAGAAGCAATTTAGAAGAGATCAAAGGCAAATAATTATTCTTCTATTCTTAATCTTTGTTTTGAACCATGTTTGAATCATTAGAATTTGAATGTATGTTGTTATTTGCTGTAGATATGAGCTAAAAACTCAGATCTTCTGTTTAGGGTAGATGACTTTATGAATATGGCTTGATTTTATGATTGGATTAATTTAATTTGGTAATTTTGTTTTGTTAAGCTTGTTAAAGAACCTTATGTGTTAATTACAACTATTTTATGTTAATTAACCAGCATATTAAGTTGCATGGACATCTCTTAATTGCTAATCTCATATGATTTGTGTGAAAACATTGTTATATGCCTAGGAATAGCGAACGTGAAACTAGGGTTAACTAGAAAATAGGTAAATTAATGTGTGAGCTTGTGTGACGAACCATCAACAAGAGGTTAATTGAATTAGCAATTTGATTAGCTACTACAAGTCTTACTTAACCCGAATCAATAAGCTAGGAAATTAATTAGTTTAATCACTTGATCACTGCTTAAATTGATTTGTTTTCTAAGGATTAGTAATAGCGAACGTAAACCTAATCACACTAATCGGTAGCCAATGCTAATTAATCCATTGCACTTGTCATAAAATCAACTATAGGAATAAACGATTCAAAACCTAAACAGAAGTCTTTCCCATTATTGAATTTAGTCGATTTTCGTTTGCTTAGTTGTTAGTTGCTTAGTTGAGTATTAGTTAAGTACTTAAGTTTTCTAGTCTTGCAAAACTAGAGAAAACCCTTTTCTTTTATTGCTTGCTTTTAGATAATATTAGTAATTAGCTTAATTGTCGTTCCCTGTGTTCGATACTCTGCTTGCTAAACTATACCACCAATCGACAGATTCACTGCCTTTTGTGTGTCTAATTTATATTAAAAAGTAGGATTAAAACTAGTGCATTCCACACACATCAATAATTCAAGATCAAATCGAATTTGAATAAAGGCTTGTTCTGAATTCTGAAACACAGAAAAATATTTTTCATGTATTTTTTAACTGCTCTGCCCCTTTGACCCCACGATAGGGGCACAACCCTAGACCTCTCCAGGGTGATGCTCCTTCAAACCCCACCAGGGGTGTTGTCTCCGGATCCATGTGTTCCCAAGTCATCTTAAGTTATCCGAATATGCATCCTACATCTCCAGTCTCGAAATATAATTAAAAGGTACTTGACTTGTTTCAAATAAAATCTTTACTATACTAAAAAGGGAAAACTGCAAAAGAAATCCTTACATATTGGCATCATAATCGATTTAGTACTTATATATATATATATATATATATATATATATATATATATATATATATATATATATATATATATATATATATATATATATATATTATTTAATTAAATTCCAAAACCGGTAATTGTATTCAATTTTAACCCTTTTACCCGGTTAACATGTCATCTAACTTTCAAAAATTACAGTTTTGGCCAATATTCAAGTTTTTTTTACAAATTTGGTCCAAAATTTACACTTTTGGCCCAGATTTTAAATTTTATTACAAAATTGGTCCAAAATTTACCCTTTTGGCCCAAATTTCAGAATTTTGTTAAGAATTCATCCAGACTTTAGTTTTTTTTACAAAAAAAAATTTCAAAAAAAATTTTGAATATATTTTTTCTTTATAAAATCATATTTATACATAAAAAAACATATTTTCACATAAAAAATCTTATATTTTCTATATAAACTTTTTTTTAAAAACTTTTCTGTATACGAAACACATATTTTATAAAAATATATTCAAACACGTTTTTATAAACAAATGTATACAAACATGTTCTTATATATATATATATATATATATATATATATATATATATATATATATATATATATATATATATATATATATATACACACACACAAAAACATGCTTTTGATAAAAAAAAAACATCATTTGAGAAGTAAATTATCGACAATCAAATTATTTTTTTAAATGTGTACTCTAAATAATAGTTATATAAGAATTAATATCGTAAAATAATAACTCATATTCAAAATTCAAAAAGAATTTTGATCACTGATAAAAAATGTGCGTCTTCAAATTAAAAAACAAAATTTATTGTCACACAAGTTTTTTTTTCAACCCACACAACGTTATATTTTTGTTTTAAACCCAAAATAATTATATCAAAACTGGTTAATTTCCAAGTTATAAGTTACCATCTTTCAAAGCAAATTAAATTTCACTGTTAGGGGTTTACTTTTTCATTACCTTCGTGCCAAAATTGGGTGCCAAATCATACATTTTACCGATTAGAAATAATACCGAAAGAAACTATTCACACCCATCGTTTGGTGCGGGTAAAAGGCTTGTGTGTGTGTGTATATATATATATATACACACACGCGCGCGCGTTTACTATGAAATAAGTGTTTATATACATTTTTTATAAATATATGTTTGTATACAAATATATTTATAATAAAATAGGTGTTTGTATAGATTTTTTTTATAACATATGTGTTTGTATATATATTTTTTATAAAAACGAATTTGTATATATTTATGTACTTAATAAATACCTATTTTTAAAAATAAGTATTTCGTATACAAAAAATGTTTTTTAAAAAAAAGTTTTTGTTTAGAAAATATAAGATTTTTTATGTGAAAATATGTTTTATTTGTATAAATATGATTTTTTTTTAAAGAGAAAACATATTCTAATTTTTTTTTTGAGAAAAAAAAAAGTTGTAAAAAATTAAAGTTATAATGAATTCATAACAAAATTCTGAAATCTAAGTCAAGAGGGTAAATTTTTTATCAAATTTATAATAAAATTTAAAAACTATGCCAAAAATGTAAATTTTAGACCAAATTTGTAATAAAATTTAAAATCTACACAAAAAGTGTAATTTTGAAAGTTGATCGACCTGTTAACTGGGTAAAATTGTTAAATTGAATACGATTACCAGTAAAAGGGCTTCTAGTCTAGCGGTATCAGGTGGTGCCCTTCCTCCTTGAGGTTGAGGGTTCAAGTCCCGTCGTGGACATAGGTGGATTTAGGTGTTAGTTTAGGAGTAGTTATATATTATATTTGCCGGTTCAAAAAACAAATGTGGTTGGTCCTGGAACCGAACCCGAGAACCGAAAATGAAATTGAGGAAATATAGGAACCGAAAATACCGGTGCAGTTCTGGTTTTTTGGTTCCAAAACCATAAAAAACCGAACTTTTAAAGTACACTGTTGTTTTCTGAATTTGTAAATGCAGTCTTCTTTTATAGATATCACAATAAGTTAATACCAGATATAATGGTGTTATTTTCTCATTATCTAGTCATTTAATTTACCATTACTATGAGATATAAAAATGAAAAGGTAAATTAAATTTCTATACAACAATAAAAATAAAAGGATACAGTCTTAATAGCCCTTGTTTAAGAGCTATGTAATGCTGTTATTTCTTAACCAATTTAACTATTATTTGAACCAAAACAGATGGCTACAATCTAGAAAAAAATCAAGTCATTCTAAGCTCGAATGAATAAGTTATGACTGTTCAAAGTTGGGTAAAAAATATAAGCAACGCTAAAAACCGGTCCCAAAACCGGAAAACCCCGAGAACTATGGCTTGAAAACTAAAAAAACCGAAAATCGGGAATTATTGGAATTGAAAACCGAACCGAAATAATAGATTTCGGTGCAGTACCGATTCGATTAGGTTTTTTCAATATTTTTCTCATCTCTATGTAGTTTAGACATTTTAGGTTGCGTTTAGTTGCGAAAAAAGGGACCGTTTTCCGGAAAAAATTTCCAAGAAAAATGAGAATTTTGAAAACGCGTTTAGTTTGTCTATTTTTCTAAATTTTTCAAGAAAAATGAAAATTTTCCGTTTTCTAAAATTACAAAGAATTTGGAAATTTTTGGAAAAACAATAATCATTGTTTTCCATATTTTTCTTATTCCAAAATTTTTCTAAAATATAAACACACACCCACTCCCATCCCACCCACCTCTACCTACCCCCAACCCACCACACCCTACCTACCCACTCCCAAGCCCACCCTCACAAACACACACACCACAAACACACACACCCACACCCCCACAAAACACACACACACACACACACACACACACACCCACAAACACCCCCATACCCACCCCAACCCTACAAACACACACACACACACACAACACACACAAACTCACACCCACCCCCACCCCGCACAAACACACACACACCCACAAAAACACACACACACACCCCCATACCTACCCCCACCCCCACAAACACACACACACACAACCTACACAAACCCACACCCACCCCTACCCCCCCCCCCACAAACACATACACTCACACCCCCACAAAAATACACACACACACACCCCACCCGAACCTATCTCATACCTACCCACCCCGCACCTACCTACTCCAAATATATGAATTAATGCATTGAACTTAGCCCAAAACATCATATGAATAACATTAAAATAAAATGCACCATGAAATGATTTGGTAACCATGGATGATCAATCTCATATCGATATGAGGTAGGGTGAAGTGGGGTGGGATAGGGTGGGGTAGGGGTTAGTGGGGTGGGGTGGTGTAGGATGAGGTAGGGTGGGTAGGGTGGGGTGGGGTGGAGTGTGAGTGCGTTGTGGGTTTGTGTGATGTTAGTTAAAATAACAAAAATTGGAAAATGAAAACTCATAGAAAAATGCACATCTAAACGCGTTTTCTAATTTTCTAAAACAGAAAATGAATAATGAATAAGATTTAACTAAACGCGCTTTCTAAATTTTCCAATGAAAACTGAAAACGGAATACGAAAACTAAAAACGGAAAACAGAAAATGAAAAATGTTGTTCCGCAACTAAACGCAACCTTAGTTACGGAAAAATAGTTTTCATTTTCCATTTTTCATTTTCCCTTTTCAGTTTCCGTTTTCCGTTTTCATTTTTCATTGAAAAATTTTAAAAACGCGTTTAGTTAAAACTTATTCATTTTTCATTTTCAGTTTTAGAAAATTAGAAAACATGTTTAGATATGTATTTTTCTATTGGTTTTCATTTTTAGAAAACGGTAGTGGTGGTAGGGTGGGGGTAGGGGTGGCGGCGGTAGCGGGTCGGTGATGGTGGTGGTGATGACAGACGGTGGTGGTGGCGGCAATTGTGGCAGTGGTGGTGATAGCGGTGGTGGTGGTGGTGATGGTGATGGTAGGTCGGTGATTATGGTAGTGGTGTTGGGTGGGTGGGTGTGCATGTGTGTGTTTGTGGGTGTGTGTGTGTGTGGGTACATTGTGTGTGTATGTGGGGGTGGGGGTGGGGGTAGGTGTGGGTTTGTGTGTGTGTGTGTTTGTGTTTGTAGGGGTGGGGTAGGTGTGGGTTTGTGTGTGTGTGTTTGTGGGGCTAGGGGTGGGGTGGGGGTGGGGATGGGTGTGTGTGTGTGTGTTCGTGGGGGTAGGGTGGGGATGGGTGTGTGTGTGTGGGGGGGGTGTTAAAGTGGGGGTAGGTAGAGGTGGATGGGGGTGGAAGTGGGTGTATGTTTATATTTTAGAAAAAATTTGGAATTAGAAAAATGTGGAAAACAATGATTATCAGTTTTCCAAAAATTTTCAACTTCTTTGTAATATGACAAAACTGCACGAATGGTCCCTGTGGTTAGCTGAAAATTGTCACTTTTGTCCAAAAAAGTTTGGACTAGCACCAGAGGTCCAAAATTTTCATTTTGTTGCGAGTTTGGTCCGATTTTGTTTGAACTTTTTTATAAAGACGATTTTGCCCCTGATTATTTAATATTTTAATTTTCTTTTATTACAACAATTAAAAAGAATTAAAAATAAAAGAAAAAAGAAAATACTCTTTCTCTCTCTCTCTCTCTAATAAACCAATACAATACAATCAACACATATCCTTGTTCTTCCCTTCTACATTCGTTCCCAGCTAAGAACACAAGAGCATTCTTGTTCTTTTCATGTATACCTGCAAATGAGAAATACAACCACTCCTTGTTATTGCTTCATCTTCTTTCCATGGCAATTTCATGCAACCAAAACACAAACCTAAACCTAGTGAGTTACACCCCATCGATTCTGTCAAGCAAAACAAACATACACCCATCGATTTCCTGTAAAAGATTAACCTCACTCATCCATTCCATTTATCCATTTCTGTCAAGAATCAATCAACAAACACTCATCTTAACCTAAATCTATTGACTAAACCCCATGGATTTACAGTCAAAGTAAAAAAAAGAGAGATGAAAGGAAACCTATGATTGTCGAGCAAACAACGCCGAACACCCCCCATCGCACCTGCCCTTCTTCCCGTCAAGCTCCACCACCAAACACACCACCTGCGCCGATGTTGCTGCTCTCCTAGCTCAACCGGTTCTCCCTTCCGCATCGCACCTTGTTATCAGAACAGGAAGAGAGAAGCTTCACTGCCTTCCTTTTCCTTCTCTTCGGCCCCATCGATCTCCGGAAACAAAGCTTTCGCAGGAAATCGACCCTCACTATTGCCCTACCCATCTCGTTCCCTCACCTGTTCCATGGTCGATGACCACGTTATACCGGCGTTTTTCATGAATCAGTTTCATGTGAGAATTGATTTGTTCCTGAAAATTGATTGGTTTGAATATAGGAGGGAAATGCTTATGATTCACTGCCGATTTTGAGATTTAGAAGGTTGTAGAGAGAGGCGATTTGAGAATCGAGATCGTCGGGATTGCTTCGAGCAATGATGAAGTTGTTTTGGCATCAGAATCTTCCTTCGCTAACCTTCTGTCACCCCCAATAAAAAAACCCTAGATACACACAGGTAGAGTGCCGATCTCTGCAAATTTGGTCTCCGATTTGGCCCTCTCATCCCCGATTTCGTTCAACGTACCTCTAATTTGGTCAACTGGATTCAAGTGGTGGAGGTTGTTAAAGACTTAAGAGTCGACACAAATGAAGGAGATGGGGTGGCTTCAGATCGGATAGGGTGAGTGTTTGAGACGGTGAAGGAGGGCGAAAAAAATATTGAAGATTTTGAAGGACAAGAGAGAGAGAGAGAGAGAGAGAGAAAAAAAAATATTTTCTTTTTTCTTTTATTTTTAATTCTTTTTAATTGTTGTAATAAAAGAAAATTAAAATATTAAATAATTATGGGCAAAATCGTCTTTATAAAAAAATTCAAACAAAATCGGACCAAACTCGCAACAAAATGAAATGTTTGGACCTCTGGTGTTAGTCCAAACTTTTTTGGACCAAAGTACAATTTTCAGCTAACCACAGGGAGCATTCGTGCAGTTTTGTCTTGTAATTTTAGAAAACGGAAAATTTTCATTTTCCGTGAAAAATTTAGAAAAATAGACGAACTAAACGCGTTTTCAAAATTCATGTTTTTCTTGGAAATTTTTTCCGGAAAACAGTCTGTTTTTCCGCAACTAAACGCACCTTTAGTGTTTTAATAATAATCAAACATTTTCTAAAATTATGTAAAATCAAATATTGTCTCTTTTTTGTTATAGACAAAATATAATAACTTTAAGACTGGAGACAGCATAAGATAACATTAAGCCCTGTGATTTATGTATTTATCGAATAAAGTAGTTAGACAAAAAAAATGTAAAAAAAAATGCTATTTGAAATAATTTTGCGAAAATTGCAATTCTTAATTTTTCTAAATCTACAAATTGTAGATCTATTATTTAAAAAAAATATATCCTGAATTGCCGATAAATAAAATCTGAAATGAATATGATGGATTTGCCAACCCGAAATTGAATATCTTGTTTGTAGAGAGAGAGATTTGGCCCAATAAAAAGTGGGCTTAGAGTTAAGAAATAAAAATTAGACAAACTTCGTATTTGGTACCAAACTTTACTATAATCTATATAACCTTATGAGTTCATTTCTGTTCTTCTATTATATTAAGATGTTATTAATGGCATAACGAAACTCGTCCTGTTTTCTATGAATAGACTCATGTACTCATTTATCTCGATCTGAGTAATATTCTAAAACTGTGCAATATCATACATTTCAAGTTACTTATAAAAATTAAGATATGTTAGTTTTTTATACATTAAACTTGTAGATGTAATTAATCATGTCTCCAATTATGGTTGAATAGTTGTTTTCATAGATTACCTTCGACCTAAGTAAAACACATATCTACAATAGTACAGAAAAAACAAATAGTTAGTCGGTGGAAGCACTAATTAAACCAATACAGGTAAATAGGTAATCAAACATAAGACGACTACAAGCAATACTTAAGGGCCGAGGGAAAAAAGGAAGGTGAGCAAGAAATAATAATCTAACTAGGTTTAAGACTCATGTATTACGTGAGTTAATTAAAAAAATTAAATAGTATAAATGTCTAAATATTTAAGAACTTTGGATTTATAAGAAAATAGAAAAATAATAAATTATTAAAATTGATTTTTTTTATCTTTTAAATTTAAATAAATAAACAAAAGAAACTAATGAACTTTAATTTGAAAATTTTGAAATAAGAAGGTAATCT
This sequence comes from Lactuca virosa, assembly GCF_052849685.1. Taxonomy (NCBI): domain Eukaryota; kingdom Viridiplantae; phylum Streptophyta; class Magnoliopsida; order Asterales; family Asteraceae; genus Lactuca; species Lactuca virosa. The sequence continues at coordinate 39,363,940 of NC_136428.1, forward strand.
ATTAATGAAATTGATATTCATTTATTACTATATTTATTGTAATTATTACATTAAAGTATTATGTGGAATTTATTAAAATAGAAAAACTTATAAAAATGACATGTGGAAAAGAAAATTAATTTAAAATAACCACAAAATGACATTTGGTAAATTGAATGAGAATATGACATGTGACAAAAAAAACTTTCATTTATTAGAATAGATATTGGATAACGCAAACTATTATAAATAAAAAACAGAATATAGACATAGTTTACTCAACTATCATAATATTAAGTGTCTATGTCTTTAGAAAGGGTCAACTCATGTTTGTCTAACCTTATATTATATTCTCACTTCTTTCTAGAGTTTCATCTCCTCTTCGTACCACTGACCAATACTGTTTCCGCCTGCTTAATAGCAGCTCCAATCCATAAGGGGTTCAAAAATCATAATGTGTGTTCTCATAGGGCCACCGAAACAAAAACGTCAATCTTGACAAAATAAGTAGTTATATGCTATATGAAATAATGTTTGTCTTTAATAACATGTAGCCTATTAGGTTAACGGTGAAAACATTGCCTAATGCATTAGAGGTTATACGTTGAAAATTGTTGTCGTAGGGGCGGATCTAGCGTAAAAGAAGTAGGGTGCATATACCCACTTGAAAATGGGCCTCACCCTATATTTTACTAAAATAAACTCGAATATCACTCTTTTAGAGTGATGGGTGTGGGCAACGGTCAAAGCCGTTTTACTAAGGTGGAGGCACCTCAACACCGGTATAACGCCACCAACATCGTCCCCCTTGGTTTCCCATTGTTAAAGGATTATTTTTCTCATGAATCAGTCTTCATTAGATAAACGTGTGTGTGTCTATATATATATATATATATATATATATATATATATATATATATATATATATATATATATATATATATATATATATATATGCAAAAGCCATACTGGCCAAATACGATGGGCTAACAATAGAATAATAATACAATACATATACATAATATTATATCTGCTAACATCCCTTGCAGTTTGAGTGGGAGGAGAATTCTAAACGTTCAAACTGGTCTTGAAGTCATTGAAGAGCTTTGTCGAAAGGCTTTGGTGAAGATGTCGACATACTGAGCGGAGGAAGGGACATGAAAGATGCGAACGATGCCCTGAGCAACCAGACCACAAACAAAATGAATGTCAATTTTCAATGTGTTTCGTGCGTTAGTGTTGAACCGGGTTCGATGACATGTACACATAACTGATGTTGTCAGAGTCGATAATTATGGCTTTGGAAGGTGGACACCGAAGCTCATGAAGTAAATTACGAACCCAACATGTATTTGCAACGACGTTAGCAACACCACGATACTCCGCCTCGGTACTTAATCGAGAAATAACCCCAAGCCGCTTAGAAGACAAGGATATCAAATTATCGCCAAGAAAGACACATCATCCAGAAGTCGAACGACAGGAGATAGGGCATCCCCCCATTCAGTATCAGAGTAAGCATAAAGGTTAGACGTGGGGGAAACGTGAAGCTGTAATCCATGGTCTAGAGTGCCTCAGATGTATCGTAAAATGCACTTGAGCGCATGAAAATGAGATTGTCGTGGGTCATGCATAAATAGGAAAAAAATTTGCACCACGAAAGCAATGTCTAGTTTAGTGAAGGTAAGGTACTAAAGTGCCCCGACAAGACTGCGATATAAAGAAGGGTCCACAACTGGAGGTCCATTCGCATCCAACTTATGAGTGGTCTTGACAGGCGTATGAGTTGGATTACACTAAAGCATGTGGGCTCGCTCAAGGATCTCTGTAGCATATTTTCTCTCAGAAAGGAAGAGAACGTGAGAGGAGTGGGTGGCAAATATCCCTAAAAAATAATTAAGAGCCCCAAGATCCGTCATGGCGAACTCTCGGCTGAGCTGAGCTATAATAGACTAAAGGAGCGTTGTAGAAGAGGCAGTCAGCACAATGTCATCAACATAAAGGAGAAGATATGTAGTATCTGAGCCCTGGTGATAGACAAAAAGAGATGAATCGGTCAGACTATGATGAAACCCCATGCAAAGTGCATGCTGAGCAAACCGCTGATACCAGGCCCTAGGTGCTTGTTTTAGACCATATATATATATATATATATATATATATATATATATATATATATATATATATATATATATATATATATATATATATATGTGTGTGTGTGTGTGTTTGATTAGGTCTCTGAACCCATAACTATAATTGGTATAAACTTGAAGTGATGGTAGCACAGTCCTTTTGAATTCCCTCAAACCTAGCAGTTGGACATGATATTTTAGAAATAGAGGTTGATTTATTATTTGATTAATAAATTGAAATAAATAATTATGAAAATAATATCTTAATGAGAAATATTAATATTTAATTAATTATTAATCAGAAATTAATTGGAATTAATTTTGGGATTAACAGAATTAATTAAAAGTGCAGGGGTTAAAGTGTAATTGTTCAATGGTTGAGAAAAAGGCATTCTAGAAACTCCCTAGGCTATGGACGGTTTTGGGAGTGTTCTAGGGGTTCTAGAATTATCTTTGGAGGATGATAATCAGGAAGCTGGATAATTACCAAAAACAAGATAATATTATTATATTGGTTTTAGGGTTGTCTAGAGTTTCCTTGTTGCACTATATAAGGAGCACTACCCCTTCATATTTCGGCGACTCATTCCTTAGAAGACCTAGGCCAAAATTCTGATCTCCTCCCTCCTCTCTCCTCAATATCCTTCTTGCTTGTGTTGGGTGTGAACCACTAGAGGCACGACGCTTGTGTTGGTTTTTTTACTTCAACAGTCAATAAGGTATGTATTCTTACTAATGAATTCAAGCTTGAATAGGAAAATTTTATAGTTTGATAGTTCATAGTATGTTGCCTTTATGTGAAAGACATAGATCCTTCTTAGGTTGCATGTGCCCTAATCATTTAATTGTTAAATGTTTTTCCGCTTACAACATTGTTTTTGTAACCTCCATAACCCATTAGTGGTATCAAAGCCGATGGCTATCTTTCGTGTGATTGCACATTGGTGAATTGATCAAAACTAAAATTTTCGAATTAATCGCATCTCACGACGTGAGATCTGATTATATCAGATTTTTCGTAAATATCTGTCTAATCTGTTTTGATTGGTAATTATCTGCCATAAATATCTTCCAAATCCAATTTTGTTGAATATTTGATGATAAATTACAAGCCTAAAAGTGAGGAGATAAATCTTTGATTTGATTAATTATTTTATTGATTAATATGATTGATTTTTAAATGTGTAAATAATTGATTTAGATATTAATTAATCCTAATAATTAATGTCAAATATTATTTGGTTTATATTAAATTTAAAATTATATAAATTTTCGAAATTTATTATAAACCTGGTATTTTGAAAAGTTTTAAAATACACCTTATACTATATGTAAAATAAATGTTTAATAATTACTATATGTATAAGACTAAGTTAGTCGAACCGCTAGTACGCCTCATTCACGAAGCCATATTATAAGGGGAGTTTAAGGAAGCGGCCTATAAAATGACCGTCATTGGGTATCCACTCTTACCCACCGCTCTCTTGTATGGTGGAGGGTCGTTAGCCGAACGGGTTTGATAGGACAATTAATTCTCATTAATAAGTATAATGTGATTAAAAGTAACTAAACTCTTTATTTTAAATCCCAATCTTAGTTACTTTAAGAAAAATGTTAATTTGTATGCTAACCCATGAAATTGCACATTATACTTTATAGTAGTTAGTGGAGCGCGTGTAGTTAACCAATACACTAATAGTGACTATAAAGATTAATAATGGGCATCTCGAAAATTATCATTGATTAATGGAGCGTGTGTGGTTAACCGGCACATTAAAATGAGATGATAAATAACATCGAGAGTGCCAAGCTAATTTGCATGGTTATTCACATCTTGTTTGTGATCCTCGGTATCCCAGTCACAAATGGAAGATCATAATATGATATTAAACATGTCATTGAATAGTTTCAATGAGTCTCAAAGATCTAGGAATTTCACATAAATTAATTTCCTTCAAATTTCATTTTTCAATGGTAGAATTGGTAAATCGTCATTTACTTACCTTTATAAAATTTACAATTAGATCACGACATCCCTTTTCTAAGTTGTGAATATTTTAGTTAGATCCTAGCCTTAATATTTCATTTTTGGGTTGTTATATTTAGGATTGTTCTTATCTAACTAAAACTACCTTTCATTTATAAGATGTCTACTCCAAATGATGCTTCTGGTTCCTCCTCCTCCTCCAAGAAAAACTTCTCGTTGCTAAACATCTGCTCAAGGGTGACATTGGATGGCACCAACTATAATGGCTGGATGCGCAACATCAAGATGGCCCTTCATTTCGAGGACAAGGAGTATGTCCTTGAGAAAGAGTTCAATGAAATTAATGAAGAAAATGCCACTCCTGAAGAACTGGCCGCCTATAAGAAGCACTACAATGATGCAAAAAAAAGTTGCTTGCATCATGGTGGCCACGATGACTCCTGAATTGCAAAGATACTATGAGAATTATTGGCCGTACGAGATGAACAAGGACCTTATGGAAAAGTACCATAAGCGAGCTTTTCAAGAAAAGTACGAGATGGTAAATTCCCTCATGGAAAGCAAGACGAAAGAGGGAGAATATGTTAACAGCTACGTGCAAAGAATGCAACGATACGTGGATCGGCTTGTCAAGCTTAATGTGAATTTTGATGAGGAGTTGGCTATCGATATAGTCTTGAACTCCTTACCAAGTTGTTATGATCAGTTCATCTTGACCTACTCATTTGAACAACAATGAGACCATTTTGTCTTAATTGCACAACCTCCTGTGAATAGCTGAAGTAGGGATGAAGGGAAAAGTGTTGCCTCCACTCCTGCTAGTGCTCCCATTCTGGTCATTGGAAAGGGAAAAGGAAAAAGAGGAAAGGTCCTCCGAAGAAAAACTGGAAGGGAAAGTCTCAAGTTGGGTCATCAAGCGATGGACCCAAAGGTAAATCCAGTTCTGATGCTCCCCCTGTCTCTGATCCCAAAGAGGCCACTTGCTTCAACTACAATGACAAAGGGAATTGGAAACGAAGCTGCCCAAAGTATTTGCAAGACATTAAAGATGGCAAGGCGAAGCCGACTTCTGTAGGTATATATACTATCTTATCTAATAACTCATCATCTTCTCGTTCTTGGGTCCTTGATACAGGATGTGGATTTCACATTTGTTCTGATTTGCAGGGGGGACGTGGAGCATGGTAGAATAAACTTGATCAGGAGGAATAGGCGATCTTCACCTGTCACCAAGATTGGAGTTTATAGTCTAGTGCTTAGTGATGGAGTTAGTTTAGATTTATTTCTACTCGTCAGAAATGACACGAAACATTATTTCCTTTCATTCATTGTTTAAACAAGGTTTTAGATATTCTTTTAATGATGAGAATGGTTCTATTTCTACTTATAAAAATGGTATTTTTTTCATTTTGAAGCTTTACCTTGTGATGGTGTGTATGAAATTGTGATGTGTGTAGACAATTTAGGCAATAATGTATTTCAAATCGATTCGTCTAATGGTATAGAAAAGCGTGCTTGTTGCATTGTCATCTTGGACACATTAACAAGAAACACATCGCCCAACTCCAAATGGATGGAGTGTTGGAATCATTTGACCTAAGGTTAGATGATGAATATGAATCTTGTCTTTTAGGTAAGATGACAAAATCACATTTCACTAGTTCTTGTGAAAGAGATGAAGGTTTGTTGGACCTCATACACACCGATGTATGTGATCCCTTCAGATCCACCACAAGGGATGTTAATTGATTTTGTGTGACTTTTACTGATAATTATAACAGATATGGTTATATATACTTAATAAAGCATCAGTCAGAAACCTTTGAAAAGTTCAAGGAGCTTAAACATGAAGTCGAGAATCAAGTGGGAAGGAAGATAAAGATGCTTCGATCAGATAGAGGTGGAGAGTATCTTAGTATCGAGTTCCATGACTACCTCAAGGAATGTGGAATAGTTTCACAACTGAAACATCCTAGGACACCACAACTTAATGGTGTGGCTAAGAGGCACAATCAAACCTTGTTATACATAGTTCGTTCCATGATGAGTCGACCTTCTATTCCAAGTTCATTCAGGGGGTATTCTTAGAGACCGTCGCCCACATTCTTAATCTTGTCCCAACTAAGAAGGTTGCCTAAACACCTCATGAGATATGGACAAGGAAGGTTCCCTTGTTAGCACATATCATGGTTTGGGATTGTGAAGCTTTCGTTAGACGAGAGACTCACGAGAAGCTTGAACCTCAAAGTGAGAGATGTATTTTCATCGGCTACCCACAGAAGTCCTTTGGATATTATTTCTACAGAACTAGTGAGAACGTGGTCTTTGTAGCACGAAGAGGAGTCTTGAGAGAGAGAGAGAGAGAGAGAGAGAGAGAGAGAGAGATAGATAGATAGATAGATAGAGAGAAAGAGAGAGATAGAGAGAGAGAGAGAAAGAGAGAGAGAGAGAGATAGAGAGAGAGAGAGAGCTTATATGCAAAGAGGACAGTGGGAGTACAATTGATCTTGAAGAGATTTAAGAATCAAATGATGAAGGAACCTCTGAAGACGCTAGGGTTCAACCAGAGGAAGAAATTCCAGTTGAACCAGTTGACGAGTCATTACCAGTTACGCGTTCAAGTAGAGTTAGAACGCCACCTGAGTTCTATGGTTTCCATATAACTTTAGATGGTGATATGTTATTAGTAATAATACATTAGTAAATTTGGATGAACCGACTAACTACAAGGAAGCAATGGTAGGCCATGAGGCAGCCCAATCGAAAGAGGCAATGGACAACGAGATCAAGTCCATGTATGGCAACCAAGTTTGGAATTTGGTGATAATGTACCAGGTCGTAAGACAGTTGGGTGCAAATGGATATTCAACAAGAAGACCGATATGGATGGAAAGGTACACACTTTGAAGGCTCGACTAGTTACGAAGGGCTTTACTCAAACCCCAAGGGTTGACTATGATGAGAGCTTCTCACCAGTGGCTAAGATAAAATCTATTAGGATAATACTCGCCATGGCTGCATTTCATGACTATGAAAATTGGCAGATGGATGTCAAAACCGCTTTCCTTAATGAGAAGTTGGTTGTGGATGTTTACATGAGTCAGCCAGAGGATTTTGTTGATGCAAAGTTTCCCAATAGAGTGTGTAATCATTAGAAATAAATATATGGCATAAAACAAGGTTTTCACAGATGGAATCTTAGCTTTGACAAGAAGGTCAAGTAGTTTGGCTTCTCCAGAAGTGAAGATGAGTCATGTGTATATGTCAAAGTTAGTGTGAGTATAGTAACCTTCCTGGTATTTAATGTTGATGACATACTTCTTATAGGAAATGACATTCCAACTTTGCAAGAGGTTAAGTCTTGGCTTGTAAAGTGTTTCGCTATGAAGGATCTAGGAGAGGCTGCTTATATTCTAGGGATAAGAATTCTTAGAGACAGGAGTAAAAGACTAATTGGACTTAGTCAGAGTACATACTTGGAAAATATGCTAAAACGATTTAGCATGGAGAATTCCTAGAAAGGAGAACTACCTATACAGAGTAATACCAAACTGAGTAAGAATCAGAGCCCAAGTACCAATGTTGATATAACAAAAATGAGTAGAGTTCCATATGCTTCCGTCGTTGGATCTATCATGTATGCTATGACATGTACTCGCCATGATGTGGACTTTTCTTTGAGCATGGTCAGTCGTTATTAGGAAAATCCAGGTAGAGCTCATTTAATAGAAGTTAAGAATATTCTCAAGTATCTGCGAAGGACTAAGGACTGGGTCCTAGTACTTGGTGGTAGTGACATATTGAGAGTAACTGGGTATAGTGACACCATCTTTCAAACAGACAGAGACAAATTTCATTCTCAATCTGGTTGGGTGATTACCTTAAATGGAGGAGCGGTAACCTGGAAAACTTCCAAACAAAAGACAGTGGCTGATTCTACCTGTGAATCAGAGTACATAGCGGTGAGCGAAGCATCAATGGAGACAATTTGGTTGAAGAACTTCATCAGAGACCTTGGAGTTGTTCTAGCCATCAAGGAGCCAATGGAAATTTTCTATGATAACGAAGGTGCGGTTTCCTTGACAAAGGAACCAAGAGATCATGGCATATCAAGACATATCGATATAAAATACGATTTCATCAAACTCAGAGTAGAAGAAGGTCACCTCGTAGTGAAGAGGGTTTCATCAGAAGAGAACCCCGCAAATCCCCTCACAAAGGGTCTAAGTAGGGTCAAACATATTCGACATTCTAGGAGCATTGGTCTGAGAGATGATATTAGTTTTAGTAGTTAGATAGTTGGTTGAAACTTGTAACAAGGTAAATGTAGTTGAACTATGGTGATTAAATAATAGAGAATTATTTATGAGTTTGTTTACTACATTTTGCCAATTGTTTATTCTTGTGTTTCATTTTGCATGTTTTACTTCCCAAATAATTCAATTATTTAAACTCTATGGTCGATCATACTCTTGGAAGTAAGTAGTACATTAAGACTGTCATGAATTAGATTTTAGATTATCTAAAGAGTTTTAAACATAACAATGGTATTGATGCAATGTTCATGAGTACTTTGAAAAGGAGATTTAAGTATTGTATTAACCCACGCTCAGATAATTACTTCATGGAATTTGTCTGAGTAATTCTGAGATGATAACATCTTATAATCTTGAAACAGAGATATATGAGTTATGGTTTACGAATCAGTTGTGCGTTCATGATACGCAAGCACATCAGTAACTTGATGTTATAAAATGTATTGTTGTGCATGATCTGATGAGTAAATGGTGCAAGCATATAAGTCAAAGTTTATTCGTTCTTTTTACCTTAACAGGAAAAAGCAATATCTTTGGGCCCCTCGGTGATATGGTGTTGACTTATAGTGTCGGGCCCGACCAAGACTAAATTGATGTGTTCGATTAGAAGTTTTATGTCATTACAAATCAGAAATCGGGAAACAAAGTATTGGACAATGAGAATGATTCTATTCCATGTCTCATGTCCGAATGATATCTTACAGAATGGAGGGTTATATGATCACTTATCTTAGGACACGTAACTGACTGGGTCAGAGTTCGACAACAACTTTTGGAAGCTACAATTTGCTGATCAGTTTAGAAGTTATACTGGCAATTATAATTACAGACTTATCCAAGTGGTAGACTGTTGGATTAGGTGTCTAACCCCATAACTATAATTGGTATAAACTTGAAGTGATGGTAGCACAATCCTTTTGGGTTGCCCTCAAACCTAGCAATTGGACAGGATATTTTGGAAAGAGAGGTTGATTTATTATTTCATGAATAAATTCAAATAAATAATTTATTAATATATTATGAAAATAATTTATTAATATATTATGAAAATAATATATTAATTAGAAATAGTAATATTTAATTGATTAATAATTAGAAATTAATTGGAATTAATTTTGGGATTAATAGAATTAATTAAAAGTACATGGGTTAAAGTGTAATTGTTCAACGGTTGAGCAAAAGGCATTCTAGAACCTCCCTAGGTGATGGATGGTTTCGGGAGTGTTCTAGGGGTTCTACAATTATCCTTGGAGGATAATCAGGAAGTTGGATAATTACCAAAAACAAGATAATATTATTATATTGGTTTTAGGGTTATCTAGGGTTTCCTTGTTGCACTACATAAGGAGCATTACCCCTTCATATTTCAGCGACTCATTCCTTAGAAGAGCTAGGTCGAAATTCCGATCTCCTCCCTCCTCTCCCCTCAATATCCTTCTTGCTTGTGTTGGGCGTGAACCACTAGAGGCATGTCGCTTGTGGTGTTCGCTTCTAAAAGATCAACAAAAGGATTCTTGATTGTTTACTTCAACAATCAATAAGGTATGTATTCTTACTAATGAATTCAATTTTGAATAGGAAAATTTTGTAGTTTGATAGTTCATAGTATGTTGCCTTTATGTGAAAGACATATATCCTTCTTAGGTTGCATGTGCCCTAATCATTTAATTGTTAAATGTTTTTGTAATATATGACGAAGGTTTGGAGATATGTCGGAATCGGAGAGAAAGTCATAAGATGGCGGTTGGGAAGGGTTGACTGAGCCGTATAGGAAAATGTTATCGTCAAAAGTGACATGATGGGAAATAATGATTTGTTTTGTAGAAAGATAGAAACAGCAGAAACCGCGGTGATAAGTGGTATAAACGAGAAAAATACAAGTCGTAGAGAGTTGTTGAATTTTATGAGTGGTGTGAAGGTGAGGGAAGTATAGACAGCCAAAGACACAGAGGTGATCATATGTCGGATGATAATGAAAAAAACGAAAGTGAGGAGTGTCAGTGGAGATGGACACGGATGGGAGAATGTTGAGAAGGTGAGCTACGATGTGAAGTGCTTTAGGCCAAAATGTAGGGGGTAGGTGAGAGTGAAATAAGAGAGCGTGCATCATGTTATTAGTGGTGCGTATCATACGTTTGGACCGCCCATTTTGTTTGGAGGTGTGGGGACATGAAAAACAGAAGGTAATGTCGTGCGAGGCAAAATGATCATAAAAGGATTTATTGTTATATTCCCCCTGCTGTCACATTGAAAATGTTTGATTTGACCCCCAAATTGATTTTTGATGATATTGGAGAGGTATAAGAATTTTTCAAATACTTCAGATTTTTGTTTGAGGGGGTAGACCTAAAGATAATTAGTATAATGATTTAGAAATAAAACATAATAACACAAACCACCATTACTAGAAATAGGAGATGTCCATAAGTCAGAATGAATAATATTAAAGGGTGCAGAAACAATAGAATCAGTCATATAAAAAGGAAGTCTAGTGTGTTCCAAGTTGATACGCTTGATAGATTATATTATTTTTTGATAAACAAAAAGAAATATAATTATTGGAAGATAAATTTTTCAAGACTTGATCGTCGGGGTAACTGAGTAATTGATGCCAAGTAGAGGAAAAGGTGGTCACAAAAGCAAGGCTGGTAGAACTGGTGACTGGATAGAAAGGACCAATGCTATCACAACAGATTAGAGGTAGGTGTTACTGATCATCAAGAATAGTAAAACCGTAAGGATCAAAATCAATAAAACAATTATTATATATAGTGAATTTTCGCACAAAGATGAGGTTTTAAATGATATTGGGTGTTATAAGGACATTTCGTAAGTGTAAGGGGTGGTATGGATTTGGGATAGGAAAATTAGTATGTCTTGACGTCGTAACATGAATTGTAGATCCGTTGACGCGTAATATTATACATACTAGTTTTAACCAACTATTTAACTAACTATTATGTCTAAGGCAGTGGACCTAATCACAAATCGTATATCACAAACAATCAGGTATCGAACACAGGGAACAGATTTAGTATACTAAAGTAACTACTAAAAGATTAATCTAAAAGCAAGCAATAATAAAAAAGGGGTTTTATCTGATTTTTCAAGTTCAGAAAAACTTAAGCACTCAACTAAAAACGGTTTTAATCAATATATTAAAACACTTTCTTTTAGTTTTGAATCCACCTTTCTCCTATGGTTAGTTACTATTTGTAAATTAATAAAGTTGGTTACCAATTTATATGTAATTAGCAATCTTGGTCCAATCTACTAATGTTTTCACCATTTCATGTACTACTACTATGTATGTTTATACATAAGCAAACACATAACCAGTTATTAACTGTAATTGAGCTATGTCAGATTTATCTAAGCAATTAAGCAAACACAATTATGGTCACAATTATGTTCTCCAACATAGCTAAGTTTGGTACTTTTATTACTTGATCTACATATGGTGACTCCTAGCTCTAGCAATTTAATAGTCACTAAATTAATAGGTAGACAAGTTCATGTAATTTAATGGTCACTAAGCTACACTAAACTTGAATTTAAGCAACAAATTCACAAACTTTAACATGCTAGGTAACGATAATCAAACACAAGCATACATCCAACTTTATAAAATCCAATAAATAGTAAAGTAAACCATAGATTCAAGTTTTCATCTAGCTAAACGAAAGTAAACGAGTTTAGCTACTCATAACTGAAATTAAACACACGAATTCAATAGGAATTGGCATTATTCAAGTATGCAAACCGAATGTAATGATTTGATCTTTAATTCCTCAATCTTCCAACTATCCTTCCTCCAAAAGAATGATTTCCGCACTCTTCTAACCTCAAATCTCGAGTATCTCAGAATATCCTCTCTTAAAAAGCTCTTCAAACCGTAAATGTGAAGAGATTTATATAGATTCTGATTTTACGTGGCTCACATCGTGAGATTGGTATTTATCCGTATCGAGCAAGGATTATGGCTTTCCTCGTACTAATCTTCTAGAATTTCCTCTTCACGTCGTGAGCTTGGTTTTATTAGCTGAAATCTTCTTCTTCTAAGCTCCAATCCTCCAAAGTTCCAATGTTTGTCACTTCTGGTCCTTATTCTTCAAGATTGTCTTTATTGGCTGCAAAATGTAAATTAAATCAATAAGTATCACATATCTTTGCAACTAACCAAAATATTACTTAAAATGTATTAAAATATTTCCTAAAAAAGTGTATAAATATGGCAATATCAAAATACCCAACACTTATCTTTTGCTTGCCCCCAAGCAAAACTAACTTTTTTAGTTAAACTTTCATCACCAATATCACATAAGACAATCCATTTTGAACTAAGCCATTATACCAAGACCTCAATGCGCATATTTGTGTCTGAGGTTCCTAAAAACTTACCAATCCTAAATACTCACAATCCTTATGAACCTTCACCCCTTATTTTATACGACACTCATTTTTGCAACCCTCCGAATCCATCCTCAGAAATCTTTCTTAACCTCAATGTATTTTTGGTTAAGCTACCCAAACATACATAATATCTAGAAAGAATTACACTTTGATACCACAATGGAGCTCTTTGGAATTCATCTCTTCTTTGTTATTTTCTCTTTGATTTCTTCGAATTCACCACATTTTTGTTTGATTTTTGGTCTCTTCATTTTTTTGGATTTCTTCAGAATTTTGATCTTTTGATCTCCATACTTTGATAGCTCCAAAATTCTTACAACTTTTTTGTAACTTTCTTTCTCTCTCTCTCTCTCTCTCTCTCTCTCTCTCTCTTTAAAATATCTCACTTTTTTCGCTCAAATCCTACATGCTTAAGCAATGGAGCTTAACTTTGACCTTTATGGGTTAGACGTATTAGTCTAAGTGCAATGACTACATAAGCTCTCCTGGATAGATTTTAGGTACACGCTGCAAAACTTTCTATGTCATTCAAACTACCAGATTACCTTTCATATCTAATGACTTTTCACTAGGACTGGAAAGCTACAAATATACTATAACATATGTTGGCTCAATTAAACATTTGAGCTCGCATTGGATCATCCCACGCAACACTAGCAACTTAAGTTTTTTAATTTTCACTAGATTTAATTTTTAGATTATTATTTCAAATCTATTTTTATTTTTTAAAATTTTCTATCAATTTTCCTTTTTCGACCCCCTACCCCACACTTATTTCATACAATGCCCTCATTGTATGCATAAAAATATAATAACAAAAAAAGAGAAAAAGGAACAGACTCCCCTGGGGTAGTAGTGGCGAGATCAAATTTTGAACGCGTGTGGAAAACTTAAATATCTTGAGTATGTGATTGGAACTTTGACTTCATTGATACGCGTGAATGTGCAGGAAAGATGTGAATAAGAAACTTGCATCTTTAAAAAGTGTGGTACATAAAATCTTCAAAGCAAAGCATGTCAATGTGGGAAAGCATACACCACATTGTAAGGTTGAAAGAGTAGAGTAAAATGCCATAATTGACCACTCACGACGTGATTAGTGAAGCTCACGACGTGAGTATGATAGAATCTAGTATTGAAAACGTGATGACATCGAGCTCACGACGTGAGATGTAAAGGCTCACTTCGTGAGAACTGGGTCTTTACAGATTGCAGATTTGCAAAAAGTCTTCTTTTCAAATAATATGCAATTGATCTCTTAATGGATTAAGACTCTTCTAAGACTCTTATTTATCTAGAACCCTCTGTTTTCTCTAACCTCTCTTCGCACACGAAATTCACCCCACACTTATCAAATTATGGGCTTCGACTCTTTTCTCTAAAACACACAGCTTCTCTCGTTTGCTTTTGTCTCTATTTTTTTTCTTTCTTCTATCGATACTCTAATAATTCTGCGACCAAAACAAACATTTGGTGGAAAGTAGAAAGCAAACATCACATGATTCGGTTATAAGTTTTAAAACATACCAAAATAAAAATAAAAACTCACAAAATAAAACACACCAAAATAACTAAGAAAATAAAATGACTAAAAAAATAAAAAGGATAAATATCATTCTTCATCTTCGTCGTCTCTCGCGCTACTGGTCCCGGCTCCATCTCCCTGTTGCGACCATAGCTCCTCCCAAGTTGGAATATAAGGTTAATGAGGAGGCATGGTGGGTGGTCTCTCGATGTGAAAATGAGAAAATAAGACATCCATGGCTTTGTTATGATAATTAACACCACCGCGAAGATTATCCAAATAAGTACCAACCCGACTTTGAAACGGGTCGGTTGGTACCCCACCCTCAAATTATTGAGGTGGTTGTTGTTGTTGGCCCCTTGCACCCCGTGCTCTCACATTCCTTCGCCCCCTTTGTCTCGGTTGCCCTTTGGGTTGACCAAGTTGCTCCCAATCATTGTCAACATGAATACTCCAATGTGAACCCATATTAACAATGACATGCATGGATTCTAAATAACCCAAAGATAAATCATCCCTGTCCTTGCATGTCAAGGTACGAGTCAAGCGAGGTGTAAAAAGACTGTAAGACCTCGCCAAGCGAGTAACGAAGTGTCCACCCGCTATCGGGCACCCGACTCGTGATGTTATCGCCCTGCTTCCCGAATAGCTAGCAAGATAGTATGGAATACTGCAGCAAACAGCCAGAGAAATAATAGAACATAAAAAGAATAAGTTGAGACTGGTAACCTTATCCCCGTGCTTCTTATGGTTGATGGAGAATGTAACCAAGCGATGAAGGAGTTGGTGAATAGGAGACTGAAGGTGACTCTCTTGCGAGACACCCAAATGGAATGCCCCATTCACAATTGTGGTCCAAAAATCATAACCATTCACCCCCGGTGGATAATCTCGCGCAGCCTCCCTAAAAAAGATGTCAAAAATTGGAGACCTTGTTTCATCTTGCTCATAAATACCCATCCTCCAAGAAAATTCCGCTAGATTGCACTCCCGATATTCGCCCCCAAGGCAAAAAACTAATGCTCGTGCAAAATAAGAATTGGTCGTGCCGTCTTCAAATGAGACCGAAGCGAATAACTCAACGCATAATTCCTTAAACACCGGCTCGCTAATAGCAAATAAATTATTCCACCCATTACAAGTGAAAGAAAACCCATCCCCAATAAATGTCTTCGTTAAATATGGGGGCATCCTTTTCGTGAGTCCGATTTCTAATTTGACCCAATCAGTTCGAGGAGAAATAGCAAATTCACTGATGTATAACCATCCCATCTTGTTTTTGAAGTTTGTCACCACATGTAACAACCCAAAGATCAAGGGTAAATATTTCATTTTTAATATAGCTAAAAAATTGATACCATTTATTCCAAATCATCATTAAGTAAAATATTTATCAAAGTTCATCCCATAATCATTCATTGCGGAAATCATAGGTGTGTGCACTGCAATCAATCCGAGACCTTCTTTTCCAAATCGATGATACCTGAAACCAAAACTGTAAACAGTAAGCACAAAGCTTCGTGAGTTCCCCAGAGCATACCCCACATAATACACATAACCATATAATCCATATAAGCTATAACAACTACGTAAACCATATCAATCACATATCCATATCAATCACATAGCCATGCATATAAACATATAAGGACGCCGTGGGTTCATCCCCAGGGTCTTACTCCAGGATGCCATGGGCTCCCCACATGGTCTTTAATAGGAAAGCCATGGGCTCTCCACATGGTCTTACATCCGAGTGCCATGGGCTCTCCCATGGTCTTTTAGTAGGAAAGCCATTGGCTCTCCACATAGCCTTACATCCAGGTGCCATGGGCTCTCCCATGGTCTTCCATGCAAATATCACAAAGACAATTAGCATACCACATGATCACTAGCATACCACATATACATGCACACCAAACATATCAGTAGTGAATCTACAATAAACATTACAACATAGTAAGAAAGCCATGGGCTCTCCTCATGGTCTAACATCCAAGTGCCATGGGCTCTCCCATGGTCTTCCATGCAAGCATAACACATATACCACTAACATACTTCCTAGCACATAACCACCTAACATTCCACATAATACAGCTTCAGCTAGTGTACTACATATCATAAAATGGACCGGCCTTGGTGCCTTAGACCCATTGGTATGGTGAGGAGACTCACCTGGCGCTGCTGAAGTCCCGCGGATGCAACTCCAGCTGCTGGTTGACAGATTCCCGAACTGCCAACATCAAACAATACCCAATTAATAATTGGGTTCCAAGCCCAAGGTCCAACTCACACCCCAAAGGTCCAATATTCAAGTAATGGGCCAAATCCCAACATATGGCCCAATTTTCCAAATTGGGCCCAAAACTTTACATAGTCTTATTCAAAGGCCCAACCATTTAGTCCAGTCCAAACATTTGGCATTTCTAGTGGCCCAATATGTCATAATCATTAAGGCCCAAACTATGGCTCATCTATGGCCTAATTTTCCAAATTGGGCCCAACCCCTCATATGGGCCTTACCCTAAAGCCCATCCAATTATTCTAGTCCATATGGTTGTTCTTGAATGGCCCATTATTGGCCCAAGTGAAATTAGGGTTTTCACATGAAATGACGATTCGTGGTTAAGTGTTTCTTACTTAACCCATTAAGGACTTAATCCATTAAGTCCAATATTGCCTTAGGTTAATTTCAGATGATTATTAATTAATATTTTAGGTTTATTAAATAATTCTTGTGCGTGTCCCGATCATCCCCAAAATTAGGGCTTCATGGCATTAGGGTTTTCCAAACCCTAATTAGGGTTTCAAACCCAATACTAGCCCCTTAGTCACATGTTTAGGATTTTTTGTCCCTTCAGGGCTTCACTGGGCCCATTAGGGTTTTAGTCCCTT
Source organism: Lactuca virosa (assembly GCF_052849685.1). Classification (NCBI taxonomy): domain Eukaryota; kingdom Viridiplantae; phylum Streptophyta; class Magnoliopsida; order Asterales; family Asteraceae; genus Lactuca; species Lactuca virosa. The sequence continues at coordinate 39,381,187 of NC_136428.1, forward strand.
CGTCCAAACATCCCAACGAATCAAACACAACAAGCAGACCGTCACCCAACACGGCGACTGGTGGCGGCAGGAGGCGGCAGCCACCACCTCATGGTGGTGGTTAGGGTTTCTTTCCATTATTCCAATTCCTAATTACATTTTACAATACAACTCTCAATGAACACACACACACAACTAAGCTAAACACACACACATAACCACCTTGTGGTGGCCGACGCTGGCGAGTGGCGGCTGATCTTGATTTTCTGACCATATATTGTGCAAACAACTTCACAAACACATCTATCCAAAGATTTACTCACACAGCCACCACCTCACGGTGGCTTGTGGTGGCAGAAAACTGTTTCAGGGCAACAACCACCATGGTCGGCTACCATGGTGGGTTTTTCTCTCGATCTCCGGCTAAGCTATCCCTCACACACCACAAACATAATCACAACCCACCTGGTGGCATGCAACGGTGAAGGCAGCGGCAGCAGGCAGACTAAGAAGAAGAAGACACGGAGGGACGGTGGCACTTCGACGAAATAAGCGAGAAGAAAAGATGGAGTGAAGCAGCAATGATGGAGACAGCGAGCCCCCTCCCCAACGACGTCACCGACAGCGGCTGCGACGTTTGGATGGCGAAGCAGCAGCGGCCGTCGGCTGTGAAACAGCACCGGTGGATGGTTTCACCGGAAGTAGTGGTTCGCCGGTCATCTTGGTTCTTCGGTGGCTTGGTCGGTCGGAGAAGCAAGGGAGAATGGGGTGGCGGCCGGTGGTGGGAGGAATAAGGGGGTGACGGCTGATTGCTTCCATTAGGGTTAGGGTTAGGCGATGAAACCGCTATATATACCCGTGTACCGCGAAACTTAATCCCATGATGTCATAATTAGTCCCTCCCTTCATAAATAATTTCGGAATAGATCCCATAATTTACCCTTTTAACCCCTCCTTCAGAAAACCCTTACAAATTAAGTCCGAAATTTACCTTTTTAACCCTAGTCATCCAAAAACCCTTCAACTTAAGTCCCACATTTTACTCTTTAGCCCTCAACAATAAAATCCATTACAATTTAGGTACAATATTTAACAATTACACCCCTGCTTCCATAATTCCTTTCAAATTCGATCCCTAATTCACCAAACAGCACCTTAGCCCCAAAATCTCTTCGAATGAAGTCCCAGAAGTTACCATTTAGTCCCTGCTTTCAATAATACTTACAAAACCAAATCCGAAACTTACACTTTTACCCTCAACTTCTAAATTATGCTAGTTAACTCCTTGAAATCAACACCCTGCTATATAATTATTAATTTTAGGGCTACTATACATTCATTAATTATTAATTTATTTATTTAATAAACGAGGTGTTACAACTTTCCCCAACTTAAATAAGATTTCGTCCTCGAAATCATTCCTTACCATTCCTTACACGTCCAACCACTCTAGTAACATGGTCACCATCTTGGGCACACCATAGCGTTCCCAGGGTAGCCGTTACCAACCTTCCCAAAGCCCTAAAATCCACGGTGAACGAATTCCTCGTAACAGGATCACACCTACTCCATCTGAAATCTGCTGTCCCGAGATGGTCTGAATCCCTGACAGACCGCCCCTATAATATCATTATAGCTGGATCCCTCTGTGGGTGACTTAGCATTACTCAGCATTATGTTACTCTAATCATGCATGAAATCCTAATATACCATTAGTGCTTGAGACCCGAAACTGTCTGAAGCACTGATCTGCCTGAAACACTGAACTACCTGAAACAGTATGCAGCCACATGGCGGCTTTCCAAAATCTACCGAGACCTGCCTGGTCTCAATTCGTTCGCCAATCATCTGAAATACCGGATTCCGGCCCGACTGCGGAGCCAAAGGACTCCCTACTTAGTCGCCTCACACGCCTTATGAACGAAATCCTTCTCTGGAACTAGTTTCCACTAGTTATCATGCCACTGCGACTCTAACAACTTCCTGATCTAACCGATCGGGTCCATGCGTCGAATCCTGTCATCATCAAATCCAAGACTAAAAGTGATTGCTACCTGACCAATGGTAGCCTTATCTCACACGTCCTTAAGCAGTCCATTGCTTCCTTGATCTCATAATTGTAGTGACGTTCCTACAGTCTTATCACTGGCTTAACCAGATCTAATCCCTCTGGGGAAATCCATAAACCAATACGTGGACTTGCCACGGCATCACTGTTGCACCCGAACTGGTGGGTACTACTGTTCCTTCTGCGTCCTAACAACGCGCTCATGCTATCTACCAACCTAGTGAATGTTGCGGCTACACCCACAGACTTACATCACTCTAGCACTATCTGCTAACCTTGTGAATGCTACGGCTACACCCGCAGACTTACAACACTTCTCACACTATCTGCCAACCTGGTGAATGCTACGGATACACCCGCAGACTTACAACACTTCTAGCACTATCTACCAACCTGGTGAATGCTACGGCTACACCCGCAGACTTACAACACTTCTAGCACTATCTGCTGATAGTGAATGCTACGACTACACCCGCAGTCTTACAACACTTTCCATACCGGTCGAACACGCACTCGACCTAACACACAACTGAACTTGAGTCCTAACTGGAGCTCTACCGGGGTTCCCGAAACCTGTTGTCTGAGAGTCTCGAAGGCTGCCTGCCGCTCAGGCGCCCAGTGAAAGGCCACCGAATCGTTGGTCAGTCGGCCAAAGGAACCGCAATCTCGGAGAAGTCTCGTATAAATCTCTGGTAATAACCCACTAGACCCAGGAAAATTCGAATATCAGTTGGAGACCTCAGAATCTCCCACTGCATGGCCTCTATCTTGGCCAGATCGACCAGAATACCCTCCTGGTTAACAAGGTGCCCAAGAGATTGCACCTCGCGCAATCAGAACTCACATTTGGAGAACTTTACAAAAAGTCTCTCCCCCACTTAGATTCGACTAAGTCTTCACGACATGTGAGAATTGAAGGATTCCCAATCCTTCTCGCTTTCTAATATCCCACTGATGACAACATGTGCTTACAAATGCTAGCGATTTATCATTGGTTAAACCTTGAGATCGCCCATCCTCGGAAATCTTGATGAATACTCTTGAAATCTGGTCCAGTCTGACACCTCAATCCACCTCCCACGCTGACAACTAAAGGCCTTAATCTTCACTCTGGTTGACGAGTCCTCGTTCCCACTTCCAATCTCACAGCACCACTGAACTCTAACCGAACACAACCCATGTGAAGATATAATTCCCTTGAACATCCAATGACCAACCACTTATGCACCTAACACCCGCAACTGACACTACCCTCTTCATGTTACCAGTCCTGTCCTGTCCTAGCAACGGTAGTGCCTTGAACTCCAAAGTTTATCCCTAGACAATTGTCGACCACACCTGAACCATGATAGAACCACTGAATGTTGACTTCACTGAAGAACTATTGCTCTAACCCTGACCGAGTATCCTCTAAATAATACTCCTACACAGATCCCGACAAAGATCCGGAATGATAACGGTCCACGCGGAACCCACTCCGCAAGATGCGTCCCTCTGTGGGTTCATCAAGGACTTTTCGGCATGCAGGATGGCATATATGATCCTTGATAACCCAAACACTAGCAGAAGACCGACCCGAGATCTGACTTATCCAAACTCACTCACAATTCTAAAGCGATACATATTTCCAACATCCACCTAATAATAGTAGAAGATGAAATACCCGCAACATCTAGAGGAATCTTGATCACCTTCTAGTGACATAACCGACCCCGCTACACTTGTAGCAGCCTAAACCCTTGGAGCGATAAACTCCCTTGTGCACTTTCCCGTACGTGCTGCACTGACTTCGGCCCCGCTGGCCTTTCACCCGATGATCAGAAGTCATGGGTCTCTTCCCGGGACCCTCTATTATACGCACCTAGCACGAACCTCTCTTCTCAAAGTGCTCCAAATCGATCTCGCATCTGCAACCTATTGGAAATCATATCCTTCAGGGTCTGACACCCTGCCACGCTCACTAGCTCACTTGCCAATGGCTAAGCTGCAACAACTAGAACATCCTCTGTCCCCTAACAGGGTCATGAACTCCTCCTCGAAGCTTCTCAGATTCTCCAAGACTCTCACCGATTCGAGTATGGATCATGTGCTTTCAGTAGTACGGGCCCAATACTACCTTCCACACCTATCCATACTTTCCTTGGCAATCCTACCGAATCCTCCAAGTCACTTCCTCAAACAAATGCACCCAAGTCTCACTAAATCTCACTACTAACCTGCTGAAGCATATCCTAGGCTTTCCTAGGTTCCCAACCTCGCCCTTCCATCAGCTGCTGAAGAACTCCCCATGATGCCAGCCATCCACCTCCTGGATATCGTCATATCCACTTAGTAGCTGACTCCCATCACTCAAGAGTTCCAGAAAGCACAAAGCAAGCAGCATTCGTTCAGTAGCACTCCGATCCAAAGAACTATCATAGGACATTCAACCCACATACCACAACTCATGTTATCCACATCCATCCATCCTCGCTGTCGGCTGCCTTATACATGAAAATTATACACAGAACAGGATCTAATAGACTGTCGAATAATAGACTCTACCCTAGGACGACAACCAGACAAGGAACAGGAAATAAGGCCAAATCAATTATTCTAAGGCTATAAGATCCTAACCGTATACAATTTTAAAAGCATACACGTAGCAGTTACTATTACCAATAATCATTCTCATTTTAGCATGACATCCAATATTACCCAGGCTACAAGTACCACATATCAGGCCAATATATTGCTGACTAATCAGCACTAGCATGCAAGTCTACTAGCTGATACAGCATATACAGGCATCTCCCCTAGCCCTAACTAGCTTGCGATTCACATATTCATAATCAAATCATAACAGATAACAAATATGGGTATTCTGGGGAAACTTACTTGAGCTCGGTTGATTGCATGCACCACACCCTTTCCTGTCTTATAAGTTCTTCCCTTAAAACATTTTTCTTTTGAAAACTTTACAGATCCCCAGTTTGAGTTCAGACACACCCGAAGTTATACCCGAATCTCTCAAACCAAGGCTCTGATACCAACTTGTAACGACCCAAAAATCAAGGGTAAAAATTTCATTTTTAATATAGCTAAAACATTGATACCACTTATTCCAAATCATGATTAGGTAAAATATTTATCAGAGTTCATCCCAAAATCATTCATTGCGGAAATCATAGGTGTGTGCACTGCGATCAATCCGAGCCCTTCTTTTCCAAATCGATGATACCTGAAACCAAAATTGTAAATCGTAAACACAAAGCTTAGTGAGTTCCCCAGAGCATACCCCACACAATCCACATAACCACATAATCCATATCAGCTATAACAGCTACATAAACCATATCAATCACATATACATATCAATCACATAGCCATGCATATAAACATATAAGGATGTCGTAGGCTCGTCCCCATGGTCTTACTCCAGGTTGCCATGGGCTCCCCACATGGTCTTTAATAGGAAAGCCATGGGCTCTCCACATGGTCTTACATCCGAGTGCCATGGGCTCTCCCATGGTCTTTTATTAGGGAAGTCATGGGCTCTCCACATGGTCTTACATCCGGGTGCCATGGGCTCTCCCATGGTCTTCCATGCAAATATCACAAAGAAAATTAGCATACCACATGATCACTAGCATACCACATATACATGCACACCAAACATATCAGTAGTGAATCTAAAATAAACACTACAACATAGTAAAAAAGCCATGGGCTCTCCTCATGGTCTTACATCCAGGTGTCATTGGCTCTCCCATGGTCTTCCATACAAGCATAACACATATACCACTAACATACTTCCTAGCACATAACCAGCTAACATGCCACATAATACAACTTCAGCTAGTGTACTACATATCATAAAATGGGCCGGCCTTGGTGCCTTAGATCCATTGGTATGGTGAGGAGACTCACCTGGCGCTGCTGAAGTCCGGCGGATGCAACTCCAGCTGCTGGTTGACAGATTCCCGAACTGCCAACATCAAACAATACTCAATTAATAATTGGGTTCCAAGCCCAAGGTCCAACTCACACCCCAAATGTCTAATATTCAAGTAATGGGCCAAAGCCCAACATATGGCCCAATTTTCCAAATTGGGCCCAAACCTTTACATAGTCTCATTCAAAGGCCCAACCATTTAGTCCAGTCCAAACATTTGGCATTTCTAGTGGCCCAATATGTCATAATCATCAAGGCCCAAACTATGGCCCATCTATGGCCCAATTTTCCAAATTGGGCCCAACCCCTCATATGGGCCTTACTCTAAAGCCCATCCAATTATTCTAGTCCATATGGTTGTTCTTGAATGGCCCATTATTGACCCAAGTGAAATTAGGGTTTTCACATGAAATGACGCTTAGTGGTTAAGTGTTTCTTACTTAACCCATTAAGGACTTAATCCATTAAGTCCAATATTGCCTTAGGATAATTGTAGATGATTATTAATTAATATTTTAGGTTTATTAAAAATCTCATGCGTGTCCCGATCATCCCCAAAATCCGGGCTTCGTGGCATTAGGCTTTTCCAAACCCTAATTAGGGTTTCCAACCCAATACTAGCCCCTTAGTCACATGTTTAGGCTTTTATGTCAATTAGGGCTTCGTTGGGCCCATTAGGGTTTTAGTCTCTTCGTTCAAACATCCCAACGAATAAAACACGACAAGCACACTGCCACCCAACACGGCGGCTAGTAGCGGCAGGAGGCGGCAGCCACCACCTCACGGTGGTGGTTAGGGTTTCTTTCCATTATTCCAATTCCTAATTACATTTTACAATACAACTATCAGTTAACACACACACACAACTAAGCTAAACACACACACACACATAACCACCTTGTGGTGGCCGGCGGTGGCGAGTGGCGGCAGCCACCACCTCACGGTGGTGGTGGCGGATGATCTTGATTTTCTGACCATATATTGTGCAAATAACATCACAAACACACCCATCCAAAGATTTACTCACACAGCCACCACCTCACGGTGGCTTGTGGTGGTAGAAAACTGTTTCAGGGCAACAACCACCATGGTCGGCTACCATGGTGGGTTTTTCTCTCGGTCTCTGGCTAAGCTATCCCTCACACACCACAAACATAATCACAACCGACCTGGTGGCGTGCAACGGTGAAGGCAGCGGCAGCAGGCAGAATAAGAAGAAGAAGACACAGAGGGATGGTGGCACTTCGACGAAACGAGGGAGAAGAAAAGATGGAGTGAAGCAGCAGCGACGGAGACAGTGAGCCCCCTCCCCAACGACGTCACCGGCAGCATCTGCGACGTTTGGATGGCGAAGCAGTGGCGGCCGTCGGCTGTGAAACAACACCGGTGGATGGTTTCGCCGGAAGTAGTGGTTCGCCGGTCATCTTGGTTCTTCGGTGGCTTGGTCGGTCGGAGAAGCAAGGGAGAATGGGGTGGCGGTCGGTGGTGGGAGGCATAAGGGGGTGACAACTCATTGCTTCCATTAGGGTTAGGGTTAGGCGATGAAACCGCTATATACCCGTGTACCACGAAACTTAATCCCATGATGTCATAATTAGTCCCTCCCTTCAGAAATAATTTCGGAATAGATCCCATAAATATCCTTTTAACCCCTCCCTTAGAAAACCCTTACAAATTAAGTCTGAAATTTACCTTTTTATCCTTAGTCATCGAAAAACCCTTCAACTTAAGTCCCATATTTTACTCTTTAGCCCTCAACATTAAAATACATTACAGTTTAGGTACAATATTTACCAATTACACCCCTACTTCCATAATTCCTTTCAAATTCGATCCCTAATTCACCAAACAGCACCTTAGCCCCAAAATCTCTTCGAATGAAGTCCCAGAAGTTACCATTTAGTCCCTGCTTTCAATAATACTTACAAAACAAAATCCGAAACTTACACTTTTACCCTTAACTTCTAAATTATGCAAGTTAACTCCTCGAAATCAACACCCTGCTATATAATTATTGATTTTTGGGCTACTATACGTTCATTAATTTATTAATTAGTTTATTTAATAAACGGGGTATTACACCACACTTTGAGGCATGTTGACTGGAAGTTGATATAACGGGTGAAAGTCAAACACATTTCCATGAAATTGCTCATTAGTTCTCCTTGAGGCCATTTTCTGCAAAATAGACAATAAACAAACCCAAAGGAAGTAACAAAGATCAAACATTCAGCAAATAAATCTCAGCATTCTGTTTGAACAGAGCTCACGTCGTGGGCTCGAAAGAAACGTCTCGAGCCTCGAATGAAAGACGCATTCGGACCAAAATCAGTTAAAAAAAATCCAATATTTCGCCAAGGGTTTTCAGTAATGACGTTCTAATGCTTATAAATCACATATGCAGTAACTATTTTACTAAAAAGCGACCCCAATTTCGGCATTTTCCATTATGAACAAACCTTAGCCTAAAATGCATAAAATTAGATAAATTAACAAAGTTAGAGTGTAGTAATCTTACCGAAATTAAAGAGGGAACACAAAATCAAGAGAAGTTTGAAGAAAACGACGGAAAATCAAAGTCAAAATCGAGTGTGGGGACCGAAGCTTTGTTGTTCGTCCGAGTGGGTTTAAAGAAATGAGTCAAATGTTCTATGTGACGTATAAATGGTCCCCCTTCGTGTTTTTTATAACGCACGTCGTGAGGGTTAAACCTCACGCCGTGAGTTTAAAAATGTGCCAAAAATCGGGTAAAGTTAAATTGCCACGTCGTGATGTCGAGGTTTTTTGACCAAAAACTCTATTTTTCTTAAAAAAATTTAACCACTCTTTAAATTTAACCCCACACTTGATTTTTTCCCTATTTCTAAAAATTAAGATGAGCTTGATGATGACTTATCCTAAATGTTAATAAAAATGCAAAAACTAAAAGAAAAACGAAAAAAATATGCAAACCGAGCTCGGGTTGCCTCCCGAGAAGCGCTTCTTTTGATGGAGTCATGAGCCGGACTCCGTGCCGCCCTACGTGATATTGTTTGGAGATATGATCTCCATTTGCACCTTCTGTTCCCTCCACCTTTTCTTGTACGCTTGCACCCTTCTTAAATAGGCTTTTTTAGAATTTTCCTTCTTCATTTTAGAATCGCCTTCCTCGTGTTTTGATTTCAACCCTTTATTCGTCGTAGCAAGTTCAGGTCCTCCCTTTTATTTTTGCAGCTCCCGAGCTTCAACATCCTCCTTATCCAAAGTTGGCTTGCTCAAGTCTTTTGTAATCTCTTCTTTACTTAATTCTTCATCATCACTTGAGAAAATAGTCTAATCACTTCCTTCACTAACTAGAGACTTAGGTGTTATAAAAGTGAAAACCTCAGAGACCGTTTGAATTGAAGCCCTTGGATTGGTACGCTTGACTTGTTCTCTTGTTTGAATTTCTTCTTCCATCCATTTTTCTAACTCCTCAAGCTCGTTTTCATCGTCCATATAGAATACTTCATTTTTAGAAAAATCCTTCTTGAATTCATCTTCAATTCCAAAAGTCATCTCTTTATTTCTCACTGGTAAGGTAAGCTTTGACTCACGAATATCCACCAAGGCTCCCGCGGTATTAAATAATGAACGTCCAAGGATTATTTTGACATCTTTATCCTTCTTCATGTCTAGCACCACAAAGTCGATTAGAAAAATAAATTTTCCAATTTTTACCAATATGTCCTCAATTATTCCTCGAGGATGAGTCACCGAACAATTAGCCATATGAATTGTCATCATAGTAGCCTTCAATTTTGATAGGTTGAGCTTTTGGTAAAACAAATAAGGCATGAAATTAATACTCGCTCTAGAATCGGCAAAAGCATATGTCTTCGTGTTATTTCCAAATTCACATGGAAGTGTAAGGCGTTCGAGATCTCCCATTTTCCTTGGTATCCCCTCCATAATAACCATGGAAATTTTCTCACTAAGTACTACCTTGGAGGTCTTCTCTAGTTGTTGGCGAGTGTCGAGTAAATCTTGAAAAATTTGGCATATTCAGGAACCTTGGCTAAGGATTCAATAAAAGGAGTATTGATCGAAATACCCTTGACTTGCTGCATAAAATTCTTATGTTCTTGTTCCAATGGGTGAACTCTGGCTCGAGAAGGAAATAGTAAAGGAGGTTGGTAAGCATGAGCACCAGAAAGTTTTTTTTGCCTAGACTGAGCCCACGTCGTGAGGATTGAATCCTCACGTCATGAGGACGGTGTTTCAACTCTATTTTTTTCTTCAATTTTCGTCCTCTTTGGCTGTGATTTGGGCTGCTTTGTCTCTTCTTCTAATGCCTCCAAGAACTCAGAAATAGTGTCTTCTTCAGTAGTTATGGCCATGACATGTGGTTGCAGTTTATTATCATGATTTTTAGGAGGTAACTGCTCATTAACCTATGTAGTTAATTGCCCGAGTTGAGCTTCAATGTGTTAATGGATGCTTGATGACTTCTCATGGTAGCATCAGCTGCATCATGATGTTTTCCAGAAGCTTTCATGAATCTATGAAGCATTGACTCTAAGTCCACTTTTTTCTCGGGTTGTGGTTGTTCCTTTTGGTAAAATCCCTAGTCGGTTTGCCTATATTTATGGTCTTTTTTCACTTCTTGTATTCCTCATACGGCAACCTTTCTTTCTTTGGCTTTCTCCAATCTTCATCATAGCGGTCTCCACTAGAGTAGTAAACTTGAGCTTTCCTATTCCCGTTTTCATCTAGATGGCAATCTTTTGTCAAATGTGGACCATTGCAATTTTCACAACCCACACTTATTGCGTGTATGGATTGGTCCATCTTTGTCATTCTTCGATCCATGCTACTCAACGTTGCCAAAACCGCCACCATGTCTTCCAAAGCACCATTCTTGATTCCCCTAACTCCATCATTACGAGGGTTGTGGTACTCCCGTGAATGCTTTGAAAACTCTTTGATTAGTTCTTTAACTTCAGCGGGATTCTTCTTTGTTAAAGGTCCTTAAGAATCAATGAGTTTCATTGTCGTTACGTTCACCCCATCGTAGAAGATCGAGACTTCTTGTTGCTCGTTTTGATCATTGTGGGGACAATTCATTATTAACCCTTTATATCGTTCCCATGCCTCATACAAAGACTCCCCCACTTGTTGCTCGAAATTAGCTATGGCTTTTTTAAGTTTAGTAACATTAGATGGTGGACAAAATTGTTGGAGAAATTCTTCACGCATCTGTGCCCAAGTGGTGATTGTTTCTGGGAGAAGTGCCTTCATCCAATCTTTTGCTACTACCTTGAAGGTAACCAGAAGCATTCTTAACAAGACAGTCTCTCGTGGTACATTCAGAATATTGAAATAGTCAGCAATGTCATTGACTTCATCGAGGTGCTTGTATGCATCTTCATGATCTTTTTCGGAAAATGGAATATCCTTTAGCTTGGAAAGGATGTGTCCCTTGAGCTCGAAGGTAACAATAGCGGGAATTGTGGGTTGCACAAGTCCTGGACCGGTGTCCTCACGTATTCTTTTCTTGTATGCATCCATCGTCATGTCAGCAATGTCCGTCATGTTGTTTTTGGGATCTCTTCCGGGTTCACTACTTTTGTCTATTTATGTTTCGGGCTCGTAACCTTCTTCCTTTTTGTTAGGAGTCCTCTCAAAGATTTCGAATGTGCTTGCATTTTTTGGGATGTTGCTTGATCCTCCAACGTTCTTGTCCTTTTTTTTTTATTATGAAAAGCTGACTCTAGATCTTCAAGTGGTGGTGTCAATGGTGTGTTTGATCTGCGGGTCATATACTACTGAAACAAATACAAAAATAAAAACGTAAAAACAAACTAAAATTAAATAAAAATTCCTACTAAACTATTACCACGACGTGGTACTAGGTGCCACCTCCTGGTATAGCAGGTAAACTAAAACAGAAAGCAAAAACGAAATAAAACCTGAAATATCAGAGCTCACGCCCTGAGCTTTAAGAGCTCATGTTGTGAGTTCAGTATTTCAGAAAAATTTAACTAATGCTAAAATGTAACTTTTTGCAGGTTTTATCCCACAAAAAGGATCGATTAATCTAAAACCAAGCAACAATTAAAAAGGGGTTTTATCTGATTTTTTAAGTCCAGAAAACTTAAGCACTCAACTAAAAACGGTTTTAATTAATATATTAAAACACTTTCGTTTAGTTTCGAATCCACGTTTTTCCTATGGTTAGTTACTATTTATGGATTAATAAAGTTGGTTACCAATTTATATGTAATTAACAATCTTGGACCAATCTAATAATATTTTCACCAATTCATGTACTACTATGTATGGTCATACACAAGCAAACACAAAACTAGTTATTAACTGTAATTGAGCTATGTAAGATTTATCTAAGCAATTAAGCAAACACAATTATGGTCACAGTTATGTTCTCCATCACAACAAAGTTTGTTACTGATGTGGTCACTCCTAGCTCTAGCAATTTAATAGTCACTAAATTACTAGGTAGACAAGTTCATGTAATTTAATGGTCACTAAGTTACACTAAACTTGAATTTAAGCAACAAAGTCACAAACTTTAACATTCTAGGTAATGATAATCAAATACAAGCATAAATCCAACTTTATAAAATCCAATAAATAGTAAACTAAATCATAGATTCAAGGTTTCATCTAGCAAAATGAAAGTAAACGAGTTGAGCTACTCATAACGGAACTTAAACACACAAATTCAATAGAAATTGACATGAGTCAAGTATGCAAACCGAATGTAATGATTTGATCTTTAATTCCTCAATCTCCCAACTATCCTTCCTCCAAAAGAATGATTTCTGCACTCTTCTTACCTCAAATCTCGAGTATCTCAGAATATCCTCTCTCCAAAAGCTCTTCAAACCGTAAATGTGAAGGGATTTATATAGATTCTGATTTTACGTGGCTCACGTTGTGAGATTGGAGTCTCACGTCGTCAGATTGGTATTTATCCGTATCAAGCAAGGATTTTGGCTTTCCGCGTACTAATCTTCCAGAATTTCCTCCTCACGTCGTGAGCTTGGTGTTTAGCTGAAATCTTAATCTCCTAAGCTCCAATCCTCCAAAGTTCCAATGCTTGTCACTTCTGGTCCTTATTCTTCAAAAGTGTCTTTTTTGGCTACAAAATGTAAATTAATTCAACAAGTATCGCATATCTTTGCAATTAACCAAAATATTACTTAAAATGTATTAAAATATTGCCTAAAAATATGTATAAATATAGCAATATCATCTGTTACCAGCAAAGAACGAGGCATATTATGATTATTACAAAAAGAATTAATTATACCTGATTTGTTGTGAACATGGTCAGTAGCCCCGGTGTCCATAACCCATCCTCCTTGTGTGGGGTCCGAGAGGATCGTTATATTGAACATGGAAGGAAAAAATGTAGGTTGATCAATGTCACCGATCCAAGCCCAACGAGGTTGTGGAGCTGGAGATGATGGGCTTGTAATTTAATGGGCTTGAGAAGTATAGCCATTAGTTTGATGGTGAGTAGTGGGCCTGCTACCAAGGAGTCCATTATGACTAGATTTGAGGTTGTTCCACCTTGGCCTAGTTGTGGAGGATTTTGACCAGTCCGTTGGGATGTGTGTGACGCAGGGGGAGAAAAACCCCATGATTGGGCAGATAGCATCGGCGGTGGGGGAATAAAGAACCATCAAATCTTCGATTTGCAAATCCATTGGGATTTCTATGAAAGCGGCGACGATTGTTGGAGGCGTTATTCCCTCCCCTGTGATATTGATTTCCCCCATGAATCGATCTTCCCATTAGATAAACAAATATATATATATATATATATATATATATATATATATATATATATATATATATATATATATATATATATATATATATATGTGTGTGTGTGTTTATCTAATGATTACCTGATACCATGCTAAAGGATTATTTTCCCATGAATCGGTCTTCATTAGATAAACATATATATATATATATATATATATATATATATATATATATATATATATATATATATATATAGAGAGAGAGAGAGAGAGAGAGATAAATAGATAGAGAGGTTCAATTATTTTAACTAATTATTGTGTGGATGTGGGAATGATTGTGGACCGATCAAAATTAAATAAATAAATAAAGGTAATTTAGTCATTAATTAATAACTTCCATAAATACTCCCTATAATCATGGTATCCGTAGATTGAATTTTAACATAATTTCTCCCCATTTATATCTACAGTCGTTCCCCTCTTTCTCTAAAATCCAAATCTTGGCCGCCGACCACAATCATCTGCAAAATTGGAATCGACTACAAAAATCGATCAGGAGTTCTACTACCCCTTTTTCCATTCTGTTTAAAACCCTGAAAATCCTACCTTTCTTTTGATTACTCGATTCTAATTTGGTGGTGGTGTTGGGTATGAGAGCCGATGTTGGTGTTCTTGTGGTGATTAGAAGATAACAGCTGAAGTGTGGAGGTGTGGTTGAGCGATTTTGTTTGAATAAAGAACTTGGGATTGGCTGATGATGGTGGTGTTCGGCTGTGGTGGTTCTTGGATGATGAGATTGGAGTGGATGGTTAGAAAATCGAGGGGGTGTTTGGGGTGAAGCCACTCGAAAATCAAAGGCAGTGATGGTGAGTTTTAGTCTGGTGGTTGACTGGTTCTATGGGTGCCTTATTGTTGTTGATCGACAAAAAGAACGATGGATGATTGGCTGTGGTGTTGATGGGGAAAATGAAGGGCACAGTAGCAGCGACTGGCGCTATTGGAGGGGGTGTTAGGTGGTTTTCGATCCATCTTCGAGAAAAGGAGAAGCACAGAAGCAGAAGAGCGACCATCGAAGGTTGTAGGTAAGTGGACGGGGCTGCTTCAGCAGTCTCGTATTCTTTTTTTTTATACAAATCAATAGAGTGTTTGGGCTTGATGATTCATACGAAATGAAGAAGGAAGAAATCAGTGTTTTTGTTGCTTTTGCTTGACAGGAAAATAAACAAGAAGATGGACTACTGTGTGATTGAACTCAATGGCTTAAATCTAAGATAAATTTTTCTATGATTTCTTTGTACAAAGTAATGTAAAAGTATGTTTTTTTCATTTTTCTATATCTTTCTAATTATATTCTCAATATATTATGTATAATTCTAACACCATTTTTTCTTTGTGATATCAGAGGTCTTGACAACCAAGGTTTAAGAAGATTCTTACCTGATAACATCCACGCTCCCTCATCTACAAAATATGTAAGTTTAAAGTTAAAATGAGTGTCTTTGAAGTTTGAATTGATATGCTTTCGAGTTTAATTTCTACATGAACTATTTATTTTTAGGCTTAAAAATTGGTCCTTTTTTTGTACTGCATTTGTTGGCATTCCTTTCGGATCAGAATATACTAACTTCAGTCATCATTTGAATTATAATTCTCTGATTGCTAAAGATATTAAAAATCAATTCATTTTTAATTTCAATTTATTAGTGGTTGAAAAACCCCAACCAGAAGATGATAAATAATAACAAGTGAGGTGATCTATTGCATAAAAAATGTGTTTCAGCATGTCACTTTTGTGAAAATTAATGGCTAAAAAATTTGTTACTTTTACGTTTTTAACAAATATGTTAGTTGCACGTTCTATAAGAATATACATAACATTAATCTCTAAAAGTATGTTGATCTTGGAACAATGATTATTAAAATTGAACATTACATTGTTTTATTTTGATTTGCATATTAAATGTCCCAACAAAATTCTTATGCTTCCGGCTAAAATTCTCATGCGTAAGCAAATATAATACTTTTTTGTGTGTACAATAATGAAGCAAGGTTTAAGAAGGTTATAAATTCTTATGAACCTATAAATTCTGAAAGAAATAACATCAAGTAAAGAAAAAGATTCTTGGTGAAGAATGAAAACTCGGTTTGAAGCCTAGTGAAGAATGGAAAGTAAGGCAATAATATTCGTTCAGGATGGATTAACATTTTTTTGTCAGAATGATTAGCAGCAATATTCTATCATAATGTATTAGTGTTTTATTTAAATTTCAATGTTTTTATTTGATTTTTAACCATTCTCAGTTTTATTTTTAAAAAATAAATGTAATTGTTAACCATTATTACTTGTATTTTTTCAAAATAAATGTCATTTACATATGTTCATAGTCATATTTGTTAAGAATGAATGTAATTACTGATTTTAAGATATTAAAATTCTTTTCATATAAAATTTGTATTCATTAAAAATTATTAATCTTGATAATATATGTTTATAGTATTTTGTCAGAATTTGATGTTTTTTTTCACGATAATCATAAATACATTCTTTTAGAATGTCCGAATTAATATATTTATTATCCAAAAAATCAAATTTTTAAAGTTTAGAAAACTAATTATTCCTTAAAATCTGAAATTTTACATTTTTAAATGTATATTAATTGACTTAAAATACCCTTATAATGAAATTAGATGGTATTTTTTAATTATCTTTAATTTAATTTATTAATCACTTTCTTAAAATAAATAAAATGATTGACCCACAATCATTACTACATCCATACAATAATTATTTATAATACAATAACATATATATATATATATATATACAAAAGTTATATGGGCCAAATAATGGGCTAACAATACAATGATAATACAATATATATACGTAATATTTTACTTCCCGTTGATAGGGTAACATCCCTCAATGCCTGCTTTTCTTCTGCCTTGCTCTGTTGAATGTAATTACTGATTTTAAGATATTAAAATTTTTTTCATATAAAATTTGTATTCATTAAAAGTTATTAATCTTGATAATATATGTTTATAGTATTTTGTCAGAATTTAATGTTTTTTTTCAAGATAATCATAAATACGTTCTTTTAGAATGTCCGAATTAATATATTTATTATCCAAAAAATCAAAATTTTAAAGTTTAGAAAATTAATTATTCCTTAAAATCTGCAATTTTACCTTTTTAAATGTATATTAATTGACTTAAAATACCCTTACAAAGAAGTTAAATAGTATTTTTTAATTATATTTAATTTAATAATATGTATTAATCACTTTCTTAAAATAATTAAAATGGTTGGCCCACAATCATTACTACATCCATACAATAATTATTTATAATACAATAATATATATATATATATATATATATATATATATATATATATATATATATATATATATATATATATATATATATATATATATATATATATATACACATACAAAAGTCATATGGGCCAAATAATGGGCCAACAATACAATGATAATAAAATACATATACGTAATATTATATCTGCTAACACCCGTTACTTCCCGTTGACAGGGTAACATCCCTCAATGCTTGTTTTTCTTCTTCCTTGCTCTGTTTTTCTTCTTCTTCAACACCGTTTCAAAAAACGAACACCATCCTTATGGAGATGTTATAGAGAGAAGATGATGATGTGTCAACCATAACGTGACCCATACCCAACAGTTTTTTTGAAATAATCCCATTTGGAATCGTCTTTCTCTAGAAAATCTTTTGTGGTTGCTAAAGAAAATCCCAAAATTTATAAGTATTAAAATGTTTATAATGTTTTTATTTTAGTTTAATCTTTTATTCATGAAAGAACCTTGTTGAGGTTCGTTTTGGATCACGAGTTGTTTCCCTTTTTTTATACTAAATAAATTGTTTCAAGATATATAATTAGAATTTAAAAATGGAACATATAATATCATTACTATAATTAGGTACATATTACCATGGTTCTAAAAAACGCGCCATGGCGCGCCTCAAGGCGTGCCATGGCGTGAGGCGTGGTGTAGCCGTTACGAAAACGTCCAATGCGGGTTTGTTATGCGTGACGCCCAAATAACGTGTCAATGCGCGCCTTATCGCGATATGACGCGAGTTTTATTCAAGGTGCGAGTTTTTTTTGTTTTTGATTTTTTTATCGGGCCTAAAATAACTGAACTTTTGTTAACTTTTTATATTAAATACTAATATAACACTTCTAAAAACTTGATATACTTGATAAAAATCAATAATTATATGATTTATCTCTTGTAATATATAGAAAATAGTCACGCCTTGAAAAACGTCATGGCTCGCCAAGACTTGTCATGACTTAACTTTTACCTTGCCGCCAAGTCACGCCTCACGTTATTTAGAACATTGCATATTACAGTTAAATTATACGTATAAAATATATGAAATTTAAACGAAAAAAAAACGACAAAATGACATGTGAATATTATTTAATTTAAAATTACCACAAAATGACATGTGACATAATGCTTAAGAAGATGACAAGTGTGGCGAAAAATGTTTTATTTATTAGAGTGTGTAAGTGTGTGTGTTTGTCTTCGAATCAGGTAGAACCCAAAAAGTTATAGAAACCGTGAGTACAATTCTCCACCATCCATTTCGTTAAATACGCAAATGTTAAACGCAATTACTAGTTTGTGACGCATTTGCTTGCGACGCAAATCCGTGGAACGTAATATGGACTCGAGAAAATAATCACGTGTGACGAACGTCCGTGGAACGTAATTTAGATTAATTTTTCTTTTATTTTGTTTGTTTTTTTAAAATTTTCTTTAACTTTTTAAAAAAAATATTTAAAAAAAAATATTTTTTAGAGGTATATATACTCGGTTTTGCAGTTTTTATAATGTTTTTTTTGCTGTTTTTTATAATTTTTTTCCGTTTTCTTAATTTTTTTTATTCTTTTTATTTATTTTTCTTTTTTTAATTTTTTTTTAAAAACTTTCTTAGATTAATATGTACTCAGTTTTTCATTTTTTTTTCTTCTGTTTTCTTAACGTTTTTATATATTAGTTGTGAGATCCATTTAGTATACAAGTTTATTAAAAAAATTATGAAGATCTATAAGTTTGAATTATTAAATAAAAAAATATTGAATCATTAAAATGTTATGTTCGATTTGTTATTTTTAACTTTTTTTTATTTCTCTCTTAAATTTAAACAAATAATTCAAATAAATAAATAAATAAAATAATTGGATTACATTTAGAAACTTAAAAATTAAAAGTAAAATTGCATAAATTAAATTATATGCATTTATTATTACATTTATTACAATTATAACATTTAATTATTATGTACAATTTAATAAAATATAAAAAACCATAAAATAACAAGTAGAAAAACAATAAATCAAAAATCTTAAAAAATGACATGTGTCAAGTACAATGAAAAGATGACATTTGGGGAAAATAATTTTCATTTATTAGTGTATATATATATATATATATATATATATATATATATATATATATATATATTCAGATTAGTAAACAACATATTTTCTTAGAAATTTTCACATAATAGGACTATCCATATGTTCACACAGATAGATGTTCATTTATATTTGAACTTATATATATATATATATATATATATATATATATATATATATATATATATATATATATATATATATATATATGGTATAAATTGATAATCGTTTTATAAAAATCAATTATATATAAATAAATCATTAATATTTGTCAAAAAAATTAAATACACGTCAATTAAAGAAAGTTATTCATAAATTTCAATTCGAAGTAAATAGACAATTTTAAAATATTGAACTTATATATTACTTTTTATTATTTAATAATTAACAATAAAATTTAATACTTTCCTGTAAGAAAACTATTTGTCAATAGTTTTACTTTTAGCCGATAAAGAAGATATTATCCTTGCTTTTAGTTACTTCTTTCATCCATCCGCTAAGGTTATTGGTATTATATACATATATATATATATATATATATATATATATATATATATATATATATATATATATATTGTTGTAAATAATTGGTGGATGACATAATAATTGGTGCATGGTAAATTTTTCAATATTTCTAACTAGTTACAATTATATGTTAGTAAAATTTATAGTATAAATACCACTCCATTGTAAAGAATGTGATACACCAAAAAGTTATAAGAGATATAACTTTCATATTCTCTCTAAATATTCTTTCTTCTCAATTATAGTTCTTATCAAAGTTTACTAGTTTGGTTTGATTTATAGTTACATTAGTTACGCTTAATTCATAACACGTTATCAGCACGAAAGCTCTAATCAAGGTTATTAAAAAAGTGGAAAATCACATCTATCTTAATCAAGGTATGTAATACTTATTAAAAACACTATTAATTATAAAAACCTCAATCATATTAAAATAATAATAATACTAATGAATTAATGAAACTTATACATTATGGACATTATGGACTCCTAACAATTTTTATTTCTTATACTAACATTTCTTTATGTATTCCAATTTTTATACTAACATTTACATTATGCAACTAATTTTTATTTATGCAAACTAACATTTACATTATGCAACTAACTTTTATTTATGCATACTAACATTTATATTATGCTACTAACTTTTATTTGTGCATACTAACATTTAAATTATATTTATTTATACATGTCAATGTTTATTTATATTTTAGATACTCTTCATAATTTTATTTAAACGTTTACTAATATTTATTTATGTTTCTAATTAGTAAAGTTATGTATTAGTTATAAGTCTTATTATATGATTTATAAAATACATATACATATATACACAACGGGAATATATATGCAACAGTTATAAACAGCAAAAACAACGGCTACATTTTTTTTACCATAAATAAACATCTTTACCCTGCTTATTTTACTCACAAAAAATATTTCTCTCTTCTATCAAATAAATCAATTTCAAGAAATCAAGCTTCAAGATGATTCATCCTTTTGTGATAATCATGACTATAATAGTCATGTTACTTTTCATCCCAATCCTTAACATCGAAGATAATATGGAATTTCATCTACTTTTAGACTTGTATGCAATGTTAGCTTTACCGCTTCTTTTTTGTGTAATATTTATTGAAATAAATGGATTTTAATTTTAATTTTTATTTTGTTTAAAATTTATAGTTACATTATGTCCAACATTGCAAAGCTCGAGTTTGCAGCACTTGAAGTTAGTGGGAAAAACTATGTTCCATGGATGATAGATGTAAAAATGCATCTTGAATCCATAGGTATCTCAAATACTATATATGAATTTAATAATTGCTTGGCACAAGACAAAGCAAAAGCACAAGTTTTCCTTCGTAAGCATATTGATGAAATGTTGAGATTTGAATATCTTGATGTTACTGATCCAAGTATTCTCTGAAATCTTTTGAAAGAAAGATTTGATCATCAAAAGGAAGTTATACTTCCAAATGCTAGAGATGAATGGAGAACACTAAGGTTTCAAGACTTCAAGAAAGTAAATGAATACAACTCACTTTGTTCAGAATATGTTCACAACTCAAGTATTATGGACAAGAGGTTACTGATGAAGATATGTTGGAGAAAACTTACTCAACATTTCATGCAACAAACATTACCTTGATGCAACAATATCGGATGCAAAAGTTCACAAGATATTCTGAACTGAATGCATGTCTGCTCGTTGCAGAGCAAAACAATGAACTCTTAATGAAAAACCATGAATCTCGTCCAACGGGATCAGTAGCACTTCCTGAAGCAAATGCTACAAATATTGATGGTCATCGAAACAATACACGTGGATGAGGGCGAGGTCGTGGTCGAGGATGAGGCCGTGACTATTTTAATCAAAACCAAAGCCATAATCAGAACCATAATTCTGGTCATGGACAAGGTAATAATCATGGTCGTGGCCAGAAAAGGAATAATTACCAATATTCACAAAGAAACAATGTCCACACACAAGATAAGGCCAAAGTGGCAAGGCATGACACTGGGACATCACAAAAATCTGATGGTTCATGTTATAGATGTGGTAGCACAGGCCATTGGTCAAGGACCTGTCGCACACCTGCACATCTTTGTCAACTTTATCAAGAGTCCATTAAAGGAAAAGGAAAAGAAGCAAACCTCATTGATAATGTTGAATTCACTCCGCTAAATGTTGCTGATTTCTGTAATGACATGAAAGACATAAACTAAAAAAAAAATCTATTATTGTTCTAGTAAAACTGTTTTTCCTTCGTTTGTTTTTCATGTAATGTCTTTCCTACAATAAATGAGCTTTCTTTTTAATAATAATTATGATTATTTTTATTCACTTATTATTCCTTTTATATGTGAAGTTTAATATGAGTCCAAATGGAGCACAACACCAAGAAAAGATTGGAGATCTTTGTATAGCAGATAGTGGTAGTACACATACTATTCTGAAATCAAAGAAATATTTTTCAGAATTAGTACCAACAAAAACAGTCATACATACAATATCAGGTCCTGCAGACTTGATAGAGGGAACCGGGAAAGCCCATTTTATATTACCAAATGGTACAAGCTTTTGTATAGAAAATGCCTTATTTTCTCCAAAGTCTAATAGAAACTTATTAAGTTTCAATGACATATATTTCAAAGGTTATGACACAAAAACTGTGACCATTGAAAATAAGAAATATATGTATATTATAGACAAAAACCATGTGCTTGAAAAACTACCAACACTTGATTCTGGTCTGCATTATACATATATACATATGATTGAATCAAATATGGTAGTAGAAGGAAAACATTGTGATCCTGGGACATTCAATTTATGGCATGATAGGTTGGGCCACCCAGGATTAACAATGATGCGAAGGATAATTAAGAATACACACGGGCATCCATTGAAGGACCAAAAGTTCCCTCAATCCAATAGCATAAAACCATGTACATCTTGTTCCCTTGGAAAGTTAATTATAAAACATTCTCCAATGAAAGTTGAAAGGGATTCACCTAGATTTCTAGAAAGAATTCAAGGTGATATATGTGGACCGATTCACCCACCATCTGGACCATTTAGATACTTTATGGTCTTAATAGATGCATCCAGCAAATGGTCTCATGTTTGCCTATTATCAACTCGTAATATGGCATTTGCAAGGTTTCTTGCCCAAATTATTAAATTAAGGGCACATTTCCCTTATTATACTATCAAAAGAGTGAGACTTGATAATGCTGGTGAATTTACTTCACAAGCATTTAATGACTATTGTATATCTGTAGGAATTGTTGTTGAGCATCCAGTTGCTCATGTACACACACAAAATGGTTTAGCTGAATCACTGATTAAACGTCTCCAGCTAATAGCTAGACCATTGATAATGAGGACCAAACTTCCTGTTTCTGTTTGGGGCCATGCAATCTTACATTCTGGATCATTGATACGCATGAGACCAAGTTCATATCATGTATATTCTCCACTACAACTTGCTTTCAGTCAAGAGCCAAATATATCCCATTTGAGAATTTTTGGGTGTGCAGTATATGTCCCTATTGCACCATCTCAACGGACAAAAATGGGTCCTCAAAGAAGGTTGGAAATATATGTTGGATATGAGTCAGTCTCTATTATAAGTTATCTTGAACCATTAACAGGTGATGTTTTCACAGCACGCCTAGCAGATTGTCAATTTGATGAGGCAAATTTCCCATCATTAGGTGGAGAAAAGAAGATTCTGGAAAAGGATGTGTCATGGCATGAGCCTTATTTATCATATCTTGACCCTCGCACAAAGCAATGTGACATGGAAGTTCAAAAGATAATGCATTTCCAAGAAATGGCAAATCAATTACCTGATGCATTTACTGACACAAAAAGGGCGACTAAATCATATATACCGGCTGTCAATGTTCCAGCTCGAATTGACATTCCACATGGACAATCTGATGATAAAGTCACTCAAGAGTCTAAAACACGCCTAAAGCGTGGAAGGCCATTTGGTTATAAGGATAAGAACCCACGAAAAAGAAGAGGAGCAGAAAATGCATTAGATCACGAGGAAAGTGTTCCTGGAGAAACACGAATTATTCAAATTCCCCCAGGAAAGGAGGATTATGCATTAAATTATGGTCAAACAAATAGAATATGTGACCAAAATGAAACTGACAATATAGGTGTAATATTTTCTTATTCAGTTGCATGTGATATTATGAATGATGATCCCGAACCACAATCTGTCATTGAATGTCAAAGAAGAAATGATTGGGCTAAATGGAAGGAAGCTATGCAAGTTGAATTAAATTCTCTTAACAAGAGAAAGGTTTTTGGGAACATTATCCTCACACCTGAAGTTGTGAAACCATTAGGATATAGATGGATCTTCGTACGAAAAAGAAATGAGAAAGACGACATTGTAAGATACAAGGTCAGGCTTGTTGCTCAAGATTTCTCTCAAAGACCTGGAATTGATTATGAAGAAACTTATTCACCGGTAATGGATGCAACCACTTTCAGATATTTAATCAGCTTGACAGTATCTAAAAATTTAGAGATGTGTCTTATGGATGTTGTTACAGCTTACTTGTATGGATCACTTGATAGTGATATCTATATGAAAATCCCTGAAGGATTTAAAATGTCTGAAGCGTTAAGTGCAAAACCCAAAGAAATGTATTCTATAAAATTACAAAGATCTTTGTATGGGTTAAAGCAATCTGGGCGTATGTGGTACAATCGTTTAAGCGATTATTTGACAAGTAAAGGTTATAAAAATAACACTATTTGTCCATGTGTATTCATTAAGAAAACAACATCTGGATATGTGATCATAGCAGTCTATGTTGATGATCTAAACATCATTGGAACGAATAAAGAAATCCTTGAAGTGATTGAACTTTTAAAGAAAGAATTTGAAATGAAAGATCTTGGAAAAACCAAATATTGTCTTGGTTTACAGATTGAGCATATGCCTAACGGAATACTTGTGCATCAATCAAATTACATAGAAAGAGTCTTGAAACGTTTTAATATGGAAAATGCAAATCCTTTAAGCACTCCAATGGTTGTTAGATCATTAAATATTGACAAGGATCCATTTCGTCCATGCGAAGAAAATGAAGAAGTCCTTGGTTCAGAAGTACCATATCTAAATGCAATTGGAGCTCTTATGTATCTTACCAATTGTACTAGACCTGACATTTCTTTTGCTGTAAACTTGCTAGCAAGATTTAGTTCAGCCCCAGTAAAAAGACATTGGAATGGAATCAAACATATTTTTCGATACCTTCGAGGAACTAGTGATTTAGGGTTATTTTACCCTAACAATTCAAAACAAGGCTTGATTGGTTATGCAGATGCAGGTTATTTGTCTGATCCTCATAAAGCTAGATCTCAAACTGGATATGTATTCATGAATGGAGGTACTGCAATTTCCTGGCGTTCTCAAAAGCAAACACTTGTTGCCACATCCTCAAATCATGCTGAAGTAATTGCACTAAATGAAGCTAGTAGAGAATGTACATGGTTAAGATCGATGACACAACTAGTTTTAACTTCATGTGGACTTGAAAAGGATATATGTCCAACTTTAATTTATGAAGATAACTCAGCATGTGTCACTCAAATGAAAGAGGGATATATCAAGAGTGACAGGACAAAACATATACCTCCAAAGTTTTTTGAGTACACTCAAGAGCTTATAAAGAACCATCAAGTTGAAATCAAATATGTTCAATCCAATAACAATGCAGCAGACCTTTTTACGAAGGCACTTCCTACTGCAATCTTCAGGAAACATGTCCATGGCATCGGAATGTGACATGTGCATAGAATATAATGTGACGGATGTCTAAATAAGGGGGAGTCAACTATACACTGCACTCTTTTTCCCTTCGCTAAAGTTTTTTTCCCACTGAGTTTTCTTTAGCAAGGTTTTTAATGAGGCAGTACGTCAAAGTTGAACGCTAAAATGATGTCATCCAAGGGGGAGTGTTGTAAATAATTGGTGGTGTTGTAAATAACTGGTGGATGACATAATAATTGGTGCATGGTAAATTTGTCAACATTTCTAACTAGTTACAATTATATGTTAGTAAAATTTATAGTATAAATACTCATTCATTGTAAAGAATGTGATACACCAAAAAGTTATAAGATATATAACTTTCATATTCTCTCTAAATATTATTTCTTCTCAATTAAAGTTCTTATCAAAGTTTACTAGTTTGGTTTGATTTATAGTTACATTAATTACGCTTAATTCATAATATATATATATATATATATATATATATATATATATATATATATATATATATATAATTATGTTAATAAAATATAAGTATGAAATTCTTCTCTAAAAGAAAAAAAAACTTTTTTTTAATATATAAGTTTTTCATTCGTTTTGATGCAAGAGGAGGAAACAAATGAAAGAGTTTTATTATTATTATTATTATTATTATTTTTTTTTTGCATTTATAGTATAGGTCGACATGATAGAGTATTTTTTTTAGTTGGGGAACTTTTGTATTTATAAGTAAAAGAAAAAAAAAAAGTTAGGAGAGAAATGTCACTTGAAGGGATTAATGGGCACAAAGGAAATTGTTTGTCAAAATGACCAAGTCTATCAATATGTTTTAGTTGATTGAGTTCAAATTTATTAACTAAATAAGAGGTAAAAACTTGACACCCAATAAAATGCAAAACAAACAGCTCTAAAAATGTTATTGTTTTTTTTTTCTTTGGAGGAAAGTCTTCAGTTATATACTTGTACTGCTTGCATACATTACGCCCAAAAAAAAAAGAAAAAAAAAAGAAACTTATAATCCTATTTGTAGCTAGTTAAAACTTTTATCTACTTAAATAAAGCATTAATTCCTACTTAAATTTTTTATCTACCCAAATAAAGAATAAACCTAATTTTAGCCCACTTACATATTTTGCATCCATGTCAGCCAACCCTGGTAATAGCCTAATAGGACACGATGTTAGCCTTTTTGGACATGCCTATACTACATAATCTTTATTTCTACATTTTATGATTGACGAATTTCTAATTGCTGCATTCAAGAATTGTCTAGCAATGGAGAACTGGTTTTTTGTTTATTTTTTTGAACGGCTGATTATCTATTAAACGAAACTGACAATACATTAAGGTAAAAACAAAACGTGCAATTATAAAGAATAAGAAACATTGTGTTTTGGAGCCAATTAACACAATGTACTTTAATCATAGGATTTTTATACACAAACCAAGTAAAAGATAGGGATGAGCGTTTAGACTGAACATCCGAATCAGAACCAGACCGAATTAGGATTGAAAGTTATCCGGTTTGGTTTTCGTTATGTATTTTAGACTTATTTGGTTCTCGGGTATTTCGGTCATGGTTAATCGGTTCTAAAGGAAACAAAACGTAAATTATAAGGAATAACTGCTTAATCGGTTCTAAAGGAAACGAGCCCTAAATTGAAAAGTCATTTTTTTTTAATATTTAACTTATATACTTATATATGAATTTTTGAATGTTTATGTTTAGTGTTTAATATATTACTTTCATAAATATATAACAAGATTTTGATGCATACAATTTATAGTTACCTATAATTAATCGTGAATTTTTTTTTGAGTGAATTGATATGTGTTAGCATTCAACCGTGACAAAAAAGATAAAATAAAAATATTATTTTAAAACTTGTGAAACCCAACAATAGAAATAGTTTAATATTGTCCGAAATGTTGTATTTATTTGGTTTAGAAGGGTCGGACGAAAACCTAGATGGTCCGCTGATTGTAAATGAGGTCATATCTTGGATAAAGAAAAGCAAGTCAAAAGCTTTTCTCTTCAAAGTGGATTTTGAACAGGCATTCGACTGTGTCAATTGGAAATATCTCGATTCAGTAATGACACAAATGGAATTTGGCTCTAAGTGGCGTAGATGGATTTGGGGTTGCTTATCGCCAGGGAGACCCATTGTCTCCTTTTCTGTTCATCTTGGCTGCTGAGGGAATTAACGTAGCTTTAATGGAAGCCACTGCCCAACATATCTTCAATGGCATTTTACGTGTATAACTCATCTCCAATACGCAGATGCGTGATCTTCCTTGGTGAGTGGTCGAATCAAAACGCTAAAAACCTAATTAGAATACTTCGGTGCTTCGAATTAGCATCCGGGCTTAAGGTGAATATAAGTAAAAGCAAACTGTTCGGTATCGGAATACACAACTTCGAAATCGAAATGGTAGCTAGGAGCATCAATTGCTCTGTTGGTAGTTTGCCATTTATTTACCTGGGAATACCTGTAGGGGCGACAATGTCGAGAATTTCCCATTGGAACACACTATTAGACAAATTTCAAGCCAGACTCTCTAAATGGAAGGCTTCAACACTCTCCTTCAGCGGTAGATTAACCCTATGTAAATCTGTGCTGGGAAGTCTGGGAACATTTTTGTTTTCATTATATAAAGCCCCGATTAAAGTGATAGAATCCTTAGAAAAATTGAGGCGGTGTTTCTTCTGGGGTGGTTCATCTGAGAAGGTAAAATTAGCTTGGATTGGCTGGGAAAAGGTTCTCTCTAAAACAGAAGATGGCGGTCTAAACATTGGTAGTCTCAAAGCCCAAAACCTTGCTTGGAAAATGGTGGCGGTGGTTCAAGAATGATAGGCAGGAGTTATGGAAATCAGTGATCACTGCAATATACAGTTGTGATGGTGGATTTAATGCCCCATCTAGGGCTAAACGAAAAGGCTCTTGTTGGGGCACTATAGCAAATTTACCTGCAACCCTCTTAAAAGATCATGTCGACTTCAAAAACCTCTTTATAGAGACGCAGTCCAACCAACAACCATCGTGGAGATGGAGTTTGGAAACGTCTGGAGAATATACGGTGTCCTCCTTAAGATTTCACATTGACAATTCTATTTTACCTAAGTCTCCGGTAAAATGGGATTGGAATAATCTCGTCCCAAGGAAAGTCAATATTGTGGCTTGGAGGCTAGCCCACAATAGGCTCCCAACTAGAGAGAACCTTCTAAAACGGGGGATTGGAAATAGTAACATGTGTGCCCTATGTAATCAAGTAACAGAATCAGCAGCTCATCTATTCCTCTCATGTAGTAGCTCAAATGAAGTGTGGAGTAATCTCAAAGCCTGGTGGTATCTTCTCCCTAATTCGCTGGTATCAGTGTCTGACTTGCTCTTCTGGAAAAACAGCGTCTCCAGTAAAAATGGGCTTACCCAAATCCAGTCGGCCATCATGTTGGTTTATATTTGGATCATTTGGAATCACAGGAACTTGAAGGTTCACTCTAGCAATCTACGATCTCATAAAGGTTTGTCAAATGAAATTCAATCCTTATCCCATATATGGATAAGTTCCATAATAAAAAACAATGCAATCGGATGGATGGAATGGCGTTTTGATCCTATCTATATATGTTCAACTGTATAGGGTGGGGGGGGGGGTGGGGGGTGGGGTAAGATTTAGTGTTCTTTGGTGTCTTGTGGCGTGCGTTCTTGCAGACATGTGTGTGTTTGGTGTGTGTTTCAGTTCTTTTGGGTAGACTTCTGTAGGT
The DNA here is from genome assembly GCF_052849685.1 of Lactuca virosa. NCBI lineage: Eukaryota > Viridiplantae > Streptophyta > Magnoliopsida > Asterales > Asteraceae > Lactuca > Lactuca virosa. The sequence continues at coordinate 39,410,503 of NC_136428.1, forward strand.
TTGTTGTCTGCAAGTAGTTGCACTTCCTTCGTGTATCTTCGTCCATGGATGTGTGAGTATGGTTCGGGTATTTCCTTTGGGCGTGCGTATGTTGTTTCTCTCTTCGGTTCTTGTGAGTTAGGTTTTCTTGTGAGTTTGTGGTGGTTACATGCCAATAGTAGATCTTTTTCCTCCTAATTTTCTGGATAGTCGATTAAAATGGAACGACCGTCAGGGAGCTACTTCAAGTCTCTTAGCGAAGATCGCATAAAGATGTGGTGCTTGTGCTTAAGTCTGGAATTTATTGTTCTGGTTGTGCTTTACAGGATTTGAAGTGTCGATATGATATTATTTTCTGATTGAACCTGCCTTATGCTATGAAATCCAGGGAGTTGTAATGGTCTTTGTCCATTTGACCTCGGACATTTCTTTCCAGGGGTACCGTGTTTACATAGGTGTGAGTTGTTGGATCTTTCAAAGTGTATAATTCCCGGTCTATCCTGGTTCTCTTCTATTTTTGTTAAAGGTTGCAGTTGGACCATTTTGCCCTTGATGTTGGGTTGGAGATTGTTGACAAAACCTCTCAGGAGGATAGCTGAAGAATGGGTTCTGATTTTTGAATTATCGCTTGAGAAACTTTAGTCGTTGGTCACTTCATTCTATGGGTGCTGTGGGGCTGTGGACGAAATTACCCTTAGTGTTAGCCTTCCGGGGTTTTATACTTGGTGCTGTATGCCTGCATTTCATTTTTCATTTTACTATCCTACATTAGTTGGCCTTGTAGTTTAGTTGCATTTTGTTTGTTGTTTTTGATCATTTCTGTATTGGCACTGTAATGTTCCAGCCACTGTTGGTTTTAATTTATCTAATGCATTTTGTTGTTCAAAAAAAAAAAAAAAAAAAAAAAAAAAAGGGTCCGACGAAATCTCGTTCTGGAGCTTGTAGATACTCCACATCTCCACCATGTGGCAAAAACAATATTCTCCAATACAACCTGCATGTTGTTTAAAAATACACGTAATCTAACAAATTCATAAAGCCTTGCACACGATTAGAGATGAGGAGAGAAATTTCATACCACTTACGAAGCTTACCCCTTAGACTTGTTTAAAAACCCGCAACATAAAAATGTTGACCTTAATATACACGAACTTGTTCCATCCGACATCTAGTAACACAATTATTAGACGACAAAACTGTATTATCTATAAAGATCATCGTATCTTTAAATGTGAACTCAAGCGAGCTCGATAACTACCAAACACACCTATCACTTTGTTGATTTAAAACAACCGATTTCAACACTCCAAAAAAAGCATACCCGAAAGTTGATTAGTACCACGTTTCTCAACGCCACATGGGCATCAAGCTTTATAATTCTAAAAGATATCACAAACTAATTTTTTTTATACAAAACTGAATATTCAAACTTAATTTTCTATAATCACCTAAAACACATATTTAATTATTTATAATACAACTTGCAAATTGAATTGAACTTTTATCAAATTATAGCGAAACATATCACCATTTATACTATAAGGTTTTGCTATTTATAAAATGAAAACTTAATAAATAAAAATAAACTAGACAATATATATATATATATATATATATATATATATATATATATATATATATATATATATATATATATATATATATATATATAGAGAGAGAGAGAGAGAGAGAGAGAGGAGGGTTCAATTGAGAAAAAAAAGGTTGAGAATGGGGGACCCATTCTCAGCCAATCATTTAATTAGCATCTTAACATAAAATACACGGTGACAAAATTGTAAATATGATATGATATCCTTCAATCACAGATACATAATTGTGGATAATTTGATAACAATTCAAATTCATTACTACTCGATCGTTCATCATTCAAATTTCTTCTCCAACCTTCAACGATCATCCAAATTTCTTCAATTAAATCCTCGATCAACATCATCCAGTGTTAATCAATCATCCATCTTCGTCAAAAACACGTTCATCAACATCATTCAACAGTAGACAAAAAAAATTGTTTTTGGTTCTTTCAATCCAACATTCAATTATGCTTGAATTCGAGCATATCTTCAACATCTACGATTAATTATACTACCAGTGTTATTAGATCAACATCATCGATAATCAACAACAATTTCACTTCATATCATTCATTCAACATCGATCATCAAACAAAACTTCGAAATTAAGATTAGAAAAACATCAAATCATTTTTTTTTGAAAAATTTCATATAATTCTCTATCAATCTACTATTTTGTAAGTTTTTAATAGTCAAAGTATCATGTTTTTAGCATTTTAAAAAAAAAGCTTACTTGTATTCACTCCAACTGTTTGATGAAATGCATAAACTAAATTACCACGTTATATTCACATATGAATATGTTTTCGCACCTTAATCAGTATACGATTATTAAAACACAAAACAAATATACAATTTTATAGGTTATTCATATGTGAATAACATATAAAAATTATATATATTTGTGAATATACCTTGTAATATTTATATGTTAATATCCTGTGTAATATTCATATGTGAATAAACTGTGTAATATTCACATATAAATATACCATCTAATATTCATAAGTGAATATATCATCTAATACTTACAAGTGAAAATACTATGTAATCTTCACAAGTGAATGCATCGTTTAATATTTAAATATGAATATATTATATCATATTCACAAGTGTATATACTATATATTATTCATATGTGAATATACTGTGTAATATTCATGAATGAATATACCATGCAATATTTAGATGTGACTAGAATGTGTAATATTCACAAGTAAATATACAATATACTATTCACATGTGAATCTACCATATAATATTCATATGTGAATATACTATGTAATATTCATTTGTGAATATCACATGTAAATATACAATATAAACAACATATATCATATAATATTCACATATGATTATACATTCATATGTGAATATACCATGTGATAATTAGAATGTGATAAATCGCTATTATTATGAACTAAAAGTATATTTTTAACATTTTTTATATGTATTCACATGTTTTTCAGGTATCGTTATAACTCAATAAAAAAATAACATTTCAATCAATGGTTGGTTCATATCCCGGTGGTTGACGATTGGTTGACGTAATTGAGAATATATCATTGACGAAGACAATATGTTTTTATATTCACGTGTAAATGTTATACAATTTAATATATTCTTCATTTTGATCGTGTTAAATTCAAATGCAAATGATATTCATTAACCAGTATAATGTTGTTTGTCTTAGTATAATGTTGATTTTACATGTAAAATAATATTGTTACAATATATAAAAAAACTATTCACAAACCAATTCTTATAGTGTATTATTTATTTTTATATATAAAGGTTGTATTCATAAAATAAATAAATCAACATGCATAGTTTATTCACATAAATAAAAATAACATATTACAATGATGTTTTTACTAGTGAAATTGAAGTTAGTAACATCATTAGTAAATATGTCGTAATGATTTTTAAACTTTATTCATATATGAATAAATAGCATGTCATGATGATGTCATCACTAGTAGGACTGAAAATTTAGTGACATCATCAAAACAATTTGCCGCAATGAAGTTTAGTCTTGGAATTAGACGAAATTCGCATATTTGATGTAAAATGGTGCAATTTACAAAACTCACAGCCTCGCCGTGACGTACGGTGTTTTTCGGCCATTCGGGACTGTTTAGGGCCTCAAAATGACGTTTTTCTATTTTTATAATTTTCCGAAAAAAAAGTTATCATTTATTCACAAATGAATATAACATTAATAAAAATATATATGCTTATATAATTATTTTATTAACCTAAAAAGATTAGTTGTATGTGAATAAATATATATTCTTATCAAATACTTTTTTTATCTTTAATTTTATATATTTTGTAGTCCTCGGTTTTATTGACAATTTTATTCATTTGTGAATAATACATATATATTCACATTTGATTATTACATATATATTCATTTGTGAATATTACATATGTTCACATGCAGATATAATTCTTATATGTTATTCACATATGAATTACAAACTTGCTTAGGACCTCAAAACAATGTTTTTTTTTCCGAAAAAAATACATTATCACTTATGAATAAAAAGTATGATTAATTTTTTTATAATTTAAGTATCATTCATATATGAATATTGCATATAATAAACATAGTATATTCATATTTAAATATTAGACGATGCATTCAATTGTGAATATTACATAGTATATTCACTTGTGAATATTAGATGGTATATTCACTTATGAATATTATATGATATTTTCATATGTGAATATTACATAGTATTACATGGTATATCACATGTGAATTTTACATAGTATATTCATTTGTGAATATAAGATGATATATTCACTTATGAATATTACACATTATATTCACATATGAATATTACAAGGTGTTTTCACAAATATATATAATTTTTATACGTTATTCACATATGAATAACATACAGACTTGCATATTTGTTTTTTGTTTTAATAATCATATACTGATTCAGGTCAAAAAACATATTCATATGTGAATATAACGTGGTAATTTAGTTTATGCATTTCATCAAACAGTTGGAGTGCATACAAGTTAACTTTTTTAAAAATGTTAAAAACATGATACTTCCAATTCAAGTTATCAATTCCAAATCATCATATACTTTCGATTTCGACTTTGAAGCGTGCAATTCCGATGTTCATTTCATTCCGAAAAAAAAAATTCTGATTTCAATTTTGAAACCTTGAAATCCCGATTCCAGATTTCTTTGTAATACTGATAATCAAGCCGCGAACTGTTCCGATTAGAATATATGTTCCAATTTCAAAAGCTTCCGACTTCAGATGCGACATCCTATGTCTGATCGATTTCACATTTTGATTTTGATTTCCGAAAATCCGATTAGGAACCTGTGAGTACCGATTCCGAGTCCTTCAATGTTGATTGTGACTGCGAGTCCAGAACTCCAATTCCAATTTCATGAACAACAAAGAAATTCCGATTCCAACTGAGTTTGTTTGCGAATCTGGGAAATTCAAATTCGGAGTATTCAACAAAGAAATCGATGTTACGTATTTGAGATTGAATGTTATTATCATATTTACAAGTTTGCCACCGTGTCTTTTATGCTTAGATTAAATGAGTGGTTGAGAATGATTCCCTCATTCTCAACCTTTTTTATTTTTTCAATTGAACTTACCTCTCTATATATATATATATATATATATATATATATATATATATATATATATATATATATATATATATGAGCGCGCTTTCCACGAAAAAGATCCCAACCAATTGAACCCCACTTGTGGCGGCACTCATGTCGATATAGTTAACGGTTAAGGTTGGATTTCTTTTTAGATATTTGTGTAATTAAATTAGAGTAAAATACATTAATAGTCCATGTTGTTTGGTGTAAATTACCTGTTTGGTCCTTTTTTTTTTTAATTCGAATTCCTATGGTTTGGTTTTGTTTCTCGTTTAGTCTCTCACGGACCTGAAATGACTATTATACCATTGAGTATATATTTTTAAGTTTCCTTTATTATTGGTTTATATTTTTTTTAATAATATTAATTGTAATGGTCACACTCCAATTTACAAGATACTTCTCACTCACAAAAACACACTCTCACCACGCCTCTTTTCTCTTATCTCATCGGTGATACACTATCACCTCTGGTAACTAACATAAATCGCCACTTCCATCATTTTCTTTGGCAATGCATGCTGTCCTGTTCACCAGAACCTGTAAAATAACAAAAATGTAATCTAGAATAAGAAGAATCTTCATAAAAGAATCAGCCTTTCGTCTAAATCAAAAACGAAAATTAAATCAATTCTACAAGCTAATAGCCAACTAGAAAAAAATCAATATCAACAAACCTCAAAAACATATCAAAACTACAACAGATTACAAGTGGACTTGAGATGATTTCAACCCTCTAATCTAAATCAAACCCAAAATTAATTGAACAAACTACAAAACTCTAATAAACCTACAAGTTAGTATTGATAAAGAATGAAGTGTAGAATTAGGGAATGTTATTTCATTTCTCACAGTTTTTCTCCTGGAAAACTACTACCTCTAGAAAACAAAAACCCCATGACAGGGAAAATCAAACCTCAAGAATTGGCATGGCGATCTTCACAAATATTGTTAAATGAGAGCATTCACCACCAACGTTTAGACATTGCTTTCAATGATATCTCTTCACCTTCCTCCTTCGATTAAGTAGAGCTGTGTGCATTTCAGTTTGTTTATGGTAGGTGATGGGGGTGTCCGGTGTTTGCCAGAATAGACACATTAAATGGCTTTCATAAATCTCCAGTTACCTGTGGAAATCGGTTTTTAGAAACCGATTTTGAACATAATCTTTAGAGTGTGGACTGATTTTTGGAAATTGAACCACAACTCAAACAAGGAGACAACTAGGGTTCTGTTGAGAGGAGAGAGGGATGAGACGAGAGACGATGAATTTTTATGAGATGTTTTCGGTGAGAGAAGAGGGGAGTGAGAGGCTAAGGTTCGATTACTTGTGAGTTTTCTAGTTACAAACTGATAAACCAATATAAGAGCAAGGGTTCGATTTTCGACAAGATTAGGGAGTTCTTTAGCCGTGGATGGCAGTGCATCATCGACAATCTAATCACAGAGAAGGGTGTAACGTCCCAAAAATACCAAGTAAAATTTTCAGTTTTAACCAATCAAACCATTCATTCATTTGTTCCAAAGATAGTAAAAGTAATAGTTTTCTTAAAACATCAAAGTAAAAATCACATCTAGCCAATGCAGAATAAGCTCGGGGGGATGTAGTACGATCACGTCGGGCCCTTCCCTCTGGACCTGGAAGTACCTGAAAAATGTTTAAACCAGAAACCGTAAACACAAAGTTTGGCGAGTTCTCCAAAATACCACATACAACATAAATAACAACATGTAGCTGTATCAGGTCTGTAGCAACCACGAGTCCATATTGACCCCGAGTCCATATTGACCCCGAGTCCATATTGACCCCACGCCCAGATCGGATCCATCGGGTCTGCATCAACCCCGAGTCCATGTTGATTCTGAACCCATATCGGCTTCATGCATACAACATACAAGCACATCAGCAAGAGTCACAAAGATAACATGCACAATCGACATCTAGTGTCCCTATAGTATAGTAAGAAGACTTACCTGACTCACGAATCAACTAAAACACAACTCAAGGCCCCACAACAGATGCTACCACACCCCTATCAAAACATACAAGGTTCAAACATAGTCTACACACTAAATCAAATAATCTTGACCAAAGTCAACTCAGGTCAAAATTCAACGGTCAAAGATAAAGTCAAAAATGCCAACAGTGGCCCTCCACGTCGTGGCCTTCCTTGGCCACGTTGTGGGCACAAAATGCCAAAACAGTCGATGATTCCCCAGTCGCCACGCCGTGGGGACTGGTCTGAACAGCTCAAACGAGCTTAATCTGTTTCCTTCGATTGTAAGAGCTCCAAATCTCAGATTTGGTCCTTCCTAAGGTCTTAATGGATAAAGTTTACAACTTTATTCCTTTATACACCCCTTTAAGTCTAGATCTAAATTCTAAAGTCCAAAAAGGCAACTTAAAGCATGGGACTAGACCTTTAAGCACTTTATCCATGAAATCTTCAACCCAAAACTTCCAGAGGCACTTTATGTTGGGTTTTAAGCACTATAACACTCCTATGGTGCACATGCAACCCTAGATGCTTTGGATCTATGTTTTCTCTTATTATACATTCATTTTCAATTTTCCAAAGCATACATCCTAACTAGCATACAATAGAGGATATACAACATAAAAACCAAGTTAGATGAATACCTTTTGATGTAGTTTGTAGTTTTGGCCTTTCAAGAGCTTAGCACCTCAAGTGTGATGCCTCAAATGGTTCACAAACACCATGAACAAAGGAGGACTTTGAGAGAGAGGTTTAGACACTCCAAAATCGATTTCTCTCTTCCTAGAACTCTTAGGCGTGTCGATTTTGGCTAAGGGGTAACATTTATATAGTGTAAGATTCCAAGAGTCATGGGTAAACCCTAATCCATACACTTGGGTTATGATCCATATCTCATGTGGGCTAACTCTTATGGGTACTTACATAAACTTAGCCCATATATATATATATATATATATATATATATATATATATGTCACTGATTTACATAATCAGTCCCCATTAATGTAATTAGTCTCTTGTAATATATTAATAAATCATAAATAACCTCTTTCTCAAATGTCCATCCTATCAAATTGTTCTGGTGAAGGCAACCCAAATGGACCATGCTACTCTCGGGTCGAGTACATACCAGTTATAGTTATGGGCTTAGACACCAAATCCAACAGTCTCCCACTTGGATAAGTCTAATAACTATTATTACAGGTACGACTCCAAAATCCCGACTAGCAATCGTAGCTATCAAAAGCCGTTGTCGAACTCTGACCCAGTCAAATGACGCGTCCATTAGATAAGGGATTATATATTCCTCCAATCTAGATATCGTATGAACTGAGACATGGATTATAATCATTCTTTCTATTCATGTGTTGTTTCCCGATTTCCGATTTATGACAACCGACTAATTGAACAAATCAAATCAGTCCAGGCTTGGCCAAGCACTTAGGGTTGTCATCACTAAATCATCGAGGGGCCCACATATATCGCTTTTATCCCACTTTGGGTAAAAGGAATGGATAAACTTCAACTCAAATGCTTGCTTGTACTTACTCATCAAATCACACTCAACAATATGTTTTATAACACCAAGTTACTGGTGCGTTTACATATGTTAATGTGCAACCGACTTGTAAACTACAACTCACATGTATTGGTTTCAAGAATATAAGATATTATCGTCTCACAATCACTCGTGATAAAATCCATGAAGTGATTCAGATGAGCGTGGGTTTAATCCAATACTCGAATCTTATTCCAGAAGTACTCATGAACACTGCAACAAACTTCTGAAGTATGATCGACTGTGGATAGTTTGAATAACCTAGTTATTCGGGAAGTCAAAAAATGCAAAGTGAAACACAATAATAATCGAATCCAATATGGTCTCAAAACTTTTGAATATAAATAGAACACCTTTTACTTAGTCACCATATTGATTACACATTATTCATTGTATAATGTTTCGATTAATCAACTTAATACTTGAATTAAAATAATAGTTATGCCATGCTCCAAGGATGCACACTATGTTTACCTATGGTGCTCTCTTTGTGAAATAGATCAATTGACAACATTTCAATGATGCTCATTTCATAATTCCAAATCCTTATAGTAAGTGTAAGAATACCAAATTCTTGCCATTTACTATAATCTGTTAGATTCGAAACTTAAATGCAATAATCCTTTTGTAATGTCAATGCACAAAGGTCACAAAGACTATGCCAATGATATTACAAAGTATTGCCTTTGGACATTGGTTACTGGACCAATTCCAAGGAAGTGAAGTCTCATATTCAAAGTACATTCCTTTGAACATCCTTCTTGCATTAAGGTTTCTAATCTTACACATATTTTATGATTAAGTTCCACTTATGGAACATTTCCATAATTCCATATGACTAGCATTTCTGAACAAGAGTTACCTCTTCTCAGAACTTGTCAATATGGACCTTTCAAAACTTATACTATACTTCCAACTGTCCATAAGCAACCAATCTTTGGTAAACCTCAAATTTTCCTCGACAATTGCTTAACCATTTTAGTCATATCTCGTTCTAGTCCCTTTTCCCTCTTAATGCCCTAGGCATTTGGAAAATTAGAACAGATTAATATTATAGCTTATGTAATCGATCCTATATCCGAAACATATGGAATACGATTCATAATGTCTCACATAAAGACATGATACTTTACCATTCTTTCACTATAATATTTCCACATATAGAATTTCCTTATGTTGAATCATTTCAACATAACATTCACATATGTCCATGACTAAATTCGATTAAAATCTCAATCTAAGCTTTTAGATTCGAAATGAAGTATGAATTCCTCTCCCTTAGTTATTGCAAAACAACTTTTCAAACCCTGCAACTTTGCGAATTGAAACTTTTGTTTTCTATAATTAACATTGCTAACTCGCAACACTTACCATAATAATTATGCTCCCACTAGCATAATAATTATTATCTTACTAGCATAACACTTATGCTCCCACTAGCTTTGACATGTACCCAAAAATCAGCTGGACTTCTAGAACTCAATACTTGTTGACTTTCTTACCAAAGTTCAGATTTCTGATACAAGATGCTTCGATAAGACATTATCTAGGCTCCTCAAACTCATACACCTTTCCTTAGATAGCTCACATGTGTGTCTAAACAAGTTCAAAACTTACAATAATAAGTCTCGAATGTTTAGACCTTTTTCCATTTCTCATAATTCGAACTATGAAGCGGGATACCGTAATCATAATCAAATTTGAGAATGCAAATATCACAATTGCTATCTCCTTAAGATCGACTTAGTGAAAGCGTTTCCTCACAATCATTTTAGTGAATTGGAGAGAAACCTTATGAAACTTAGATTTTATGGTGTATGTGTTCCTATCCATGTGAATTTGTCATAACCATAATCACAAGACAATGTTAGTGACAAAGCCAAACTCATATGGACTGAACTTGTTCAATATTAATTTCTTTCCACCTGGCAGCTCAAGGGCCTACCATGTCTTCCAAGTTGTTAAGTAGCTCATCCTCACTGATCAATGAAGTTTCACAGATCAAGGTGCTTTACCTTATGCAAACAATTGAGAACTCATAGAACTCACATGCATAGTCAACTTTAACTAGAATGGGCACAAAAACAATAATATGTCAACACGATAGGTTACAAACCTCAAGTCGTGTGCTAGTGATTAAGAATAGGTTTATTCTTGATTAGTTCTTGAAGCTTTTCAATATCTTTAAGACTCCCACTTACCTCTTGACATATAAGACTCTCTTTGTCAAGAAACATTACTTGACAAACAAATATTCAAGAGTTAGTGTGGTTCTTATCAAGACAAAACACTTCGCACAATTGGACTTAGTTGGTCTTTGTTTTATCCAAAACATCACAACTTACCAATTTCAAATGTACAAGAGTAAGAAACATTTTACTCTACATTTGATAAGTGTTATAAACCTTCTTAAGATTTTGTCACTCAAGGCACAACCTTGGAGTATGACTCTAAGACTTGATCTTGGAACGAAGTATGATTCACCTTAATTGATTTAACCATTTCAAGAATTCCTGATTCCTCTTATTAGCCATCCAAGTGCACTAAGGTGTCCTTAGAGGATCAATTGTGATATGGTTTTCATAATCATTAAGATGATCATAAAACACGATACTAAAGTACTCTTTTCTCCTTTTAGATTGGAGAAACTTTTATCTTTCTGCCTAATTGATTCTTCTTAATCATTCTGCTATACATTGAATCTTTTCCAATGGTTCAGAAGTACACTTAATCTTGTAAGTATAAGCATATTTACTAAACCTTAATAAATCATGACGGATAGTCTTATCGTTCTTTGTGGTGGACCTGACCAGTGCACAACCAAGTGTACCCGATCCCTAGTCCTTCACTTGACTCACATATACATGTGAACAAGGAATTAGTCCTAATATCCCAAAGACGAAGGTTCTCATTCATCACACAATACTGTTGGATTAGTGTCTAAGCCCATAACTATTTTGTTATGTACTTGACCCGATTGCGAGCATGGTCCTTTTGGGTTGCCTTCACCAAAGCAACTTGATAGGATAATTTATGGAAAAAAGAGAATAATTATGATTTATTAATATATTATATGAATAATATATTAAGAGAGAAATCATATTATTTAATTAATAATAGTCAAGAATTAATCAGAATTAATTTTGTGGCTAAAAGACATTAATTAATTAAAGGGGACTAGAACTGTCAATTGTGTGATAGTTGGATATTGGGCTAATGGACTCCATAGAGGATGGAGTGGACGAAATCTATGGGGAAACCCATTAGAATTCGTCCAAGGCCTCTAAAGGAGGAGTCCATGGGCTGCTTAGGGCCTAAGTAGTCAGATTAGGGTTTCCTAGTTCAAAACCCTAATAGTCTCACATATTTAAAGACCCCTAGGGCACCAAAAACGTGGTTAAGCTTTCTTTAGGATTCTTGGACGGTTTTTGGTGCCTCCTTCTCTTCTCCTAAGTCATCCTCTTGCTCTTGGTGTTTATGAGCTATTAGAGGTGTGACACTTTGTAAGGTCCTGGAAAGGATCTTTACCAATGATCAAGCAACAAACAATCACAATAGAAGTAGAAGAAGAAAAGAAATCAAGCTTGCACACGTTTATAGCATAAAACGTCTGGTACAAATCGACAGAATGAACCGTGAACACTATGGCATCAACAACTAGACAAAGACCTACAACTCCTCTATATATACTCGACTTGGGCCGCAAACTGGGTTTACAGCCGTAAACGTGTTTACGGCCGTAAACTCACCCTTGGACCGTAAACTGCTAAACAACACCAAAAACTCACTAAAGACTCATAATGAACTATTACAATGAAAGCCTAGACCAAACCATTAACTGGACCCTTCAATCTCCCCCTTGGTTTGGTGCTAGCTTGGACTCAGCTTTTGTCGATCACCAGCACATCAGATTTTCCCATAGCTCCATTCCACATCTCCTTCTCGATAATCTCAGCAACCATCGAAGTGTACTCCTTTGCAGCGGACTCAAAAAGGTCTTCAGCCACCTTGATTTGATGAATGGAGAGCTGATGTATATCCCACCTACCAAATTGAAGCAGATCCCTCTTGTCATACAAACGAATACAATCGTCTTTAAGCTTGATGACAGCAGAAGCTTGTAGTTTCATCAAACACCCAGTATTGCATGGATTTGAGAGATCCATCTGGATGATTTTGAGGAACGGGAATCTGCTTTACTTGAGCAGTTGCGGGCCACATCACTGACCGAAGTGGCTGATTTGTTTTGGGATCAATGATGCTAGGGTAAATCTTGATGATAGACTCTGCAGTCTTCATCGAAGGAAAGCCCTTAGCTACTTGATCTTCCAAAAATGTCTTGAACTGAGTCGCCATGGGATTGTTTGATGGATTTGAGAAAGGAGCATTAGACAGTTCTGTAAGATCAACCCTAGTAAAAGAGTGAAAATCGTGAGCATCTTTGTACATTTCAGTATTGCCGCTCTTTCTTCTCACGATCCACATGTTCATAGTGTCATGAAATCCCCACGAAACGATCCCTGACCTATCACCATAAATGTCTCTGAACCGATTTTCTCCCAGATCCGTAAAGGTGATATTTGATTGATCCTAGGGAGCATTGTGATCTGAGCTCCTTTTGAATAAAAATTGACCCTTTTCAGCTGACTTGGCCAATTTAGCACGTTTCAATGCCACTACATTCGGAGCTTGCGCCGGTTCCTTGTCAAAACGGTCAACAACGGTGGTTGTTCTTGTAGGTTGTAGAACTATGGGAGCATCTTGATCAGGAAGATAGATCTTTGGCTCATCGACAGATGACTTGAATTTGTCGCCAAAATCTTCTTCCAACTTCTTCTTTAGATCGTAGTAGCTGGCGGTCAATAAGCCGAAATGCGTCTGAAGATCAGTAATTTGCTTCGTCTTCAGAGCTTTATCTTCAATAAGTTCGGCAACTTGAATATTGAGCTTTGTATTTTCATTCTGAAGGTCTGCAACCTTGATATCCAGCTCAATATTTTTCTGATCTAAATCAATATTTTTCTGATTCAGAGCATCGATCTCCTTCTGAAGTCCATGTATTGAAGGATTCTCTTCTCCTGAGCTGCCACCCCCAATAGAAATTCCTTTGCCACGCGAGGGAGGCGTTGTGAATTGTTCTTCGGCCAAATGCCTGGCTAGACTCACATAAGCAGCATCATGGTCTGGCCTGGGAGGAGAGAAACTTGTGGGGAAGGAAGAGCCACCAGCTTCATAGAAGGTACTAGGACCTTCACTGACGGGTTCAGATGAAACAATGGCAGGAGTAGTTGTTGGTGGAGTTGTAAAGCTTTGAAATACACCCGAATCAGGAATTCCCTGTCTAGGGTCAAGTCTTCGTCTTTTTGTTGGAGGTTGAGAGGCCTGTGTAGTTGTGCGGTCACTTTCCAATGGCTCGGATGTAGGTGTAACAACATCAAGGGAGGAATCCCTGACACTGTCACCATAGGAATTGCTATTTCTGCCATTGGATTGGTAAGAGGAGGCGTGGCTTCGAGAATGTCTTCATTTTCCCTTATCTCTGTTGCTGGATGAGCAACTTCATCGATATTGTCAAGTAGCGTGTTGAGGTTTTCACCGGTCATGAAGTCTTCATTACTACCAAAATTTAAAGGAATTTCATCGTTATCGAATCCTGTGAGATCGAGGTCTTCATACAAATCAGTCTCCGTTCCACTTTTAGAAGACCCCTCATTATAATCACTTTGGACTTGAACAGATGTCAGTTCATGTTCCTCAGCTACTTGAGCATTAGGAGCAGGAGTTTCTTCTTCTTCAGCGCGATCTGACACTGTAATAACATCATCTTCCGAAATGACTCTCTCCGAAGAAGTGGGCTCAGATGACATTTTGTCTGACGTTCCATGAGATTCGGAGGATTCATTTATCTCAGCAAATTTTCTGAATTTTACAAGAGGATGTAATCCTTGGAAGATGACCTTGCCCTTGCGATTCTGCTTAATAAGACCAATAGTGTGGGGGGCCAACGACTTCATATCTAGTGTGTCTCCCTCTTTGACCATCTCCGGAAATTGGGTGTCAATGAACAGCTGAATAAACCTAGGATACAGCAAGAAAGAATCTCTGGTCTCCCGGCTTATAGCATTGATGTTTACTAAGAACTCATCCAATATGAACTTTGAGAAGTTGAATTTGATACCAGCAGCCAGTGATACAACTGCCCCTGTGTTCCTGAGCGAGATTTCATCAGCACCTGATCTTCTGCCCGAGATACAGCTCACAAACACATGAGCCAAGAATCTCCAGTAGGGTGGCAGAAGCTTTTTCACTGTGGGAGGATAAATGCCTTCATACCCCATCTTCTTGAGAATCTTTTGCACATCTTCAATCCCGATTTCAGTAGGAAAATCAGGTTCATCGTTAATCAGCAATGTTTCTCTGATGTACTGCTCAGTGATCATAATCTTGCATCCTTTAACCACAACTTCAACGGTGACTACTCCATTGTCTCTTGTCATCTTAGCAGTCCGCCAGAACTCCCTGACAATCTTCTGATAAATGACTGGGTTCACAGTAATGGCAAAGGCTAGGCAGCATTCTCTCAGCCTATAGATCATTGATCTGAAATCTCCATGAGCAGTAGGAGGATCATCCAGTACAATAGCCAAGTTATGCATGTCAGCAAACTTCAAACTCGCCATTGATCTGCACTAAACCAGGCCAAGTAAGAAAACAAAATATTTGAGCAGTTAAAGCTTTAAGTTCTCTTAATTAATCAATTTCATTTTGGCCTTAAAAATTATTTTGATCAAGATTTTTGAGTTTACGGTCAAACAAGGTCAAATTGGGTTTACGGTCCAAATTGGTCAAAATTGAGTTTACAGTCCAAATTGGGTTTACGGTCAATACTGGTCAAAATAGGGTTTACGGACGTAAACCCATTGCAGTAATCTCCATTTACGGTCGTAAACCCAAAAAGGAGTTTACGGTCGTAAACTTCTAGACCGTAAGCTCAGACCGTTTACGATCGTAAGCCCTCCCTAAACCGTAAACGCCGACGAACTGAAAAACCTCGATTAATCCCCCAGTTTCAGTCGAATCGATGAACAAACAGCATTTCCTCAGTCGGTTTTAGCATACCTTTGATGTGGACTAAACGATTTTGCAAAAACACACAAAATTTTTTCGAGGATGAGGGAGAGTGGAGAGAGTTTGCGGCCGGAAGGATGAAAAGAGAGGTGGAAAGGGTTTACCTGTCTCCCACACAGTATAAGGCACAGTCCAAATCTCAATTAAATTTTCAAAAATAAAACCTTTTGAGGATTTTTAAAATAAAAGTAAAATTAAAATTAAACTAAAAATAAAATAAAATAATTTCTAAAATTTAAGAATTAAAGAATTTAAAAAAAAATTAAATTTTGACAATTATAAAAATAAAATAAAAATAAAGAATAAAAATGAGATAAAATAAATACAGACACAAATTTATCTCAAAAGTCACCGAAAATAATATTGTGATACTGGGATCAAAGTTGTTAGACAGCCTTAATCCACTTGTCGGTACCTTTATCTTCACGTCTTTGTCTGGTCGATCGCCGGTATTGTGGTCCACTTAAACATGAAAAATTGTGACAGAATTAGGACATACCATTAGTTACAAGACAAAGTGATCCTAAGTTCCTAGAAAATATTTCTTAAGGACCATTCAGCTGACGACGACCAGGGATATTGTTGTCCACCTAAATTGAGCAGCGAGATCTATAGACAATCTGTAAGTGTTCAATTTTAATTGTACTAGAACATGTTTCCCGCTTCCTGATATGCTCCAGTAATCAAGGACTTCCAGAATACTCCTTACATCGGGTGAGCAGACAATTATTAAGAGAGAAGATAGGTTTAGAATGCATATGCTATACACCCAGGTCGGATCTCTTCCAATCACGCAGATGGTGAAACATATGACTAACTGAAGTTTTAGAGGGATTGAGAAAAAGAATGATGCATATACTGTGTACCAGGTCCGATTGTGAGTTACGCAAAGGAGACAGTATATGGCTAACAGATAGAAAGAATTGCATAGATAGAGGATGCAGATAAATAGAGTTGCATATGTTACAGTCCAGGTCGGATCTCTCGATCACGCAAAGGAAGCAACATATGACTAACAGACAGATAGAGAGAAAACAATTTTCTACAGACCTAATTTATCGGAATTCACCAGTCACCCCATCACATCGAGGAAAAGTTAATCCACGGTTCCAGATACAAGTTCTTTTAATGTGACCAGTAGATTCCCATATATATCTCCCTGCTCAATCTATCCAAGCGTCGTATTGTCAGGCTAAACGGATCTAACTAGGTCAAGATCTGTCAAGTCTATGAATTCCTTAAGTTCAACTCTGCCTAGTCATGTCCATTTAGGATCTTTCGTGCCTACCAGCGCATCAAACCTAGAGCATAGACAATTTAATTTTGGGTACGTTACACAGACTTAGATTGCCTGTTAACACTTGATAATATCACTTCCCAGTACCATATCTACAAGCAAAACTGTTAGCGACAATATTTTTGATTTTTCTGAATTTTTTAATGTTTTTGGATTTTTGAATGTTTTCTGAAAAAAATAAAACAGAAACAAAAGGTTTTTGGATTTTTTTAATTTTTTAATTTTTTGTTTGGTTTTTTGTTTATTTATCCCCCTAAATTTGTGCATGGGAGAGAATGAAATCACTAAAATGCGCAAATTTAAACTAACCTAACCAATAACAAAAATTTAATCCTCAAAACGAATCATTTTCAAAAATCCCACAAACACATCGAATCGAGCTTTGTTAAAAGGCTTGGTGAACAGATCTGCCACATTATTAGCAGTGGGAACCTGTTCTAGCCGGATGAGCGAGCGCTCATAACAATCTCTGATAAAATGAATTTTGATATCAATGTGCTTGGTTTTGGAATGTTGGACAGGATTTTTAGTAATTTGAATTGCGGCCTCATTATCACAGTGAATGGGGGTTTCTAGATAATTCAAACCGTAGTCCAACAGCTGATGTTGGATCTAGATAACTTGAGAACAGCAAGCAGATGCAGCAACATATTCCACTTCTGCTGTTGAGGTGGAGACGGTATGCTGTTTCTTGCACTGCCACGACACCAGCCTATCTCCAAGAAATTGGCACCCTCCTGAAGTAGATTTCCTGTCAAGCTCACAGCCTCCATAATTACTGTCATCAAAAGCATATAAATCAAATTCAGAATTCTTCGGATACCAAAGACCCAATTTTGGGCTGCCTTTGATATACCGAAAAATTCTTTTGACAGCAATAAGATGAGAAAGTTTAGGATTAGCCTGATAGCGAGCGAATTGACAAACTGCAAACATGATGTCGGGACGGCTTGCAGTAAGATACATCAACGATCTGATCATCAATCTGTAGTGTGTATGATCTACGGATTCGCCATCAATATCTGGATTCAGCAGGGGTCTTTCAGCCATTGGTGTCGATGCAGGTTTTGCGTCTTGAAACCTGAACTTCTCAAGAATATCCTCCACATACTTAGCTTGATGTAGCAGGATTCCGATTGAATTTTGTTTGACCTGAAGCCCCAGAAACATGGTCATTTCACCCAGTGAACTCATCTCAAACCGCTTTTTCATCAAGTCTTCAAACTCTTTGCATAGCTGTGGACTGGTAGACCCGAAGATAATGTCGTCAACGTAGATCTGGACTAGAATCTGATCATTACCAACATGCTTGATGAATAAAGTTTGATCAATAGTGCCGCGAGAGTATCCATGCTCGAGCAAGTGATTTGTTAGAGTCGCATACCATGCTCGAGGAGCTTGATGTAACCCATACAACGCCTTGTCCAACTTGTAGACATGATTAGGAAACTTTGAGTTAACGAACCCAGGGGGTTGATCAACGTAGATTTTTTCCTTCACCTTGCCATACAAGAAGGCAGTCTTGACATCCATTTGGTAGACCGTGAAGTTCATGTAGGAAGCATATGCAAGAAAGATACGAATAGCCTCCAATCGAGCAACTGGTGCGTAAACCTCAGTATAATCAAGACCCTCAACTTGTCGAAACCCGCGAACCACCAACCTTGCTTTATTGCGCACTATTACACCAGAATCGTCCTGCTTGTTACGATAGACCAACGCGTGTCAAGAGACCTTTTGCCCTTTGGTAACTCAATCAATTTCCAAACCCCGAGCTTTTCAAACTGATTTAGCTCTTCATGCATCGCATCTACCCAGCTGGGCTCATTCAAAGCCATTTCAACGTTCTTGGGCTATATTTGAGATATAAAGCAAGAATAGAGACATGCATTGACATCTCCACTCTGACTTCTGGTTTTAACTCCATCACCCAGCTGGCCAATGACGTTTTCGATCGGATGATCGCGTTGAATTCTTGAAGGTATGTCTTGGCTGATATCATTGAGTGAAACAGGAAGAGTGTGAATGTTGAAACCTCCATCATTTGTTGATTGATCCACATTAGATGAATCGGCTACAAACTCATTAGCAATTTCTTCAGGAAAGAGTAGTTCTATAAAAGTTGGAGTGACAGCGGAAGCATCTCTAGACATGAACTCTCTTTCAATAGGGGTAAGAGGTGTAGCGTCAGCATCAGAAGTTCCATTTTGAACTTTAGACTCTGGACTATCAAGTCGATCAGATGACTCCCCCTCAGGTGGAGCAGAAGACTCCCCCTCAGATTGAGCAGACGACTCCCCCTCAACCGTTGGAGGTCTGTAAACAACTTCTTCGTCTTCGTCTTCAGAAACAATCTTCGAAGCAGAAGAGGATCCATTTGAACCATCTGAAGACACATTTAAGGATTTGAAAAGTGATGTGTAATCAAATAGCCAGTCAGGACCCACTCGAGCGTCTGTTTCATTCTCCTCTAACCAGCGCACGTCATAGGATTCGACAATCTGCTTAGTCTTCTTGTTGTAAACCCTATACGCGGTGCGCGCAGCATATCCTATGAAATAACAATCATCAGTTTCGCATTGAATTTAGGGTTGGATTCCAAGTGAAGAAGGGTGCAAGGGCATCCAAATACACGGAAATGGCTGACTGAAGGCTTGTTTCCATAGAGAATCTCGTACGGTGTCTTCATCTGAGCTTTGTTGATTAGAACACGATTCTGCACGTAGCAAGCAGTGTTAATCGCATCGGCCCAAAAGAAAACAGGTAATTTAGAATCACAAAGCATTGTCCTTGCAGCGTCTTTTAAAGTTCTATTTCTCCTTTCAGCAACACCGTTTTGTTGAGGCATGTGAGCAGAGCTGTATTGATGCACGATCCCCTTTTTTGCGCAAAAATGGTCAAGAACTGCATTCTTGAACTCAGTGCCATTGTCAGTGCGAAGCGCATTCACCTGGTTGTTGGTTTGATTCTCAATCATCACAATGAACTTCTTTATCAGATCAGCAACCCCCGCTTTGTTGGATAAGAAGAAGACCCACGTAAAACGAGAGAAATCATCGATCACAACTAGACAGTACGAACTTCTATTGATGCTCAGGACGTTGACCGGACCAAATAAGTCCATAAGTCCATATGCAATAATTGGAGCACCTGACTGATTGAGTTGACTTGCTTTGGCAGGTGTGGTTTTCTATGATGTTTTCCTTGAGCACAGGACACACACTTCTCAAATGTAATAAAGTCTCTGACAGGCAAGCCTCAGACCATCTCATTCTTAGCAAGGCGATTCAGGGTTTTCGCATTAGCATGACCGAGTCGACGGTGCCACAACATTGCATTTTGTTCGGATACTTTTGAAAATAGGCAAGTGACTTGTTCAGGTATGTTACTGTTCATGTCAATAATGTAAGCATTCCCATCCCGCTTAGATTTGACAAGAATCTACTCTTCCAGGATGACAATGCCTGGCTTGAGAATCATGCATTCTTTATCGGTAAAATGGGTAGAATAGCCTTTGTCGCAAATCTGGGAAACACTCAACAGGCTATGCTTTAACTCGGGAGCAAAGTTGACATTTTCAAAGCTTAGCACTCCATTTGTAACGGTTCCTCTCTGAGTGATCTTGCCACCATCTCCGCCCGCGAAGGAAACATACCCCCCATTAAAAGATTGAATGTCGCTCAATTGGGAGATGTCTCCTGTCATATGCCGGGAGCAGCCGCTGTCGACGTACCAAGGACGGACGACATTCCTCTGCAACTGTCCCTGCAAAATGAGCGGGATCATTTAGATTTGGGAACCCAGGTCATCACTGTCCTGGGTTTCCTTTTCGCTTTCTCTGATTTATCTTTTAATGTTTTCAATATAGGATCCTCATTTCTAATCACTTCAGAGGATGATGATGATGGATTGGAAATTGATTTGGGCATCCAATGAT
Source organism: Lactuca virosa (assembly GCF_052849685.1). Classification (NCBI taxonomy): domain Eukaryota; kingdom Viridiplantae; phylum Streptophyta; class Magnoliopsida; order Asterales; family Asteraceae; genus Lactuca; species Lactuca virosa. The sequence continues at coordinate 39,431,656 of NC_136428.1, forward strand.
ATTTTGGTTTTATAACATTCTGAGGTGGTTTTGAAATAGGTTTCTTATGAGTTTGCACTGAGCCTATGGATGTTCTACTAGAAGTGGTTGAAGATCCAGAACTGCTCTTTGACGAAACCGATCTTAGCGGAGCCTTGTTCGGTTTTGGCAAACTATTTGGAGCTTTGTTATGAAAAACCCTTTTATTCTTTTGAAAAACAGCCCTTTTTCTGCTTCGATCATCTTTCCAATCATCATTTCGAGAACGAGTTCTTGAGGATTTTCTAATTAAAGACCTTCCTCGAGATTCGTTCTCTCCTCTTGGTGACATATAGTTCAAAAAGATCCTATTTTGACAATTCCTAGCTATATGACCACCAACACCACAATTAAAACAAATCTGTTTATTATTTGAACTTGTACTGCATTTCTCAGATTTATTTTCTTGACAGACACTCTTACTCTTCTCAGAAGAACATGCATGAGAAATAGGTTATGAGATAAGTGAGGGTGCCTCAGATGGCGTGACTTGTGGAATTGATGGGTTTTCATGAGAATCACAAGCATCAGAATTACCAAACAGTTCATCAAACATATCAAAGAAATTAAGTTCAACAGTAGCAGACGTGGAAGCATCACACGAAATATTCTCAGTTTTAACATCAGAAACAAAAACTTTTTCATTTGAAACAAAAATATCAGAATCAGAAACAGAAACAGAAACAGAATCTCCAGCTTCACACTTTGCCTGATCTAAGGGTTGATCTGCAGGGGAAGTAGAAATGTTAGTACTTTCAACATTAATAAATCCTCCTGAAACGAAACCAGATGGCTTGCCATAAACCATAAATGGTTCGTTGGCAATCTCATCCTTGGATAGGGGTTGATACTGATATGTATGATTATAAGGAGGAGGTACACTATCATATCCTAGACCCTTTTGTTGGTTTCGTTTGAACTGCATGCAGTGATCAATCATGTTGGCAACTACCTCGCTTGATCCATCAAATTTTCTAAAATCAAAATTTGTAGTTTCAAATTGTCTTTTTAATGTATCAAGCTCGATAATTAACTCATCATTTTGTCTCTTAACATAATCATAAAGCTCACATTTTTCATTGTATTCTGTCTGAATTCTTTTAAAATCTTTTATTTTTGTCTCTAACTGGGCCTTAAGGGGTTTTTGTCCTTTCCTAAGCTGATAGCCCTCATATCTAAGGTCCTCTACTTCTCTACGTAATAATTGAATTTCATCATGAAGAAGTTTAACATATTCATTACATGCCTGAGAACAAGACGGTAGATTTACCTCACTCTTCCTGGGCTCGGAAGTAGAAGACACCATCATAGCAAACTGCAGCTCCATCATTTCTGCTTCAGGATCAACTGCATCATTCTTCAGGGAATCATCATCAATTTGAGCTAGGTGAGCGTTTTCTGGCCCTGAAATATTCAAAGCCTGAATCTGGTCCTCCCAGTCAAAAGACTGAGCGACCATAGCAGTCTCACCATTAACCGCAGCACCTGCACGGTTGTTTCCCACTGCAACCATTGTCCTGTTGTTGTTCATCCTACGATCTGGTTTTGGACACTCGCGAGCAAAGTGACCCGGCTCGTGGCATTTGAAACATCGCAACATGCCCTTGTTGAATCCCACCTTCTTGTCAGCATTCATGCCCCAGTTGTTCTTCCCTGTCTTCTTAGCAAACTGCTTGGCCCTGAAAACAGCCATAACAATCTGCCATGTAATGTCCATCTCTTCCACGTCTTCTGGATGAATCTGATCCAGGTCAACAAATGACAGCTGAGGCGGAAGCTCTCCAGCTACAAAAGCATTGTAGCAGTTAACAAGCCCAGTGGCTAGAGCCAGATTTTCATCAGTGTCTTTCGTGTTTGAGGAAGAGGCTACAACTGGCACATTTGGAGGGGGAACAGCTTGTGGAGTGACAAATGGATGGCTTTGAGAATGAGGAATGGATGATGCAGCAGCGAAGGTCTGAATCTGAGGTTGTTGAGCAGCAAATACTTGACCTGAGGAAGTCATGATTGATGAGAGAGCATTGTTGGATGAGATTCCAAGATTTGCAGTAGAGTACGAGTTCACATGGTTAATTTCTCTCTGTTTGTCATCAATATCACAAGCTTTAATGATCGCCATGATTTCAGCAAGAGTGAGGCGATTTAGATCCTTGGTCTTCTTAATCACAACAACATTCATGTCCCATGATCTAGGAAGAGCATTCAGAAGCTTCTTGTTAATCTCTGACTTGGTCAAGAAAATTCCAGATATATTCATGTCAGTGGTGAGAGTTGTGAACCGCTGCAGCTGCGCCTCAAGAGTCTCTCCGGGAATGTAGTTGAACATATTGAACTTTTGTCGCAACATGTCCTGGCGACTCTCTTTCATATCTTCATTGCCTTCATATACCTCAATTAGGGCTTCCCACAAATCTTTAGCTGAAGTGTACTCTCGGAAACCTTGAGCAATATCAGGAGATAATGCCATGGTTAGAGTGGCTAAAGCCCTTTCCTGTTCTTCCACCTTTTCAAACTCTTCATCTGTGTAGTTTTCAACAGCTTTGTCAATCACTTGACCTCCAACTGTCATAGTGATTCTAACAGGGCCTCTAAGAATGCTTCTCCATACTTTAAAGTCCTTCATTTTAATATACTTTTCAATCCTGTATTTCCACTCAGGAAAACCATCTGCAGACATTAATCTTGGAATACGCGTAGTAGTGCCCATGACAATATCAAGTTCGTGAAAATGAGTTTGACTTTGAGATTCCATTAGAAATTAAAGCGAAATAAAGTCAGAAAAGAGTTTACGGTTGATGAGATTACGACCGTAAACTGTGTTTACGGTTGAAGTGTTTACGACCGTAAACTGGGTTTACGGTTGAAGTGTTTACGACCGTAAACTGTGTTTACGGTTTGGATGATTACGGTTTGGATGTTTACGGTGTAAGTGTTTACGGTTATTGAAGCTTAGTTTACGGTTAATGAAGATTCACAGTTTACGGTTGATTAAGTTCTTGAGTTTACAGCCGTAAACTGAGTTTACGGTCGACAGTAAACTCCTAGAAGATCTTCAAAAACGCGTTTTTGGAGTAGATTCAGTCCCTTTAACCACGAAAACACTAAAGCCAATCTCGAACAATAAGGAATGTCAGTCTAAACAACCGAAAACTCGATTGAATGAAGCTTTGACACCGGTTTTTGCTCTGATACCAATTGTAAGGTCCTGGAAAGGATCTTTACCAATGATCAAGCAACAAACAATCACAATAGAAGTAGAAGAAGAAAAGAAATCAAGCTTGCACACGTTTATAGCATAAAATGTCTGGTACAACTCGACAGAATGAACCGTGAACACTATGGCATCAACAACTAGACAAAGACCTACAACTCCTCTATATATACTCGACTTGGGCCGCAAACTGGGTTTACGGCCGTAAACGTGTTTACGGCCGTAAGCTCACCCTTGGACCGTAAATTGCTAAACAACACCAAAAACTCACTAAAGACTCATAATGAACTATTACAATGAAAGCCTAGACCAAACCATTAACTGGACCCTTCACACTTGTGACACTAAGCTTTCAGAAGCCAATTACAAGAAGGAATTGAGATTGTTATTGCTACATAACAATCAAGGTAAGATCTAAACCCCAATTCATATGTTATTCGATTATTGTATGCTAGATCTAGGGTTTATGGCTTTGCATGATTATTGCATGTTCATTAGACAAACTAGATCCAAAGCTTTAGGGTTTGCATGTACACCATAGGAGTGATGTAGTGCTCAAAACCCATCAGTGGTATCAAAGCCAGACTGTTTGTATGATGAATTGATGCAATTGTAAACTGCCAAAGATCAGAAAATCGAAATTTTTTGCTGACTGTCTGATGAACGCGCCGAGTTTCTCTAAGAACTCGACGAGTTGCATGAACTCGACGAGTTCCAAAGAGAACTCGACGAGTAGGAGGGCCTGGTGCCGATATTTTCGATTTTCTGGTCAATTTCTGATTAGGATAATTACCAAAACTCGTTTTTATTGCCTAAAATCGATTTTTTATGTTTGGAATGATTATCCTTGTCAAAATTTGATGGATTTGGTCAAAATTTGACCTAGTAAGTTTGAAAAGTTTCAATTTACACCCTTTAGTTTTATAGTTTAAATTTGAACCTAATAGTTTTAGTTTTTGAAATTTAAATAGTTAAACCTAATTGTTTTGAAAAGTTTCAAAACTTGCCCTCAAGTTTTGGAATTTAAATTTTGATTAAAAGTTTATTTTTTTTAAATGTTAAATTCTAAAACCCTAATTTTTTGAAAAGTTCAAATTGCACCCTTATGGTTTTATTAAATTAATTAAGTGTATAATTAAAAGAGAGTTATTAAATCCATAGTGATATGGTTTACATTTAATTAAATTAAAAGTGTAATTTATTAAATTAGACCACCTAGTATTTTAAAAGTGTAAAATACACCCTTATACTATATATAACATTAAAGGTCTAATATTATATATGTATAACTTAAACTGCTAGTCTTACCGTTAGTAGGCCTCATTCACGAAGCCAATCTATAAGGGGGGTATAAGGTTATGGTCTATAAAATGGCCGTTTAATGGGTTTCCACTCTCACCCACCGCTTCCTTGATTGGTGGAGGGTCGTTAGCCGAATGGGTAGGATAGACAAACCCTTTCCATTAAAAGTATAATGAATTATAAAGTAACTAAATGTTTTTACAAAATTCCCAATCTTAGTTACTTTAGGCAAAAGTGAATTTGATGCAATTCCATGAAATTACACTTTGTACTCTTGCTAAGACGTTAGTGGAGCGTGTGTTGTTAACCGACACACTAAATGGGTTCTAAGCAAAGGTAGCGAAGGGTGACTCGATGTTTGTCATAGTTCGGTGGAGCGTGTGTGGTTAACCGGCACATCAAATAGGTGACTGTAACATTGGGGGCACCATGTAAGTTTGCATGGTTATTCACACCCTATTTTGTGATCCTCGGCATCCCAGTCACAAATCGAGGGGCATATTGAGATTTAAACATGCCATTGAAAAGTTCAATGAATCTTAAAGAATCTAGGAGTTTTTCAATACATTTAAAACTTAATCTCTTTTTCGTTTTTCATGGTGGAAAATTAGTGAATCGTCATTCACTTACCTTCAAATGTTCTGCAATTTGGGTTACGACATCCCTTTCCCAAGTTGTAGAATATTGTGTTGGGTCCTAGCCTTAATATCTCGGTGATTTATTAAGGACTCAATCAATCAACTAACTTGAATTTTCTCCCGTTTTGTAGATGTCAAAGTATGACAACTATGGTCTTCCCAAACAAGCCTTCCATATGAAGATGATATTCCACGATTCGATCAAGGAATAAGAAATCATGCTCCACTTCCTCCACCTCCTCCTATTGTTCTCCCTAACCCACAAGTTCAAAGGCTTGAAAAGTTCGAGCTCACTCAAGCCCTGTTGGCAATAAAACATGAAGATGGAAAGTCAGTGTGTGCACACGTCTTAGAGATGAAGTCACACATTGATAGGTTAAGAATGTTGGGAGTCATTGTCTGTGAGGAGCTGGCTGTTGACTGGGTTCTTCAGTCGCTTCCTGACTCATATAGTGAGTTCATAATAGAGTACTATATGATAGACCATGACGTGACCCTCATCGATCTCACCTATTTGCTTATTGCTGCTGAATCAGCGATGATTTGGCGCACTGGAGAAGCAAAGTTGATTGGTGGATCTGCCTTCCAAACCTCTATGGACATAGGCAATGGAAATGAAAGGCATGCTATGATCGAAAAGTTTGATCATAAGAGAAAGGCAAAGTCTGAAGTAGTTCCGTGTGCTGTTCCAATAGAGTCAATTTGCTTCTATGGCCAAGAGAAGGGGCATTTGAGACGAAGCTGTCCTGTCTACCTGAGAGATCTAAGAGATGGGAGAGTCAAGACGTTTGGCTATACTTCAGGTTAGATTCACTATCTAACTCCATTAAGTTCCTATTCATTGATTCTTAATACATAATATGATAAGATTACATTTGAATGTTTTGCAGGATCAGAGAAAAGAGTGGAAGCTTGATGGAAGAGCAAGATCAGTCTGATCACGAAGAAATGGATCACGATCGCATGGATTCGAAGATCAGATTTTGAGCTTAAAGGATTATGATAGATTTGTTAGGAATATTTGATTACATAGTTTTTCAGTTGATTTTGCATTGTAAGGACATGTTTTCCACTGCTTTTATGAATAAAATAATTTTTTTGGTTTGTCTTATTTATATATATATATATATATCCTTGCAATGAAATCGTTGTGAAAAATTGATGTTTATGTATTTCTATAAATGGATGTGATTCTTAGTTATGTTATTTATGGTAGTGTCAAAATTTTCTAAGTACGGAAAGATTCCCATCACCCAAGTTTCAATTGGACAGAAACTTGGAATCATACAAATTGTATTATGTGATTTATGGAAATCTTGGTACTTAGGAAATTAAGACTAATTCCTTGATCACACAAGTATGTGAGTCAAGTGAAGGACTAAAGGACTAGAACACAATGTTGTGCACTAGTCAAGTCCACCAAAAATAACAATAAGACTATTCGTCATAATTTACTAAAAGTCTAGTAAATGTGGTTATACTTACAAGATAAGTGTAATTCTGAATCATTGAAAAGTTTCAATGAATGGCAGAACGAATAAGAACAATCAATTAGGCAGAAAGATAAAAGTTTCTCCAATCTAAGAAGAAGGGATAGTACTTTTGTATCGTGTTTTATGATCGTCTTAAGAACCATATTACAATTCATCCTCTAAGGACACCTTAGTGCACTAGTATGGCTAAGAAGAGGAGTCGGGAATTGTCAAAATGGGTTAAGTCAATAAGATGAATCATACTTCGTTCCAAAATCAAGTCTTAGAGTCAAACTCCAAGATTGTGACTTGAGTGACATAATCTTAAGTAGGAATGTTCTTACATTTGCACATTTTGGTAAGTTGTGATGTCTTGAATAAGACAAAGACCAGCTAGTACCAAATTTTGTGTAGGTTTGTTTTGATAAAGACACACACTAACTCTTGAGTATTTGTTTGTCAAGAAATGTTTCTTGACAAGAGAATCTTATATGTCAAGAGGTCAGTGGGAGTCTAAATGACCTTGAAAAGGTTCAAGAACTAATCAAGAGTAAACCTATGGATAAACACTAGCACACGACTTGAGGTTTATAACCTATCGTGATGACATATTCTTGTTTCTATGCTGTTCCAGGTTGGTCAACTATGCATGTGAGTTCTATGAGTTCTCAATGGGTTGCGTAGGGGCAAGGCACCTTGATCAATGGAAAGTACATTGAAAGATAAGGGTGAGCTGCTGAATAACTTGGAAGCAATGGTGGGACCCTTGATGGCAAGAAATTAAGATTAAATAAGTTCGGTCCATATGAGTTGGTTTTGTCACAAACATTATCTTGTGATTGTGGTTATGAAACATACACCACAAAATCTAAGTGTCATAAGGTTTCTTTCCTTCATGAAAATGATTGTGAGGAAACGCTTTCACTAAGAAAGATTTTGGAGATAGCATTGTGTAATTTGCATTTCTCGAATTCGATTATGACTACGACATCCCTCTTCATAGTTCGAATTGTGAGATTTGGTAATTAGTTTAAACATTTAAGACTTATTGCTATAAGTGCTCAAATTGTTTAGACACACATATAAGCTATCTAAGGAAAGGTGTATGAGTTTGAGAAGCTTAGATAAAGTCTTATCGAAACATCTAGTATTAGAAATATGAACTTAAGAAATTCAATAAGCATTGTTTTCTAGAAGTTCAGCTGATTTCTGAATACATGTCAAAGCTAGTGGGAGCATAAGTGTTATGCTAGTAAGGAGATAATCATCATGTTAGTGGGAGCATGATTATTATTGCAAGTTAGCAATATTAATTATAGAAAACAAAAGTTTCACTTTGCAAAGTTGCATAGGTTGAAAAGTTGTTTTGCTATAATTAAGGGAGATAATATTATACTTCGTTTCAAATCTAAAGGTTTAGATCGATAAATTTTGATCAAATTTAGTCAAAAAGATATATGAATGTTATGTTGAAAGGATTCAACGTAAGAGAATTCTATATATGGAAATAATTGTTGCGTTCTCACACTCGATTATGATTTTGGCATCCCTCTTCATAGTTCGAATCGTGAGAACATGGCAAATAGAAATAGAAATATTATAGCAAACGACTGGTAAAGTATCACGTCTTTATGTAAGACATTATGTGTCTTGTTCTATACGCTTCGGGTATAGGATCGATCGCATATGCTATATTATTTGGCCGTTCTAAAATTTTCCAAATGCCTAGGGCATTAAGAGGGAAAAAGGACTAGAACCTGACATGACTAAATTAATTAAATAACTGTCAAGAGGACAATCTAAGGTTCGCCAAGGATTGGTCGCTTATGAGCAGTTGGAAGTATAGTAACAAATGGACCATACTGACATTATTATTATTAGATATGATTCTATTAATAATGAGTTGTCATATGGCAAATATAGAAGTGTTTCCATATTGGGAGTTGGACGTTAAAAATCTTTATGTCTAGATTAGAAACTTTTATGCAAGAAGGATGTTCAAAGGAATGTACTTTGAATGTGAGACTTCGTGTCTATGGAATTGTCTTGCAACAATCTCCAATAGAGGACTTTGTAATTTCATTGGCAATAGTCTTTGTGACTTTGGTGCTGCAACATTACGAAAGGATCGATGCATAAAATGTTAGAATCTAACATATTCTATAAGTGGCAAGAATTTGGTATTCTTACACTTGTGGTAAGGATTGGGAATTGTGAAATGAGTGTGATTGAAAATGTTATTCAATTATACTATTTCACAAAGTAAGGACCATAGGAAAACATAGTGTGCATGCTAAGAGCATGGGACAGTTGTTGATATAATTCAAGTAATAAGTTGATTACTCGAAACATTATACAATGAATAATGTGTAATCAATATGGTGACTAAATAAAAGGAGTTTTATTTATACTCAAAAGTTTGGGGCCATATTGGATTCGATTATTATTGTGTTTCACTTTGCATGTTTTGACTTCCTGAATAATAAGATTATTCGAACGTTCCACAGCCGCTCATACTTTGGAAGTAGGTATGAAAGAAGATTGTCATGAATTGGTTGTAGATTGTCTAAAGTGTATTAGACATAGCAAAGGTTTGCTGCAACGTTCATGAGTGCTTACGAATATGATTTGAGCATTGGATTAAACCCACGCTCACTTGGATCGCTTCATGGATTTTATCACGAGTGATTGGTGAGTCGATAATATATTATATTCTTGAAACCGAGATATGTGAGTTGTATCTTGCGAATCGGTTACACATTGATAATATGTAAACTCACCAGTAACTTGGTGTTATAAAACTAATTGTTGTGTGTGATTCGGTGAGCAAGTACAAGCGAGCATTGAGTCAAAGTTTATCCGTTCCTTTTACCCAATGTAGGATAAAAGCGATATTTGTGGGCCCCTCGATGATTTAGTGATGAAAAACATAAAGTGCTCGGCTAGGCCAAGATTGATTTGATTTGTTCACTTAGTCAGTCGTCATAAATCGGAAATCGAGAAACAACACATAGACTGAGAGAATGATTTCAATCCATGTCTCACGTCTATACGATATCTAGAATGGAGGAATATATGATCCCTTATCTAAAGGACGTGTATCTGATAAGATCAGAGTTGACAGCGGCTTTTGAAAGCTACGATTGCTGATCAGGATCTGAAGTCACACGTAGAATAGTTATTAGACTTATCCAAGTGGGAGACTGTTGGATTAGTGTCTAAGCCCATAAGTATTTTGGTATGTACTTGACCCGATTGCGAGCATGGTCCTTTTGAGTTGCCTTCACCAAAGCAACTTCATAGGATGATTTATGGAAAAAAGAGAATAATTATGATTTATTAATATATTATATGAATAATATATTAAGAGAGAAATCATGTTATTTAATTAATAATAGTCAAGAATTAATCAGAATTAATTTTGTGGCTAAAAGACATTAATTAAATAAAGGGGACTAGAACTGTCAATTGTGTGATAGTTGGATATTGGGCTAATGGACTCCATAGAGGATGGAGTGGACAAAATCTATGGGGAAACCCATAGATTTCGTCCAAGGACTCTAAAGGAGGAGTCCATGGGCTGCTTAGGGCAAAAAGTCAGATTAGGGTTTCCTAGTTCAAAACCCTAATAGCCTCACATATTTAAAGACCCCCAGGGCACCAAAAACGTGGTTAAGCTTTTCTTAGGGTTCTTGGACGGTTTTTGGTGCCTCCTTCTCTTCTCCTAAGTCATCATCTTGCTCTTGGTGTTTGTGAGCCATTAGAGGTGTGACACTAAGCTTTCAGAAGCCAATTACAAGAAGGAATTGAGATTGTTATTGCTACATAACAATCAAGGTAAGATCTAAACCCTAATTCATATGTTATTCGATTATTGTATGCTAGATCTAGGGTTTATGGCTTTGGATGATTATTGCATGTTCATTAGACAAACTAGATCCAAAGCTTTAGGGTTTGCATGTACACCATAGGAATGATGTAGTGCTCAAAACCCATCAAATACAAGTTGCATGATTCCAAGTTTCTGGACAATTGAAACTTCGGTGATGATAATCTTTCCTTATTTGGTAAATTATGACACTATCACAAACGAAAGAATCAAATACATATTGCTAAAAAATATATAAACACCAATTTTCACAAATGCCATTGCAAGGAAATATAAATAAGATATAATCAAAATTTCTCTTTATTTATAAAATGCGGAAAACCTTTCCTTGCAATGCAAATTCATATGAAAACTATGTTACTACATATTTCTAAGCAATCTATCATAACTCCTAAGCAGCTCAAAACTATGATCATCGAACCATGCGATCGAAATCCATCTCTTTGCGATCAGACTCGGCCTGCTCTTTCTTTAAGGTTCCTTTCTCTTCTTTGATTCTACAAAACATCAAAATGTAATCTTATCACATCATGTATTAAGAATCTTGAAATAGGAACTTAATAGAGTTAGATAGTGGACTTACCTGAAGCAGAGTCAAACATTTTGACTTTACCATCCTTATGATCTTTCAGGTAGATACGGCAGCTTCGCAACCAATGCCCCTTCTCTTGGCAATAGAAACATATGGACTCTTTGGGAATGGTACACGGGACAATCTCAGACTTAGCCTTTCCCTTTCCCTTGGGAAGAGAAATCTTTTCTGGACTTCCAATGTTTCCAATGTCAATGTCCATGGAAGTTTGGGAAGTAGATCTTCCAATCAAATTTGCTTTACCAGTGCGCCAAATCAATTCTGATTCAGCAGCAATAAGCAAATAGGTAAGATCGATAAGGGACACGTCGCGGTCTGTCATATAGTAGTATTTAACAAACTGACTATACGACTCGGGAAGTGACTGAAGAACGAAGTCAACATCCAACTTCCTTGACACAACAACTCCTAACATTCCCAGCCTGCCAATGTGTGACTTCATCTCCAAGACATGTGTACACACATACCTTCCATCTTGGTGTTGGCTTGCCAATAGGGTTTGAGTGACCTTGAACTTTTCAAGTCATTGAACTTGTGGGTTAGGGAGAATTATTGGAGGAGGTGTAGGAAGTGAAGTTCCACTACAGTACGAAGAAGGGATTAATCTTTCACCTTGATTGGCTTGTGGAATATCTTCTTCATGAGGAAAGCGTTTTCCATAAGATTCGGGAAGACCATAGTTGTCTGACCTAGACATCTATAATGGGAGATATTCAAGTTAGTTTATTTAAGTCCTTAATATAACATCCAAATGAAATATTAAGGCTAGGATCGAACACAATATTCTACAATTCTGAAGAGGGATGCCGTAATCCAATTGTAAAATATTTGAAGGTAGGTAAATGACGATTTACCATGTTCCACCATGAAAAATGAAATTGATTATTAAGTTTTAAATGAATTGAAATTCCTAGATTCTTTGAGATTCATTGAACTTTTCAATGGCATGTTTAAATCTCGATTATGCCCTTCAATTTTGTGACTGGGATGCAAAGGATCACAAACAAGGTGTGAATAATCATGCAAATTAGCTTGGTATACTTAATGTTGCAGATCACCTAATCAATGTGCCGGTTAACCACACACGCTCCATTGATCTATGATTAACATCAAGCCACCCTTTGCCACACACTGTCAGTCCCAGATTAGTGTGCTGGTTAACCACACACGCTCCAATAACGACTTAACTAGGTGCAAAGTGCAATTTCATTGGTTAGCACCAAATTCACATTTTTCCTAAGTAACTAAGATTGGGAATTTATAAGTGTTTAGTTACTTGGTATTTTCATTATACTTTTAATGAAAATTAATGTCCTATCCCACCCGTTCGGCTAACGACCCTCCACCAGTCAAGGAAGCGGTGGGTGAGAGTGGACACCCATTAAACCACCATTTTATAGGCAGTAACTATATACCCCTCCCCCCTTATAGACCGGCTTCGTGAATGAGGCCTACTAACGGTAAGACTGACTTGTCTTATACATATAATATATTAAACTTTTAATTTTATAAAGTATAAGGGTGTATTTTAAACTTTTAAAATACTTGATGGTTTAATCTATTAATAAATTATACTCTTAATTTAATTAAAATTAAACCATATGATTATGAATTTAGTAATACTCTTTTAATTAAACATTTAATTAACTATTAATAAAGTCCATAAGAGTTAATTGAATGTATTCAAAAAACATCAAGATGCTAAATCAAATTAAAACTATTAAATTAATTTTAAGTTATGAACCCATGAGTTACATTTTTGAAAACTTTCAATTACAAGAGTTAAGGATTTCATAATTTGAGACTTTTCAAATACCAAAACTTTAGGGCAAGTTTTATAACTCTTGAAAACTTTTCATTTTCATAACTTATGAAAACTTATGAGTTTTAATGTCATTTTAATGGATGAGACTTTTCATATTCCATAACTTGAGGACAAGTTATGGAAGTCATTAAAAAAACATTTAAATCAGTTTTAACAAATAAAATTATCATATAATTCATGATTGATCTAACTAAACTCATAAGGCAAGATAATTCATATCAACACTTTACAAGCAACTTTGTTTATCATATAACCAACAATTAACATAAAACTTTGACAATTATCTTTTAACCGAAAGAGGATCATCATTACCAAATCAGAAAATACATTTTTTATGATACAAAACATTTATGGTAATGATCTTAAACCAATTCTGGCCAAAAAATCGAAATTCTGCAACCAGAGGCGTCAACTCGCTGAGTGCATGATCATGACTTGTCGAGTTGCCCTTTTACTGAGTGGACTCGTCGAGTCAGCCAATGGACTCGGCGAGTTCATCAGTCAGAGGCCAGAAAATCGATTTTTTCAACTTTGAAAATTAACAAGCATCAAATATAACAGAAAAAAATCCTAGGCTGTGATACCACTGTTGGGTTTTAAGCATTATAACACTCCTATGGTGCACATGCAACCCTATATGCTTTGGATCTATGTTTTCTCTTATTATACATGTATTTTCAATTTTCCAAAGCATACATCCTAAGTAGCTACAATAGAGGATATACAACATAAAAACCAAGTTAGATAAATACTTCTTGATGTAGTTTGTAGTTTTGGCCTTTCAAGAGCTTAGCACCTCAAGTGTGATGCCTTAAATGGTTCACAAACACCATCAACAAAGGAGGACTTTGAGAGAGAGGTTTAGACATTCCAAAATCAATTTCTCTCTTCCTAGAACTCTTAGGTGTGTCGATTTTGGCTAAGGGGTAACATTTATATAGTGTAGGATTCCAAGAGTCACGGGTAAACCCTAATCCATACACTTGGGTTATGATCCATATCTCATGTGGGCTAACTCTTATGGGTACTTACATAAACTTAGCCCATCATAGATCAATAGCCCAAACGATATATATGTCACCGATTTACATAATCAGTCCCCGTTAATTTAATAATCTCTTTTGATCACTAAATTAATTCCAAATTAATTCTTGATCAATAATAATTAAATAATATGATTTCATATTAATATATTATACTTGTAATATATTAATAAATCATAAATAACCTCTTTCTCAAATGTCCATCCTATCAGATTGTTCTGGTGAAGGTAACCCAAATGGACTGTGCTACTATCGGGTCGAGTACATACCAATCATAGTTATGGGATTAGACACCAAATCCAACACTTTAGGGATCCTAATGAACCTTAAAAATGTAAACTTTATAAACATGCATACCTCATGCATTTCTTTTCCCAAATTTAGGTCAAAAGATGCAATATGACTTAGATTTCATGCAAGGTTCCAACATCATCACCACTTGCTAAATCTATGAGATAAAATACTCTTGGGACTTAGAGAAGCCAACCTTTATCTCGTCCAACCATGCAAACTGTATGTAAGGGACCAAAATAGGAAAAAAAACCCTAGATCTGGAGAGAAAAGAACCAAAAGATGGAACTTGATCACTTAAAAGAGCCCAAAGAATGCTCAAGATGTCGATGATGATGTTTGCTTGCTGAATCAACACACTAGACACCTTCTTCTTCTTCTTCAAGCTACCAAAAGGACCAAAATAAGCCAAGAATCACCAAGAGGGTTCAAGGTTAGGGTTTTCTGGCGTTTGAGAGTGATGGAGGTGATGGGTTTTGAGCACTACATCAATCCTATGGTGTGCATGCAAACCCTAAAGCTTTGGATCTAGTTTGTCTAATGAACATGCAATAATCATCCAAAGCTCATAAACCCTAGATCTAGCATATAATAATCGGTATTATCATAATAAAAAGGGTTTAGATATTACCTTGATTGTTATGTAGTAATAACAATCTCAATTCCTCTTGATCTTGACCTTAGAAAGCTTAGTGCCTCAAATGTTGCACCTCTAATGGAGTCACAAACACAATATGCAACAACATGCACAAGGAGAGAGGGAGGAGGCACCAAAAACGTCCTTGGTTTTTTCTTAGAAGGTTAGGCCCCTTTTTTGGCTTGCCAAGGGTTCCTTTTATACTTAGGCTATTAGGGTTATCAAACAAGGAAACCCTAATTTGACTGCTTAAGCTCCAAGCAGCCCATGGACTCCCTCCTTAGAAGCCTTGGACGAATTCTAATGGGTTTCCCCATAGATTTCGTCCACTCTAACTTCTATGGAGTCCATTAGCCCATTTATGCAACTATCTTATAATTACTATATCAGTCCCTAAAGTTTAATTAATCTCTTTTAGCCACAAAATTAATTCCTATTAATTCCTATTAATTCTTAGAAGGTTAGGCCCCTTTTTTGGCTTGCCAAGGGTTCCTTTTATACTTAGGCTATTAGGGTTATCAAACAAGGAAACCCTAATTTGACTGCTTAAGCTCCAAGCAGCCCATGGACTCCCTCCTTAGAAGCCTTGGACGAATTCTAATGGGTTTCCCCATAGATTTCGTCCACTCTAACTTCTATGGAGTCCATTAGCCCTATTATGCAACTATCTTATAATTACTATATCAGTCCCTAAAGTTTAATTAATCTCTTTTAGCCACAAAATTAATTCCTATTAATTCTTAGAAGGTTAGGCCCCTTTTTTGGCTTGCCAAGGGTTCCTTTTATACTTAGGCTATTAGGGTTATCAAACAAGGAAACCCTAATTTGACTGCTTAAGCTCCAAGCAGCCCATGGACTCCCTCCTTAGAAGCCTTGGACGAATTCTAATGGGTTTCCCCATAGATTTCGTCCACTCCAACTTCTATGGAGTCCATTAGCCCATTTATGCAACTATCTTATAATTACTATATCAGTCCCCCAAGTTTAATTAATCTCTTTTAGCCACAAAATTAATTCCTATTAATTCTTGACTAATATTAATTAAACAATATGATTTCTCTTTTAATATATTATTCATATAATATATTAATAAATCATAATTAATCCTTTTTCTCCTTAATTAATCCTATCAGTTGGTATGGTGAAGGCAACCCAAAAGGACCATGCTCACAATCGGGTCAAGCACATACCAAAATAGTTATGGGCTTAGACACCTAATCCAACAGTCTCCCACTTGGATAAGTCTAATAACTAATTTGCATATGACTTCGGAACCTGATCAGCAATCGTAGCTTTCAAAAGCCGCTGTCGAACTCTGATCTTATCAGAAACGTGTCCTTTATATAAGGGATCATATATTCCTCCATTCTAGATATCGTATAGACATGAGACATGGATTATAATCATTCTCTCAGTCTATGTGTTGTTTCCCAATTTCCGATTTATGACGACTGACAATAGACTACAATTGAACACATCAACTTAGTCCCGGATTGGCCAAGTGCTTAGGGGTGTCAACACTAAATCATCGAGGGCCCCACAGATCTCGCTTTTATCCCACTTTGGGCAAAAGGAATGGATAAACTTCGACTCAAATTCTCGCTTCTACCTACTCATCAAATCACACACAACAATATGTTTTATAACACCAAGTTACTGGTGCGTTTACACATTATCAATATGCAACCGACTTGCAGAATACAACTCACCCATCTCGGTTTCAAGAATATAATATATTATCGTCTCACTAATCACTCGTGATAAAATCCATGAAGCGATCCAAGTGAGCGTGGGTTTAATCCAATGCTCACATTCAATGTACATTCCTTTGAATATCCTTCTTGCATAAAAGTTTCTAATCTAGACATAAATTCTTAACGTCAATCTCCTAATATGGAAACATTTCCATATTTACCACACGACAACTCATTATTAATAGAGTCATATCGAATCATAATAATGTCATTATGGTCCATCCATTACTATGCTTCCAACTGCTCACAAGCGACCAATCCTTGGCGAACCTTAGATCGTCCTTGACAGTTGCTTAATTATTTTAGTCAAACCGGTTATAGTCCCTTTTCCCTCTTAATGCCCTAGGCATTTGGAAAATTTTAGAACAATCGAATATTACAGCATATGCAATCGATCCTATACCCGAAGCGTATGGAACACGATTCATAATGAAAAACGTGATACTTTACCAGTTCCTTGCTATAATATTGCCATATATAGAATCCTTTTAAGTTGAATCTTTTCAACATAACATCCATATATGTCCTTTGACTAAATTTGATTAAAATTTTTCGATCCAAGCTTTTAGATTTCGAAACGAAGTATAATATTCTCTCCCTTAATTATAGCAAAACAACTTTTCAATCCCTGCAACTTTGCAAACTGAAACTTTTTTTTCTATAATTAATATTGCTAACATGCAACACTTAAAAATAATAATCATGCTCCCACTAACATGATAATTATATCCATACCAGCATAACATTTATGCTCCCACTAGCTTTGACACGTATTCAGAAAACATTTGGACTTCTAGAAAGCAATACTTATTGACTTCCAAAGTTCATATTTCTAATACGACATGCTTCGATAAGCCTTTATCTAAGCTTCTCAACCTCATACACCTGTCCTTAGATAGCTTATATGTGTGTCTAAACAATTTCAGCACTTATAGCGATAAGTCTTAAATGTTTAAACTAATTGACAAATCTCACAATTTGAACTATGAAGAGGGTTGTCGTAATCATAATCGAATTTGAGAATGCTATTATTACAATTGCTATCTCCTTAAAATCTCTCTTAGTGAAAGCGTTTCCTCACACTCATTTTCATGAATGAGAGAAACCTTATGACACTTAGATTTTTATGGTGTATGTGTTCCTATCCATGTGAATTTTTCATAACCATAATCATAAGATAATGTTTGTGACAAATCCAAATTCTTATGGACAGAACTTGATCATTCTTAATTTCTTGCCATCAAGGGTCCCACCATTGCTTTCAAGTTATTGAGCAGCTCACTTGTACCTATCAATGCACTTTCCATTGATCAGAGTGCCTTGCCCCTATGCAACCCATTGAGAACTCATAGAACTCACATGCATAGTTGACCAAACTGGAATGGCACAGAAACAAGAATATGTCAACACGATAGGTTACAAACCTCAAGTCGTGTGCTAGTGTTTAATAATAGGTTTACTCTTGATTAGTTCTTGAACCTTTTCAAGATCATTTAGACTCCCAATGACCTCTTGACATGTAAGATACTCTTGTCAAGAAACATTTCTTGACAAACAAATATTCAAGAATTAGTGCGGATTCTTATCAAGACAAACACTACACACAATTGGTCTTAGTTGGTCTTTGTCTTATCCAAGACATCACAACTTACCAATTTCAAATGTGCAAGAGTACAAACAATTTTATGCTTCACATTTGATGAGTGTGTTAGAACTTCTTAAGATGTGTCACTCAAGTCACAATCTTGGAGTATGACTCTAAGACTTGTTTTGGAACGAAGTATGACTCATCCTTTTTTATTTAACCATTTCAACAATTTCCGATTCCTCTTCTCAGCCATACTAGTGCACTAAGATTTACTTAGAGGATCAATTGTGATATGGTTTCACAATCAATGAGACAATCATAAAACATGATACAAAAGTACTCTCCCTTCTTTCCAGATTAGAGAAACTTTTATCTTTCTGCCTATTTGATTCTTCTTATTCGTTCGGCCATTCATTGAAACTTTTCAATGATTCAGAATTACACTTAATCTTGTAAGCATAACCACATTTACTAGACTTTTAGTAAATCATGATGAGTAATCTTATCGTTCTTTGTTGTGGACTTGACCAGTGCACAACATTGTGTACCAGTTCTCCTAGTCCTTCACTTGACTCTTTGTCAAGGAATTAGTCTTAATTTTCCAAATATGAAGGTTCTCATTCATCATACAATACAAGTTGCATGATTCCAAGTTTCTGTCCAATTGAAACTCGGGCGACAAGAATCCTTCCTTATTTTGGTAAATTCTCAACATTACCACAAATAACGTAACTAAGCATCATATCCACTTAATATTGCTTATAATAGAAATACACAGGCATCAATTTTCACAAATGACATTGCAAGAAGATATAAATAAGACAAAACTCAAAATTTATTTTATTTATAAAAAAAGGTGCGGAAAACTTGTCCTTACAACACAAATTCAAATGAAAACTATGCTATTTCATATTCCTAAACAATATATCATAACTCTAAAAGTAGTAGCTCCAAAAATCCGATCATCGAATCATGCGATCGAAATCCATTTCTTCGCGATCAGACTCAGCTCACTTCTTCCTTTAAGCTTCCTCTTTTTTCTTCAATCCTACAACACATCAAAATGCAATCTTATCACATCATGTATTAAGAATCTAAAATAGAAAGCTTAATAGAGTTAGATAGTGGATTTTACCTGAAGCAGAGTCATACATCTTGACTCTCCCATCTCTTAGATCTCTCAGGTAGTCAGGGCAGCTTCGTAACCAATGCCCCCTCTTTTGGTAGTAAAAACATATGGATTCTTCTGGAATGGTACACGGGACTATCTCAGACTAAGCCTTTCTCTTGCATAAAGAAAACTTTCTGGACTTCCAATGTTGCCATTTCCCATAGAAGGATGGGACATTGATTTAACAGACAAATTTGCTTGACCAGTGCGCCAAATCATCGCTGATTCAGCAGCAATAAGCAAATAAGTCAAATCAATGAGGGTTACGTCGTGGTCCATCACATAGTACTCTCTAAGAACTCACTATATGATTCGGGAAGTGACTGAAGAACCAAGTCAACAGCCAACTTCCTTGAGACATCGACACCCAACATTCCCAATTTATCAATATGCAACTTCATATCCAAGACATGAGCACATACAGACTTTCCATCTTTGTGTCTTTTTGCCAATAAGGCTTGAGTGACCTTGAACTTTTCAAGTCTTTGAACATGTGGGTCAGGGAGAATTATCGGAGGAGGTAGAGGAAGTGAAACATGATTTCCATTTCCACAATCCAATCGTGGAACATCATCTTCACGTGGAAAACGTTTTCAAACGGATTCAGGAAGACCATAGTTGTCAGACTTTGACATCTATAAAACGGGAGAAATTCAAGTTAGTTGATTGGAATCCTTAATATAACATCCAAATGAAATATCAAGGCTAGGTCCCAACACAATATTCTACAATTTGGAAGAGGGATGCCGTAATCCAAATTGCAGAACATTTGAAGGTAGGTAAATGACGATTTACCAATTTCCACCATGAAAAACGAAAAATTGAAAATTAAGTTTTAAATGAATTGAAACTCCTAGATCTTTTGAGATTCATTGAACTTTTCAATGGCATGTTTAAATATCGAGTGTGCCCTTCGTTTGTGACTGGGATGCCGAGGATCACAAACAAGTTGTGGATAACCATGCAAATATACATGGTGCCCCCAATGTTACAGTCACCTAATCGACGTGCCGGTTAACCACACACGCTCCATCGATCTATGACAAACATCGAGTCACCCTTTTCCACCTTTGCTTAGAGCCTAATTAGTGTGTCGGTTAACCACACATGCTCCACTAACGTCTTAGCAAGGGTACAAAGTGTAATTTCATGGAATAGCACAAACTCCACATTTTTCCTAAAGTAACTAAGATTTGGGAATTTATAAAAAAAATATATATATTTAGTTACTTCGTATTTCATTATACTTATAATGGAAGGTTGTGTCCTATCCTACTCGTTCGGCTAACGACCCTCCACTAGTCAAGAGTGTGGTGGGTAAGAGTGGATACCCAATGGCGGTCATTTTACAGACCGCTTCCTTAAACACCCCTTATAGACCAGCTTCGTGAATGAGGCCTAGGCTCTCATCCAAAGCTCAAAAACCCTAGATCTAGCATATACTAATCGATATTATCGTAATAAAAAGGGTTTAGATATTACCTTGATTGTTATGTAGTAATAACAATCTCAATTCCTCTTGATCTTGACCTTAGAAAGCTTAGTGCCTCAAATGTTGCACCTCTAATGGAGTCACAAACACAATATGCAACAACATGCACAAGGAGAGAGGGAGGAGGCACCAAAAACGTCCTTGGTTTTTTCTTAGAAGGTTAGGCCCCTTTTTTGGTTTGCCAAGGGTTCCTTTTATACTTAGGCTATTAGGGTTATCAAACAAGAAAACCCTAATTTGACTGCTTAAGCTCCAAGCAGGCCATGGACTCCCTCCTTAGAAGCCTTGGACGAATTCTAATGGGTTTCCCCATAGATTTCGTCCACTCCAACTTCTATGGAGTCCATTAGCCCATTTATGCAACTATCTTATAATTACTATATCAGTCCCCCAAGTTTAATTAATCTCTTTTAGCCACAAAATTAATTCCTATTAATTCTTGACTAATATTAATTAAACAATATGATTTCTCTTTTAATATATTATTCATATAATATATTATTAAATCATAATTAATCCTTTTTCTCCTTAATTAATCCTATAAGTTGGTATGGTGAAGGCAACCCAAAAGGACCATGCTCACAATCGGGTCAAGCACATACCAAAATAGTTATGGGCTTAGACACCTAATCCAATAGTCTCCCACTTGGATAAGTCTAATAACTAATTTGCATATGACTTCGGAACCTGATCAGCAATCGTAGCTTTCAAAAGCCGCTGTCGAACTCTGATCTTATCAGAAACGTGTCCTTTATATAAGGGATCATATATTCCTCCATTCTAGATATCGTATAGACATGAGACATGGATTATAATCATTCTCTTAGTCTATGTGTTGTTTCCCAATTTCCGATTTATGACGACTGAAAATAGACTACAATTGAACACATCAACTTAGTCTCGGATTGTCCAAGTGCTTAGGGGTGTCAACACTAAATCATCGAGGGCCCCACAGATCTCGCTTTTATCCCACTTTGGGCAAAAGGAACGGATAAACTTCGACTCAAATTCTCGCTTCTACCTACTCATCAAATCACACACAACAATATGTTTTATAACACCAAGTTACTGGTGCGTTTACACATTATCAATGTGCAACCGACTTGCAGAATACAACTCACCCATCTCGGTTTCAAGAATATAATATATTATCGTCTCACCAATCACTCGTGATAAAATCCATGAAGCGATCCAAGTGAGCATGGGTTTAATCCAATGCTCACATTCAATGTATATTCCTTTGAATATCCTTCTTGCATAAAAGTTTCTAATCTAGACATAAATTATTAACGTCCATCTCCTAATATGGAAACATTTCCATATTTACCACACGACAACTCATTATTAATAGAGTCATATCTAATCATAATAAAGTCATTATGGTCCATCCATTATTATGCTTCCAACTGTTCACAAGCGACCAATCCTTGGCGAACCTTAGATCGTCCTTCACAGTTGCTTAATTATTTTAGTCAAACCGGTTATAGTGCCTTTTCCCTCTTAATGCCCTAGGCATTTGGAAAATTTTAGAACAATCAAATATTACAGCATATGCAATCGATCCTATACCCGAAGCGTATGGAACACGATTCATAATGAAAAACGTGATACTTTACCAGTTCCTTGCTATAATATTGCCATATATAGAATCCTTTTAAGTTGAATCTTTTCAACATAACATCCATATATGTCCTTTGACTAAATTTGATTAAAATTTTTTGATCTAAGCTTTTAGATTTCGAAACGAAGTATAATATTCTCTCCCTTAATTATAGCAAAACAACTTTTCAATCCCTGCAACTTTGTAAACTGAAACTTTTTTTTCTATAATTAATATTGCTAACATGCAACACTTAAAAATAATAATCATGCTCCCACTAACATGATAATTATATCCATACCAGCATAACATTTATGCTCCCACTAGCTTTGACACGTATTCAGAAAACATTTGGACTTCTAGAAAGCAATACTTATTGACTTCCAAAGTTCATATTTCTAATACGACATGCTTCGATAAGCCTTTATCTAAGCTTCTCAACCTCATACACCTTTCCTTAGATAGCTTATATGTGTGTCTAAACAATTTCAGCACTTATAGCGATACGTCTTAAATGTTTAAACTAATTGACAAATCTCACAATTTGAACTATGAAGAGGGTTGTCGTAATCATAATCGAATTTGAGAATGCTATTATTACAACTGCTATCTCCTTAAAATCTCTGTTAGTGAAAGCGTTTCCTCACACTCATTTTCATGAATGAGAGAAACCTTATGACACTTAGATTTTTATGGTGTATGTGTTCCTATCCATGTGAATTTTTCATAACCATAATCATAAGATAATGTTTGTGACAAATCCAAATTCTTATGGACAGAACTTGATCATTCTTAATTTCTTGCCATCAAGGGTCCCACCATTGCTTTCAAGTTATTGAGCAGCTCACTTGTACCTATCAATGCACTTTCCATTGATCAGAGTGCCTTGCCCCTATGCAACCCATTGAGAACTCATAGAACTCACATGCATAGTTGACCAAACTGGAATGGCACAGAAACAAGAATATGTCAACACGATAGGTTACAAACCTCAAGTCGTGTGCTAGTGTTTAATAATAGGTTTACTCTTGATTAGTTCTTGAACCTTTTCAAGATCATTTAGACTCCCAATGACCTCTTGACATGTAAGATACTCTTGTCAAGAAACATTTCTTGACAAACAAATATTCAAGAATTAGTGCGGATTCTTATCAAGACAAACACTACACACAATTGGTCTTAGTTGGTCTTTGTCTTATCCAAGACATCACAACTTACCAATTTCAAATGTGCAAGAGTACAAACAATTTTATGCTTCACATTTGATGAGTGTGTTAGAACTTCTTAAGATGTGTCACTCAAGTCACAATCTTGGAGTATGACTCTAAGACTTGTTTTGGAACGAAGTATGACTCATCCTTTTTTATTTAACCATTTCAACAATTTCCGATTCCTCTTCTCAGCCATACTAGTGCACTAAGATTTACTTAGAGGATCAATTGTGATATGGTTTCACAATCAATGAGACAATCATAAAACATGATACAAAAGTACTCTCCCTTCTTTCCAGATTAGAGAAACTTTTATCTTTCTGCCTATTTGATTCTTCTTATTCGTTCGGCCATTCATTGAAACTTTTCAATGATTCAGAATTACACTTAATCTTGTAAGCATAACCACATTTACTAGACTTTTAGTAAATCATGACGAGTAATCTTATCGTTCTTTGTTGTGGACTTGACCAGTGCACAACATTGTGTACCAGTTCTCCTAGTCCTTCACTTGACTATTTTTCAATGAATTAGTCTTAATTTTCCAAATATGAAGGTTCTCATTCATCATACAATACAAGTTGCATGATTCCAAGTTTCTGTCCAATTGAAACTCGGGCGACAAGAATCCTTCCTTATTTTGGTAAATTCTCAACATTACCACAAATAACGTAACTAAGCATCATATCCACTTAATATTTCTTATAATAGAAATACACAGGCATCAATTTTCACAAATGACATTGCAAGAAGATATAAATAAGACAAAACTCAAAATTTATTTTATTTATAAAAAGGTGCGGAAAACTTGTCCTTACAACGCAAATTCAAATGAAAACTATGCTATTTCATATTCCTAAACAATCTATCATAACTCTAAAAGTAGTAGCTCCAAAAATCCGATCATCGAATCATGCGATCGAAATCCATTTCTTCGCGATCAGACTCAGCTCACTTCTTCCTTTAAGCTTCCTCTTTTTTCTTCAATCCTACAACACATCAAAATGCAATCTTATCACATCATGTATTAAGAATCTAAAATAGAAAGCTTAATAGAGTTAGATAGTGGATTTTACCTGAAGCAGAGTCATACATCTTGACTCTCCCATCTCTTAGATCTCTCAGGTAGTCAGGGCAGCTTCGTAACCAATGCCCCCTCTTTTGGTAGTAAAAACATATGGATTCTTCTGGAATGGTACACGGGACTATCTCAGACTAAGCCTTTCTCTTGCATAAAGAAAACTTTCTGGACTTCCAATGTTGCCATTTCCCATAGAAGGATGGGACATTGATTTAACAGACAAATTTGCTTGACCAGTGCGCCAAATCATCGCTGATTCAGCAGCAATAAGCAAATAAGTCAAATCAATGAGGGTTACGTCGTGGTCCATCACATAATACTCTCTAATGAACTCACTATATGATTCGGGAAGTGACTGAAGAACCAAGTCAACAGCCAACTTAATTGAGACATCGACACCCAACATTCCCAATTTATCAATATGCAACTTCATATCCAAGACATGAGCACATACAGACTTTCCATCTTTGTGTCTTTTTGCCAATAGGGCTTGAGTGACCTTGAACTTTTCAAGTCTTTGAACACGTGGGTCAGGGAGAATTATCGGAGGAGGTAGAGGAAGTGAAACATGATTTCCATTTCCACAATCCAATCGTGGAACATCATCTTCACGTGGAAAACGTTTTCAAACGGATTCAGGAAGACCATAGTTGTCAGACTTTGACATCTACAAAACGGGAGAAATTCAAGTTAGTTGATTGGAATCCTTAATATAACGTCCAAATGAAATATCAAGGCTAGGTCCCAACACAATATTCTACAATTTGGAAGAGGGATGCCGTAATCCAAATTGCAGAACATTTGAAGGTAGGTAAATGACGATTTACCAATTTCCACCATGAAAAACGAAAAATTGAAAATTAAGTTTTAAATGAATTGAAACTCCTAGATCTTTTGAGATTCATTGAACTTTTCAATGGCATGTTTAAATATCGAGTGTGCCCTTCGTTTGTAACTGGGATGCCGAGGATCACAAACAAGTTGTGGATAACCATGCAAATATACATGGTGCCCCCAATGTTACAGTCACCTAATCGACGTGCCGGTTAACCACACACGCTCCATCGATCTATGACAAACATTGAGTCAGCCTTTTCCACCTTTGCTTAGAGCCTAATTAGTGTGTCGGTTAACCACACACGCTCCACTAACGTCTTAGCAAGGGTACAAAGTGTAATTTCATGGAATAGCACCAACTCCACATTTTTCCTAAAGTAACTAAGATTTGGGAATTTATAAAAAAAATATATATTTAGTTACTTCGTATTTCATTATACTTATAATGGAAGGTTGTGTCCTATCCTACCCGTTCGGCTAACGACCCTCCACTAGTCAAGAGTGCGGTGGGTAAGAGTGGATACCCAATGGCGGTCATTTTACAGACCGCTTCCTTAAACACCCCTTATAGACCAGCTTCGTGAATGAGGCCTAGGCTCTCATCCAAAGCTCAAAAACCCTAGATCTAGCATATAATAATCGATATTATCGTAATAAAAAGGGTTTAGATATTACCTTGATTGTTATGTAGTAATAACAATCTCAATTCCTCTTGATCTTGACCTTAGAAAGCTTAGTGCCTCAAATGTTGCACCTCTAATGGAGTCACAAACACAATATGCAACAACATGCACAAGGAGAGAGGGAGGAGGCACCAAAAACGTCCTTGGTTTTTTCTTAGAAGGTTAGGCCCCTTTTTTGGTTTGCCAAGGGTTCCTTTTATACTTAGGCTATTAGGGTTATCAAACAAGAAGACCCTAATTTGACTGCTTAAGCTCCAAGCAGGCCATGGACTCCCTCCTTAGAAGCCTTGGACGAATTCTAATGGGTTTCCCCATAGATTTCGTCCACTCCAACTTCTATGGAGTCCATTAGCCCATTTATGCAACTATCTTATAATTACTATATCAGTCCCCCAAGTTTAATTAATCTCTTTTAGCCACAAAATTAATTCCTATTAATTCTTGACTAATATTAATTAAACAATATGATTTCTCTTTTAATATATTATTCATATAATATATTAATAAATCATAATTTATCCTTTTTCTCCTTAATTAATCCTATCAGTTGGTATGGTGAAGGCAACCCAAAAGGACCATGCTCACAATCGGGTCAAGCACATACCAAAATAGTTATGGGCTTAGACACCTAATCCAACAGTCTCCCACTTGGATAAGTCTAATAACTAATTTGCATATGACTTCGGAACCTGATCAGCAATCGTAGCTTTCAAAAGTCGCTGTCGAACTCTGATCTTATCAGAAACGTGTCCTTTATATAAGGGATCATATATTCCTCCATTCTAGATATCGTATAGACATGAGACATGGATTATAATCATTCTCTCAGTCTATGTGTTGTTTCCCAATTTCCGATTTATGACGACTGACAATAGACTACAATTGAACACATCAACTTAGTCCCGGATTGGCCAAGTGCTTAGGGGTGTCAACACTAAATCATCGAGGGCCCCACAGATCTCGCTTTTATCCCACTTTGGGCAAAAGTAACGGATAAACTTCGACTCAAATTCTCGCTTCTACATACTCATCAAATCACACACAACAATATGTTTTACAACACCAAGTTACTGGTGCGTTTACACATTATCAATGTGCAACCGACTTGCAGAATACAACTCACCCATCTCGGTTTCAAGAATATAATATATTATCGTCTCACCAATCACTCATGATAAAATCCAAGAAGCGATCCAAGTGAACGTGGGTTTAATCCAATGCTCACATTCAATGTACATTCCTTTGAATATCCTTCTTGCATAAAAGTTTCTAATCTAGACATAAATTCTTAACGTTCATCTCCCAATATGGAAACATTTCCATATTTACCACACGACAACTCATTATTAATAGAGTCATATCTAATCATAATAATGTCATTATGGTCCATCCATTACTATGCTTCCAACTGTTCACAAGCGACCAATCCTTGGCGAACCTTAGATCGTCCTTGACAGTTGCTTAATTATTTTAGTCAAACCGGTTATAGTCCCTTTTCCCTCTTAATGCCCTAGGCATTTGGAAAATTTTAGAACAATTGAATATTACAGCATATGCAATCGATCCTATACCCGAAGCGTATGGAACACGATTCATAATGAAAAACGTGATACTTTACTAGTTCCTTGCTATAATATTGCCGTATATAGAATCCTTTTAAGTTGAATCTTTTCAACATAACATCCATATATGTCCTTTGACTAAATTTGATTAAAATTTTTCGATCCAAGCTTTTAGATTTCGAAACGAAGTATTATATTCTCTCCCTTAATTATAGCAAAACAACTTTTCAATCCCTGCAACTTTGCAAACTGAAACTTTTTTTTTCTATAATTAATATTGCTAACATGCAACACTTAAAAATAATAATCATGCTCCCACTAACATGATAATTATATCCATACCAGCATAACATTTATGCTCCCACTAGCTTTGACACGTATTCAGAAAACATTTGGACTTCTAGAAAGCAATACTTATTGACTTCCAAAGTTCATATTTCTAATACGACTTGCTTCGCTAAGCCTTTATCTAAGCTTCTCAACCTCATACACCTTTCCTTAGATAGCTTATATGTGTGTCTAAACAATTTCAGCACTTATAGCGATAAGTCTTAAATGTTTAAACTAATTGACAAATCTCACAATTTGAACTATGAAGAGGGTTGTCGTAATCATAATCGAATTTGAGAATGCTATTATTACAATTGCTATCTCCTTAAAATCTCTCTTAGTGAAAGCGTTTCCTCACACTCATTTTCATGAATGAGAGAAACCTTATGACACTTAGATTTTTATGGTGTATGTGTTCCTATCCATGTGAATTTTTCATAACCATAATCATAAGATAATGTTTGTGACAAATCCAAATTCTTATGGACAGAACTTGATCATTCTTAATTTCTTGCCATCAAGGGTCCCACCATTGCTTTCAAGTTATTGAGCAGCTCACTTGTACCTATCAATGCACTTTCCATTGATCAGAGTGCCTTGCCCCTATGCAACCCATTGAGAACTCATAGAACTCACATGCATAGTTGACCAAACTGGAATGGCACAGAAACAAGAATATGTCAACACGATAGGTTACAAACCTCAAGTCGTGTGCTAGTGTTTAATAATATGTTTACTCTTGATTAGTTCTTGAACCTTTTTAAGATCATTTAGATTCCCAATGACCTCTTGACATGTAAGATACTCTTGTCAAGAAACATTTCTTGACAAACAAATATTCAAGAATTAGTGCGGATTCTTATTAAGACAAACACTACACACAATTGGTCTTAGTTGGTCTTTGTCTTATCCAAGACATCACAACTTACCAATTTCAAATGTGCAAGAGTACAAACAATTTTATGCTTCACATTTGATGAGTGTGTTAGAACTTCTTAAGATGTATCACTCAAGTCACAATCTTGGAGTATGACTCTAAGACTTGTTTTGGAACGAAGTATGACTCATCCTTTTTTATTTAACCATTTCAACAATTTCCGATTCCTCTTCTCAGCCATACTAGTGCACTAAGATTTACTTAGAGGATCAATTGTGATATGGTTTCACAATCAATGAGACAATCATAAAACATGATACAAAAGTACTCTCCCTTCTTTCCAGATTAGAGAAACTTTTATCTTTCTGCCTATTTGATTCTTCTTATTCGTTCGGCCATTCATTGAAACTTTTCAATGATTCAGAATTACACTTAATCTTGTCAGCATAACCATATTTACTAGACTTTTAGTAAATCATGACGAGTAATCTTATCGTTCTTTGTGGTGGACTTGACCAGTGCACAACATTGTGTACCAGTTCTCCTAGTCCTTCACTTGACTCTTTGTCAAGGAATTAGTCTTAATTTTCCAAATATGAAGGTTCTCATTCATCATACAATACAAGTTGCATGATTCCAAGTTTCTGTCCAATTGAAACTCGGGCGACAAGAATCCTTCCTTATTTTGGTAAATTCTCAACATTACCACAAATAACGTAACTAAGCATCATATCCACTTAATATTGCTTATAATAGAAATACACAGGCATCAATTTTCACAAATGACATTGCAAGAAGATATAAATAAGACAAAACTCAAAATTTATTTTATTTATAAAAAGGTGCGGAAAACTTGTCCTTACAACGCAAATTCAAATGAAAACTATGTTATTTCATATTCCTAAACAATCTATCATAACTCTAAAAGTAGTAGCTCCAAAAATCCGATCATCGAATCATGCGATCGAAATCCATTTCTTCGCGATCAGACTCAGCTCACCTCTTCCTTTAAGCTTCCTCTTTTTTCTTCAATCCTACAACACATCAAAATGCAATCTTATCACATCATGTATTAAGAATCTAAAATAGAAAGCTTAATAGAGTTAGATAATGGATTTTACCTGAAGCAGAGTCATACATCTTGACTCTCCCATCTCTTAGATCTCTCAGGTAGTCAGGGCAGCTTCGTAACCAATGCCCCCTCTTTTGGTAGTAAAAACATATGGATTCTTCTGGAATGGTACACGGGACTATCTCAGACTAAGCCTTTCTCTTGCATAAAGAAAACTTTCTGGACTTCCAATGTTGCCATTTCCCATAGAAGGATGGGACATTGATTTAACAGACAAATTTGCTTGACCAGTGCGTCAAATCATCGCTGATTCAGCAGCAATAAGCAAATAAGTCAAATCAATGAGGGTTACGTCGTGGTCCATCACATAGTACTCTCTAATGAACTCACTATATGATTCGGGAAGTGACTGAAGAACCAAGTCAACAGCCAACTTCCTTGAGACATCGACACCCAACATTCCCAATTTATCAATATGCAACTTCATATCCAAGACATGAGCACATACAGACTTTCCATCTTTGTGTCTTTTTGCCAATAGGGCTTGAGTGACCTTGAACTTTTCAAGTCTTTGAACACGTGGGTCAGGGAGAATTATCGGAGGAGGTAGAGGAAGTGAAACATGATTTCCATTTCCACAATCCAATCGTGGAACATCATCTTCACGTGGAAAACGTTTTCAAACGGATTCAGGAAGACCATAGTTGTCAGACTTTGACATCTACAAAACGGGAGAAATTCAAGTTAGTTGATTGGAATCCTTAATATAACATCCAAATGAAATATCAAGGCTAGGTCCCAACACAATATTCTGCAATTTGGAAGAGGGATGCCGTAATCCAAATTGCAGAACATTTGAAGGTAGGTAAATGACGATTTACCAATTTCCACCATGAAAAACGAAAAATTGAAAATTAAGTTTTAAATGAATTGAAACTCCTAGATCTTTTGAGATTCATTGAACTTTTCAATGGCATGTTTAAATATCGAGTGTGCTCTTCGTTTGTGACTGGGATGCCGAGGATCACAAACAAGTTGTGGATAACCATGCAAATATACATGGTGCCCCCAATGTTACAGTCACCTAATCGACGTGCCGGCTAACCACACACGCTCCATCGATCTATGACAAACATCGAGTCACCCTTTTCCACCTTTGCTTAGAGCCTAATTAGTGTGTCGGTTAACCACACACGCTCCACTAACGTCTTAGCAAGGGTACAAAGTGTAATTTCATGGAATAGCACCAACTCCACATTTTTCCTAAAGTAACTAAGATTTGGGAATTTATAAAAAAAATATATATTTAGTTATTTCGTATTTCATTATACTTATAATGGAAGGTTGTGTCTTATCCTACCCGTTCGGCTAACGACCCTCCATTAGTTAAGAGTGCGGTGGGTAAGAGTGGATACCCAATGGCGGTCATTTTACAGACCGCTTCCTTAAACACCCCTTATAGACCAGCTTCGTGAATGAGGCCTAGGCTCTCATCCAAAGCTCAAAAACCCTAGATCTAGCATATAATAATCGATATTATCGTAATAAAAAGGGTTTAGATATTACCTTGATTGTTATGTAGTAATAACAATCTCAATTCCTCTTGATCTTGACCTTAGAAAGCTTAGTGCCTCAAATGTTGCACCTCTAATGGAGTCACAAACACCATATGCAACAAGATGAACAAGGAGAGAGGGAGGAGGCACCAAAAACGTCCTAGGGTTTTTGTTAGAAGGTTAGGCCCGTTTTTTGGCTTGCCAAGGGTTCCTTTTATACTGAGGCTATTAGGGTCATCAAACAAGGAAACCTTAATTTGACTGCTTAAGCTCCAAGCAGCCCATGGACTCCCTCCTTAGAAGCCTTGGACGAATTCTAATGGGTTTCCCCATAGATTTCGTCCACTCCAACTTCTATGGAGTCCATTAGCCCATTTATGCAACTATCTTATAATTACAATATCCGACCCCCAAGTTTAATTAATCTATTTTAGCCACAAAATTTAATTCTTATTAATTCTTGACTAATATTAATTAAACAATATGATTTCTCGTTTAATATATTATTCATATAATATATTAATAAATCATAATTAATCATTTTTATCCTTAATTCATCCTATCAGTTGCTATGGTGAAGGCAACCCAAAAGGACCATGCTCACAATCGGGTCAAGCAAATACCAAAATAGTTATGGGCTTAGACACCTAATCCAACAGGAGGCTGATAAGGAACCCTAGATTCAAGCTAATGGGGTTTAAATATGAAGGAAATCTTAAATGATCATGAGCTTGGGCCAGAACAGATGCCATGACATTGCCATACCGTCGCCACGCTGTGCCAGTCATTAAAGATGTGCGACTCCAAAATGAATTGCCACATTGTGGTGATACCTTCACCACGTCGTGGCCAACCAAAATTTCAAACTTTAAATTATATTTATAAAATCGATGCATTGGAAATTCGGATGTTACAAGTCTTTCCCACTTAAATTAAATTTGTTCCTCGAAATTATTCCTTACAACCCTCTTTATTACAGCGCCTGATCCCGTGCGGACTTTTCTGAATGCAAAAAAAAAAAGAATTGGGATATCATCTCACATAAACAACCATCTTCTGATACAGCTACCGAAACCCAATCTTACTGGATTTTGCATGCCTTGGAGAAGGGACGAACCTTAACGACAAGGAGAAAATTTTGGTTAATCTTCCGAAAACTAGAAACCTGATTCCATGATCAACTCCTAAGTAGACAGAATCCTTTAAACCATGACCATAATTACTCAAATCCGTAATCCAAAATGAGTAAAAATCTCTCCGACCCCGAATTATCACACTGATACTAAGAAACGAAAATCCTGACAATTTGTCGATGCTGAAATCCTTGCTCTTCGAATGCAAAGGCGACCCTCACACAAGTTACAATTATTGGTGCCAAACCATCATACGAATCATATCCTACTAACCAACATTCATATTTATGATCTATTTGAGATCTCCTGACTTCATGCTAACGTTCTACCAAACTGGGATGCCAAATCCTTAACCGCTTGTTGAGACTGACAACCTCTCACACTGCCGCACAACTATACTTTGCCCAAGAGTTCAACTGATAAGGGCTACCCTAGCCTATTTTCCATACGGGTCCAACCCACATATCGATGAGCTTCCCTACTCCACACGTGTTGTAACGTCCCATTATGCCAGACTCTACTGGATCCCACCCTCATGATTCATACACCTACTAAGTCACGATACATTGTGGCATCATCTAATCCTCTAGAACACTTAAGATCATAGATCACACCAATCTTGACATCATCCCATCACTGGTCCAGAGACTTATGACTAACACCACATGCCCTAAGCATATCTTCAAATGTCGGAATGTGTTGGGTCTAAATTTGGTTTATACTTTGATTTTCTAGGAAAATATATTTTTATGTAATTTTGTATGTGTTTGCGGTTTGTGTGTATGTCCGTACATGGGTGTACGGCCGTACACCCGTGTACGACCCATATCTCATATATAAAGTAGCAGAGGATGAGGGCAAGGAGAAAAGAACTAATTCTAGTTCCGCAAAGTCTGATGACTCAAATTTCTTTGATATTTTTGATGATTTGTTTGATTATCCTGATGTTCTTGTTCCTAGCACATCCACTCCACCCTCACCAGTCACACAACCTGCTGTTGAGAAATACAGGCCATCAATTCAAGCTAAACAGAGTGCCTGTTGCAAGTGTGCTTGTAGGAACAATCAGAAACGAGGCAAGGACACGCCATCAGCGGCAGGAAGAAACAACTTCCCAGTGAAGAAAAAGACTTGCTTTCACTGTGGAACACCTGGACACATTGCCAGAAATTGTCCTAATCACGCATACGTTCCCTACTATGCACAAGGCTGGCAGAACACGCCAAGAGGGAGATAATTCAACAGAAACCCCTCAAGGTCACGTTCAGACAATGGCGACTGGAATGCCACGAAGGGCAAGAGTTCAACTCCCAAGGCCAAGAAATCAACTCCCAACAACAAGAAGGGTATGTCGACCAAGAAGTCCAATCCAAGAGATGCTCCAGCGAAATCAAGATCAGTTAGATCAAAGTCATCTCAACGATCAGATTCCAGTTCAAAAGCAAGTGACGAGGCACCCATCGGATCGAAAAAGAAATGGGTTAAACCCAACTACAAATGGGTACCAAAGGTTCACTCTCCCAAATCATCTAATGATTCTAATATTTCTACATCTTCTGTTTGTGATAAGCAGGATATGTCGTGGGAGAGAGTACCTTGCAAAGATGAAAAGGGTCGACCCAGTTTCAAAATGGACTGGGTTCCAAAGACCAACTGATCCCGCTCTGTGTCGGAGCAGCTATGGAGGCATATCATTAGACTTTGGTTTGTTGGTAGTGGTTGTACCTGACACATTATATGGGGACATCTCTCAACTGTACAACACTCAGAACTTTGTTTGAGAGTATGTGTCTGTTGCGGGAAAGGAAAGAAAGGAAGAAAGGAAGGGATCACTCATGGGGTTAGTGCTTAACAACATGAAGAATTTTCGGATCTGTTCTGAGACTACGCGTGCTGTTCTCAGACCTTCTAGATGCAAATTCAATCGGTGAATTACGGTTTGCGTTTTCTTCTCTATACTCCTGAGTTTATCTTACTCTGATTCGTTTTAAAGACAATCTTTTATAGTTTTCGTTGGTAGGTATTGTTTGGGAAGTGATATCAAGAAAGTGATAACGGACAGTCTAAGCATGTGTAAGGGACTGAATCTGAATTGTCTAGACTCTGCGTTCAATGTGCTGGTAGGCTCGAAGGATTTGACAGTGTGGATTTAGATAGGATTGTTTGGACTGACCATACGACGCTCGGGTAGATTGATCAGTGAGATAAACACGGGAACCTACAGGATACACTAAATTAATACGCATCTAGAACTGTGGCTTAAATTTTCCTTGATGTACGGACTTATGTCCTTAATTCTGGTTCTGATAGGGCGACTGGGGGGTTCCGATAAAGTAGGTCTGTAGAAATTATTTTCTTGCTTTCTATCTGTCAGTCATATGTTGCTTCCTTTGCGTGATTGGAACATATCTGACCTGGATTGCAACATATGCAACTCTAATTCTACGCACCTCCTTATCTATGAAATTCTTTCTATCTGTTTGCCATATGCTGTCCCCTCTGCGTGATCGGAAGATCCGACCTGGGACACAACATATGCAACATTCTACCTCTTAATCCCTCTATCTCTGTTAGTCATATGTTGTTCCCTCTGTGTGATTGGAAGACATCCGACCTGGGATACAACATATACACTTCTATATCTGACTTCTTTCTTAATGATTGAATACTCACCTAAAGTAAGGAGTTCTTTGGAAGTTCTTGATTACCGGGTTATATCGGAAAGTGGGAAACACGTTCTAGTACATCTAAAATTGAACCATTTAATAGGTTGTCTGTAGATCTTGCTGCTTAATTTAAGTGGACAACAATATCCTTGCTCGTCGTCAGCTAAATGTCCATTTAGGAATATATATCACAATGACTTGTCACTTATAATCTGTCCCAATTGTCAACATCCTTTGTGTTTAAGTGGACCATAATACCAGTGATTGACCAGATCTAGACATGCAGGCGCTTGCATGTCTAGATCTGGTCAATCACCGGTATTGTGGTCCACTTAAATACAAAGTATGTTGACAATTTGGACAGATTATAAGTGACAAGTCATTGTGATATATATTCCTAAATGGACATTTAGCTGACGACGACCAAGGATATTGTTGTCCACTTAAATTAAGAAGCAAGATCTACAGACAACCTCTAAATGCTTCAATTTTAGTTGCACTAGAACGTGTTTCCCACTTCTTGGCCGGCATTCCCTTCTTGCTCTTGGGAGTTGGATTCTTGCCCTTCATGGCATTCCAGTCCCCATTGTCTGAACGTGACCTTGAGGGGTTTCTTTTGGGGTATCTCCCTCTTGGTGCGTTTTGCCACTCTTGTGCATAGTAGGGAACATATGCTCGATTAGGACAATTTCGGGCAATGTGTCCAGGTGTTCCACAGTGAAAGCAAGTATTTTTCTTCACTGGGAAGTTGTTTCTTCCTGCCCCTGGTGGCGTGTCCTTGCCTTGTCTCTGATTTTTCCCACAAGCACACTTGCAGCAAGTCGGCTGTTTCACTTGGTTTGGTGGCCTGTACTTCTCAACGACAGGTTGATCAGAAGCAACAGATTCAGAGTTCAAGGAGACATTGGTTTGTTCAACAGTTTTCTCCTTGTTCTCATCTTCCGTTACATTACCTGCACAAGAAGTAGAAGCATTAGAATCGTTCAGCTCAATACTTTCTGGCGCATCCACGGCAGAATTATCAAAGATATCATCAAATATATCGAAAAAATTTAAGTCTTCAGACTTTGACACAATTTTATTATCAGACACACTCTCTTCAGCTGCTTGCTTTGATTGACTTAAAGATTGATCTGCATGGGAAGTAGAAACATTAGTATTTTCAATATTAATACTACCTCCCGACACAAATCCATATTTAAGAAAATGCTCTCTATCCATTTCCTCTTTTGACAAAGGGACATTAGTATAGGTATGATTAAAAGGAGGAGGCACTTTGTCATATCCTAAACCCTTGGACTGATTCTATTTAAATTTGAAATTGGTTTCTATCATTGATTCAACTACTTCACTTGACACATCAAATATTCTAAAAGTAAAATCTGCATTTTCAAATTTGTTTTTTAATGTGTCAAGATCAGCAGTTGCCTCAGCAAGTTGTTCAGTTACATATCTATAATGTGTACTCTTAATACTATACTCTTCCTGAAGTTTTCTAAAGTCCTTGGTTTTTGCTTCTAATTCAGCCTTCAGGGGTTTCT
Organism: Lactuca virosa; assembly: GCF_052849685.1. NCBI lineage: Eukaryota > Viridiplantae > Streptophyta > Magnoliopsida > Asterales > Asteraceae > Lactuca > Lactuca virosa. The sequence continues at coordinate 39,468,728 of NC_136428.1, forward strand.
GTCCTTTTCTAAGTTGATACCCTTCATATTTCAAGTCCTCGTTCTCTCTACGTAATAATTTTATATGCTCAAGAAGATTTTTAACATTATCAATGCATGTTTGAGAACAAGAAATTTCATTGACTTTGGTTTTTGAAGAACTCATTGTTTACCAAAAAAATCCTTCGACTAAAAACTCAAAAGTCAACCTTAAAAGTCAAATTTAAAAAGTCAAACCTAAAAGTCAAACTTAAAAGTCAAACCGAAAAGCTAAATTTGAAAATTTAAAAGTTAAACGAAAAAGTCAAAGTTTAAAGTCAAAGGTCAAACTTGAAGTCAAAGGACAAACTTTAAAATTCAAAGTCAAAATTTTAAGGAAAAAGTCAAAATTAAAAGTAAAAAATTAAAAACTGAAATTTTTTTGTTGAAAAAGTAATTTAAAAATAAAAGAAATTGATTTTGGGGTTAAAAGTGTTAAATTTGCGAAAGTGGGTGCGAAAGAGAGTCCTTTTGAATTAAATCTGGGAGGAAAAGAACATTAGGGATGCTAGAGGAATTGGTAAGCCGTTGAGCTCAGTTGGGAGGAGACCCTGGTTCGATCCCCGGCACCTCCAAAAATCTGATTGTTTTTTTTATATGAGCGCTGCTGCGAGGACTTCTGCTGCTGAACGAAGCGTGATGCGAAGCGAGGACGAGAACGAAGCCATGCGATGCGAGGCTGGGAACGAGACGAAGACCGCACACCGAGCCGCACACCCAACCGTACACTCCGAGCCCTACACCGAGCCAGCAGTACACTCCGAGCCGCACACCTTCAACTGGCCGTACACCTTCAACTGGCCGCACCCGCACACCTTAAATCAGATCGCGAAAAAAACGACGTTTTTCACCATTTTTGCTCCAAAACTCGATCAAAAACTCGTTTTTATGAAAAACGCGAAGAACAAACCCCCCCTAATTTTTAGAGATCTATCCAAAAACGCAAAAATCTTTCAAAAATACGATCAAATAAGCTCCAGATCTGACAAAATTGATTGATACAACCCAAGCTCTGATACCAGTTGTAAGTCCCCAATCTGCTTGTGTATCAATCAGATCCGTTTGATGGTGCGGAATCTCAATCAAAAGGATGATGCCAGATCAATAGAAGAGAAGAAGAAGAATAATAACTTGAATCTTGAATGTATTGAAGATATGAATGATGCTCCTTACACAAGATTCTCTCACACACACTATTCTTTTCTCTCTAGTTTCTCTCTCTAGAACATGCTCCTCTTCTCTAGCCCCTCACTCCTTCTCTCTAGCCTTCTACTCCTTACACATGCACTCCTCACCTTATATATAGGATCACCAGCCGTACACCCGTGTACGACCGTACACAGGAGTACGGCTGTACACAAATACACAAAAACTACATAAAAATATATTTTCCTAGAAAAGCAAAGTATAAACCAAATTTAGACCCAACAGAATGGTTCGCTCACCCAAGATAACCTAAGCAAATGGACCTCAACCACGGATCTCACCCACCCTATTATAGTCTAACAGGCCTCGTGATGGGTTTTGAGAATTCTAACACTCCTATGGTGTGCATGCAACCCTACAAACCTTGGATCTATGTTTTCTCTATTATACATGCAAATATTTATTTTCCAAGGTTTCATCCTAATAAGCATGTGATTGGGGTACATGTAATATAAAACTAGTAGAATGACATACCTTTCTTGTTGCTTGGATTCCTTAGGACCTTGTGAGCCTAGCACCCCGAATGTGATGCCTCAAATTCTTTACACAACTCCACAACTCTTGGAATAACTTGAGAGAAGTACACTTGTGCTCAAATTCGCCTAGCCCTCCTTTCTTATGTCTTAGTTGCCAATTTTGCTCCATATGAGGTTCTTTATATAGTGTGTCACATGTAGGGTTACACCATGTAAACCCTAATGTGCATGGCTTTTCATTTCCCCCATGATCCATGGGTTTTAACCTCAATGGAGCATCCATGGAGCACCTAATGGGACCTAGCCCAATCTAGTGAATCATGGATCATAAGACCACTATATAAGAATGAATGATTTACATAATCAATCCCCATATATTTAATTAGTCTCTTTTGATCACAAAATAAATTCCAAATTAATTCTTGATCAATACTAATTAAATAATATGATTTCATATTAATATATTAGAACTTATAATATATTAACAAATCATAAGTGTCCTTTTCTCATTTTGTCTATCCAATTGTTGCGATGCCATGCAACCCAAATGGACCATGCCAAGCCGGCTCAAGTACATACTAAATATTGTTATCGACTTAGACACCTTATCCAACAGTCTCACACTTGGATAAGTCTAATAACTATAGTTACAGGTATGACTTCAGGATTCGACCAGCAATCGTAGCTCTTTCAAAGTCTCGCGGAACTAGGATAATGCGCCATTTAAGATAAGTGATAATATAATCCTCTGTTCAAGATATCAGCCGGACAAATACATGGAACAACGTCATACTTATTGTCCAGCAGTTTGTTTCCCGATTTCCGATTTGTTTGACATAGAACTTAATCGAACACATCAATTCAGTTCTGACCGGGCCCGACACATAAGTCAAAACAAAATCATCGAGGGGCCCAAGATATCGCTTTTAATCCTCCAAGGACTAAAAGGAATAGATAAACTTCGACTCATATTCTTGTACTAACTAATCATCAAATTATACACAACAACACGTTTTATAACATCAAGTTACTGATGCGTTTTCGTACTATCAATGTACAACCAACTCATAGTCAACAACTCATATCTCTTGGTTTGAAGACATATATGATATTACTGTCTCATGATCATTCGAGATAAATTCTATGAAGTGATACAAGTGAGCGTAGGTTGAATCCAATACTCAGAACTTATGAGCACTCATGAATGTTGCAGCAACAATTGCTATGTCTAATACAATTCAGACAAATCTACAAACCCAATTCATGACAGTCTTATTTCAATACCTACTTCCAAAGTATGATCTACTGTGGATAGTTTGAATAATATGATATACCATAACATAATTATTCTGGAAGTCAAAACATGCAAAATGAAACAATAGTAAATTATTGACACAAGACAGTACCATACTAGTAAATAAAAACACCTTTTATTTAAACATCAAATGTCAATTACATTTCAACTATTACAAGTTTCGAAAGCAATCTAATTACTAAAACTAAAATCATCCTTCAGCCCAATGCACCTCACATGCTGTAAATGCTTAACCCTACACAGTCCCTTCGTGAGGGGATCTGATGGGTTCTCATCCGATGATACCCTCTTTGCCACGAGGAGTCCTTCTTCTACTCGATGTCTAATGAAGTGGTATTTTCTGTCGATATGCCTGGATCTGCCTTGATCCCTTGGTTCCTTGGCTAAGGCAACTGCACTCTCATTATCACAGAAAATCTCCATAGGCTCCTTTATAGGTGGTACAACTCCAAGGTCTCCAATGAAGTTCTTCAGCCATATAGCCTCCTTCTCCGCCTCGCTTGCTGCTATGTACTCTGATTCGCAAGTTCAATCAGCTACTGTCTCCTGCTTGGAACTTTTCCAAGTAATTGCTCCTCCATTTAGGGTAAAGACCCAGCCCGACTGAGAGCGAAAATTATCCATATCAGTCTGGAAGCTAGCATCACTATACCCCACTACTCTCAAGTCATCACTCCTACCAAGGGTAAGGACCCGGTCTCTAGTCCTCCGCATGTACTTGAGAATGTTCTTCACCATAGTCCAGTGAGCCTTGCCCGGATTCCCTTGATATCTGCTGACCATGCTTAAAGCAAAGCCCACATCAGGGCGAGTAGTATGTCATCCACATACAGTACCAAAAAGCTAACTATACTCCCACTAGCCTTAACATATACAAATGACTCATCCTCGCTCCTCGAAAAGCCAAACTTTTTGACTTTCTCATCGAAACAAAGATTCCATCTGCGAGATGCTTGTTTTAATCCATAGATGGATTTCTCAAGCTTACACACTCTATTAGGGTACTTTGCATCAACAAAACCCTCTGGCTGACTCATGTAAACATCCTCAGCCAACTTTCCATTAAGGAAAGTGGTTTTGACATCCATTTGCCATATTTCATAATCATGAAATCCAGCTATGGCTAGCATAACCCTAATACACTTAATCTTTGCTACTGGTGAGAAGGTTTCATCATAATCAACTCCCAGAGTTTGAGTAAAACCCTTCGCAACCAGTCGCGCTTTATAAATGTGTACATTCCCATCCATGTAGGTCTTCTTCTTGATGATCCAATTGCACCCGACTATCTTACGACCCGGTACATTGTCTACCAAGTTCCAAACTTGATTGTCATACATGGACTGAATCTCACTGTCCATAGCCTCCTTCCATTTGGCAGATTCAAGGCCTGCCATGGCTTCCTTAAAGTTGTTAGGCTCATCCAAATTTACCAGTGTACTATCACTGATAAATGCATCACCTTCCGCAGTAATATGGAAACCATAGTAATGCTCAGGTGGATTCCTAACTCTTGTGGAACGCCTCAGAGGTACGGACTCATCAATCGGCTTAACAGGAGTTTACTCCTCAGGTTGATTGCTAGTGTTTGAGGTTCCTTCACCGCTTGAATCTTGAAGTTCCTCAAGGTCAATTTGCCTCCCACTGTTTCCTTAGCTTATGAATTCTCTCTCACGAAAGACTCCTCTCCTTGCCACAAAGACCACATTGTAAGGTCCTGAAAAGGATCTTTACCAATGATCAAGCAACAAACAATCACAATAGAAGAAGAAGAAGAAAAGAAATCGAGCTTGCACACGTTTATATTCAGAAAAACGTCAGGTACAACTCGATGGAACACTCTGTAAACACAATGGCATCAACCACCACACAAAGACCTATACCTCCATTATATATACTAGACTAGACCGCGAACTGGGTTTACGGCCGTAAACACACTTTCTGACCGTAAACCCATAAACAACCCACAAAATGTATTAACGACTCATACTGAACTAATACAATGAAAGCCTAGACCAAACCATTAACTGGACCCTTCAATCTCCCCCTTGGTTTGGTGCTAGCTTGGACTCAGCTTTTGTCGACCACCAGCACATCAGATTTTCCCATAGCTCCGTTCCACATCTCTTTCTCGATAATCTCAGCAACCATCGAAGTGTACTCCTTTGCAACGGGCTCAAAAATGTCTTCAGCCACCATGATCTGATGAATGGAGAGCTGATGAATATCCCACTTGCCAAATTGAAGCAAATCCCTCTTGTCATACAAGCGGATACAATCGTCTTTAAGCTTGATGACAGCAGCAGCTGTGGATTCATCAAACACCCAATATTGCATGGATGCGAGAGAACCATCTGGATAATTTTGAAGAACGGGAATCTGCTTAACTTGAGCAGTAGCGGGCCACATCACTGACCGAAGTGGCTGACTTGTTTTGGGATCAATGACGCTAGGGTAAATCTTAATAATAGACTCTGCAGTCTTCATAGAAGGGATGCCCTTAGCTACTTGATCTTCCAAAAATTATTTGAACTGAGTCGCCCTGGGATTGTTTGATGGATTTGAGAAAGGAGCTTTAGACAGCTCCGTAAGATCAATCCTAGTAAAGGAATGAAAATCGTGAGCATCTTTGTATAATTCAATATTGCCGCTCTTTCTTCTCACCATCCACATATTCATAGTGTCATGGAATCCCCACGAAATGATTCCTGACCTATCACCATAAACGTCTCTGAAACGATGTTCGCCCAGATCCGTAACGGTGATCTGTGGTTGATCCCAGGGGGCATGATGATTTGCGCTCCTTTTGAATAGTAATTGACCCTTTTCAGTTGACTTGGCCAATTTAGCACGTTTCAATGCCATTACACTAGGAGCCTGAGCTGGTTCTTTTTCAAAACGGTTAACGACGGTGGTCGTCCTTGTAGGTTGTGGAACTATGGGAGTATCTTGATCAGGAAGATAGATCTTTGGCTCGTCAACAGATGACTTGAATTTGTCGCCAAAGTCTTCTTCCAGCTTCTTCTTAAGATCGTAGTAGCTGGCGGTTAACAAGCCGAAATGCGTCTGAAGATCAGTAATTTGCTTCGACTTCAGAGCTTTATCTTCAATAAGTTCGGCGACTTGAATATTGAGCTTTGCATTTTCTATCTGCAGGTCTGCAACCTTGATATCCAGCTCAATATTTTTCTGATCTAAATCAATATTTTTCTGATTTAGAGCATCAATCTCCTTCTTAAGTCCAAGAATTGAAGGATTCTCTTCTCCTGAGCTGCCACCCCCAATAGAAATTCCTTTGCCGCGTGAGGGAGGCGTTGTGAATTGTTCTTCAGCCAAATGCCTTGCTAGCCTCAAAGAAGCAGCATCATGCTCTGGCCTGGGAGGAGAGAAATATGTGGGGAAGGAAGAGCCACCAGCTTCAAAAAAGGTACTAGGACCTTCACTGATAGGTTCATATGAGACGATAACAGGAGTTGTTGTTGGTGGAGTTGTAAAACTTTGTGGTACACCCGAATTAGGAATTCCCTGTCTAGGGTCAAGTCTTCGTCTTTTTGTCGGAGGTTGAGAGGCTTGTGTAGTTGGGTGATCACTTTCCAATGGCTCAGATGTAGGTAAAACAACATCAAGGGGAGGAATCCCTGACGCTGTCACCATAGGAATTGCTATTTCCGCCGTTGGATTGGTAGGAGGAGGCGTGGCTTCGAGAACGTCTTCATTTTCCCTTATCTTCGTTGCTGGATGAGCAACTTCATTGATATTGTCAAGCAGCGTGTTGAGGTTTACACCGGTCATGAAGTCCTCATTACTATCGAAGTTGAGAGGGATCTCATCGTTATCGAAACCGGTAAGATTAAGGTCTTCATACATCTCAGATTCTGTTCTACCCCTTGGAGACTCCTTATCATAATTACTTTGAATGTGAACAGATGTCAGCTCATGTTCTTCAGCTACTTGTGCATGAGTAGCAGGAGTTTCTTCTTCTTCAGCATGATCGGACACAGTGATGACGTCGTCTTCTGAAATGACTCTCTCGGAGGAGGTAGGCTCAGATGACACCTTGTCAGACGTTCCACGAGATTCGGAAGATTCATTTATTTCAGCGAATTTTCCGAACTTCACAAGAGGATGTAATCCTTGGAAGACGACTTTGCCCTTTCGATTCTGCTTAATGAGACCAATCGTGTGTGGGCCTAATGACTTTATATCCAGCTTGTCTCCTTCTTTGACCATCTCAGGAAATTGAGTGTCAATAAACATCTGAATAAACCTAGGGTACAGCAAGAATGCATCTCTGGTCTCCCGGCTTATAGCGTTAATGTTTACCAAGAACTCATCCAGTATGAACTTTGAGAAGTTGAATTTGATGCCAGCAGCCAGTGAAACAATTGCCCCTGTGTTCCTGAGCGAGATTTCATGAGCACCTGATCTCCTGCCCGAGATACAGCTCACGAACGCATGCGCCAAAAACCTCCAGTAGGGTGGCAGAAGCTTTTTCACCGTGGGAGGGTAAATGCCTTCATACCCCATCTTCTTGAGAATCTTTTGTATGTCATCAATCCCAATTTCAGTAGGAAGATCGGGTTGATCATTGATCAAAAATGTTTCTCTGATGAACTGCTCAGTGATCTTGATCTTGCATCCTTTCACAGTAGCTTCAATGGAAACTGCTCCTTTGTCTGATTTCATCTTAGCAGTCTGCCAGAACTCCTTCATATTTTTTTGATAAATGACTGGATTCATAGTGATGGCAAAGGCCAGACAACATTCTCTTAGTCTGTATATCATCGAGTACAATTGCCAGGTTATTCATAGTGATGGCAAACTTAAGACTCGCCATTGATCTGCACTAAACCAGGCCAAGTGAGAAAACAAAGTATTTAAACAATTAAAGCTTTAAGTTTTCTTAATTAAACAATTTTATTTTGGCCTTAAAAATTATTTTGATCAAAAATTTGGAGTTTACGGTCAAACATGGTCAAAATATGAGTTTACGGTCCAAGGTGAGTTTACGGTCAACATTGGTCAAACTTGAGTTTACGGTCCAATTTGGGTTTACGGCCGTAAACCCATCGCAGTGGTCAACTGACCGTAAACTGATTTTACGGTCGTAAACCCAAAAGGAGTTTATGGTCGTAAACATCCAGACCGTAAGCCCAGACTGTTTACGGTCGTAAGCTCAAATCGTAAACCCTCCCCAAACCGTAAACGCCGACGAACAGTTAAACCTCGATTAATCCTCCAGTTTTAGTCGAATCGATGAACAAAACACATATCCTCAGTCGGTTTTAGCATACCTTCGATGTGGACTAACTGATTTTTCAAAATCTCGCAAAAAGTTTTCGAGGATGAGAGAGAGAGAGAGTGTGTGTGTGTGTGTGTGTGTTTGCGGCTGTAAAGAGAGAAATGGGAGGTGGAAAGGGTTTACAGCAGTAAACTCCTCCTTTTATACCTCCCTTGACTTTTACCTGTCTCCCACGCAGTGTAAGGCACAATCCAAATCCCGATTAAATTTTCAAAAATAAAACTTTTGAGGATATTAAAATAAAAATAAAATTAAAATTAAACTAAAATTAAAACAAACTAATTTCTAAAATTTAAGAATTAAAAGATTTAAAAAATAATTTTTTGACAATTATAAAAATAAAATAAAATAAAAATAAAAATAAAATAAGAATAAACACAGACAAAATTTATCTCAAAATTCACTGAAAATTATCTTGTGATACTGGGATCAAAGTTGTTAGACAGCCTTAATCCACTTCCTGATATGCTCCAGTAATCAAGGACTTCCAGAATACTCCTTACATCGGGTGAGCAGACAATTATTTAGAGAGAAGATAGATTTAGAATGCATATGCTATACACCCAGGTCAGATCTCTTCCAATCACGCAGAAGGTGAAACATATGACTAACTGATGTTTTAGAGGGATTGAGAAGTAAAATGGTGCATATACTGTGTACCAGGTCGGATTGTGAGTCACGCAAAGGAGACAGTATATAGCTAACAGGCAGGAAGAATTGCATAGATAGAAGATGCAGAGAAATAGAGCTGCATATGTTACAGGCCAGGTCGGATCTCTCGATCACACAAAGGAAGCAACATATGACTAACAGATAGATAGAGAGAAAACAATTTTCTATAGACCTAATTTATCGGAATTCACCAGTCGCCCCATCAATACCGAAATTAAGGACAGAATCCGCACATCGAGGAAAAATTAATCCACGGTTCCAAGTACAGGTTCTTTAATGTGACCGGTAGATTCCCATATATATCTCCCTGCTCAACCTATCCAAGCGTCGTATTGTCAGGCTAAACGGATCTAACTAGGTCAAGATTTGTCAAGTCTATGAATTCCTTAAGTTCAACTCTGCCTACTCAAGTCCATTTAGAATCTTTCGTGCCTACCAGCGCATCAAACCTAGAGCATAGACACTTCAATTTTGGGTACGTTACGCAGAGTCAGATTGCCTGTTATCACTTGATAATATCACTTCCCATCACATCACCTGCAAGCACATTCCATAACCATCATATTTTTGATTTTTCCTGAATTTTTAATGTTTTTGGATTTTTGATTGTTTTCAATTTTTGTTTAATTTTTGTTTATTTCTCCCCCTAAATTTGTGCATGGGTGAGAATGAAATCACTAAAATGCACAAATTTAAACTAACCTAATCAATAACAAAAGTTTAATCCTCAAAACGAATCATTTTCAAAAATCCCACAAGCACATCGAATCAAGCTTTGTTAAAAGGCTTGGTGAACAGATCCGCCACATTATTTGCAGTGGGAACCTGTTCTAGCCGGATGAGCGAGCGCTCATAACAATCTCTGATAAAATGAATTTTGATATCAATGTGCTTGGTTTTGGAATGTTGGACAGGATTTTTAGTAATTTGAATTGCGGCCTCATTATCATAGTGAATTGGGGTTTCTAGATAATTCAAACCGTAGTCCAACAGCTGATGTTGGATCCAGATAACTTGAGAACAGCAGGCAGATGCAGCAACGTATTCCGCTTCTGCTATTGAGGTAGAGACGGTATGCTGTTTCTTGCACTGCCACGACACCAGCCTATCTCCAAGGAATTGGCACCCTCCTGATGTTGATTTCCTGTCAAGCTTACAGCCTCCATAATTACTGTCAACAAAAGCATATAAATCAAATTCAGAATTCTTCGGATACCAAAGACCCAATTTTGGGCTGCCTTTGATATACCGAAAAATCCTTTTGACAACAATAAGATGTGAAAGTTTAGGATTAGCCTGATAGCGAGCGCATTGACAAACTGCAAACATGATGTCGGGACGACTTGCAGTAAGATACATCAACGATCTGATCATCGATCTGTAGTGTGTCTAATCTACGGATTCGCCGTCAATATCTGGATTCAGCAGGGGTCTTTCAGCCATTGGTGTCGATGCAGGTTTTGCGTCTTCAAACCCGAACTTCTCAAGAATATCCTCCACATACTTAGCTTGATGTAGTAGGATTCCGGTTGAACTTTGTTTGACCTGAAGCCCCAGAAACATGGTCATCTCACCCAGTGAACTCATCTCAAACCGCTTTTTTCATCACGCCTTCAAACTCTTTGCAAAGTTGTGGACAGGTAGACCCGAAGATAATGTCGTCAACGTAGATCTGGACTAGTATCTGATCATTACCAACATGCTTGATGAATAAAGTTTGATCAATAATGTCGCGAGAGTATCCATGCTCGAGCAAGTGCTTTGTTAGAGTCGCATACCAGGCTCGAGGAGCTTGATGTAACCCATACAACGCCTTGTCCAACTTGTAGACAGGATTAGGAAACTTTGAGTTAACGAACCCAGAGGGTTGGTCAACATAAATTTCTTCCTTCACCTTGCCATACAAGAAGGCAGTCTTGACATCCATTTGGTAGACCGTGAAGTTCATGTAGGAAGCATATGCGAGAAAGATACGAATAGCCTCCAATCGAGCAACTGGTGCATAAACCTCAGTATAGTCAAGACCCTTAACTTGTCGAAACCCGCGAACCACCAACCTTGCTTTATTGCGCACTATTACACCAGAATCGTCCTGCTTGTTACGATAGACCCAACGCGTGTCAAGAGACCTTTTGCCCTTCGGTAACTCAACAAATTTCCAAACCCCGAGCTTTTCAAACTGATTTAGCTCTTCATGCATCGCATCTACCCAGCTGGGCTCATTCAAAGCCATGTCAACGTTCTTGGGCTCTATTTGAGATATAAAGCAAGAATAAAGACATGCATTGACATCTCCACTCTGACTTCTAGTTTTAACTCCGTCACCCAGCTGGCCAATGACGTTATCGATCGGATGATCGCGTTGAATTCTTGAAGGTATGTCTTGGCTGATATCATTGAGTGAAACAGGAAGAGTGTGAATGTTGAAACCTCCATCATTTGCTGATTGATCCACATTGGATGAATCTGCTACAAACTCATTAGCAATTTCTTCAGGAAAGAGTAGTTCCATAAAAGTTGGATTCACAGCGGAAGCATCTCTCGACATGAACTCTCTTTCAATAGGGGTAAGAGGTGTAGCATCAGCATCAGGAGTTCCATTTTGAACTTTAGACTCTGGACTATCAAGTCGATCAGATAACTCCCCCTCAGGTGGAGCAGAGGACTCCCCCTCAGATTGAGCAGAGGACTCCCCCTCAGCCGTTGGAGGTCTGTAGACAACTTCTTCGTCTTCATCTTCAGAAACAATCTTCGAACCAGAAGAGGATCCATTTGAGCCATCTGAAGACACATGTAAGGATTTGAAAAGTGATGTGTAATCAAATAGCCAGTCAGGACCCACTCGAGCGTCTGTTTCATTCTCCTCCAACCAGCGCACGTCATAGGATTCGACAATCTGCTTATTCTTCTTGTTGTAAACCCTATATGCGGTGCGCGCAGCATACCCTACAAAGTAACAATCATCGGCTTTGGCATTGAATTTAGGGTTGGATTCCAGGTGAAGAAGGGTGCAAGGGCAGCCAAATACACGGAAATGGCTGACTGAAGGCTTGTGTCCATAGCGAATCTCGTACGGTGTCTTCATCTGATCTTTGTTGATTAGAACATGATTCTGCACGTAGCAAGCAGTGTTAATCGCCTCGGCCCAAAATAAAACAAGTAATTTGGAATCACAAAGCATTGTCCTTGCAGCGTCTTTTAACGTTCTATTTCTCCTTTCAGCAACACCGTTTTGTTGAGGCGTGTGAGCAGAGCTGTATTGACGCACGATCCCCTTTTCTGCGCAAAAATGGTCAAGAACCGCATTCTTTAACTCAGTTCCATTGTCAGTACGAAGCGCCTTCACCTGGTTGTTGGTTTGGTTCTCAATCATCACAATGAACTTCTTTATCAGATCAGCAACCCCGGCTTTGTTGGATAAGAAAAAGACCCACGTGAAATGAGAGAAATCATCGATCACAACTAGACAGTACGAGCTTCTGTTGATGCTCAGGATGTTGACTGGACCAAATAAATCCATATGCAATAGTTGGAGCACCTGACTGATTGAGTTGACTTGCTTTGGCAGGTGTGGTTTTCTATGATGTTTTCCTTGGGCACAGGACACACACTTATCAAATTTAATAAAGTTTCTGACAGGTAAGCCTCGGACCATCTCATTCTTAGCAAGGCGATTCAGGTTTTTCGCGTTAGCATGACCGAGTCGTCGGTGCCACAGCATTGCATTTTGTTCGGAGACTTTTGAAAATAGGCAAGTGACTTGTTCAGGTATGTTACTGTTCATGTCAATAATGTAAGCATTCCCATCCCGCTTAGATTTGACGAGAATCCACTCTTCCGGGATGACAATGCCTGGCTTGAGAATCATGCATTCTTTATCAGTAAAATGGGTAGAATAGCCTTTGTCTCAAATTTGGGAAACACTCAATAAGCTGTGCTTTAACTCGGGAGCAAAGTTGACATTTTCAAAGCTTAGCACTCCATTTGTAACGGTTCCTCTTCGAGTGATCTTGCCACCATCTCCGCCCGCGAAGGAAACATACCCCCCATTAAAAGATTGAATGTCGCTCAATTGGGAGATGTCTCCTGTCATATGTCGGGAGCAGCCGCTGTCAACGTACCAAGGACGGACGACATTCCTCCGCAACGGTTCCTGCAAAATGAGCAGGATCATTTAGATTTGGGAACCCAGGTCATCACTGTCCTGGGTTTCCTTTTTGCTTTTTCTGATTTATCCTTTAAAGGTTTCAAATTAGGATCCTCATTCTTAATCACTTTAGAGGATGGAAATGATGGATTGGAAATTGATTTGGGCATCCAATGATATTTAGGCTTTACAACATTCTCAGGTGGTTTTGAAATAGGTTTCTTATGAGTTTGCACTGAGCCTCTGGATGTTCTACCAGAAGTGGTTGAAGATCCAGAATTGCTTTTTGACGAAACCGATCTTGGCGGAGCCTTGTTCGGTTTTGGCAAACTATTTTGAGCTTTGTTAGTAAAAACCTTTTTATTCTTTTGAAAAACAACCCTTTTTCTGCTTCGATCATCTTTCCAATCATTATTTCGAGAACGAGTTCTTGAGGATTTTCTAATTAAAGACCTTCCTCGAGATTCGTTCTCTCCTCTTGGTGACGTATAGTTCACAAAGATCCTATTTTGACAATTCCTAGCTATATGACCACCAACACCACAATTAAAACAAATTTTTTTATTATTTGAACTTGTACTACATTTCTCAGATTTATTTTCTTGACAGACACTCTTACTCTTCTCAGAAGAACATGCATGAGAAATAGGTTGTGAGATAAGTGAGGGTGCCTCAGATGGTGTGACTTGTGGAATTGATGGGTTTTCATGAGAATCACAAGCATCAGAATTACCAAACAATTCATCAAACATATCAAAGAAATTAAGTTCAACAATAGCAGATGTGGAAACATCACAAGAAACATTATCAGTCTTAACATCAAAAACACAAACATTTTCATTATAAACAGAAACATCAGAATTAGAAACATAAACAGAAACAGATTCTCCAGCTTCACGCTTTTCCTGAACTAATGGTTGATCTGCAGGGGAAGTAGAAATGTCAGTACTTTCAACATTAATAAATCCTCCTGAAACGAAACCAGATGGCTTGCCATAAACCATAAATGATTCGTTGGCAATCTCATCCTTGGATAGGGGTTGATACTGATATGTATGATTATAAGGAGGAGGTACACTATCATATCCTAGACCCTTTTGTTGATTTCGTTTAAACTGCATGCAGTGATCAATCATGTTTGCAACTACCTCGCTTGATCCATCAAATTTTTTAAAATCAAAATTTGCAGTTTCAAATTGTCTTTTTAATGTATCAAGCTCGGTAATTAGCTCATCATTTTGTCTTTTAACATAATCATAAAGCTCACATTTTTCACTGTATTCTGTTTGAATTCTCTTAAAGTCCTTTATTTTTGTCTCTAAATGGGCCTTAAGAGGTTTCTGTCCTTTCCTAAGCTGATAGCCCTCATATCTAAGGTCCTCTACTTCTCTACGTAATAATTGAATTTCATCATGAAGAAGTTTAACATATTCATTACAAGCCTGAGAACAAGATGGTAGATTTACCTCACTTTTCCTGGGCTCAGAAGTAGAAGACACCATCAGAACAAACTGCAACTCCATCATTTCTGCTTCGGGATCAGCTGCATCATTCTTCACGGAAGCATCATCAATCTGAGCTAGGTGAGCATTTTCTGGCCCTGAGATATTCAAAGCCTGAATCTGGTCCTCCCAGTCAAAAGACTGAGCAACCATAGCAGTCTCACCATTAAGTGCAACACCTTCACGGTTGTTTCCCACTGCAACCATCGTCCTGTTGTTGTTCATTCTACGATCTGGCTTTGGACACTCACGAGCAAAATGACCCAACTCGTGGCAGTTGAAACATCGCAGAATGCCCTTGTTGAAACCCACCTTCTTATCAGCATTCCTGCCCCAGTTGTTCTTCCCTGTCTTCTTAGCAAACTGCTTGGCCCTGAAAACAGCCATAGCAATTTGCCATGTAATGTCCATCTCTTCCACGTCTTCAGGATGAATCTGATCCAGTTCAGCTGAGGTGGAAGCTCTCCAGCTACAAAGGCATTGTAACAGTTAACAAGCCCTGTGGCTAGAGCCAGGTTTTCATCAGCGTCTTTCGTGTTTGAGGAAGAGGCTACAACTGGCACATTTGGATGGGGAACAACTTGTGGAGTGACAAATGGCTGACTTTGTGGAATGGATGATGAAGCAGCAAAGGTTTGAATCTGAGGTTGTTGAGCAGCAAACACTTGACCTGAGGAAGTCATGATTGATGAGAGAGCATTGTTGGATGAGATTCCAAGATTTGCAGTAGAGTACGAGTTCACATGGTTTATTTCTCTATGTTTGTCATCAATATCACAAGCTTTGATGATCGCCATGATTTCAGCAAGAGTGAGGCGATTTAGATCCTTAGTCTTCTTAATCACAGCAACATTCATATCCCATGATCTAGGAAGAGCATTTAGAAGCTTCTTGTTAATTTCTGACTTGTTCAAGAAAATCCCAGATATATTCATGTCAGTGGTGAGAGTTGTGAACCGCTGCAGTTGTGCCTCAAGAGTCTCTCCGGGAATGTAATTGAACATATTGAACTTTTGTCTCAACATGTCCTGGCGACTCTCCTTCATATCTTCATTGCCCTCATATACCTCAATTAGGGCTTCCCACAAATCTTTAGCTGAAGTGTACTCTCGGAAACCTTGAGCAATATCAGGAGATAATGCCATTGTTAGAGTGGCTAAAGCCCTTTCCTGCTCTTTAACTTTCTCAAATTCCTCATCAGTGTAGTTTTCAACAGCCTTGTCAATCACTTGGCCTCCAACTGTCATAGTGATTCTAACAGGGCTTCTAAGAATGCTTCTCCAGACCTTGAAATCCTTCATTTTAATGTATTTTTCAATTTTGTACTTCCACTCAGGAAAACCATCTGCAGACATTAATCTTGGAATACGCGTAGTAGTGCCCATGACAGTATCAAGTTCATGAAAATGATTTTGACTTTGAGATTCCATTTGAAATTAAAGCAAATTAAAGTCACAAAACAGTTTACAGTTGATGATGATGATGAGATTACGACCGTAAAATGTGTTTACGGTTGAAGAGTTTACGACCGTAAACTTGGTTTACAGTTGAGCTGTTTACGACCGTAAACTATGTTTATGGTTGAGGTGTTTGCGACCGTAAACTATGTTTACGGTTGATGTGTTTACGGTTTAAGCATTTACGGTTAATGAAGCTTGGTTTATGGTTGTTGAAGATTCACAGTTTACGGTTGTTCAAGATCTTGAGTTTACAACCGTAAACAGGGTTTACGGTTGGCAGTAAACTCCCAGAATGCCTTCAAAAACACGTTTTTGCAGTAGATTCAGTTCCTTTAACCACGAAAACACTAAAACTAATCTCAAACGATAAGAATATCAGTTTAAGTAGCTCAAATCTCGATTGAATGAAGCTTTGACACCGGTTCCATCTCTGATACCAGTTGTAAGGTCCTGAAAAGGATCTTTACCAATGATCAAGCAACAAACAATCACAATAGAAGAAGAAGAAGAAAAGAAATCGAGCTTGCACACGTTTATATTCAGAAAAACGTCAGGTACAACTCGATGGAACACTCTGTAAACACAATGGCATCAACCACCACACAAAGACCTATACCTCCACTATATATACTAGACTAGACCGCAAACTGGGTTTACGGCCATAAACTGGGTTTACGGCCGTAAACACACTTTCTGACCGTAAACCCATAAACAACCCACAAAATGTATTAACGACTCATACTGAACTAATACAATGAAAGCCTAGACCAAACCATTAACTGGACCCTTCACACATTCTCACTGGGTCTGTAGAAGAGGTAACCAAAGGATTTATGTGGGTAGCCGATGAAAATACACCGCTCACTTTGAGGTTCGGGCTTGTCGTGAGTCTCGCGCCTTACGAAAGCCTCGCAACCCCAAATATTGATGTGGTCTAAATTGGGAACTTTCCCAGTCCACATCTCGTGAGGTGTTTTGGCAACCTTTTTGGTAGCGACTAGATTAAGGATATGGGCGGCAGTCTCTAAGGCATACCCCCAGAATGAGATTGGTAACGAAGCTCGACTCATCATGGAACAAACCATGTACAGCAAGGTTCGATTTCGCCTCTCAGCCACCCCATTCAGCTGTGGTGTCCTAGGAGGTGTCAATTGTGAAACAATTCAACATTCCTTAAGATAGTCAAGGAACTCGATACTAAGATACTCACCACCCCGATCAGATCGGAGCATCTTTATCGTCCTGCCCAACTGATTCTCCACTTCCTGTTTAAACTCTTTGAATTTCTCAAAGGTTTCTGACTTATGCTTGATTAAGTAGATATAGCCATACCTACTGTAATCATCAGTAAAAGTCACATAGAAGCGGTTAGCATCCCTTGTGGCGGTTCTGAAGGGTCCACACACATCTGTGTGTATGAGATCCAACAAACCCTCACCCCTATCACAAGTACCAGTGAAGGGTGACTTACTCATTTTTCCAAGCAAACAAGATTCGCAACTATCATCTGACCTTAAGTCAAATGACTCCAAGACTCCAGCCTTTTGGAGTTGGCCTATGCGCTTATTGTTAACATGTCCAAGACGACAATGCCACAAGGATGCCTTATCCAAACTAGTGGAAGAATCAATATGCAAAACATTATTTCCTAAGTTGTCTACAACCGACACAATTTCATATACACCATCACAAGGTAATGCTTTAAAATAAAGAACACCATTATAAAAAGCATTAATACCACCACATTCATTATCAAATGAAAAAGTAAATCCTTGTTTCTACAAACCATGAAAAGAAATAATATTTCTCTCCATTTCAGACGAGTAACAGCATATATATTCAAATCTAATATTAACCCACTACTAAGCAATAAATAATAAACTCCAATCTTGGTGACAGGTGAAGCTTTCCTATTCCCCATGATCAAGTTTATCTTCCCGTGCTCCACATCCTCACTTCTTTTTAGGCCCTGCAAATCAAAACATATGTGAAACCACACCCTGTATCAAGGACCCAATAATTAGTATGTGGTGAGTTATTAGACAATATAGTGTAAATACCTGCATGGGTGGGTTTTACTTTCCCATCCTTAACATCCTGCAAGTACTTGGGGTAGTTTCGCTTCCAGTGCCCCTTTTCCTGACAGTAGAAGCATTGTGCATCCTTCGGGTTGGAAGAGGGAGTAGCAGAACCTCCTTTAGTTCCACTCGAAGAGGAGCCATCAAGAGACTTTGCCTTGGTACCCTTCGAATAGGTCTTCCTCTTTTTCCCTTTACCTTGCCCGATTGCCAGAACATGGGCTACAGTAGGAGTAGATACAACTGTTTTACCTTTGAGACCAGTTTCGGCTGTCCTCAAAAGTCCTTGAAGTTTGCTAAGTGTGACCTCCTCCTTGTTCATATGATAGGTCATACGGAACTGATCATAACATGGAGGTAAGGAGTACAGTATGATATCAATAGCCAGCTCCTTAGGGAAGTTCACATTCAACTTAAGCAATCGGTCCACAAACCTTTTCTTCTTCTGCAAGTGGCCCGTGATGGGTTCACCATCCTTCATCTTGGTTGTTATCATGGAAGAGATGATTTCATACCTCTCTTGACGAGCACTCTGATGGTATCTTTCCATCAGGTCCTGGTGCATCTCATAAGGGTAGAAATATTCATAGGATT
Source organism: Lactuca virosa (assembly GCF_052849685.1). NCBI lineage: Eukaryota > Viridiplantae > Streptophyta > Magnoliopsida > Asterales > Asteraceae > Lactuca > Lactuca virosa. Next base: position 39,487,498 of record NC_136428.1, read on the forward strand.
TCTGGAGTTCTGCTGTCATGGTAGCCAACATGATACAAGACACCTTAGTGGCATCCTTCTCATGGCTAGTGTACTCAACAATCTCCTCTGGAGTAGTAGACGACTCATCGATTTCCTTCAGCTCCTTGTCTAGGACGTACTCCTTGTCCTCATAACGAGTGACCATCCTGATGTTCCTAATCCAATCATTGAAGTTGGAACCATCAAAGATGACTCTCCCACAAAGGTTCATGAGAGAGAAGGAGCCAGAAGGGTTTGAGCCAGAAGCATTGTTGGAAGACATCTGAAAAAGAAGAAAGACAAGTTTAGATTAGATAAAAAGTCCTTAATAAGACACCTAAATGAAATATTAAGGCTAGGACCCAACACACTATTTCATAACTTGGAAGAGGGATGCCGTAATCCAAGCTACAAAATATTTGAAGGTAGGTAAATGACGATTTACTAATTTCCACAATGAAAAACGAAATAGACTATTAGGTTTTAATTGGATTGAAACTCCTAGATCTTTTGAGATTCATTGAACAATTCAATGGCATGTTTAAATCTCGATTATGCCCTTCAAGTTTGTGACTGGGATACCGAGGATCACAAACAAGATGTGAATAACCATGCAAATTAACTTGGTACTCTTAATATTATCACCTAATCGATGTGCCAGTTAACCACACACGCTCCACCGATCTATGACAAACCTTAAGCCACCCTTTGTCACCCTTGTTAAGTCCAAGTTAGTGTGCCGGTTAACCACACACGCTCCACTAACGACTTTAGCAAGGTGCAAAGTGTAATTTCATGGGTTAGCATCAATTTCACATTTTCCTAAAGTAACTTTTAATGAGAATTATAGTCCTTGTCCTAAAGTAACTTTTAATGAGAATTTCATGGGTTAGCATCAATTTCACATTTTCCTAAGCCACCCTTTAGTTACTTTATATTTATCACTATACTTTTAATGAGAATTATAGTCCTTGTCCTACCCGTTCGGCTAACGACCCTCCACCAGTCAAGGAAGCGGTGGGTGAGAGTGGACACCCATTAAGCTGCCATTTTATAGGCAACAACCTTATACCCCCTTATAGACCGGCTTCGTGAATGAGGCCTACTAACGGTAAGACTGACTTGATCTTATACACACACACACACATATATATATATATATATATATATATATATATATATATATATATATATATATATATTATTAACTTATAATACTATAAAGTATAAAGGTTGAATTTTAAACTTTTAAAGCTCTAGGGTTTGGAATTAAAGTTTTCTAAAGTGACTTTACAAATTCCAAAACTTGAGGGCAAGTTTTGAAACTATTCAAAACCATTCATTTTCAATAACTTATGAGTTTTAATGATTTTAAAGAAAAGACTTTTGGAATTCCATAACTTGACGACAAGTTATGGAGTCCATTAATTGGCATTTACATCAAGAATTACACTAACAAACAGTTTGCAAATAATTCCTATGATATACCAAAACTAATAAGCATGAACATTCATATCAACAATTTTCAAGAATCATATAAACATATATAAAACTTGAAACTTTGATAATAACCTTTGAAAATGGATTAGAATAATCATTACCACATCAAAAACATATTTTATAAGTCCAAAACAGTTTAGGGTAATGATTCTAGTCCAATTCCAGCAACAAAACTCGAAATTCTGCACTCTGGGCCTCCAACTCGCCGAGTGCAAGAACCTACTCGAAGAGTAGGATGAACTGTCATTTGGACTCGTCGAGTCCCCCCATGGAATCGGTGAGTTCACTGAACAGTGAGCGGATTTTCGACTTTTTTGAGCAATTTGCATCAAGTATAATGAAAACAAGCCTAGGCTCTGATACCACTGATGGGTTTTGAGCATTCTAACACTCCTATGGTGTGCATGCAACCCTACAAACCTTGGATCTATGTTTTCTCTATTATACATGCAAATATTCATTTTCCAAGGTTTCATCCTAACTAGCATGTGATTGGGGTACATGTAATATAAAACTAGTAGAATGACATACCTTTCTTGTTGCTTGGATTCCTTAAGACCTTATGAGCCTAGCACCCCAAATGTGATGCCTCAAATGCTTCACACAACACCATAACCCTTGGAATAGCTTGAGAGAAGTACACTTGTGTACAAATTCGGCTAGCCCTCCTTTCTTATGTCTTAGTTGCCGATTTTGCTCCATATGAGGTTCTTTATATAGTGTGTCACATGTAGGGTTACACCATGTAAACCCTAATGTGCATGGATTTTCATTTCCCCCATGATCCATGGGTTTTAACCTCCATGGAGCATCCATGGAGAACCTAATGGGACCTAGCCCAATCTAGTGAATCATGGATCATAAGACCACTATATAAGAATGAATGATTTACATAATCAATCCCCATATATTTAATTAGTCTCTTTTGATCACAAAATAAATTCCAAATTAATTCTTGATCAATACTAATTAAATAATATGATTTCATATTAATATATTAGAACTTATAATATATTAACAAATCATAAGTGTCCTTTTCTCATTTTGTCTATCTAATTGTTACGATGCCATGCAACCCAAATGGACCATGCCAAGCTGGGTCAAATACATACTAAATATAGTTATGGACTCAGACACCTTATTCAACACCTCGCCCACGGGTCACACCTAAGCTATGTAGCCAACTGGGCCTCGCCCATAGTCGAGGGCTATACAAGCCTAAAACATCGTCAAATCCCTAACAATCACTCCTACAATGGTCTAACTTATCCTAGTGATTGCTACGGCCCAACTTGTAATGACCTAACACCAAAACAAATTCAACATGAATCAAAACCCCATCCAGCTTGTAACGACCCAAAAACAGTGATAAAATTTTTCGCTTTTAAAGAAAACCATTAGTTCCATATATTAGATGTCTCAAGGTCAACCACAATACAAAATGTCAAAACCTCAGAGTACAAATATTCATAAGTGCGGAATCATGAGGGGGATGTTGTGCCATCACGTTGGGTCCTTCCCTATTGAATCAGAAGTACCTGAAACCATAAACATAAACTTTAAGAACAAAGCCTAGTGAGTTCCCCAAAGTAATTCATACCAAACATACAATTGGGCCAAACCCTGGGGTATATTCCAACGCAATATACAATCATGGACCTAGCCTAGGGCCCAGCCCTGGGGTCTGTTTTAACCCATCACATACTCATTGGCTAGCCCATGGTCCTGGACTAGGGGTTTATTTCAACTATATCATACAATAATGGGCCCAACCCTAGGGTTTATTTCAACCCAATTATACAAACATGCAAGAGTCACAAAGAGAGCTAGCATCCTACATACACAATTCATTGAGCTGACAATGGAGCCTTCGACCCACAAGCACAGTGAGAAGACTCACCGCTAACTGAAGATAACCAAATAACACACTCGAGATGCTGCTACCACGAATCCTCACACTGATCATAACCCGAAATCAACCGTAACTAATAATCGGGGTTTTAACCCGTAATCAATGGTCCAATTCATATTTTATATTACTAAGGGCAAAAGACCATTTTGCCTTTCCCATACATGACCCAACTATTCAAGTTCCAAAACCACTAATGACCCAAGGCCTAAAAATGGCCCAAATGGGTTTCTGGGAGTATGCCATGCGTACTCCCCATTACGCCTTACATACGACGCGATCACAGAAAAGGTAATGGGAAAAAACCCGCTACGCCGACTTATAGATCCTGATCTTGGGAAGGCTTTAAATGAAAAAGTTGATAAAATTAAGCTTTTGCATGGCTTAATAGAGCCCAACGTCAAACCTAAGTCTAATACATCCTTAAATGATATCAAACTCTTGCATGAGTGAGAAATAACAAAAAGGACTTCCTTTTTATGACTCAAAATCCTTAGAAACATCATAAAGTAGTAAACTTGAGTCCTGGAGTAACTTTTACTCACAAGAACCAAACCATGGGACCAAAAATTATGAAAAACTAACCCTAACTTAGATCTAAACCAAATATCCATAAAGGTGTGAGCTTTATACCTCCAGAAGCTTGCTAATGGAAAGCAAACTCCGGATCCACAATCTCCAAGCTCACCAAACACCAATAATGAACTCCTTATTCATCTACAATGCACCAAGACACTCTAGAGGTCCTGTTAACGTATCCCTCAGGGGAACATCAAAAAAGAGAAGTCAAACTAACACCGGGCTTGGCTGAGCCAGAGCCTAGTTTAAAGCCAAGTCCAGGCCTTCGCCAAGGCAAAGATCACTGATATGGCGGTTTGGTGCAGAGCCGCGCCTTAACCCCATATCCAGGAAATTATATCCCGACAAACGTGGGACCAATCATAGAGTCCCACTCGCCCATTAGATGATGGGAAGGAGGCAGAAGATGTGCCGCAGGATCCTCCAATATGGGTCCGCCACGTCGCTCCTCACGAGGGAATGATCAACAAAATCAGTTGAGGGAAAAGCCTCTCAAACAGGTATAAAAGGATCCTTCTTCCACATGAAGAAGGGGACAAAATTTTCTCTTTCATGTAATCTATTACAATCTCTCTCGGATCTCATACTAACTTGATCGTCGGAGCTTCGTCCCAGGAACTCCTCCCGGACGTCGACTAACGATCGTTTCTCTTCTTCGCACAGTGATAACAGGAGAAGATACCTGCACGGATCTTCCCTACATTTCCAACTCAGTCCTCTCCAGCATATCACAACATTTGGCGCCATCCGGGCGTATATTTAGAACGATACATCTGCGAAGCAAACCCAGAAAGCAACAATGGCAGGTGATATCCCAATGACATCAAGGGCAGCGGAGAAAAGCCTTTTGCGTCCAATGCAGTCACTTGATGGCGGGCAAACTTCCGTTCAGGAGGAGCATGCTTAAAACCACACATCAGTCTCACAGACACCGTTCAGTTCTACAGCTGAAACGACGACAACTTACATAGCCAACCTATGGCGCCCCACAGCCGGCTCAACTCCACAAGTATCAATCGTAACCACAACTCCGTAGATCATCGCAACGCAAAAAACAGAGATCCCTGCCTCACAACAACAATCCTTCCTGCGCATTTCCGGCACCGAAACCTGGATTCCTCACACGATTCAGCCACCATCACAATATCCACCGATGGGCCACCCACAAGCCGCCATGGCGGGGTTGTCTCACGTGACGCTATTTGCACAATAACCGTCGGTCTTCAATCAACTTGTACAGCAGACGTCGGGTTCAACCCCTACACTGTCTCAGCCACAAGTAATAAGCATGCAAACCTCATCCAACAGGGATCTGGCTCATATGGATCCGGTGTCCCATCCTCAGTAGCATCTGAATTCAACCCCCTCATGGAAACTAGTCAACCGTTCATTCCGTACACACAACAGTATTCAGGAGCAAGCCTATATATGGCTCCCCTGGCAGGGCAATATGCAATCCAGCACTTCGGATTGCAACCAAACCATCCATCTCACAAGCATCCATGCATAACCAGATGTATGTGATCCCCTACCAGATGCAACAACACATGGCTTATGACGGTATGCTATACTCATACATGGACAACCCAATGCGAAGCGCAAGCTCCAACTTCAGCCATCAACTCCTGTAGTACGAGATCCCGCACACTGCGATGATACTAAACATGCCAAAGTATGACGGTACTACAGACCCAGATGACCACATCGACAACTACGAATGGATGATGACATCTCTTAAGATGGATCGTCGCTTCACCTGCACATATTTCCCCTACATCCTAACAAGAAACGCATGCAAGTGGTTCAAGTCTCTAAGCCGTGGCAGTATCTCAAGCTTTGAGCAGCTGAAATACATTTTCCTCAACAATTTCATGCATTTGAGAAAAGGAAAAGGGGACGCCAACTTCGTGATGGCGTGCAAGCAGAAAGAAGGAGAATCGATCCGTGACTATTACGACCGATTCACGCTAGCCACCTTGAACATCCCAGGACATGAAGAGTTCCTAGTGACAGGCACCTTCTCCCAAGGTCTACTTCCTGGACCCCTATCGAGGAAGATGCAAGGAACAGTCCCCAGATCCAAGGATGAACTCAAGTTCCATGTAGAAAAATACCTGCGTCAAATCGAGGGGGAAGAGCGAAAATAGGCCAATCTCAAAGTCGTAGCTAATGCCTATCTCAAATAGGAGGAAGCGGTGTCCCGGCCAAGCCCAGTACAGCAAGAGAGACAAGATGGTAACTAACATAGACACAATCGCCATTCCAGGCACATGTCACGGAGGTATAGACCATTCAACAGGGATGATAGCAGGAGTAGCCACAACGATGTCCATGCAATCAATAAGAATCCAGCAAAGGAGAACAAAGACAAGACCAAGTTCTGTGAGTATCACCGAAGCAAAACGCATGACACAAACGAGTGCACAGTATTGAGGCGAGAGATTGATGACAAACAACTAGTGGGAAATATAGTCAACATAGCAAAAGACCTCAGGGCAAAATTCGATGGGGATAAGCACCAGCCCAAGAATCAAAAGGATGGGGGCAAGGATAACGAAAAATGTGTCAAGATACTTACCATCACAGGGCCCCGCCCATGTAGCAACTGCCAGAGCCAGCGTGCGGGCGCGCAGGTATACCACCAAAACATCCTCAATGTAGCATTTTCAACGCACGATCCCCAGCCAGAGCACTGGGATCCGAATGACCCTTTGCATATCACTGGTTTCATTAGTCGAAACCGTGTCGAGCAAGTGTACATCGATACCAGAAGCAAGGTCAACGTGATTTATGAACACTGCCTTCGGAAGTTACCAATTAAATGGACAAAGCACATCCAGCTACCACGCTAGAGCCCGCTAGTTGGGTTCACTGGTCATTGCATCTCGCAAACAGGAACAGTCACGCTCCCAGTTACATTGATCAGTCAAGATGGAACCAAACGGATAACAAGGGCGCTCGAATTCTTAGTATTCGAGCGCCTGACTGACCAAAATATTCTACTAGGCCGGTCAGCGATGTTCCAGTTGCAAGCGATTCCATCTACTCTTCATGGTGTTCTCAAATTCAGCACGAGTGACGGATGGGCAACGGTAGTGGCAACCAAGTCGGGTAATGGATGTAACGCCTAACGAGAAAGGCAACGAGAAACTTAATTGTCTCGGAGTGAAGGTTGCCAGCAGGCTGACGATCCACAATGAAGAACGACAGCAGCACAAACGCTGACCCAAGAGCCCAAGAAAAGGCAAAGAGATGTATTCAGTCGGCTCACAACATCTCACCCACAGAAGGAAAAACGCGCTGACCTACAGATGAAGCAGCCAAAGTATGAAGCGAAAATCGCAAAGAAGAGAAGCACCTACTCACAGGCAAGGGCATCAACCAGGCCCACACGCGATGGCCGAGCCGTGCCCAGCTAGAGAGCGATTCGAAATTCAAAGTACATTTTGGATAATGCTGAGTACGAACCAACACCTCGAGGAATGAAGGAAATAGGCATCAGAAGCACCGAAGTTGGAGGTAGAATACCAATCCTCCCGCTACACACGCTTTCATATGGAAGAAAACTAGCAGGTACCCCTGACGCACCAAACGGCACCCCAAGCGACAGTGTAAGACGCAAGGTTGATAGGCGCAGGGGGCACTTTCACCAAGCCACAGGAAGGCACTTCCTACGGTTGCATCTCACACTGCGTCGAAAAGAAAGGGAAGTTCAAGCACTTCCGGAACATGCACAACAAAATTTACCTCTCTCACGCTGGGTATCGTTGGCAAAAACAAGAGGAAACCCCAACCTCTCAAGACACACTTGCAACAGATGAGACACAGTCACAATGAGATATCCATTGCAGCGCACTCAATAAAAAATAAAGCGGACTATGGTCAAACTCCACACAGGATAACCATACTCCAGGTGCCAAAGCGAAAACCGGGCATATGCCCTAACAGTTAGACATTCAGGGTCTATTGTCTTATGATTTTCTTTTTCTTTCTAGAAATAATATAATTTAAATTTTGAAAGAGCCTTCCAGAATTTTGTATTGCAAAAATACAAAGTATAGAGGTTGTGCATATTTTCCAAGTAGCAACAACGGCTGATCACCTACACTACTTGAAAAAAAAATTATGTAAGAATGCAACCGTAGGTCTCAAAAGAGTCATAATCTTTACCTACAATGTGCCAATAACATCTCAGAGCTGAGAATACATAAAATTAATGGCACAAAACACGGGGTTCTAAAAGATTCATAACCTTTCCCTTGATAATACAACAGTAAAAGGTATTGAGGTGACGATCTCGGCCTATGTATTGCCAGCTAGACCATACAGTACAGTCCACAGCAGTGACTAACATTCCACGGCTTAACACATTAAGCCTAACTAAACACATGAGTCAACAGAGCATAGCTCAATAATAGCAGCTATGCGACGTATGAAGCACACATTAGCCGATTAACGCAAACACTAGAACAAGGGAGTGTGCAATAGAATAGCTTGTCCTTAAAGATACCAGAGGACAATTCATAATATGTGTGTTAACATGCCACAAAAATGTGTATACATACAAAAAGAAAATGGAAGACAAAACTTCCATACAAAGTACAAAACAAAATGCACAGTTTATGGCTATTAACGACCAATATTTTTACTATACACATAGTACATAAAACGGCAGCTACATTGCACAACGAACAAAAGGGAGAAACACAAATCATCCCTTGGAGTCTAGGAAGAACCTCCCGGATTCGGCCTGCGACAAAACTGGCGGAAGCCGTCATAATCCATCTCCCCAAGCGAAAGAGGCCCGCGAAATCCGTCTCAGCAAGGGATGACAAAGCAGCATCCACATCTTCATCCCCTCTTGCAACACGGCTAGGATCTGGGACTTTAGGTTTTCCAGCACGTGTGGAGCAACCACCTAGTTGCTTCTCCTTTTCAAACCCAAGGGCCTCACATGCCTCACGAACGCCCTGGAACCCGCTCGCAAATTCCGTGCTCTTGATAATTTTATCAATTATGCGAACCACTACCTTCTCCAGCATCCATTGCAAACTACCTCGAGCAACCGCACCATCAACACGAGCATGGGCCAGTTGACGTTGGCACCTGGCCAACTCACTCGCTAGTGCACCTTTCTCCCGAATAAGAGAACTCACTTGGTCTTCAAGTCGCTCTGATCGGTCCTCCAAAGTAGCCACTTGATCCTCCCTCATGCCTGCCAAGGAACCCTATAATACTTTCAATTGCTTGTCATTCGCATTGGCGCGGCAAACCCGGTCGGCGGCAACGACCATAAGAGTAGAAGTCTGGGCCGCGGTATAGAAAAGGTCACCAGCCATACGAGCACTTGATTGACCCACAAGCGAACTCATTGTAGCCGGGGGATGAGCATATCTACTCCACTCCTGGGCGGCAATGTCTTCCGATAGTAAGAAATCTCTAGTAATCTCCCAACCCAGAGTATAGGCCTCGATAAATAGGGAGTGAGACGAAGTTACTATTTCGTCAACCAGGAAAGGCTTCTCGCATTGAAAAGAACCTCCAGGCGAACTCGGCACACCCCCAGACATAGATTCGGAACCAAGATTAACCAAGGGTGAAATAGCGAATGGTGAGGGTGACACCTTCGGAGAACTAGGCACCACCACTATCTCTTTCTGCTCAGGCACAGAAAACCGATCGCCAAGAATATCCCCGATACCGCCAAGAAGCCTTGCCACAAATACAGTCATACGCGCTTTATGAGGACGTATACCCACATCATCAGATTCTGTTTCCTCTTCTGACGACGGCACCACGCTCAAACATCACTTTTTACGAATATGAGCATTACCTTTCCGTGCTTGTACCCCCATAGAAAAACCAGAAGGAGCTGGAACCGGCGAACGAACTGGGGAAGCGACCACAACGCTGGCCGGGAAGGCGATGCTGGCCCGCTAGAACCAACATTCCCCCTTCCACCAAGCGCAATCCAAAAAACTCTCGTATGTGCCTTTCAGACACAGGAGGGGGAAGAACCTCTACAAGATCGATCTCCTGGTGATAGAGCCTACCCCGATAGTGGTCGCGTAAGGCCATCTCCAAAGAAATCTCGGCCTCAGCACATGCGCAAATAACAGTTGAATATAAGGACTCATAAGATACCCTATTCCTACCCCACTTTTTTCCTTTTTCGAAAAAAGGGGGGAGGGCGAGAAGGAGATGAGTGGATACCGCATCTCACGGCGTACAATTGCACCATCTTCCCATGAGCTCGCCAGGCGGCACTCAAACCAGCCGCAGTAAGAACAGAATCTTCCCATTTCTCCCCGACAACAGTGATGTTTCCTAGTCGTTTGCCAAGGGTTAGGTTGCTCCCAAACAGTTTAGGAAGGCGGTCAGGAAAGCCTCGTGTTCTGTGAAACCTACGCGCCACAAGGTTCTGGTTAACCCAGAGCCATTACTTTTGCCAATTTTTCTTCGGGGCATCTTGTTCTGAGATTAACTGATGAATGCCCCGCCTTTTCGACAAAGTACGAACACCAGAATTTGTGGTTGAACAAAAGAAGTAACTGAAAACCCAGAAGGTGGGTATACAACCCAAAGATCGGCAAATCAGTTCAAAACCGACAATTTTATTAATAGCACTCGGGGTCAACTCGTCGACGGAGAGGCCATAGTGGTCCACAATTATGCTGAAGAAATCAGACGTCGGCAAGCGTAACCCCGCTTCGAATAGAGGGATCGAAACTCCCACCTTCTCTTGAGGGAAATCGTAGATCGATACCCCCTTTGCTGGAATCATTAAACCATGCTCCGGTAAGAAACCAAAGCGATCCTGCAGAAGTTGAAATTCCTCTGCAATAGGGACTCTACCATAACAATCCATTGCTGAAAAAGGGATGAGCAATCGATAAGGGAATTAACGGAATATCCAAATTGATACAACAAAGCCAAAGTAGGGATGTGAGTATGAAAAGCTTGGGGAAAATGGGGGATTTTAAAAGGCGAAATTGGCGTCACGAATCGTCTCCGAACGTAACTGACACACATTGACGGCACTGCCTGAAGCCTGTCAAATGCTAAAGGAGATCCCAGACATACACGTGTCGAAATATAGGCACGAACGGTGACGCTGTCAAACCGACGCATACACCTACAAGCCTAAGGGACTTGTTAACGTATCCCTCAAGGGAACGTCAAAAAAGAGATGTCAAACTAACACCGGGCTTGGCTGGGACAGAGCCTAGTCTAAATCCAAGTCCAGGCCTTCGCCAACGCAAAGATCACTGATATGGAGGTTATGGTGCAGAGCCACGCCTTAACCCCATCTCCAGGAATTTATATCCCGACAAACATGGGACCAATCAGAGAGTCCTACTCGCCCATTACACGAAAGCCACGATCTTCATAACAAATAAGAGATCTCCTTCTAGCCAATAAGGGAAGGAGCCAGAAGACGTGACGGAGGATCCTCCAATATGGGTCCGCCACGCCGCTCCTCATGAGGGAATGCTCAACAGAATCAGTTGAGGGACATGCATCTCAAACATGTATAAAAGGATCCTTCTTCCACATGAAGAAGGGGACGGGATTTTCTCTTTCCTGTAATCTATTACAATCTCTCTAAGATCTCATACTAACTTGATCGTCGGAGCTTCGTCCCGGGAACTCCTCCCGGACGTCGACTAACGATCGTTTCTCTTCCTCGCACTATGATAATAGGACAAGATACCTACATGGATCTCCCCTACAGTTCCAACTCAGTCCTCTCCAGCATATCACAACAAGTCAAAAACAAAGTTTCAAGGGTTAGGGTTTTGAAATGAGGGAATAAAGGAGTGGAAGTTGAAGGTAAGGAAGGTCTGAAGGGCATAATGTCCTTTAAAGAGGGTCCAAAACCTAAAAATTAGGGTTTAGGACCTGCGTAAGTACGCCCTGCGTACCACTAGACTACGCCCAACGTACTTCAATTATCCCCACCAACCATTTAATGTGCTACGCATGGCATACCTATGGGGTACGCCCTGCGTAAGGACCAAAATGCCACTTTTCAAAACTTTTAGCCGAAAATGAAAATTTACTTGGAACACGGATGTTACAACTCTCCCCTAATTGGATGTGACTTTGTCCTCGAAGTCCGGTGCTGCAAATAACTCTGGATAGTGTTCCTTTATCTCAACTTCAGGCTCCCATGTCCACTTAAATCCCTTCTGGTGCTGCCATTACACCTTCACTAGTTCACCACTTTGTGGCGCAGAGTCTTGGTCTTTTTGTCGAGAATCGCAAACGGTCTCTCTACGTATTTCAGGCGCTCATTGACATGATTGTTGTTCAAAAGTATCATCGCAGAATCGTTGGCTAAACACTTCCATAACTGTGAGACGTGGAATGTGTTGTGGATCGGACTGAGCTCATCAGGAAAATCCATCCGGTAAGCCACCTTGACCAACCGCGCGATAATCCTGAAGGGTCCAATATATTGGGGGCCCAACTTGCCTCACTTCCGAAATTGGATGACACCTTTCCAAGGTGACACCTTCAGAAGCAGAAAGTCCCCCACCTGAAACTCAAGTTCCGAATGACGACGATTTTGCACAACTCTTCTTTCGGCTTTACGCGACTCGCAACCTGTCACGTACTTGATGTATCAACTCAGTGGTCATGAGAACTATTTCAGTACTCCCCATAACCCGGTGTCTGACCTCGCCCCAAAAAACCGGGGTCCTACACCTCCTTCCGTATGACATCTCGAAAGGTGGTTGATCAATACTGGCATGGTAACTATTGTCGTAGGAGAACTCGGTCAGTGGAAGGTAATTATCCCAACTCCCACCAAAATCCATCACGCATGCCCGGAGCATATCTTCAAGTTTCAGAATCGTCCACTCACTTTGTCCATTGGTTTAGGGTGGTATGTTGTATTGAAATGCAGTTGAGTACCCAATTCCTCATGAAACTTCCCCTACAATCTGGATGTGAATTGAACATCTCGGTCCGAAACCGCCAAAACTGGAACCCCGTTCCGAACCACCACCTCCCGAATGTAAATGTTAGCCAACTTCTTAGCAGATATATTCTCGGCAATTGGTATGAAATGAGTACTCTTGGTTAATATATCAACAATGACCCAGATAAAATCAACTCCACGTGCCGTCCTTGGCAACATTGTGATAAAATCCATGGTGATCTCTTCCCATTTCCACATTGGAATGGGAATTGGTTGCATCTTACCATGGGGTCTCTGATGTTCGGCCTTGACTTTATGAAAATTCAGGAACCGCTCTACAAACCATGCTATCTCCTTTTTCATACAGGGCTACCAATAGCTCAACTTCAGATCCCTATACATCTTCGTGGCCCCAAGGTGGTTCGAAAACTTAGACTTATGAGCCTCCTCTAGCACTATCTGCCTCACCCCACTAGTAGTCGTAACCCAAACTCTACCACACTGAGTCAACAAGCCCCGACCATCTCTAACGAATAAAGGAATCTGCCCTTGATCCCCTCTGCCTTCATATTTTTCTTTTTCAATCCTTCCACTCGAGCCTTCTTGATCATATCCAACAGAGGAGAAATAATAACCATCCTTAGACATATATCCCCGATAGGAGTACTTACTGCCTTACGACTCGGGGCATTGGCCATAACATTAGCCTTCCCAGGGTGGTATAGGATATCGCAATCATAATCCTTTACCACATCCAACCATCTCCGCCACCTCATATTTAAATTCGGCTGATCCATCAGGTACCTCAAGATCTTTTGGTTAGTGTACATAGTACACATAGTACACATAACCACATACAAATAGTGCCTCCAAATCTTGAAGGAAAAAACCAGATTCCCCAACTCCAAATCATATGTAGGGTAATTTGTCTAATGAGACTTTAGCTGCCTCGAAGCGTAAGCAATCACATGTGCTATCTTCATGAGGACAAGTACTAAACCCGAGATAAACGCATCATAATAAACCACAAAATCATCCATTCCCTCAGGAACCGTGAGAATTGGGGCCTCGCATAATCTCTGTCTCAACGTCTCAAAAGTTGACTGCTGATCAGGCCCCCACCGAAACGTAACATTTTTCTTCGTCAAGTGGTTCAATGTCAGAGAAATCTTGGAGAAATCTTGGATAATTATCCGATAATATCCCACGAGACCTAGAAAGCTCAAAATATCAGATGGGGTTCTCAAAACCTCCCATCACATTATGGCATCAATCTTGGTCGGATCGACCAATATACCCTTCTGGTTGACGATGTGCCCCAAGAACTGCACCTTGCGCAACCAAAACTCGCATTTGGAGAATTTGACATAAAACCTCTCTCTCATCAGGGTCTCTAATACCTCCCAAAAATGATCCTAGTGCTGCTCCTTGGTCTTGGAGTAGAACAAAATGTCATCAATAAACATGATCACCGACCAATCCAGCATCGATCTGCATACCCAGTTCATGAGATCCATAAACACTGTTGGTGCGTTGTTGAGCCCGAATGGCATAATCACGAACTCGTAATGACCATAACGAGTCTTCAAGGTTGTCTTCTACACATCTTCATCTCTGAACCTCATATGATGGTAACATGATCGAAAATCAATCTTTGAAAACCAAGATGCACCCTGAAGCTGGTCAAATAAATCGTCGATGCTTGGAAGTGGGTAACGGTTCTTCACCATTAGCTTATTTAACTCCTGATAGTCAATGCACATCCTATGTGAGCCGTTCTTCATTTTCACAAACAGGATCGGTGCTCCCCATGGTGAACTGCTCGGGCAAATAAACCCCTTGTCTAGTAGCTCCAGAAGTTGTGTAGACAACTCCTGCATCTCTGGTGGTGCCGAACGATACAGTGCCTTGGCTATCGGGGCCGCACTAGGAACTAAATGAATTCGAAACTCAACTTGCCTATCGGGAGGAACTCCTAGAAAATCCTCAGGAAACACGTATAGGAACTCCCAAACAATGGACACCTCACTCAATATTGTCGTGCCCCTAACCCGAGTATCCACCACATAAGCCAAACACCCAGAACAACCATGCTAAAGATATCTCCTGGCCCTTATAGCTGAAGAGAGAGCTTGCCCATATGAAGCTCCCTCGCCAGGAATAACTAGTTCTCTCCCACTTGGGGTTCGAACTCTCACTGGATGGTGCTCACAGTCAATCATGGCCCCATTAGGACCCAACCAATCCATCTCTATGATAACCATCGACCCTCGTAGAGGAATTGGCACCATGTCATTAGAATATCTCTCGCTGAACAGGTTTAGGACACATCCATGATGAACCCTCGAAGCACTCACAGAATGATCATTAACAATCTCTACCTCCAATGGATCATCCAGAATCCCGAGAGCACCACTAAACTTCTTGCTAAGCGCAAGAGATACAAAGGATTGGGTAGCACCCGAATGAAACAGAACATGAGCAGTCATACCATTGACTAAGAAAGTCCCTATACATGATCAGATATAACATAAGCATAAATAAAGAAAGCAATAAAAGATATGATAAAATTACGTACTGGTAACCACATCTGGTGTTGCTCGAGCCTCATCGGTAGTCAACCGAAATGCCCTACTCTTTGCTACAGGTGTCTCCGCCTTGCCCTGGCGGTCATTGGTAATCCTCAAGGTGGTTGGTTCAGGCGCCGCCACTATCCCTCCTGACAGTCTCATACCATCGACCTTTTTATGGCCGGTCTGATTACAATGAAAGCAAATCAGTGCACCCTTGGGGCAGTCCCTACCCATATGACTAGTCTAAGAACATCTAAAACAACCTGAACCCACTGCTCGACATTCCCCACCATGCGGCTTGCCACACTTGCCGCAATAGATCTGACCCTGGTGGCATCTGGTATGTAAATTAGAAGTCTTGGGCTTCTTAGCCTGACCCACCACTATCTGCACCTGCTCCAGCTTGCGCTTTGTCTGAAGCTCTAACTCAATTTCCTGTTCCTGGCCCTCACAATCATATGATTCAGGGTCTTGCGCCCCGAAAAGCTCACAAAATCCCAGATATCATCACTCAACATGTCATGGTACCTTATCTTCTTCATCTCCTAATATGAAGTGTACTGTGGAACCAACAGAGCCCTCTCATGGAACGTGGAAGTGATGTCCGCTATAGTCTCAGTAGTCTAGCGAAGGTCCTGGAATTCCCTCACTAGTAAACTCCTCATGAAATCTCGTAACGAACTCCACCCAAGTCATGGCCACCAGCTCCTTAATGCACGACCGACCTCCTCCCATCAGTCTCGGGCTTGGTCTCTCAGAAGGCAGGAAGCAAAGGGCAGAAGCTTGTTCACAAAAATTATCCATGTCAGCGATCCATCGGTATTTGGCAATGGGTTCCTAGCCCCAAATAACTCTGGAGCTCCATAGGCCTTGATCTCCCGAAACGATGAATTTCATGCTCCTAACTGTCTCGAAGCGATCTCCTCCCGAAGGGACCAGAGTCACTCGTCCAGAAGCTCCATAATCCCATCCTTGTTGGTACAAAAAAATCACAGGGGTGGCCTCCATGATACCACGAGTGATCTCTAATGGGATAAACTCGCGCAACCGCTCATCTATTTGTTCGACACCCGCGCCAGAACCAGATCTAGAACCTCGTCCTCGAGTGGACACCATACTCAACTAAAATACAAACATACACACGATCAACAAAATATCGTGGAAGCTTCCTCTCTACAGGCTCGTTACAAGTTCCAAGACTGTTCTTGCCTCGAGTACAGATCTTGTACTTTTAGTAGTACGGGCCCAATACTACCTTTCACACCTATCTGTACTTTCCTCAAGAACCATTCTGAATCGCCTAAGTCTCCACACTTGATCTATAAACACCATCCCTATACTAAACAACATATAAATCCTAGTATGACATTTCCTAGGTTGTCTTAGGAATTCTCAACTCATCCGCCCTGTTATACCGAGAACCGATTAGTGCATAGGGTATATGTGATTTTATTTACTTGAGTGGATTATAGGATTCGTGATGGTTCTTGACGAAAGTATGGATATATGTGGAAGGTAGTATTGGGCTCGTACTACTGAAAGCACAGGATCTGTACTCAAGTCAAGGATGGTCTCGTGTATTCCAAGGAGCTTGTAGAGTGAGTGTTTCCCTCTAATAATTGTGATCGTTTGTATGTTTTTATTTTAGTATGGTGACCATTCGATGGTGAGGTTCTAGATCAGGTTCTGGTTCCGGCTCTTGTGTTGAGCTGATTGACAAGAGGGTGTGCAAGTTCATCACGTTTGAGATCACTCGTGGTATCTTGGATGCTACTCCAGTGATGTTTGGTACAATCAAGTAGGGTATTATGGAGCTTCTGGTTGGGCGCCTGGGGGACTTTCGGGCCGAGATCATGACATTCAGTTAGGGGTGTGGACTCTCTCATTCTGTGAGTACAAGGCTTGTGGAGCCCAGAGTTCTTTGGAGGCAATCGACCCTATTTCCAACTGCCACTGGATCATTAAAATGGATAATGCTCAGAAAACAAGCTTCTGCCCCGAGAGGTCGAAGGTAGGGTTCGCATCATGCCTTCTGAGGTACTGAGCTCGTGACTGGTGGGAGGGGATTGGTCATGCATTGGGATATATGCCATGGCGGCCATGACTTGGGATGACTTTGTGATGAAGTTTCGAGTTAAGTCACCGGAGATTGAGGTGCATCAGTTGGCGAGGGTGTTTCAGGACCTTCATCGGACTACCAAGATTGTGGCGCAGATCACCGGAATGTTCTGGGAGAGAGATCTATTGGTTCCACAATATACAACAGATGAGGAGATGAATAATACAAGGTACCATGATATGTTGAGGGATGACATTTGTGAGTTCGTGAGTTTGTCGGACTGCAAGACCCTGGATGATATGATAGCTAGAGCCTAGGAACTGGAAATTGATTTGGACATTCTGAAGAAGTAGAGACTAGTACAAAGACCGACATCAGAGGGCTAGGCTAAGAGGGAAAATACTATTGATTCGAGATCGAGGAGCGATCAACTTCGGGGCTGTTGTGCCTATTATGGGAAGAATTATGAGGGTGGTTTTCATGAGAAGGGAGGGAGTTGTTTCAGATGCGGCCAGACTAGGTATTTCAGCAGGGATTGAACTAGTGGAGCACTAATATGCTTCCATTACAATCAGACATACCATAAAAAGGCCGATTGCCCAAGATCGACAAGAGGAGCAGTAGTAGCGCCTGTGCCAGCCACATTGAGGATTACCGATGGTCACCAGGGAAAGGCGGAGGCTCCGGTGGTGAAGAGCAGGGCATTTCAATTGACATTTGAGGAGGCACGAGCAGCTCCTGTTACGGTTACCAGTATGTATCTTTACCATATCTTTTATTGCTATCCTTGTTTATGCTTATGTTTTATCTGATCATGTATAGGGACTTTGTTAGTCAATGGTACGACTGCTCATGTATTGTTCGATTCGGTGCTACCCGATCTTTTGTATCTCCTATGCTTAGCAAGAAGTTTAGCGTTGCTCCAACGACTCTGGATTTCTATTTGTAGGTGGAGATCGTCGATGATCTCTCAGTTAGTGCTTTAAGGGTTCATTGGGGGTGTGTTCTGAATATGTTCAACGAATGATATTCTATTGATTTGGTGCTAACACCTCTACGAGGGTTGAAGGTAATCATGGGTATGGATTGGTTGGGCCCCAATAGTTCTATCATTGATTGTGAGGACCAACTGGTGGCGGTTCGAACCCCAAGTGGGGGAGAACTAATTATTCGTGGAGAGGGTGCTCAGCGTAGACCAACTGTTTGTTCAGCTGCGAGGTCTAGGAGGTATATATTCAGCAGGGATGCTCTGGGGTCCTTTTTATGTGATGGATACATGAGAGGTAGGGAAGAGGATGGTGGATGACGTACTCATTGTTCGGGATTTGCCCGATATATTTCCTGAGCATTTGTCAGGTGTGCCTCCCGGGAGGCAGGTTGAGTTTCAGATTGATCTGATTCTGAGCATGGCTTCAATAACCAAAGCGCCCTATCCTTAGCACATCCAAAGTTGAAGGAGTTGTCTACACAACTACAAGAGCTGTTAGACAAGGGATTGATTAGGTCGAGTAGTTCACCATTGGGAGCACCGATACTGTTTGTAAAGAAGAAGCACGGTTCACACCGGAAGTGTATTGATTACCGGGAGTTGAACAAGATAACGGTAAAGAACCGTTATCCGCTCTCGAGGATAGATGATTGATTTGACCAACTTCAGGGTGCATCTTGGCTATCCTAGACGAATTTGTGATCGGTTTATCACCAGATGAGGGTCAGGGATGAGGATGTACAGAAGACAACCTTTAGGACTTGCTATGGTGATTACAAGTTCGTGTCGATGCTATTTGGGCTCACCAACGTACTCACAGTGTTTATGGATATCATTAACAGAGTATGTAGTTCGATGTTAGATTGGTCTATTATTGTGTTCATCGATGATATTTTCGTCTATTCCAAGACCAAGGAGCGACATGATGAGCATTTACAAGAAGTTTTTGAGACCTTTAGTAGGGATAAGCTTTATGCCAAGTTCTCCAAATGTGAGTTTTGGTTACGTGAGGTGCAGTTATTGGGGCACATCGTCAACCAGAATGGTATACTGGTTGACTCGACCAAGATAGAGGCAATGATGCAGTGGGAGGTCCCAAAAACACCATCTGAGATCAGGAGCTTCCTATTTTTACCAGGTTACTATCAGAGATTTATTCAAGATTTCTCCTAGATTTTTTTTCCATTGACCCGATTGACGAAAAAGAACGTTGCTTTCCAGTGGAGGTATGATTAGCAGGGAGCTTTCGAGACTTTGATGTAGAAGTTGTGTGAGGCTCCGATTTTCGGATTCTACCAGAGGATATGGAAGATTTCATGGTTTACAGTTATGCATTGATTTTAGGTTTGGGAGCAGTGCTGATGTAGAGGAGTCATGTGATTCCATAAACTTCGAGGTAGTTGAAGCCTCACGAGTCAAACTACCCTATGTATGGTTTGGAGCTGGAGGCTGTGGTTTTTGCCCTCAAGATTCGGAGGCATTATTTGTATGGGGCCAGGTGCACTATTTATATGGATCACAAGAGCCTGAGATATCTGATGGATCAGAAGAACTTGAACATGAGGCAACGGAGATGGTTAGACGTGGGAAAAGATTACGACTGCGAGATCTTGTATCACCCCGGGAGGGCCAATGTTTTGGTCGATGCCTTAGCCACAAGGTAGCGAGTGCATATATTGGAGATTTTTGTCTAAGGACGGCTATTATCTCACCACTGTTAGAGTTGATTAAGAAGGCTCGAGTAGAAGGGATAAAGAAGGAAAATTGGAAGGAATAGAGGATCAAGGGTCAGATTCCATTATTTTTTAGGGAGATGGTTAGATGTTATGCGAGATCTTGTATCACCCCGGGAAGGAGAATGTCCTGGTCGATGCCTTAGCCACAAGGTAGCGAGTACACCTATTGGAGATTTGTGTCTAAGGATGGCTATTGTCTCATCATTATTATAGTTGATCAAGAAGGCTCGAGTAGAAGGGTAGAAGAAGGAAAATTGGAAGGAAGAGAGGATCAAGGGTTAGATTCCATTATTTTTCAGGAATAGTCATGGGTTATTGACTCGGTGTGGCAGGGTTTGGTTTATGGTTGCTGGTGGGGTTAGGCGGACATTATTGGAGGAGGCTCATAAGTCAAAGTTTTCGAACCACCTGGGGGCCACAAATATGTATTGTGACGTGAGGTTTAGTTATTGGTGGCCTTACATGAAGAGGGATATAGCATGGTATGTGGAGCAGTTCTTGATTTGCAGCAAATTCAAGGCCAAATATCAGAGACCCCATGGGAAGATGCAGCTATTAGCCATCCCCATGTGGAAATGGGAGGAGATTACCATGGATTTTATTATGAAGTTGCCTAGGATGGCGCAAGGGGTGGATCCTATATGGGTGATTGTTGACAAATTGACCAAGAGTGCTCATTTTATACCCATTGTTGAGAGTATTTCTATAGAAAGGTTGGCTGACATCTACATCAGGGAGGTGGTTTTTCGTCACGCGGTTACAGTTTCTGTGGTCTCTGACCGCGATGGTCGTTTCACCTCTAGGTTTTGGAGGAAGTTTCATAAGGATTTGGGTACTCAACTGCATTTTAGCATAACATACCACCCCCAGACCGATGGACAGAATGAGCGGAGTATTCAGACGCTTGAGGGTATACTCAGGACATGTGTGTTTCATTTTGGTGGGAGTTGGGATACTAACCTTCCATTGGTCTAGTTTTCCTACAAAAACAACTATCATGCCAGTATTGATCGACCACCTTTCGAGATATTGTACGGGAGGAAGTGTCAACCCCGGTTTGTTAGGGTGAAGTTGGGCATCGGGCTATAAGGAGTATTGAGGTAGTACTCAAGACTAGCGAGTAGATACAACAGGTGTTCGATCGGTTACGGACCGCGAAAAGTATCCATAAGAGCTATGCTGACCGACGACGTTCAGACCGTGAGTTTCAGGTCGGATATTTTGTGCTTCTGAAGGTGTCACCTTGGAAAGGTGTCACTCGGTTCAAGAGGCAACACAAGCTGGGCCCTACGTATATTGGTCCCTTCAGGATTATAATCGGGTGGGAAAGGTGGCATATCGGTTTCATCTGCCTGATGAGCTTAGTCAGATTAATCACACTTTTCATGTCTCTCAACTGCGAAAATGTATGGAGGATGACTCTGCAATAGTACCCTTGGACGACATTCAGGTGGATGAGCGCTTGAACTATGTCGAGAGACTGATTGTCATTCTCGACAGGAAGATGAAGACCCTATGCAACAAGGTGGTGGGATTAGTGAAAGTACAATGGCAACATCATAAAGGTTCTTAGTGGAATTAGGAACCCAAGATGGAGATGAAGGACAAGTACCCAAAGTTGTTTGTAGCAATGGACTTCGAGGACAAAGTCTTATTCAAGTAGGGGAGAGTTGTAACATCCGGATCCTAGAGGTACAAATAAATTACTTAAAATATGGATTTGAATGGGGTCATGACCTAAAGGAAGCACCCTCACGTCGTGACATGTCCATGTTATGCGGGTTGAGTCATTGAAGCGTCATGACAGACACTATAAAGGTCACGACTTGACACCTGAGCAAATGCAAAACCCTAATTTTTGGACTTTAGACCCTATTTAAAGGAAGTGAGGGGCTAGGGCTTCTTTCACCTGTAGCCTCCATCACCTTCAAACCAGAAAAAGGAAACCTTAATTCCTCTTCTCCATTTTAGGCTCATTTTGGTGCTTGTACTTTCTTTTGAAGGAAGAAGGAGCCATTGGAAGAGTTGTAAACGCATTGGCTAGCTTGGAGCTTCATTTTGAGCAAGTTTGGACCTTTTTAAGTGTCCAAGATCTAAATTTCTTATGCTAGGTTTCTAGATCAAAAGTTTTGTCCCATTTTCTTCATATATGAGTTAGCTAGAATGGTGGGATTCCATAAAGTTGGCAACCTTATGGATCATTGAGGTCCTATGTTTATCATATGGTTTAGATCTGGAAAGTGAATGTGTTCAGGACCCTTACATGTGAGCTTTGGTGATTTTTCTTCATTTTGGCCCAAGATGTGATCTAGACATGTATTTCCAAAAAACATCAATTTTTAAGTTCATTTTAGAGTTATAAGACCCTCTGGAAAGTTGGAATGCATGCGTTCAAGGGCTAGTATTAAATGCATTAAGATGGACATTTTGCGTGAGTCACGACGTGACCATTTGGTGGTCATGACGTGACGAAGATACTTTCCCCGATTTTTTTGGACTGGCTTTGTCATGACGTGAGGGTATGACTATCACGACGTGATAGTGGCATGGATCGATTATGAGTGGAGCTTAGTTTGAGTTGAATCGTGACCGAGTTGGGACCGGGTGGAAATATATTTTCCATGACATGACCATGAGTTGTTCACGGCGTGAGGGTCAATTGATAGAAGTGTTGACTGGTGACTTTGACCGTGACCGTTGACTTGTTGACCTGGTTTGACTTTTTGTCAAATTGGCTACCTTTGGATGTTAGACTAAGGTGGGTCGTTGTTTGGTTCGATAGGTGTATTGTAGTACCGTTCGCGTGACAGGGAACTGTGTTTTAGTTGATCTTCTTATTCAGGTGAGTTTTCTTACTATACAGTGTAGGAAGCTAGCTATCTTTGTGACTCTTGCATGTGTATATTGGGTTAGGCCCATTTATTTGTATGTTGGGTTGGGCCCATTTATTATATCTTAAGATGGGCCCATTTTTATGTATATTAGGTTGGTCCCATTTGTATGTTAGATGTTAGGTTGGGCCCATTTATTATATATTGAGATAGGCCTATTTATATGAATGTTGGTTGGGCCCATTCATATGTTTGGGTTGGGCCCATTTGTATGTATGTTGGGTTGGGCCCACTTATATATTGGGTTGGAGAACTCACTAAGCATTGTGCTTACGATTTGTTGTTTAATCATTTTCAGGTACTTCCAGTTCCAAAAGGAAGGACCCGAATTGACTGCATAACATCCCCATATGATTTCCGCATCGATGATCATTTTACTCTGATGATTTCGATACATTTGTATTATGATTGGTTTTGAGATACATGATGTATGTTTTTTGATGATTTAAAAAATGAAAAATTTTATCAGTATTTTTGGGACGTTACATGAAAGCTATTTATAGTGTTTTATTGGGGGAGGCGCATCGCGCGCACCTACTAGGCGCGCCGCATACTGGGTAGGTGGCAACTCCTTCGCCCAGAACGTGACACGTGTCGCATAATCAATGGAGCTGCATGGCAAAAGGGTTAGGTATAGGTTGAACTTTCAAAAATTGATATCTCGCTCATACGAGCTCCATTTTCGACATTCTTCACATCCACGCATAGATATTTCCGATTAATACAAATTTCATTTAGACTCTGTCGGCTAATTCTCGCCCGATCTTAAATTTAACAGTCTACGAATATTACACTGCAAATGAATGTGTCAATTCATAACTTCGTCCTACTGACTCCATTCTCGACTCTCTTTATATTAACACACTCCTAATCACGAGATCTCCAATTATAATTTAGATTATTTCGGATAATAATGAACCAATTTGAATTTCGATTTCTCTATTCGTAGTTCTGCGTTGAAACTTCGAAATATCATAACTTTCTCATACGAAGTTAGGTTTGGATGTTCTCTATATGAATGCTCTTTGTTTTACGACTACTATGACTTTCGTTTAGATTGATTAGGCTGATAAGCAACCTATCTAAAATTCACCTTTTACGATACGCTGAGCCATGTCGGTTTAATCGCAAAACTTCAAAGAAGCATAACTTCTTCATACAAAGTTGGATTTAAGCATTATATATATATATATATATATATATATATATATATATATATATATATATATATATATATACACACACACACACGGAAATCGTATCGACGTTTCCTATGATTATTACTCAGCATAAATAGTGTTATATCTCTAATTCGAATTTCATAATAATTGCTTAGTATTACAATCTACGAAAGTAGTAAAAATGGGGTGTTACACAGCTGAGGTTCAGTGAAGAGGATGTGTAGAAGAAAACCTTCAGGACTTATTATGGTCATTATGAGTTTGTGGTGATGCCTTTTGGTCTCACCAATGCACCGAAAACATTCATGGATCTCATGAATCGGGTGTGCATGCCAATGTTGGATCGGTCAGCGATATGTTTATTGATGATATCTTGGTCTATTCCAATACCAAGGAACAACATGATGAGCACTTGCAAGATGTTCTAGAGACATTGAGGAGGTAGAGGCTTTATGTCAAGTTCTCCATATGTGAGTTATGGTTGCATGAGGTGCAGTTTCTTAGGCACCTTGTCAACCAAAAGGGTATATTGGTTGACCCGAGGAATACTGAGGATGTGATGCAGTGGGAGGTTCCCAGGTCTCCATATGAGATTCGGAGTTTCCTTGGATTAGCAGGGTATTATTGAAGGTTCATCCAGGATTTCTCCAAGATTGTTGTTCCTTTGACCCACTTGACGAAGAAGAATATCACTTTTTGTTGGGGGCCTGAATAACAAGCGACATATGAGACTTTGAGATAGAGGTTATGCAAGGCTCCAATACTGACTCTACTTGAGGGTGTGTATGATTTTGTAGTTTATTGTGATGCTTCGATTATGGGCCTAAGGACAGTTCTGATCAGAGAGGTCACATGATTGCGTACGCTTCAAGGCAGTTAAAGCCTCATGAGGCAAATTATCCTACGCATTATTTCGACCTGAGGGATGTTATTTTTGCCCTCAAGATTTGGCGTCATTATTTATATGGGGTTTGGTGTACCATTTACACAGACCACAAGAGTTTGAGGTACTTGATGGATCAGTCGAACCTGAATATGAGGCAATGCAGATGGTTAGATGTGGTGAAGGATTCTGACTATGAGATTTTGTATCATCATGGGAAGGCCAATATAGTGGCCGTTTCTTTGAGTCACAAGGCGACTAGTACTCCTATCAGACACCTATGTTTGAGGATGGTTATCACTTCACCCCTATTGGATTTAATCAAAGAAGCACATATTAAGGGTTTGAAGGAAGAAATATAGAAAAAAAGAGAAGATGAGGGGTCAAATTCCATCCTTTGTCAGGTTCCCAAGAAGCCTATTGGAAAGTATGAATAAGGGGCTTAGTGGGTTAAGGACTAAATCCATTAAGTTGTCCAAGTGCAGTAGCCACGACATGGAGATGGTGGACTTCATGATTGTTCTGTATGGACGTTGCCACGACGTAGTGGCATGCCAGCTACAACGTGGTAGCGGAATATGGATCACTACTGAGTTGAATAGCCACGACGTGGAGGCCAACTAGAGTTGAATTTGACCATTGACTTTTGACCTAGTTTGACTTTAAGCTAAATTGCTAGTTTTAGAAGGTAAACTAAGGGTTTACCTTGTATGTTTCAGTAGGAAGTGTGTAACACCCACTTTTTGATTGTGTGAGCTTGTTAGCTGTCGATTGCATTGTGAGGAGAGTCTTCTCACTATACTATGTAGGATGCTAGATTATCTTTGTGACTCTTGCATGAAAGATTGTGGTTGGATCGCAGTACTTGTATGAAAGACTATGGTTAGATCACATCACTTGTATGGAATACCATAGTTGTATCATGGTAGGAAAGACTATAGTTGGGCTGTAGCAATGGAAGTGATTGTAAGACTATGGTTGGATCATAACATTCATATGGGTTGAATATATATACCCCAAGGGTTGGGCCACTGATATGTATGGTATGTGGTATTTGTTGGATTAGGTGTCTAAGCTCATAACTATAATTGGTATGTACTTGAATTGATAGCAGCACAGTCCTTTTGGGTTGCCCTCAACCTAGCAACTCGACAAGGAAATTATGAAAGGAAAGATATTAATTTATAAGATTAATGAATTAATATAAATGATTTATTAATATGTTAAAAGATTAATATATTAATTAGAAATCATTATGTTTAATTAATAGTTAGCCAGAAATTAATCAGAATTAATTTTGGGGTTAAAAGTATTAATTATAAAGTGCAGGGACTAGTTTGCAATTATCTAATAGTTGAGTGGAAGGATCCAGAACCTCCTTGGAAGGAGGTGGACGAAATCTATAGGGGAAACCCTAAGGATTTCGTCCAAGGGGCTTTGGATAAGTCCTTTGGGTTAGCTTAGGCCCTAAGCAAAGGAGTATTAGGGTTTTCCCTAAACCCTAGATCCCTCAGCTATATAAGGAGCCTCCCAGCTCACAATTTCGGCCACTCTCCTACCTTGGAAGAAACCCTAGGCCGAAAATTGCATACCCTCTCTCTCTCTCTCTTCTTCAAGTTTCCTTCTTGCTAGTTCTTGGGTGTGATTCCATTAGAGGCATTACATTTGTGGTGCTAAGCTTCCAAGAAGATCAAGATCAAGATCAAGAGGATTGTCAATTGTTTGCTATAACAATTGAAAGGTATGTAACTCTTAAACCCTAGTTTGTTAATTTCGAAATTAGCCTCTCTCCTCTAGGGTTCTTGTTTTGTAATTCAAAGTTATATGTTCAATAGTTAAAACATAGATCCAAAGTAGGTTGCATGTGAACTTAGGAATTGTTTTCTAGTTTATTTGTTTTACCTAAAACCCATCAGTGGTATCAGAGCCATTGTTTGTTTTAAATTGAATTGCTATAATAGTTGAATTGCAAATTAGGGTTTATAGCCATTAAACCCTAAAGGCCAAAATTTTCGATTTTAGGGTTTTGGTTCAAAGGGTTTTCGAAAAACCCTAGCCTCCATGAACCCTAATCGAAATTAGGGTTAGGGTTTTGGAAAACCCTAGCCTCCTCCCTTGAATTTCGAAATATGCTAGCCCCTTTTTAGGGTTTCTTTGTTTTGGATAATAGTTGCCTTATTGGATAATTGAGAAAAATAAGGAAATTATCCTATCCCCATATTTTCGAAATCTAGAAGGGATATGGATTAGGATTAAATTAATTGTTTAATTTAATTAGATAATCCTTACAAGATTTAATAAATTAATTAAAAGTTAATTAATAGATAAATATTAAATCTAGTTATTTGGTTTATTTTAAATTTAAAATTAATGTCTTAATTTTCGAAATTTATATAAACGTTAAAGTTTTAAAAGTTTAAAACACACCTTATATATGTATTATAATTAAAAGTTAAATATTATATATGTATAAGAATATGGTCAGTCAAATCGCTAGTATGCCTCATTCACGAAGCTAGTCTATAAGGGGGTATAAGGAAACTGCCTATAAAATGGTAGTTGAATGGGTGTCCACTCTCACCCACCGCTTCCTTGATTAGTGGAGGGTCGTTAGTAGAACGGGTTTGATAGGACAACTACATCTCATTAAAAGTATAATGTTATTAAAGAAAGTACTAGAACATTATTTTACAAATCCCAACTCTAGTTACTTTAGGAAAAATGTGAAAAGTATGCTAATCCATGAAATTGCACATTATGCTTTATTGGTCGTTAGTGGAGCGTGTGTGGTTAACCAACACACTAAAAGGCACTAATAAAGAGTAGTAATGGGTATCTCATAATTGTCATTTTGATGGAGCGTGTGTGGTTTACCAGCACATCAATAGTTAATGATAAAGACAATGAGGTTACCAAGCACATTTGCATGGTTATTCACATCTTGTTTGTGATCCTCGACATCCCAGTCACAAATAGAAGAGCATAATCTGAGATTAAAACATGTCGTTGAATAGTTTCAATGTATCTCAAAAGAATTAGGAATTTCACTTCGTTTATTTCGTCTAATGGTGGAATTGGTGAATCGTCATTCACCTACCTTTATGAAATTTACACTTGGATCTCGGCATCCCATTTCTAAGTTGTGAATCTTCATAGTTGGATCCTAACCTTGATATTATATCTTTGGGTTATTATATTAAGGTATCTTGAAATCTAACTAAAACTTTCTTTCTTTTCAAATGTCTACTCCTGGAAACACTTCTGCTTCATCCTCCTCCAACCACAACTTCTCTTTGCTCAACATTTGCTCCAAAGTCATTATGGATGGCTCTAAATATAACGATTGGATGCGGAACATCAAGATGGCGCTTCGATTTGAGGACAAAGAATATGTCCTTGAAAAGGAGCTCAAAGAGCTTGATGAGTCTAAAGCTACTCCTGAAGAATATGCTGCCTACAAGAAACATTACGATGATGCTACCAAAGTGGCATGCATCATGGTGGCAACCATGTCCCCAGAACTGCAGAGGTACTATGAGGACTACTGGCCTTTTGAGATGAACAAGGACCTTATGGAAAAGTACCATAAGCGAGCTCGTCAAGAAAAGTTTGAAGTAGTCAAGTCACTCATGGCTTGCAAGATGAAAGAAGGGGAGTCGGTTGTGTCTCATGTGCAAAGAATGTAATGCTACATAGAGCGTTTGGTCAAGCTCAACATTCACTTTGATGAGGAATTGGCCATTGACATGGTCTTGAACTCACTACCTGATTGTTATGGTCAGTTTATTCTAACTTACCATTTGAACAACACTGAGCAGACACTGGCCCAATTGCATAACTTGTTACAGACAGCTGAAGCAGGGATGAAGGGTAAAAGTATAGCCTCCACTCCTGCAAGTGCCCCTGTCTTGGCCATTGGACAGGGAAAGGGGAAAAAGAGGAAAGGTCCTCCTAAGCAAAACTGGAAGAGTAAGGCTCAAGCTGGGTCATCTAGTAATGGCCCAAAGGCTAAGCCCAATGCTACCACTCCCCATGTTTCTGATCCAAAGGAGGCCGTTTGTTTTTATTGCAATCAAAAGGGCCATTGGAAGAGATCATGCCCATAATATCTGCAAGACATCAAAGATGGCAAAGTAAAGCCATCTTCGGCAGGTATTTACACTATTTCTTCTAATAACTCATTATCTTCTCGTTCATGGGTCCTTGATACAGGATGTGGTTTTCACATCTGTTCTGATTTGCAGGGGCTAAAGGAAAGTGAGGAGATAGAGCGAGGAAGGATAAACTTGATCATGGGGAACAAGAAGTCTTCACCAGTGACCAAGATCGGAGTTTATCAACTTTTGCTTAGTAATGATGTTAGATTAGATTTATTAAATTGTTGCTATTCGTCTGAGATGACGAGAAACATTATTTCATTTCATGCATTGTTCAGACAAGGTTTTAAATATTCTTTTAATGATTTGAATGGTTCAATTTCTGTTTATAAGAATAGTGTTTTTGTGTTTGAAGCTTTGCCTTGTGATGGTGTGTATGAAACAGTGACTTGTGTTGATAGCTAAGGAAATAGTGTATTTAATATTGACTTGTCTAATAGTGTAGACAAGGCATGCTTGTGGCATTGTTGTCTTGGACACATTAACAAGAAATGCATAGCCCAACTCCAAAAGGATAGAGTGTTGGAATCATTTGACCTAAAATCAGATGATATGTGTGAATCTTGTCTTTTGGGAAAGATGACAAAATCACCATTCACAGGGTCTTGTGAAAGAGGTGAAGGTCTGTTGGATCTCATACACACAGATGTGTGTGGGCCCTTCAGATCAACTACAAGGGATGCTAATCGATTCTATGTGACTTTCACTGATGATTATAGCAGATATGGCTATATCTACTTAATCAAACATAAGTCAGAAACCTTTGAAAAGTTCAAAGAGTTTAAGCATGAGGTCGAAAATCAAATGGGCAGAAAGATAAAGGTACTTAGATCCGATAGAGGCGGGGAGTATCTTAGTATCGAGTTCAACGACTATCTAAAAGAATGTGGGAAAGTCTCATAATTAAATCCTCCTAGGACACCACAGTTAAATGGTGTAGCCGAGAGGCGTAATCGAACCTTGTTAGACATGGTTCGTTCTATGATGAGTCGTGCTTCGCTTCCTATTCACTTCTGGGGGTATGCTTTAGAGACAGCCGCCCACATCCTCAATCTTGTCCCTACAAAGAAGGTTGCCAAAACATCTCACGAAATGTGGACGGGGAAAGTTCCCTCGTTGGCAAATATTAAAGTCTGGGGTTGTGAAGCTTTCGTAAGACGGGAGACTCACGACAAGCTAGCAGGTAGAAGTGAGAAATGTGTTTTCATTGGTTACCCAAAGCAGTCTTTGGATATTTGTTCTACAGACCTAGTGAAAACGTGGTCTTTGTAGCACGAAGAGGAGCCTTTCTAGAAAGAGAGCTCATATTCAAAGAGGACAGTGGGAGCACCATTGACCTTGAAGAAATTCAAGAGTCAGCCAATAAAGGAACCTTAGATGACACTAGCACTCAACCAGAGGAAACAGTTCCTATTGAACCAGTTGATAACTCATTACCTCTTCGAAGATCCACTAGGGTGAGTGTGCCACCTGAGTTGTATGGTTTTCATATTACTTCAGACGGTGACACATTCATCAGTGATAGAACACTGGTAAATTTAGATGAACCAGTCACTTATAAGGAAGCAATGGCAGGCCCAGAGGCTTCCAAGTGGAAAGAGGCAATGGACAGCGAGATTAAGTCCATGTATGACAACCAAGTTTGGAATTTGGTTGAAAGTGCACCAAGTCATAAGACAGTTGGGTGCAAATGGATCTTCAAGAAGAAGACAGACATGGATGGAAATGTGCACACATTCAAGGCTCGATTGGTTGCAAAAGGTTTCACTCAAACCCCAGGGGTTGACTATGATGAGACCTTTTCACCAGTAGCCAAGATTAAATCCATTAGGATATTGCTTGCCATAGCTGCCTTTCATGACCATGAAATCTGGCAGATGGATGTCAATACTGCTTTCCTTAATGGGAAGTTGGCTGAGGATGTTTACATGAATCAGCCAGAGGGTTTTGTTGATGCAAAGTTTCCCAATAGAGTGTGCAAGCTTGAGAAATCCATTTATGGATTGAAACAAGCATCTCGCAGCTGGAATCTTTGCTTCCATGAGAAAGTCAAAGAGTTTGGTTTCTCTAGAAGTGAAGATGAGTTTTGTGTGTATATCAAGGCTAGTGGGAGTATAGTAACTTTTCTGGTGTTATATGTCGATTACTCATTGGTAACGACGTTCCAACCTTGAAAGATGTTAAGTCTTGGCTTGGAAAGTGTTTTGCCATGAAAGACCTTGGAGAAGCTGCCTATATTCTAGGGATTAGAATATTGAGAGATAGAAAGAAGAGACTAATTGGACTTAGTCAGAGCACATACTTGGATAAGGTACTAAAGAGGTTTAGTATGGAAAATTCCAAGAAGGGAGAGCTACCTATCCAAAGCAATACCAAATTGAGTAAGACTCAATGCCCGAGTACAGATAAGGAAATAGCAGACATGAGTCGTGTACCTTATGCTTCCGCTGTCGGATCGGTCATGTACGCTATGACATGTACTCGCCCTGATGTGGCATTTGCTTTGAGCATGGTCAGTTGCTATCAGGGAAACCCGGGTAGAGCTCACTGGATAGCGGTTAAGAATATACTCAAGTATTTGCGAAGGACAAAGGACTGGGTCCTTGTGCTTGGTAGCAGTGATACTTTGAGAATAGATGGTTACAGTGATGCCAACTTTCAAATGGATAGAGATAACTTCCGTTCTCAATCAGGCTGGGTATTTTTACTGAATGGAGGAGCAGTTACTTGGAAAAGTTCCAAGCAAGATACGGTGGCTGATTCTACTTGTGAATCAGAGTACATAGCAGCGAGTGAAGCATCGAAAGAAGCAGCTTGGTTAAGGAACTTCATCGGAGATCTCAGAGTTGTTCCAACCATCCAGGAGCCTATGGAACTGTTCTGCGATAATGAAGGAGCGGTTGCCTTAACAAAGGAACCAAGAGATCATGGTAAAACCAGACATATCGACAGAAAGTACCATTTTATCAGACATAGAGTAGAAGAAGGCCATCTTGTAGTAAAGAGGGTGTCATCTGAAGATAACCCAGCAGACCCCCTAACAAAGGGTCTGAGTAGGGCTAAGCATATTCAGCATGCTCGGAGCATAGGACTGAAAGATGATATTAGTTTTAGTAGTTAGATTAGTTTTTTGTTCTGAAACTTGTAACAAAGTAAATGTAATTGACTTTTGGTGATTAAATAATAAAGTATTATTTATAAGTTTGGTTACTGCCTTTTGTCGATTGTTTGTTATTGTGTTTCATATTTTGCATGTTTTACTTCCCGAATAATTTAATTATTCAAACTCCACAGTCGCTCGTACTTTTGGAAGTAAGTAGTGAACTAAGACTGTCATGAACTGGATTGTAGATTGTCTAAGGATAGACATGGCAATAGAATTGCTGCAACGTTCATGAGTACTCAGAAATTGAGATTTGAGTATTGGATAAACCCTCGCTCAGAGTATCACTTCATGGAATTCATCACGAGTAATACTGAGACAATAATATCTTATAATCTTGAAACGAAGATATATGAGTTGTAATTTACAAAGTCGGTTATACATTGGTGATATGAAAACGCATCAGTAACTTGGTGTTATAAAACGTATTGTCATGTATAATTTGATGAGTAAAAGATACAAGCATATGAGTCAACGTTATTCGTTCCTTTTGCCCTAACCGGAAAAGCGATATATGTGGGCCCCTCGATGATTTGGTGTTGACTTATGTGTTGGGCCCAGCCAGGACTAAATTGATGTGTTCAATTAGAAGTCCTACATCATTACAAATCAGAAATCGGGAAACATAGATTCTAGACAAAGAGATTGATTACGTTCCATGTCTTATGTCTGGGGATATCTTGCAGAACGAAGGATTATATGATCACTTATCTTAGGACATGTAACTGACTGGGTCAGAGTTCAGCAGCAGCTTTTGGAAGCTACAATTTGCTGGTCAAATTTAGAAGGCATACTAGCAATTATAGTTACAGACTTATCTAAGTGGGAGACTGTTGGATTAGGTGTCTAAGCCCATAACTATAATTGGTATGTACTTGAATTGATAGCAGCACAGTCCTTTTGGGTTGCCCTCAACCTAGCAACTCGACAAGGAAATTATGAAAGGAGAGATATTAATTTATAAGATTAATGAATTAATATAAATGATTTATTAATATGTTAAAAGATTAATATATTAATTAGAAATCATTATGTTTAATTAATAGTTAGCCAGAAATTAATCAGAATTAATTTTGGGGTTAAAAGTATTAATTATAAAGTGCAGGGACTAGTTTGCAATTATCTAATAGTTGAGTGGAAGGATCCAGAACCTCCTTGGAAGGCAGTGGACGAAATCTATAGGGGAAACCCTAAGGATTTCGTCCAAGGGGCTTTGGATAAGTCCTTTGGGTTAGCTTAGGCCCTAAGCAAAGGAGTATTAGGGTTTTCCCTAAACCCTAGATCCCTCAGCTATATAAGGAGCCTCCCAGCTCACAATTTCGGCCACTCTCCTACCTTGGAAGAAACCCTAGGCCGAAAATTACATACCCTCTCTCTCTCTCTTCTTCAAGTTTCCTTCTTGCTAGTTCTTGGGTGTGATTCCATTAGAGGCATTACATTTGTGGTGCTAAGCTTCCAAGAAGATCAAGATCAAGATCAAGAGGATTGTCAATTGTTTGCTATAACAATTGAAAGGTATGTAACTCTTAAACCCTAGTTTGTTAATTTTGAAATTAGCCTCTCTCCTCTAGGGTTCTTGTTTTGTAATTCAAAGTTATATGTTCAATAGTTAAAACATAGATCCAAAGTAGGTTGCATGTGAACTTAGGAATTGTTTTCTAGTTTATTTGTTTTACCTAAAACCCATTAGTATTTTGGGGAACTCACTAAGTTTTGTGCTTACGGTTTTATGTTTAAATGTTTCAAGTACATTTGGTTCCAAAGGGAAAGGCCCGACATGATTGAATCACATTCAGAACATTTTCCTCACTTATGATTTTGTTACTACTATGATGTTATTTTGAAACACTATTGATACTCTGATTATCTTTTGGGAAGTAAAGAATCAATGTTTTGGTTGAATTAAAAATGAATATTTACCTATTAGTTTTGGGACGTTACACCTTATTTTAACAATATCAGCTTTCCATTACTCGAATATTAGTGCTCGTAAATTTATTTTGATTCTAAGAGTATATAATGAAATAAATTAAATAAAGAGGGTGTTAATTAATACCTAAAAGAATTAATCGATATTCAAAAGGTATAAATAATGTTGAGGGACTAAAGTGACATTAAAGAAACTCAAATTTTCAAGTTGTCTACGGTTGGTATGGAAGCGGTAAAATGTCAAAACTTGAGGCACCAATTAGTGAAATTCGACTATAACCTTCAAGTCACCAAATCGATCCTTCTTCACATATGTTTCTTCTTTGGCCATTACGTGTGAAGTAAGAGCTGACCCAAATTGATCCTTGGAATGTTGCTATTATGTTTGCATCACCTAGGAAGAAAGGAAAAAAATAAAGATCGAGCGAGGAAAACGAGCGTAAGATTGAAGGAAGCACGTTGGGCTTTTACCATTGTTTTATTCGATCGACTGAGAAGGAAAGAAAAAAGGAATTCAATTGTTCTTGGACACCTACTGATATGTCGATCAGTGAGAACAAAAAAAGAACGTGAAGGTTATGACGATCTCAAGTCAGGAGAGGGGAGACTCGACAACATTTGATGGTTGTGGCTTAATTTGTGGTTATTATGCTTATTAAAAGATATCAACAACTAGCTTGAAAGGTCTTCAAACATTATTGTGTTATCTCTTTGGCCTTTCCATTAAGTACTCAATTGATGTCTTAATACCATTATTCAAGGCTAATTTTTTGAAACACTGGCAGGTTTTAAGTTATTGTCTTAATCCTTGAATTATATGGTGATGTTTGTCATAGTTAGAAATATGGACAGATTTTTTGGCGTGTATTGAAAGGTCTATAGAGGCCATTCTGGTCCGAATTAGACAAAATCATCACAAGAACAAAGTTGTAAGAAATCGAGTCTCGTTTATAGAAAATTGGATATCAGCCCATTTGGAGTTGTAGATTTTGTTTTATGATCAAAACACTGAACATGGGTCAAGTTGGGAAATTCTAAAACTTTAATAAAAATACGCATACATCTAGTTGTAATACTAAATCTATATGTGTGAAAGTAGTGAACTTGAAAAAACATAGTAATATGATTGTTTTTATTGTATTAGGGGAGGTTGTGATAATCTCAAGTGTTCACGACACTTGAAGTGGGAGAGAGAATTTTTGTGACAAAGGTAAGTCATCTCATGTTGCAAATCTAGTACTTTGTTAGGGAAATTTCATATCTTAGAATGTGTGGATTGAGAATAGGGTGTTGTAGGATGCATGTACCTGGATTATGAATGGTATATATGCTACAAGTGTTGATTCTTTTATGTGATTAAAATTCTAGGATGTATTGCATTCTAGACTCTTGACATGATGTGTTCGTGAGAAGTGTGTGGGTAGGTTCATGATTGAAAGAGGGATATGTGTTGATTTGTTTGATGTTTATGCATTTTATGCTTATGAAAACATGCTTGTTTAAGAAGTAGGTGAACTGTATGCTAGAGATGTAAAATGCTTTCACTTGGTATGTTATGTTTGCATGTTTACCTATTGGGGAGTTTGGAAGTAATATACCTTGAAATATTAAATAATAAATGATCGTGATTACTTAGGAATGATAGAAAAGAATGTTGTGTAACCCTTGTGTGATGAATTAATAATGCATTAATTAAAATGGGGAATACATTTAGTGGGGAAAAAGGTAGAAACCTAGACTAAGGTGTGTACCATATTCAGATTATGTGATGGCCTAATAGGTTTAAAGAATATAAGTAAAGAGCTTAAGCAAATAGGTAGTCGAGTGGCTATTCTGGACAACCATTCATTACATGGTCTCTTAAGGAGGGGCTGGAGTGATGTTGGCATAATGACGGCGCGAGATCGAACATCATGTTTGAGTGGGAAGTTTCTTGAGACGGGGAACATCGTGGGAAGTTTCTAGTGATTGGGAACAACGATTAATACCACTCTCGAACGGAAATGCATCATACTTGTATGTGCATCGTCGGAGTATCGATCGCAGTACAACTAGGGCAATGTTACAAGTGAGAGTCGCGCCTCACCTAGTGCATTGGTCCGAGCCGGTCACGTTAGTAGTAAATAGGGTTTTTATCTTTTCGATTGGTGATGGACCCAGGGACTAGTGATAGTGAGGGTTAATATTTATAAATTATTAAAGTGATGAATAGTTGTAGTTGTTATAGATCAAGTATAAGAAATGAAATTAGAGTTATTATTGAATTATGAACACAGGAGAGTAAATATGATCTCGATGGCTCGATTATACTTCTGAAGGTTACAGAGAAAGTTTAGAGTAAAGTAGCAAATGCTTCAAAAGTTACTCTAACTCTTGTACCTATCACTTATGTATAGGGATTACAAAAGCATACAAAAAAATACATAATGGATTAAGTGTTAAAGCTTCGACATACATACACCCCTATGAAAAACATACAAGACTGACTTTGACACTAATACAAGATCAAGGACTCTTCGACACCTCACAACAATTTCGACCCCAACATTCTCCCCCTTTGTGAGCAGTTTCGAATCCAAGTCATCAACATCTAGGCCTCTTGATGTAAAACTCTACTTATCTCAGCCTACCATTGATTGTTCTTCTAATCTCTGCTTTGTCACCATCATTATTCTTCTTACAGTTATTCATACGAACAAGAAGATTCGTAGATTGAGAGCTGGTATACTTTTCCACGTCACAAGCTTGGAAAAGGAACTTTGTATTTTTACCTTTCTTGTTCTTTCCCATAAAAACAATCCCTAAAGGCTTTACACATATTTATCCGTCTTTAAAGTTCTTTAGACTTCTTTGACCTTTTAACATAGATTGAGGCACTGTGACTTGACGACCAATCGCAAGATCAATCTCTACATCTATCATCGCAAGACAATCATAGTAATTGTCGATGAACAACTTTATGTGTGCAAACCCAATTAGAAAGTAGTCTTTACTAGTCATCTGAAGCTTTGAAATATCAACTCATTTCAATATCCTTGTGACACAGATGAGATCATGAATATTCATCAAGGGAAAATTAGCTACAGAGAAGTCGAATATCAACTCTTTTCAATATCTTTGCTTCCGCATTGCCACCAGGACTTCCTGTCACATCAAAAGTCGACTTGACTGGAGAGTCCCTCTATGGTGATGGAATGCCCATATCTTCATGACGAAGTGGAGATTGAGATCTACCACTATCATCGAAATCAGTTTCAAGAACCACCTCATCCATCAGATCTTGAACATGCTTTGACTTCTTCGTAAGTTGATTTACCATGGCTTGAGCTCCTCGTTTCTTAGATGCTGGAGAAACATGAGCGGAAATTTCATGAATCAGAACACCCTTGCGACTAACTTGGGGCTTGTGAATCCTCTTTGAACTAGAGACACCTTTAGGTGAAGAAATAAACTGCTCAAGACCTACATCAACAATAAGCCTTTTAGGTGAATGATGAGGCCTATGTGCCATTTTCTTTAATCTCTTTAGAACCCCATACTTCGAAGGCATGAATTTCTTCGCAGGATCAGTAACAATCTGCTTTTCTACAAGCTTCTTTATTGTTTTCTCAGTGGGCACACGACTAGGATTCGAAGGACTGGCCTTAGTGACTTTCTTGGAACTCTTGTTTTTCTTGGATTCGTCTGCAATAGCTTTAGGTAACAGTATTTCAGTTTCAACATTGGGGTTGATTGTTGAGAGATAAGCTACAAGAACCGGATGGTTGGGATCCACTTTGCGAAGCATTGTATCTGGTATTCTTGAAACATTTGGAAAACGTCTGAATTATCCTCCACAGTCTTGGGATGTTGATACACAAGGAAATCAGTCGTTGGATCATCTTCTGGAACCATGATTCCTTTTTTTCATATACATACTTCAAGATAAGACTCCAATAACGAGCACAAGATACCCCATTCACAACATTGGTGTTAGCAATACTATTTCCAAACTCCTACCACCATTGAGTTACATAATCGAATTGCAGATCATAGTACAACCCAACAACATAGCATACACCTCGAGCTTGGCCTTATCCAACCCAACACTTCAACTGGTTAAACATCGAACAAAAATTCCAAAGAGGAAATCCCAGATGCATAGGAATGATGATTTCTTGAAACCACTCATTCTGGTAAGAGGTGGCTGATGACCCATCTCGTTGAACATATGAACAACCTGTTCATTCGTGACCTTATAGAAAGTTTCAACGTTAAGGATGTTCAAGATTTGGGCAAACTGCTTCTTTGACAACTTGTACTTCTTCTCGTTAGTTAGTTGAAAAGTAACCACTTTGGTTGTCTTGTTAAACACTGCAGTTGAACCAACAAGAGACAGCCATGTCATTGGAACAGAAAAAGATGATGACAACACAGTAGATAACACCGAGTGATTCAACGCAACAATCAACATCTTCAGTTCGTCTTCATAAATGTCCACATTTGGTAGAGCCCTGTAATTAGTACTCTGAATCTTCAAAAGAGGTTGTGATGTGGCCTCGTTAGTGGTTTGAGAAGGATCAACATTCATGTGGATAGCCGCCATTGTTAGGGTTTGAAGGTTTTTGAGAGAACAAAACGTATAAGGAAAGTGAATTGGGGAAAGTGATGAGCACTTTTTCCTTGAAAATCGTGAAGCAACCAAACCGTCACATCAGTCAGTCATTTCACGTGCCCCAAGGGGATAAGAACTGTCAGAGAACCTTCGGCATTGAGGCAGGACTCTTTCACTTTTGGGTTGAGAAGAGAAGTCATATGCCATGCCTTTCGAAATCATCAGCCTGAGTTGGTATTACTCAGAACCTCAAGGAGTTCAGTGCGAGCAATAGTGTGCCAAAAAATGACATGAGATCAAGAATAAAAAAAATTAGTTCTATGACGTCAATTAAAAATCGACATAAAGGCAGTAAGATCCCAAGCAAAGATCGCTTCGTTCTACATCAAGAGAGATGTCGAACAGCTTGTGTGGTTCCCGTGAATTTCAATCGAATACTCATAGAGGAGTATCGAAGGGCTTCTCTTGAAAGGCTTCGTGGGTAGGCTGAATTTTGTTACATATCACAATTCAACATAAGTGTGAGAAATTGTAAACAAAATTACTTGTGTGACCAGTGTAGTCAGTGACAAGTGGTATTAGAAAATTTTTCAAGTAACTACAGTTCAAACAGATATTCAGACAGAAATCATATTCCAAGAAAAAATTAAAATATTGGACCTTGTTGTGCAAAAATGTCGTGGCTGTCGAACATTTTATCAAGATCACACAAAACAAAAGAATATGATTTTGAATATCGTAGATAGGTACTGAAACAAATTGTTAAAATCTTGAACATAAAGTTCACCGTCAACTCCTTAAACATTTCAAAGTTTTGGGTTTAACCATCATCATGGTCTCATAAATCGGGATCATTAGCACAGACTTTTGATATACCTAAATCCTAGATGGTTTGAACCAGATATCTCTTGGGTATATGTCATAGTGTGTGATCGTGAAAGAACATTATGGTGAAAAAGATTGGTTTAAGAAACGAAATGTATCTCTGATATAAGTGGACCAAGCATGAAACTCTTAACTCAACATGAGAAGAGTAAGGTAACTCATTGACTAATGCGAATATATCCTGATTGGGAAGGAATCCTCATGATGAGAGATCCACTAAGGCTTCGAAACACATTGAGTCTAGGAGGCTTGGGACAACATGCTAAAACATGCTTCTAGGGACACCTAACTAGTGTACAGTATCAAAGTAATACCTTTCCCTAAAGCTGCAAAGCAAGTTCCACCAGTAGATTTCGATAGCGAGCTACATCAAATCTTGTTAACCACAAGAACAATAAACAAAAAAAATATTTTTTTTTGGATTTTTGTTTTTCAAATGAAAATAACAAAAATAAGAAAATCTTTTTGGTATATTTGTTTTTGAAAAGAAAATAACAAAAATAAGAAAATCTTTTTGGTATATTTGTTTTTGAAAAGAAAATAACAAAAATAAAAAAATCTTTTTGGTATTTTTGTTTTGAAAAGAAAATAACAAAAATGAAAATTCTAAGGAAAATAAGAAAAATATATCAGACAAGCGAAATGGAAAGTACCGACACATAGAGTTGATGCATCGATATATCAGTTGTGCTTTGAGAAACGAAGCATAGTCTGAATCAGTCAGAGGAAAGTAGAAAACGAAGCGTGTCGAACGTTGAACCGTGAACAGTAACATTTGAACCATTCAGCGATATGTCGACACAGCGTGAATTTATGACAAAGTCCCATTTGGAACAGCATTCGCATCAATCATGCCTAAGCCCGACCAAATCCTTAGAAAAGTCTTTTCATCCAAAGGCTTGGTAAAGATATCTGCAAGTTGATATTTTGTCTTTAAAAAATGAACTTCAATGTTGCCATCCTCAACATGATCTTTAATAAAGTGATAACGAAGTGCGATGTGTTTGGTTTTCAAATGTTGCACTGGATTATGGCAGATGCGAATAGCACTTTATGAATCACAATACAACGGAATTTTCTTCATGTTGATTGCATAATCACGCAGTTGACTTTGAATCCAAATGATTTGAGAAGTGCAAGTTGCAGCAACAACATATTCTGCTTCTGTTGTGAAAATCGAAACACAAGTTTGTTTCTTTGATTTCCAGCTAACAAGCTTCCCATCCACAAGTTGACATCCACCGCTTGTGCTTTTTCGATCTAGTTGACATCCTCCAAGATCTGCATCCGAAAATGCTTGAATGAAAAACCCTGTTTTCGAAGGGTACCACAACCCCAACGAAACTATGCCTTTGAGATCGTGAAATAGGTTCTTGACAATAGTAAGACGAGGTTCCCTTGGATTCGACAGATACCTAGCACAATTGCACACAGCAAACATAATATTAGGTCGACTGGCAGTTAAGTATAGTAACGAACCAATCATGCTCCTGTACAATGTGAGATTGACAATAGGCTTGTTTAACGAAGGACCAAGATGTGTGCCAACGGCCATAGGTACTCTGAATTTCAAACTATTCGTCATGCCAAATTTCTCAAGCAGATTGCGAGAATACTTCTCTTGATTGATAAAAATTCCATCTCTGCTTTGACGAATGTTTAATTCCAGAAAATTGTTGATTTTCCCCATCATGCTCATCTCAAACTGGATTTTCATCATATTTTCAAACTCATTCGGCAATTTAGGATCAGTTGAGCCAAAAATAATATCATCAACATAAATTTGAACAAGCATAAGATGATTCCCAACTTTCTTTCGAAATAGAGTGGGATCAGCAGATCCTTGTTTAAATTTTGATGATTTTAAGAAATTAGTAAGAGTGGCATACCAGTGCTTGTTTGAGACCATAAACAACCTTATCTAAAACATAACAATGATCAGGGTAGTGTGTACTTACGAAACCTGGTGGTTGTTCAACATACACCGTTTCTTCCAAGACACCATTGAGAAATGCACACTTAACATCTATTTGATAAACATCAAAGTCCTTGTGTGCTGCATAGGCTAAAGAGATTCGAACAGCCTCGAGTCTTGCAACAGGGGCAAAGGTTTCTTCATAATCTATACCTTTTTGTTACAAATACCCTTTAACTACTAGCCTAGCTTTATTTCACACTATGTTTCCTTCTTTATCAGTTTTATTTTTGTAAATCCATTTTAAGCCAATAACTTATACGTCCTGAGGTTTCGGAACAAGCCTCCAAACTATGTTTCTTTCGAACTCGGCCAATTTAGATTGCATAGAAACAATCCAATCAGGATCTTCCATTGCAACCTTTACTGACTTTGGTTCAATTTTCGAAATAAAAACATTGAACATACAAAATTCTTGATGAACATTAAGTACCTCATTCTTTGAACGAAGCTGAGCTCTAGTCAACACTCCATCTTGAGGATCACCAAGAACTTATTCTTTTAGATGACTTCGTGTCCATCTGTCTATTGGTGGATATGTAGGATCAAAATCCAAAGGTTCATCTTCAAACATTTCATCTGTTTCAGAACC
Organism: Lactuca virosa; assembly: GCF_052849685.1. Taxonomy (NCBI): domain Eukaryota; kingdom Viridiplantae; phylum Streptophyta; class Magnoliopsida; order Asterales; family Asteraceae; genus Lactuca; species Lactuca virosa. The sequence goes on from NC_136428.1 coordinate 39,530,021, forward strand.
TTTACCTGCATTTGACACATTATCAGTCATATCATGAAATACATCAGTTTGAATATTGGAAGTATTTGGTAATGATCCATTTTGCTCCCCTCAACAATTGGATCAATGTTATGATGCTCCCCCTCAACAGTTGTATTCGAAGTATGATGCTCCCCCTCGACATCAGCACTTGATTGTTCATGCTCCCCTCAACATTACTAGTCGAATCCAAGTTCCCCCCCCCCTCCACTTGATCATCGTGCCATTTCGGATGATGTTCGACACTAATTGGAGACTTCGTTGATGATTGAGAACTACCAACATCCTGAGTTAATGTAGATCCATCACAATGCTTTGAAATCTCAGGAATTTGATTGTCATCAGCATGTACTTCGGCATCAATTGCCCTGTAAGGAACACCAAAAATTAAGTCATAATCAAAATCGAAAGAATGTGAAATAGATGACTCATCAGAAGTTTCGTTAATAATAGGCTTTTGTTCGAAAGTCTTTTCAACATGTTTCTTAAAATAATCATCAAAAGTGAGATTGAATGTTTCTTCAATCTTCCTTGTTCGCTTGTTTAACACCCTATCTGCAACGGAATTGTGTGAATATCCCAAGAATATCCCTTCATCAGCTTTTGACTGAAGTTTCGAAAGATAATCCTTAAGATTCATAATAAAGCATCTGCAACCAAAAACATGGAAAATTTTGACATTAGGTTTTCGATTGTTAATGATTTCATAAGGGGTGATGTTAAAACGACGATGAATAAAAGATCTGCTTTGTGTGAAACATGTTGTCGAAACCGCCTCTGCCCAAAGATATTGAGGTAGATTCGCATATGCGAGCATTGTCCTTGCGGCTTCGCATAAAGATCTGTTTCGCCTTTCGACAACACCATTTTGTTTTGGTGTGTATGGAGATGAAAAATTATGAGCAAATCCAAGATCAGTCAGAAATTTATCAAGAACTTGATTCTTAAATTCTGTGCCATTGTCACTTTTGATCTTTCTCACTTTCTTGCACAAACTGAGTTCAATATGCTTAATAAAATCGATCATTACTTGAGTAGTTTCGGATTTCTGTCGAAGGAAGTATACCCAAATGAACCTTGAAAAGTCATCAACAATGACCAATATGTACCTTTTCTTGTTGAGAGTCTCAACAGTCGAAAGTCCATAAAGATCAATGTGAAGTAATTCAAGAGTTTCAATGATCTTCGAATCGATGACAATAGGATGACCTTGACGATGTTTCTTCCCTTGTTTGCAAGCTGCACATAACGAATCGTTATAAAATTATAAAACAGGTAAGCCACGTACAAGATCATTTACCACCAATTTGTTCAGATTTTTGAAATTGAAGTGAGAAAGTCTTCTATGCCACAACCAACTTAGATCTGAAGAAGCCTTCGAAAGTAAGCATACTTAGGGAACACCAACAATTGGCTTAATATCAAGGGTGAACATATCTCCTTTTCTTTTTGACTTGAGCAACACTTCCTTTGTTTCTTTGTTCGAAATAACACTTCCTTCTTCATCGAAGACAACTTGATTACCAGTGCCCACAACAAGATGTGAAACACTTATCAAGTTATGTTGAAGACCTTCAACATATGCCACTCGATTCATAGTGAACTTTCCATTAGTAACTTTGCCGTATCCCTTGACTTGACATTTATTGTTATTCCCAAACTTCACTACTCCAGCATTTTCAAGGCTTCGATAATCTCGTAAATTTTCCTTTCGACCTGTCATGTAACGATAGCAACCACTATCAATGTACCAATGTTCGTCATATTACTCGTCACACAAAACCAGCAAGCAGTGGAAAAATTTAGGTCCCCAAGGCTGTTTGGGTCCTTGGTTATTAGAACAGAATGCATGATGAAACGAAGATCCTAAAACCCAATTACGAACTTTGAATTTAAAAACTATCAATTAGGTTAACTTCATTAGACTTAGGTATTGAAATGAAATCATCTATAGGTTTAGAATCAACATTGACTAACCCTTTTCCTCTGTGGTTCGTTTGACCTCAACGCTTGCTTTTGAAACAGCTCTCCACTTTCATACCGATGGATTCGATTCCATTGATGACGAACTCCCATTTTGAGATTCTTTTAAATAGCATTCATAAGCGTTCTTGATTTCCTCTTGTGAGAACTTTCCTGACTGAAACACTTTTCCTTTTCCTTCAAGCCAATGATTAATGTTCTTTATATAAGTTTTTCCTTTGACGAATGAAGCAGTGACTTGTTGCTTTGAACCAGCATTGGGAAATTGAGGTTGTGTAGGTTTGAAGGATTCATTTCTTGACTTTTTTTTACTTCCATCTTATCGAAATGTCTTTTTGGAAATGTTGATTGGGCATGAGGTTGAAAATGATTTTGTAAACGTTGATTATAACCAACATTATTCCTATTAAAATATTGTTTTGTATTTGAAAACCTCCTTTAATTGTTAACTTGTTCAAAATTCCTCTGATGTTGAAAATTATTCATTTGAGAATTATATTGAGAAATCCTTGCATTTTGATTAGGAACATAATTCCTTTGAGATGGATTTTGAACAACTTTTGAAATTTTGGTTTTTGAACATTCGAAGATTGATTTGAACTCTTGATTGATCTTTTGAAAAATTTTGTTTTTAGCGGGATTTGTCTGAACAAAATATTTAATTTGAGAAAAGGTCTTAACTTGTTCAGTCGTTTTCTTTTCAGAAGATTTTGTTAATAAAACTTTTTATTTCTTGTGAGATTCAACAATTTGCCAATAAACCTTTTTCCTTTCTTTATACATTGAAATTCCTTCACCTTTTGAAAGCTTTTGAATCTGTTCATAAAATGTTTCTGTTTTTGTGTTTTAAGTTTGAGAAATTGATTCATTTGAAGGTTTGTCATCATTGACTTTGACTTTCTTAACTTCCCAAACCCTTTTTAGCTTTTGTCTCTGAAATGTGAATGAATTCCTTTTAAGATTGTTTTAAACGGTGCTTTGGTTAGAGAAAAATCCTTCTTTCGATGCTTCTTTGTTGTCCTCAACAACAATTTTGTTGATCTCAGGATTGACTTTTTCTCCATTTCCTGTCGTAACAAACACTTGATTCGGAAATACCAAGTTATCGGTGCATTTAAAGTTTTGATAAACCACCGAATTCGATTCAAGATAATGAGGACCTTTCTCCTTAATTATTTTTCAAACTTTTATGATTCCTCATAAGCTTGGTCAACAAAAACCCTTGGAATAGTTGTGTCACCAGATTCAACTTCGTCATCATCATCAATGTCAGTTTGCTATCTTCGACAATTACATGACCATAGTCATGAACTTTCGAAGTCAAGGGTTGATCAATGTAATTTTTAACCATAGATTCATCACATTTTTCTTTTCCTTTTTTATTGAAGTGAAATTAATGACAAATAACTTTCAACAATCAACAACTTCCTCCTCCTCAATTTCACTGATATTATCATAATTATCTTCGATATAAGCAAAATTGGTTTCAGAGTCAGATTTCGAATTCTCAGTTCTTTTCAAAATTTGCATTTGTTCGTTTTTGGTCAAGGTCTTATTTACAATATCAACAAGATCATTTGCATCTAAACATTCATCAATTTTAACAATACCATATGCACATGAGTCATTTGGGACCTTGTCAAACTATGAAATTTTCTTCTCATAGTCATAGGAAGTTGTATCTATTTTCTTTCTTTCGAAAGCTAAAAAGGGCAAAAGCTTCCTATGCTGTTCTTTGCTAATATCAGACGAATGATGCAAAGCAGTTAATTTTCCATAAAGGCACTTAGCCAAATTACAATATATATTTCTTTGTTTACGCAAAATATTGTTATCAGTTCGAAGACCGTCTCTGTCACACATCACATTTGTCAATTGTAAATCTAAATTTTCTATCCTAGACTTCTTTGATTCCAAACTTCTCTAAGTTTCTAGCAGTAACGATTTAGACTTTTCAGCATCACTACTAGCAGAAATGAGCAAATCATTAACATATGTAATAGCAACATCAAATTCAGATAAAATCGAATTATATGAACTAGAAGGAATATTAAAGGATTCGAAAAGAGAACGTACCTTCGAAGTCATAGGAGACTTGTGAGCTGTGGTTGACACAAAGCATCTTCCAGTAACATTCTCCTCATTCTCTTTCCCTTCTTTGAACTTTGTGCACATCGCAACATGAGTTGGGTTTCGCATCTCTTCATCGTCTGATCCAGATGACCATATTTGATATGTCCCTTCTTCTTCACCAGTTCCTCTCGCAACCAATGACATTCCCTTCATTTTTTCTTTAACCTCCTCCAGCTTAGCAGCATAGTATACTTCATCCTTCACTTTTTCTTTCTTCTCTTCTCTCTTTATCAACATACAATAACTTGCCATGTGATTTGCTCAATTACAGTAGTGGCAGTCAAAACCAGAATCTCCTTTCAGTTTCTTCTCTGGCTTCGAAACCTCAGGCTTAACTTTTTTTTTAAACTCCTTCTCCTCTCTCACACTCTTCCTAGATGTAACAACCTTGTTATCACCACTTTTAAACTTTGAACTAAATGGCTTCTTATAAAATTTCTTCACTTTGTTGTTTGAGTAAAAATCCACCGCTTCATCATCTGAATTAACAATCAACCCTTCATCTTCCGAACCAGCATACTCAGCTGACTCAACCTCAGTCTCTCTGTTTGTCACTTTCGACACCAAAGCAAGAGGACCACCCAAGCTCATTTTCGATTCTTCAGCAATTTCAATGATCTCATTTTCATAAGCTTTCAGCATGTTGTACAAATCACCAAGAGAATAATTATCGAAACTTTGCTGAGTCTTAATCATAAGACTGATATTTCACCATTCTTTGTGAAGTCCCATCAGGAAGGTCAAATTGAATTCCATTGTTGAATGAATAACTCCACATCGATTGCATTTGAATATTAATTCATTAAGACGATCAAAGTATAGGTCAATGTGTTCACCTTCTTTTTGTCTGAACTCTCCTAGCTCAAGCAGACATTGGTTAATAGAGCTTTTCCTTGTCTTCTCACTCCCTTGATACTTGTCTTTTAAAGTATCCCAAATTTCTTTTGATGTCTTGCAACCAGACACATAGTTGTAAACCACCGGTGGAAGAGCACCACGGAGTTCACACAAGCATCTTTTCTCATTTTTCTTATGTTTCTTTGTTTGTTGACCAACATCTGAACTAGAAGCAGTAGTTACAACATGTTGTAACAGACTTGCAGGATGAATTTCATCAATAATACATTTCCAGATATCTTCTTCGATTCCATTCAGATAGTCTTCCATTCGATCAACCCATTCATCATAGAACTCAGGAATCAACATTGGAATTTTTGTTGATGAACCGAGAAGATGAGAATAAGAAGTCATTGTGTTCATGTTGAAGTTAGCCATTGTTGTACGGACGAGATTTGAGAAAAGCTTCAGAAATTAGGAATTTGATGAATGAATCTTCTAGAAATCAAACGAGGAACACTCGATTATACAAATCGAAAGCAGAATTGAATCAATACAGAAGATCTGTAAGGATTTTCAGAATCAAAAGTGCGGAAAATTTTTATATCTAGAACGAGATTCAAAAACTTTTGAAATTTAGAGAAAATCATATAACATTTGTATAAATCCTACCCTGATACCAAATGTAGTTGTTATAGATCGAGTATAAGAAATGAAATCAGAGTTATGATATAATTATGAACACAAGAGAGTAAATATGATCTGGATGGTTCGATTATACTTCTGAAGGTTATAGAGAAAGTTTAGAGTAAAGTAGCAAAGGCTTCAAAAGTTACTCTAACTCTAGTATCTATCACCTATTTATAGGGATTACAGAAGCATACAAACAAAAATACATAAGGGAAGCGTTAAACCTTCGACATACATACACCCCTATCCAAAACATACAAGACTGACTTCGACACTAATACAAGATCAAGGACTCTTCGACACCTCACAACAATTTCGACCCCAATAATAGTAAAGAATAACTGCAAAGGTAGTTAATGAAGGGAAATTATCAATGAAGACACAAATGAAGCTTAATATCAATATATTATAGTGATGGTTAGATGATGTATGTGATGTTATGCAATTTGTATAATTTAATGCATGTTATGTGATGATTGTATGATCCATTTTGGGATATGCATGTTTCATTAACATTGTACTTATGATTGACTCGCTTAGAATTTGTTGCCACTTGTTCTTTTCTTGTTGCTTTCACCTTGAATTGGTTATGGTAGCTTGATCGGTTGGCTTGATGAGGATGGAGACTTTGCGTAGTCATGTTTGGATATTTCTTTAGTGCTTGATGTCATCTTCAACATGTCTGTTGAGGTTTCATTTACTGTTGGTTTTTGCAAACTTAAACTATTTTGAGGGTGTTTTTGATGAATAAGTAACATTGGTGATGTTGTTGAAATAATTACTAAAAAATTCATCTACTGAAGTATTTTGTTAATAAGTATTTAAATAAACAAAATTGAGGTGAAAATCACTACGTTATAGTCAGGCTAACTCCTACTTTGGTCTCTGGCTTCCACTACGTCTCAGCTTGCCACTTTACTTATACCTATTCAAAAAAACAACAAGTTCCTCAGATCTTGTCACAATCTACTATGAGCTAAACTTTTTGACCAATAGACTAATCAAACTCCACAATACAACTGTTTGCTGACTTAACCTCGTAAGTTATTAGCTAAAACTCATATTTCTAACGATTCCACTAATTAGGGTTTATAACCCACAATAACCAATTTGTAGAATCAACCTGACATATTTGCAACAAAGATCATAATAACACCATATTACGACTTCTAATCAACTCACTCAGGTTCCAACAACCATGCGTAATTTATGTTATAAATACGATAACGTAATAACAGAACAATAGGATACCTTAGCCCGATCAACTGCGTACACATCTTAAAGCAAACTCCATGCTTTAGTTCACATACTTGTCACATAAAAAGTTATATTACATGGAATAATACATGTTATGAAAAAAACGGGTATTACAGTGCAAATCCACACGACAGAGTGAAGTCTTCTAGTCCACAATACTTCTTCAATCACACGACATTTGTGATTTCTAATTGTAAAAACCCACACAACCCATGTCCTTCCATGGAGGTCAACGACCACATTGACTTTTCCAACTTAATCAATTCTGATGTGAATGCTCCAAAAAATTTGCTCCATCCTCCTTTCACATTCCTTAGCAGGTTCTAATCCTCGGACAACCTGAAATCACCATACAAATATGAAAATAAGGTTGTTCACCCGAAAAACATGTATTATCCCATAATCAAAACAAAATGCAAGGTTCTACAACTATTTGTGATGCATAAATGGGATAAAATGTGCATAAAATGCACCTAACAGTATTTTATGCGCTTAGGGTTGTGATTGCTGGTTGAGTTAATGTTCATTTTGAGATGGATGTAGTTTTCTTTCGATTTATCAAAGATGAAGATTGTTGAGATTAACTGAAATAAAAGATGATGACTTTGTCCCATATCGATCGCAAAAGATGAAAACTGGATCGGTCTCTAAGCCTATAAAATGAGTTCATAGTGTTTTCATGTCAAAGTGTCCTAACTATATATGTTTGAAGCATTTGATTATCTCTTTTCTTATTTTATTTGAGTGTGTAGAAAACTGTTTATCAAAACCTTGGAAAATATAGGCATAATATGATTGCAATAACTTGTGCATTTCTTTGTGTGGAGACCTATGGCTTTTCTTTGATTTTAGAGTTTTATATATTTGTTTTTGTGTTTTTATTTCTTTATTAATTGTCATAAGAAGAGTTGTTGAATATCAACGAGACTATTTTCCCAACAAATATGTAAGAAAATATAAAGGAATTTGACATATAATTGGGGATGAGTTTTCAATGAATTTCCGATTCAAGATGAAGCTTTCTTTGGTTCCAATAATTGATTTAGAATCATCTCCCAACACAAGATAGAGCTTGATGTTCACTTCTTGCCAAATACAAGGGTCTCAATAATTGACTTTTCCAATAACCTATTGGTTTGACTAACTACGCCTTGTAATTTCAAATGCATTTTCTATGCAATTGCTAGAGGACACAATTGTTATTTCAACATCAAGGGAACATTAGTTATTGCAATTAATACTTAACATGAAATGTTGCCCTTAATGTTTAAACCAAAACATTTAGATGCCCCTATCTTTTTAATAAAAGCTATAGAAGATCTTTTTATCCCGGGTGGCTTTAAACAAATAAAGTATACTGCCTAATCTTTAGATAATACGGAAAAAAATATACAAATAAACAGAACTTCATAAAAAAATATTTACATATTATAGTATATCATAAAAATTGCGATAAGTCTAGCACATAATATAAAGACAAATATTTGATTATTTGTAATAATTTTTATAATTTAATGTGGATTGCCAAATGAGTAATATTAAAATTAAAACTCGACAACATGAGAAAACATTAATACAAATGGTTGCCAAAACTAAATAAATATATTGCTAAAAATATTTAAATGTTAATTATATAATATACGATGCAATTTAAAATAGTATTGACGGGTAAAGTGAGAGAACAATGTGACGAATAATTTACCATCATAACAATTATGATCAAAAAGTAACTTTAATTCTCAACAAAAATATTATAGTATTTTGGTAAAGATGGATTAAGTAGTAACGCATAAACAAACAAAGACACCTCCACTAACGTCCAAAATACTCTCTTTTATAAGATGTTGATCATATTTTTTTTAACCTTTATTCTAATTCTAACTAACGATTCCTATGGCTTTCGACCAATGGCAACATGACAACTAGGAATAGTTTTCAATGTGAAACATATTTATTTTGAATTGTTTGTTGACGTATAATTAAATATTCTTTTGAACTTTGTGCAAAATTCAATGTATATAGTAAAAATAGTAGGAAGCCTTTATTCGATCGGTAGAAATCATGAAATAAACATGAATGTTTTCTTCTCTATAAATACGATGGCTTTTTTAATAGATTATATATAATTATAGTAAGGTTTAAAGTATAATGATTTGTTTAAATTTGTCTTAAAATTAAAACGAAATACCCTCTAAACAAAAGTGGGAACAAGGGGAATCCCAAAGCCACCTCACAAACAACTAATTCTAGGTATGATCCAACACACGATGCATTCTCTTGTTGTATAAAAGCTTTAAGTACCATTAGAATAATAATTACTAATATTATTGGAGCATTTTAATATTTATCATAACTTATTTCCGCAATATCCAAATTCAAATGCAATCATGTTATCTAATTTTTATTCTGTATGTTGTGATTGATTGTCATTAGCTTTAGCCATTTTTATAATACTATTCCATACATATATTTATTTACACACGTTGAAAGAGAGATAACATTATAAGCCTAGTTAAATTATAAGCAAATTAAGATTAGTGGTGTTAATAAATCCTAAATCACAAATCAACATGCAATAGCAAAAGGACATACTAAGTTTGAGGTTAATAGAGCAAAAATATCCCAAGTTTCAGGATTTAATTCAATTGTATTAGTGACTATAGATTTGAAAAGTTGGTCGAGTATAAAGGAGTAGAGACAAGGAAATACTAAATTCTAACTATGCCTTGTAATTTCAAAGGAATTTTCTATGCAATTTTAGGAAAGATCCAACACACCATTCTTATGTAATGAGAAGGTCATGTACAACCTAAATAGAAAAATTATACGAGGTGATTGTTAGGTCAACCATTATGTATGAATCTGAATGTTGACCGAGTATTAAGGAGCAAGAAAAAAAATATAGAAGTGTCGTTAAGGAGGGTGTTGTTTTTATGTGATAGGATTTTGCTAGATAAAATTGTGAATAAAGCTTTCATAAATTGTGTTGGGAGAAGCATTGACATCATCAAACTAAAAGAAGGAATATTATGGTGGCATTGATATTTCCACAGAGGGTTTCTGATGGAGACGGTTAGAATGGTAGAATCAATGATAGTTTGTATTTAAGAAGAAAAGAACGACCAAAACAAAAGTGGAAAGAGAGTGTGAATTTAGACATGAAACCTTAGATATCAGGGCTTAGAGACAGATTATTGGGGTAATGGATTATCATATGCTCCTTATATATTTTGTTCTATTTTATACATGTTGTATCCGATCCTGCTTACATGTTTGCATGTAATTGTTTCCTATTGTTTCCTAGATATATTGATGATATCTCATCTCTTTTGTTGTGCATGTAAGATGTATATCCTGCTTTAAGTTACTTGGAAGCTAGCACCAAAAATCTCGTGTCTCTGATGGTTCAGACCCAACCCTAGCATCAAGGAGGTTTAAAGAGAGAGGAGAGGAGATGTAGAAATTTCGGATATCCATAGGAATAAAGAGATGACCGAAAATCATTGGCTGAGTGGTCTTTGTATAGTGGATTTAGGAACCCTAGATAACCCTAATTTGAAAAAAATAATATTAATTCAAATTGGTAATTATCCATGTAACGCCCGCATATTCGGGCTAGTCAATTTAAGGAAAATGAGCGTCAAAAATGACTTTTTGATTGAAGATTATTTAGAATGAGTAATCTTAACTAATTTGTAGTATATGTTACAAGGATTCAGTGAACGACACCTTTCAAGCCTAGAAGACACACGACAAGCCTAGGGGATGACCAGGACCAAAAGTCACGACGTGAATATACCTGGTTCACGATGTGAATGTGATTTTTCAGCCTATAAATAGGAATCGAAGCTCTCCGGATTTGGTTGCCATTTTTTAACCTCTCTCCTACTTTTTTTCATCTTTAAGCCCCTCTACACTTCCCCGACACCCCGGTTACATATCGACACCCGAAGCAAGTCCCGACGCCCCGAAGATCCCGAGAAAAAGAGTTTTTGAGCCGAAACTCTGCCCGTGTGAAGCCCGGTTTTTGAGAAAACATCCCGGTTTCATCGAAGAATATTATTTTTAGAGCCGAAGTACTGTCCAATCGTCTTCTTAACAAGTGAGTGTATAGTCACTTTCATCTTACACATATATATGAAGTATTTTGTGTAAAATACGTGCTATGTGTATACTTATATTGTTTGTTTATTTGAGATGGATGTTGAATGAATATTTTATACATGTTTTAAATGATTTAAAATGTATATGAATTTTTATATCTACGAATATGTTGGGTAGAACATGGGTAGATAAATAATGAGGGATGAAATATAATATAGATGAATATTGGCAGCTGCGCCATAACCCTTAGGTGTTTTTGATTTACGTGTTCACCGGTTGTAATCTAAATATCCCGGCAGCTACGCCTATTGGATAATATTGGCAGCTGTACCTAATAGATACAACATAATCTTGGCAGCTGCGCCTAAAGGATAATATTGGCAGCTGCGCCTAGTAGATGATATTGGCAGTTGCGCCTGGTTGAGAACAACACAATCCTGGCAGCTGCGCCTAAAGGATAATATTGATAGTTGTGCCTAATAGAGAACGTTGGTAGCTATGGATTTAGAATTGTATAGATGTACGTTGGTAGCTATGGATTTAGTACTGTATAGATGTACGTTGGTAGCTATGGATTTAGTACCGTATAGATGAACCTTGGCAGCTATGGACTTAGTGATTGTTGTATAAATCTTGGGAAGCGATGGACTTCGTGCCTATTCCTTTGGTTACCTTGGCAACTATAGACTTAGTGCCTATTGTATAAATCTCGGGCAGCGATGGACTTCGTGCCTATTCCTTAGGTCAATCCTTAGGAATGAAGGATAGATGATTCTTAGGGTGGATCCTTAAGATTAAAGAATATAATGGGGATGGGTAATTGGGTTGATTGTTTGATGATTGAATATAATAATTATATTATTGTGGGTTGAAAACCCTATGTACTCACCAGGTTTTCCAACCTGACCCACTCAGTTCATTTGTATCACAAGTGTCGATACGAAGCTACTTTACACTGAGAGATTTAAACGAGATGTAGATCACTAGTATAAATAAATGTAAGGTCTATTTATGCTTATGTTTCAGTATTGACGATGACATCCCAAAGTTTTAATATGAACAAAATACATTTTTTCGGAAATGCTTTGATAATATATTTATCATGTATTTTTTTCTGGGAACAAATTCTGCAACATTTTTATTAAAAGGGTACTCTGATTTTTATAAAGCATAAACAAAATCGGTCTTTTCTGGCCATGAAATTGGAGATGTCACAGTTGGTATCAGAGCATTAGTTTAAGCGAACTAGGAATTTGTAGGATTTCTAGACTTAAACTTAGAATGCTAAGTGATGATCGTGAGATGAGTGTCTACCATATTTTAGACACGAGCACTAGTTTATTTTAGGAAAGATGCCTAAAATGCCTTTATGTGCTAAATACTATATGTTTACCATATATGCTATTATTTGTTTGGATCTATGGTCTGTTGCCGACCGGATCTGGAAACCTTACGTGTTTAGGATTCTAAGCGTACGACTACGATATTAGAACTAGCATGTAAACGTTTTGGAGTGATAATGAGATTTATACGTCTATCGTAAATAAAGCTTTCCTATCTTAAAATTCTCGCCTAAGTACACCGAGCGTTTGCTTGGGTGTACAAAACGTTATGGTGAAGACTCGTAGAGAATTGAGTAGATGGAGGAAATGAAAGACTTATGATAGTGAATGACACCTATCGGAAGATATCGTAAGAGTGGTATCTTGCCTTTAGAATGTGTCTGATAAATTAACGGAACGTTTAAAGGAGTACGGTACGTCTGAAGTACACCTTCGATTGGCAGGATGATGGAACGATTGGTGTAATTCTTGAAGTTGTCCCATCGTCTGGAATTTCCATCACCAACCGAGTTGAAGTAGAATTGATGATTGAAGATACGCATGGAAGAAGTCCTAGTAGAGTCTAGGAAAATTTTTATGATTAATTGGACACGTTCGTATATGTTAAATTGTTTTGTGATTTTAGGACTTGGGGACTCCGAGACAATACTTGGGACGAGTATGAGTAGGTGTGAATAGTAGTAGAGATCTATACTACTGGAAGCACAAGACTCACACTTGGATCAGGGAAAGTCACAAGGTTACCAACAAGCTAGTAATTGATTTCGTTTTTGTTCATGTATGTCATTACCATCATTTCGGTAATGACTCAGGAGATGATTGTTAATCTGACCTTAGTGGTCATATCAAATCTAGTCCGACCTAATACGCGGAGCATATGCGGGATCGAGCACCGCCTGCGGTCAAGAAGTCCAAGAGTTAGATACTCGTTCGAAGGAACATAGAAGTTACGATTATTACCTAGGATGAAAAGATAACGTATGGAATCATTATACAAGCCCTATTTTGTTGATGATTCCGGGACGTAATCATCCTAAGGGGGAGATAATTGTAACGCCCGCAGATTCGGGCTAATTAATTTAACGACAATGAACGTCAAAAATGACTTTTTGATGGAATATTATTTAGAAGGAGTAATCTTAACTAATTTTTATTATATGTTACAAGGATTCCGTACATATAAAGAACGCTGAAATCCGAGTTATAACGAAGAAGTTATGACCCGTCGAAGTTTCGCGACAGAACCGGCACGACACAGCGCGACGTAAATAGTGAATTTATGATAGATCGATATTTGGCCTTATCAATCCAAACGAAAGTTGTAGAATACGTTAAACCAAGAGCATGCATAAAAAGAACGCCCAAATTTGACTTCGTATGAGGAAGTTATGATTTTTCTAAGTTTCGACTTAGCAGTATGCAGCCCAAAACTCGAAATTTAGATCGAGTGATTTTTAGCCGAAACAATCTAAATGAGAATCGAATATCTTGTTGATAGTAGTTCAACGGTAAAAAGACAGACGAAAACGGACGTCGGATGAAGAAGTTATGAATTTTTAACGGACTTTTCCTGTCCTGACACGTTAAATATATAATATTAAAAATAAATTCAAAATTAGCCGATGGAGTCTAAACGAAAGTTGTAGAGAATAATTTCACCTACGCGTGGATATAAAGAACGTCAAAAACGGAGTTCGTATGCGAAAGATATAAAATTTCTGAAGTTCGGAGCACAAACTTCGAGACCTGACTGCGTTCACGACGTGAACACAGTGTTCACGACATGAACTCAGTGAACGACACCTTTCGAGCCTAGAAGACACACGGCAAGCCTCGGGGATGACAGGGATCAAAACTCACGACGTGAATATACCTGGTTCACGACGTGAATGTGATTTTTGAGCCTATAAATAGGAATCGAAGCTCTCCGGATTTGGTTGCCATTTTCTAACCTCTCTCCTACTTTTTTGTATCTTTAAGCCCTTCTACACTTCCCCGACACCCCGGTTACATATCGACACCCGAAGCAAGTCCCGACGCCCCGAAGATCCCGAGAAAATGAGTTTTCGAGCCGAAACTCTACCCACGTAAAGCCCGGTTTTTGAGAAAACATCTCGGTTTCATCGAATAATATTATTTTTAGAGCCGAAGTACTGTCCAATCGTCTTCTTAACAAGTGAGTGTATAGTCACTTTCATCTTACACATAGATATGAAGTATTTTGTGTAAAATACGTGCTATGTGTATACTTATATTGTTTGTTTATTTGAGATGGATGTTGAATGAATATTTTATACATGTTTTAAATGATTTAAAATGTATATGGATTTTTATATCTACGAATATGTTGGGTAGAACATGGGTAGATAAATAATAAGGGATGAAATATAATATAGATGAATATTGGCAGTTGCGCCATAACCCGTAGGTGTTTTTGATTTACGTGTTCACCAGTTGTAATCTAAATATCCCGGCAGCTGCGCCTATTGGATAATATTGGCAGCTGTACCTAATAGATACAACATAATCTTGGCAGCTGCGTCTAAAGGATAATATTGGCAGCTGCGCCTAGTAGATGATATTGGCAGTTGAGCCTGGTTGAGAACAACACAATCCTGGCAGCTGAGACTAAAGGATAATATTGATTTTTGTGCCTAATAGAGAACGTTGGTAGCTATGGATTTAGTACTGTATAGATGTATGTTGGTAGCTATGGATTTAGTACCGTATTGATGAACCTTGGCAGCTTAGTGCTTGTTGTATAAATCTTGGGTAGCGATGGACTTCGTGCCTATTCCTTTGGTTACCTTGGCAGATATGGACTTAGTGCCTGTTGTATAAATCTCGGTAAGCGATGGACTTCGTGCCTATTCCTTAGGTCAATCATTAGGAATGAAGGATAGATGATTCTTAGGGTAGATCCTTAAGATTAAAGAAGATAATGGGGATGGGTAATTGGGTTGATTGTTTGATGATTGAATATAATAATTATATTATTGTGGGTTGAAAACCCTATGTACTCACCAGGTTTCCCAACCTAACCCGCTCAGTTTATTTGTATCACAGGTGTCGATACGAAGCTACTTTACACTGAGAGATTTAAAGGAGATGTAGATCACCAGTGTAAATAAATGTAAGGTCTATTTATGCTTATGTTTCAGTATTGACGATGACATCCCAAAGTTTTAATGTGAACAAAATACATTTCTTCGGAAATGCTTTGATAATATATTTATCATGTTTTTTTTCTTGGAACAAATTCCGCAACGTTTTTATTAAAAGGGTACTCTGATTTTTATAAAGCATAAACAAAATCGGTCTTTTCTGGCCATGAAATTGGGGATGTCACAATCCAGCTTCCTATTTATATGTAAGGAATATTCCAGAAACCCTGGAATATCCCTAGTTTCGTCCACCCTTCCAAGGAAGGTTCTAGAACCCTAATTTGTTCAACTATTGAACGATTACACTTCAGCCTTGCACTTTTAATTAATCTAATTAATCCCAAAATTAATTCCAATTAATTTATGATTAATTATTAATTAAATAATACTATTTCTAATTAATATATTATTTCCTTAACATTTAATAAATTCATTTATTGCTATTTATTAATCATATAATAAATCGATAAATCAATCTCTCTCTAAAACTCATCCTATTCAATTACTGGGACTGAGGGAAGCCTAAGAGGACTTTGCTAATAATTCAAGTATATATTAATTCAGTTATTAGCTTAGACACCTAATCCAATAGTCTCCCACTTTGATAAGTCTATAACTGCAATTACCAATACAACCTCTAAATTAGACAACAAAGAGTGCTTCCATAGCAACTGCCGAACTCTGAACCGACCAGGCATTGACCCTAAGATAAATGATCCAATATTCCTCCATTCTACTAGATATCATATAGACATGAGACATGGATTAAAATCAATTTCATTTTTCAAAATATTGTTTCCCGATTTCTGATTTGTGATGACGACATAAGACTTCTAATTGAACACACCAATTGAGTCCTAACTGTGCCCATCACTATAAGTCAACACCAAATCACCGAGGGCCCAAAGATATCGCTTTTCCAGTTAGAGCAAAAGCATCAAATAAACTTTGACTTATATGCTTCTATCCTTTACTCACCAAATCATAAATGATATTGTTTTTCATAACATCATGTTACTGACGCGTTTTCGCAATACCAATGCACAACCGACTTGTAAATTACAACTCATATATCTTCGTTTCAAGAATATATGATATTATCGTCTCAGAATTACTCGTATATAATCCATGAAGTAATTCTCTAAGCGTTGGTTTATCCAATACTTGAATCTCCATTTCTAAGTACTTATGAATGTTGTAGCAATACAACTGCTATGTCTAACCTCCTTAGACAAGCTACAATCCAACTCATGACAGTCTTAATTCAGTACTTACTTCCTAAAGTATGAGTGGCTGTGAAATTTGAATAATTAAATTATTTAGGAAGTAAAACATGCAAAAATGAAACACAATAATAAATAATTGACAAAGGCAGCAAACAAACACATAAATAATCTCTATTATTCAATCACCAAAAGTCAATTACATTTATTTTGTTAAAAGTTTCAAACTAATCATCTAACTACTAAAACTAATATAATCTTTCAAGCCAATGCTCCTAGCATGCTGATTATGCTTAACCCTACTCAGAGCCTTCGTGACAGGATCTGCAGGATTATCTTCTGATGATACTATTTTTACCAGGATATGGCCTTCTTCTACTCTATGTCTGATATAATGGTACTTTCTATCGATATGTCAGGAATTTCCAGTATCTCTTGGTTCTGTGTTTAAGGCAATCGCTCCTTCATGATCGCAAAAAAGTTCCATTGGTTCCATGAATTGTCGGAACAACTCCGAGATCTCCGATAACGTTCTTCAAGCAAGCCGCTTCCTTTGATGCTTCACTCGCTGCTATGTACTCTCGCAAGTAGAATCGGCCATCGTGTCTTGCTTGGAACTTTTCCAAGTAATTTCTCTACCATTTAGTGTGAACACCCAGCCAGATTGAGAATGAATGTTGTCTATATATGTTTGAAAGTTGGCGTCACTATACCCAGTCACTCTCAACGTATCACTGCCACCAAGAATTAGAACCATGTCCTTTGTCCTTCTCAAATACTTGATAATGTTCTTAACTGTTGTCCAATGAGCACTGCCAGGATTTCCCTGATAATGACTGACCATGCTTGAGAGTGTTCTACATACCCCTCTGGCTGACTCATATAAACATCTTCAGCCAACTTCCAATTAAGGAAAGCGGTTTTGACATCCATCAGCTATATTTCATATTCATAAAAGGCAGTTATGGTGAGCATTATCCTAACAGATTTTATCCTAGTCACTGGAGAAAATGTCTGATCATAGTCAATCTCTTGGGTTTGAGTAAGTCCCTTCGCAACCAGTCGTGCCTTGAAGGTATGTACATTTCCATCCATGTCGTTTTCTTCTTGAAGATCCATTTGCACCCGACTGTCTTGCGACCGGGTATATGATCAACCAATTTCCAAACTTGGTTATCATACATGGACTTGATCTCGTTGTCCATTCCCTCTTTCCACTTAGCAGCCTCATTGTAACATCCATAAAAATCATGACAAATTTAAACTTTTAAAAAACAACCCAAATCCATAAAGTGCTTACAAAATAGTTTTCAAAACATTTTCCAACATCAGAGTCTCCCAAAATCATAAGTCACAAACAAGAGGATGTGTACGGTCACGCCTTCGCCTACCCGTGGTCATCCGAAGTACCTAAAACATAACCCAAAAATGTAAGCCAACGCTTAGTGAGATCCCCCAAAGTACCAACACATAACCAAATAATGTATATAATAACAACATGTAATGGGTCCACAACTAAAAGATTGGATTACCCCTTATCCCACAACATAAGTCTGGCTTGACCTCGAGGCCCACAGCTTATGTCTAGCTTGCTCCCTGACCAGATCAGTTATCGGACTGAAATACCATCAAGCCCTCAGTACGAGTCTGGCATACCACCCGGTCCTCGCCTCGTATCTGGAATGCTCATGAGCCCTCAGTATGAGTATGGCATGCCCTACTCGGCCCTCAGCTCATATCTGGAATGCTCCACGGTTTGTTGGCTACAGAACGGAGCAGTACAACCTCAAATCAACACAATATGTCGACATATAACATATTATAAACATATACATATAATCATACACATATACGCATGGCGTACTCCCTTAAGTCCAAATTTACAAAAATGCCACTAGGGCACTTTTGCATATAATCTCGAACTTAGGGACAAAAATGCAACATAAATAAATTATAGGGTTAATATTAGAGGTACCTCGTCATCTGGATGTTATAATTCTCCCCCACTTGAATTAGACTTTGTCCTCAAAGTCTGTCGTCGCGAACAACTCGGGATAATGCTCTCGCATCTCAGCCTCCGACTCCCAGGTCCACGTGGAGCCTCTCCGATGCTGCCACTGAAACTTTACCAAAGGTATCTCCTTGTTGTGCAGGACCTTCATCTTTCTCTCCAAAATAGCTACTGGACTCTCAACATAGTTCAGACGCTCATCGACATGAATATCGTCCAAGGAAACCACTGCCTCATTATCCAATACGCACTTTCGTAGCTGCGATACATGGAAAGTGTTGTGAATATGACTGAGCTCCTCGGGTAGATCTAACCTGTAAGCAACCTTTCCAACCCTAGTAATCACTAGAAAAGGTCCAATATACCGGGGACCCAACTTCCCCCTCTTCCTGAAGCGTATCACACCTTTCCAAGGTGAGACCTTCAGTAATACCATATCACTAACCTGAAACTCCAACTCAGATCGGCGCCAGTCGGCATAGCTTTTCTGCCGACTTTATGTTGTGTGCAGTCTCTGCCTGATCTTTTGGATAAGCTCAGTGGTCTGAAGGACTACTTAGGTCCTTCCCATGACCCTGTGACCAACCTCTCCTCAACAAACTGGGGTACGACACCTCCGACTATACAAGAGCTCAAATGGTGGAGCACCAATGCTGGAGTGATAACTTTTGTTGTAGGAGAACTCCGCAAGAGGTAGGTAGGAATCCCACTAAAATCAATAACACAGTCCCACAACATATCCTCAAGTGTCTATATAGTTTGCTCACTCTGCCCATCAGTCTGCGGATGATAACCAGTGCTAAAATGTAACCTCATGTCCAGTTTCTCGTGGAACTTCTTCCATAAACGGGAAGTAAACCGAACATCACAGCCAGAAACAATAGAGACCGGAACCCCATGACGAGCCATAATCTCTCGGACATAAATATCGGCCAACTTTTCGGCCGAAGAAATCTCCCGAACCCCATGAAGATAATGTCTCCAAAGAACTCTCCCTGGCAAAAATATCGTACAACGTACCCCATAAAGATAATGTCTCCAAATATTGAGTTCAAAAACCACTGCCTCCAACTCCAGGTCATGCATGGGATATCGTGTCTCATTCGGCTTCAGCTGTCGCGAAGCATAAACAGTCACTCGTCCTCTCTGCATGAGAACCGCCCCCAAACCGGTGATGGATGCATCACAGAATTCTACAAAATCCTCGACTCCCTCCGGGAGGGTCAATACCGGGTAGGGCTGTAAACGAACCGAACGAACACGAACAAAGGCTTGTTCATGTTCGTTCGTTTAAGTTAGCCGAACAAACGAATGGATAAACGAATGGATATTTCTTGTTCACGTTCGTTCATTTAACAAATTGCCTTGTTCATGTTCGTTCGTTTATGTTCGTGAACAGGCTAAACAAACATAAACGAACGAACATAAAAGAACAAAGATAAACAAACACAATTGAACATATATGAACATAAACAAACTATAATATAGTAATGTAATAAAAAAACAATTGAAAATATATGAACATAAAAAAACTTAAACGAACGAACATAAACGAACGTAAACGAACAACATAAACGAACGTTCACGAACGTAAATGAACGAACGTAAATTCCATACTGGTTAACGATGTGTCCCGGGAACTGGACATCTCGTAACCAAAACTCGCACTTCGATAATTTGGCATAAAGCTGTTCCCGCCTCAAAACTCCCAGAAGCTCTCGAATGTGCTGCTTTATGGTCCTGGAATACACCAATATATCATCAATGAACACGATAACAAATTGGTCGAGCATCGGCCTGCATACTCGAATCATCTGATCCATAAATATAGCAGGCGCATTGGTGAGCCCAAATGGTATCACCACGAACTTGTAATGACCATAACGAGTCCGAAACGTGGTCTTCTCCACGTCATCCTCTCTCACTCTCACCTGATGATACCTAGACCTCATATAAATCTTGGAGAACCAAGATGCACCCTCCAACTAATCAAAGAGGTCATTAATCTGCAGAAAGGGATAACAGTTCTTCACCGTTAACTTGTTCAACTCCCGGTAATCAATGCACATCCGGTGTGAACCATCCTTCTTCTTGACGAACAATATCGGCGCTCCCCACGAAGAACTACTCGTTCTGATGAAATGCTTGCCTAGCAGCTCCTGAAGCGGAGATGACAACTCCTGCATCTCAAGTGGTGCCAAACGGTACGGCGCCTTGGCAATCGGGGCCGCACCTAGTACAAGATCAATCCTGAACTCAACCTGCCTCTCAGGAGGCACACCGGGTAACTCCTCCGGGAAAACATCAGCAAACTCCCTAACAATTTGAACCTACGAAATGGAAATCTGCTCCCCAACCCGAGTATCAACCACGTAAGTCAAATAACCTGCACACCCATGCTGAATATACTGACGAGCCCTGGCTGCAGAACAAAACCCTGAACCAACCCTGGTGCCCTCTCCATAGATAACCAGTTCTAACTACCACTTGTTGGCCCTCACAATCAATCATGGCACCAAACCTGCTTAGCCAGTCCATACCCACTATCATGCATACATCCCCCATGGGGATAGGGATCATATCAATCAGATAAGGCACCCCGAAGATCTCAAATATACAACCTTGATGCACTGCAGATGCAGAAACCCAGTGTTCGTTGGCGATAGAACCCGCAACAGACACTCTAACTCCCCAATAGGAATATCAAACTCCCTACTCAATGATTGAGATACAAAGGACCAACTGGCGCCCGAGTCAAATAATACAAGAGCAGGAAAAGTGTTCACTAAGAACGTACCTATTAAGAGCATATAAATGAGCATAACATAAAACATAATCAACAGAATAATAAATAGAAACATACCAGTCACGACGTCTGGTGCCGACCTAGCCTCCTCTGCCGTGAGCTGGAAAGTGCGACCTCAAGCCCTCGAGGGCTTTACCCTGGCCTGACTCCCATACGTGATCCTCAAAGTAGTCGTTACTGAAGCCTACGCCTGCCTAGCAGCAAGCGAGGGACAGTTGGCGTTCACATGGCCAACCTGGTCGCAGTGGTAGCAAGTCCTAGAGTTGAGTGTTGGGGCCTGTTGATAGCAATCCCTCGCCAAGTAGCCCTGCCGGCCACAATTGTGGCACCCAGAAGATGATCGGCAAGCTCCCTCATGATCCTTGCCGCACTTTCCAGAAGTGAGACCCTTCCAACCCCCAGATCTAACATCAGCGGCCTTGAACCGCTTCGACACAGGCTGCGACTGTGTCGTGGCCAGTCTCTGCTCCCTTGTCTGGAGCTCCATCTCAATCTCATGCCGCCTGGTGGCGTCCTACAACTCCAACAATGAACCATAACGCTGAGTGGATAGAAACTGCCTGATGTCCGTCTTGAGCATGCTCAATTAACGGGTCATCTGAGCTTGCTCAAAAGTAGCAAACTCAAGACAAAACATGGCCCTCTCTGTGAACATCTTGGTGATCTCTGTCACCGACTCCATCCCCTGTCTCAAATCCTAGTACTCTTGATCCAACCTCTCACGTTGCACCATCGGAACATATCTAGAACAGAACATCTCCGAGAACTGCTCCCAAGTCACTGTAGTCCTCTGCTCATGAGAATACGCGTTGGTAACAAGCTTCCACCAATCCTTCACTCTGGACCTAAGAAGTTTCGGAGGGCACCTGACCTTTTGGTCAGCTGGGCAAGAACAAGTAAAAAAGCATCCCTCAATGTCACACAGCCACCTCATGGCTATGATCGGATCCCAAACTCCGTCGAATGTCATGGGCTTTGTATTATCGAAGTCCCAATACTGGAAGACTCTCCCAGCACCAATCCCAGCAACAGCAACGGCTGCCGTGGCTATAGCAGCAACAGCCTCAGAGAGGGCAACGTGTCGCTCATCAAAGTACTCCACCATGTCGGTCTTAATAGACCCAAACATCTCTGGTAAATGTGCCCAAAATTGAGCAACAACCTCCTCCTGAAGGATCTCCCTAATCATGTCCTCGGACACAGCTGACCCATGTTGGCCACCTCTACCTGATCTTGATCCGTATCCTACCTCGAATCATCTCGTCATCACCATACTGAAAATAAACTAGGGATATATCAGATAACATGCATATCATACTAAGGGAACCAACTCCCAACAAAGCCCTAGGTGTTGTGGCTTCCCTGTTACGCATACAGGTCCTGTGCTTTCAGTAGTACGGGCCCATACAACCCTAACAATACTTACTAGCATACGCACATACACTCAATCCTCACTTCCTAGAGGAAGGCTAAACATCACACAACTGGCCGGCTAACCCCACACAAATCACCCATGAAACTTCCACCAACCCTGTAGCACTCGTGTATGCTAATCATACATAACACTAGATCCTATAGACAGTCGAATACTTGATTCTACCCTAATCCCTTCATCAAAAAAGAACAGGAAATAAGGCCAAACCAAACATTCTAAGGCTATAGAATCTTAGTTATATACAACTATGAATCATACACTAAGGAACTATAGTAATGATGTCAATTCCATATAAATAAAAAAACCCTAGGCTATCAGGCATCATCTAATCAGGCATATCTATCGTGTAATTCCTAAAGATACCTAGCCTATCACTGGCAGGTTGTTCTAACATATCACGATATCAAATAACAGTGTGGTAATTTGGGGTCTACTTACTGGCTCCGACTGATCGTACACATTGCATCCTCTTTAATTATTTTGAAAACAACTTGAAAATTATTTTTAGAAAAATCTTTCTCCTTAGTTTGAGACATGATTCACATGGGTGTTCCTCCAATTCACTCAAACCAAGGCTCTGATACTAACTTGTAACATCCATAAAAATCATGACAAATTTAAACTTTTAAAAAACAACCCAAATCCATAAGGTGTTTACAAAATAGTTTCAAAACATTT
Organism: Lactuca virosa; assembly: GCF_052849685.1. NCBI lineage: Eukaryota > Viridiplantae > Streptophyta > Magnoliopsida > Asterales > Asteraceae > Lactuca > Lactuca virosa. The sequence goes on from NC_136428.1 coordinate 39,553,703, forward strand.
TCCAACATCAGAGTCTCCTAAATTATTATTCATAAACAAGAGGATGTGTTTGGCCACGCCTTCGCCTTCCCGTGGTCATCCGAAGTACCTGAAACATAACCCAAAACTGTAATCCAACGCTTAGTGAGATCCCCCAAAGTACCAACAAATAACCAAATAACATATATAATAACAACATGTGATGGGTCCAAAGCTAAATGACTGGCTTACCACTGAGCCCAAAGCATAAGTCTGGCTTGCACTCGGGGCCCACAGCTTATGTCTGGCTTGCTCCCTGACCAGATCAGTCATCGGACTGAAATACCAGCAAGCCCTCAGTACGAGTCTGGCATACCGCCCGGTCCTCAGCTCGTATCTGGAATGCTTATAAGCCCTCAGTATGAGTCTGGCACGCCCTACCCGACCCTCAGCTCATATCTTGAATGCTCCAGGGTTTGTTGGCTACAGCACAAAGCAGTATAACCTCTACCCAACACAATATGTGGACATATAACTTATGATAAACATATACAGATAATCATGCAATCATAATCACAGGTAGTCCTGCAGATCTACCAGACTAGCATATCAACAACTAGCACAATCATGCATATCTATTCCATACTCAGCATATCATTGAATATCAGGATATCAAACCAATGGGTCGGCCTTGGTGGCTTCAACCCGCAAGTACAGTGAGGAAGACTCACCTTATAAACTGGACAAAAGCTGATGGGGTCTCGACTCCAAATCTCTGCTCCAACCGAAACCTAATCATACAAGTGACCAATCAAAATCAAAATCCCAAAATAACCTTAAGGTCAAACTTGGTCAAAGTCAAGGTCAAAATCCATAAACCAACTGAGTCAACCCAACTGAGTCAACCCAGCCGAGTCAACTCAACAACTGTACGCAGGGCGTACTCTGGAGGTACGTTGGGCGTACTCCTTCGCTTGACCAAAAGAAGGGGCCGTTGACCGCTTATGTTGGGCGTACCCCAGGTACGCACGGCGTAACCCCTATATTCCATTTTTCTCTATTAAGTTCTTAATACAATGTCTTAACATGACCAAAAGATGAGGTCGTTGACCGCGTACGCTGGACGTACCCCAGGTACGCACGACGTAACCCCCATATTCCATTTGTCTCTATTAAGTGATTAATACAATGTATTAACACGTCCAAAAAACATGTCATGCTCAAGATCTAACATTTTTGGACCAAAAAGCATTCTTAAGACACCCAAATCTAGATCTAAATGATAAGGGGATAAAGTTTTGAGCTTTATACCTTACTAAGGTTGCAAATGATGTAGAAACACCAGATCCAAATAATTCACTCCTTCAAGATGAGCTTGGTTTCCTTTCTTCTTCTTCTAAGGCACCAAAACACACACTCTAAGCTTGAAAAGACTCCTCAAGGTGAAACTACGGTTGCAAAAATGTATAAGAGGGATGGAGGCAGATGAGGTGAAGGAAATGAGGTCATAAGAGTGTTTAAATACGAGCCAACCCTAAAAATTAGGGTTTTTATATTTGGAAAGTACGCCCGCGTACACTAATGTACGCCCAACGTACACACATACGCTTGGAGTACTCCCTCAAGGCCAAATTTACGAAAATTCCACTAGGGCCCTTCTGCATACAATCTCGAACTTAGGGACCAAAATGCAACATAAATAAATTATAGGTTAATATTAGAAGTACCTCATCATCGAGATGTTACACTTAGATCTTGCCATTGCTTCCTTGTAGTTAACTAGTTCTTCCAAATTTACCAATGTACGATCACGGATAAACGTTTCACCATTTGCAGTTATATGAAACCATAAAACTGAGGTGTCATGCTAACTCTACTGGAACGACGAAGAGGCAATGTATTGTCAACCGGTTCAACTGGAACTTCTTCCTCTGGTTGAATGCTAGTGTCTTCTAAGGTTCTTTCATTGGTTGACTCTTGAATCTCTTAAAGTTCAATTGTGCTCTCACTGTCTTCTTTGCATATGAGATATCTCTCACAAAAGACTCCTCTTTGTGCTACTAAGACCACGTTTTCACTAGGTCTGTAGAACAAGTATTCAAAAGATTTTTGTGGGTAGCCAATGAAAATACACTTCTTACTTTTAGCTTCTAGCTTGTCATGAGTCTCTCGTCTAACGAAAGCTTCACAACCCCATAATTTGATATGTGCTAACGAGGGAACTTTCCTTGTCCATATCTTGTGAGGAGTTTTGGCAACCTTCTTAGTGGGGACAAGATTGAGGATATGGGCGGCTATCTCTAAGGCATACCTCAGAAGGAAATGGGAAGAGTGTCCCGACTCATCATGGAATGAACCATGTCCAAAAAGGTCTGATTACGCCTCTCAGCCACACCATTAAGTTATGGTGTCCTAGAAGGAGTCAATTGTGAAACTATTCCACATTCCTTGAGGTATACGTAGAACTCGATACTAAGATACTCTCCTTCTCTATCAAATCGGAGCATCTTCATCTCCCTGCCCAATTTATTCTCGACTTCATGTTTAAACTCTTTAAATTTTTCAAAAGTTTCTGATTTATGTTTGAACAATTAGATATAACCATACCTTCTATAATCATCCATAAATGTTACATAAAATCGATTAGCATCCCTATTCTGAAGGGTCCACACATATCTGTATGTATGAGATCTAATAACCCTTCACCTCTTTCACAAGATCCAGTGAAAGGTGATTTTTTCATCTTACCCAAAAGGCAAAATGCACATTCATCATTTGGCCTTAAGTCAAATGATTGCAAGACTCCATCCTTTTGGAGTTGGGTGATGCGTTTCTTGTTAATGTGCCCAACACGACAATGCAATAAGCATTCCTTGTCTAAAACATTAGACGAATCAATGTGAAATACACTATTGCCTAAGCTATGAACACAAGTCACAGTTTCATACACACTGAAACATCCCAAAAATCATGACCAAAAATTTCATTTTTAATTATTAAAAAAACCTTAGTTATCAAAATCATCTCATCAAAATATCAGTCATAGTATCTCAAAACATCATATCAAAAACACATGTCAATATATTAGAGTAAAACATCCCAGGCTAAACATCATGGTGTGTGCAATGCATTCATCCCGAGCTCTTCCCTTTGCTACTGGAAGTACTTGAAACCAAAAACTGAAACTGTAAGCACGAAGCTTAGTGAGTTTCCCCAAACTACCACATACCATACACATAAGCATATAATCAGATATAAACATATCGTGGGCCTCGCCTGCTTCATCGGGCCCTGCCTGGCATCGGACAGAGTCCGACATCGGGCCCCGCCCGGCATCGGGCAAAGCTCGGTATACATATAAACATATCAACAAATACACATAAAATAATCACATAACATAAACATATAAACATTCATCGGGACCCGCTCGACATCGGACCAGAATCCGGAAGAATACAAACATTCCTTGGGCATTGCCCGACATCGGACCGTAATCTGGAAACATACAGTACAGGCACATCCAAGAATCAAGACATCAAGCATACAAACATTCCTTGGGCACCGCCGACATCGGATCGAAATCAGGAAACATATAAACCTACATCGGGCACTGCCCGACATTGGACCTTAGTCCGGTACATACTAACATACATATACGGGCCGACATTGGTGCCTTCGACCCGTTCATACAGGAGGAAAACTCACCTCCAATGTCGAATGATAGCTGAAACGTCTCTGTCTCGGAATCAGCTCTACACACTCCCTGAACCAAAACAATCCCTTAGATATCGTTTCATGCTCATAACCCCTTTAGGGTCAACTATGGTCAAAGTCAAAGTCAATGCTCCGAGTTGACCCAACTTGTCGAGTTTACCCTTCAACTCGCCGAGTTCCCATAATTCACAGAATCGTGAAATCGCGATCCAACTGGTCGAGTTCTTCCAAGAACTCGTCAAGTTCTTCATTCTCAACAGAATCGGGACTTTCCCAGTACAACTCGTCGAGTTCCCTTATGGACTCGTCGAGTTTGTCAGTCTGTCAATACTTCTTAATGCATTAAGCCCTTATCCTTCAAATCCAAGTTCCATATTCCATATCTAAACTGGAAATGCCTCTAGAAGGGTAAAGTTTCCAACTTTACCCATTAATACCTTTCCAAAATGGATTAAGCTCTAACCCTAACCCAAAAAGGCCAAAGCCTAAATCCTAACTTCACCAAAACTACAAGATAGACCATGAGATCATAGATCTGGACTTTAGGGACAGGAAGATCATGTAAAGCTTCAAGCTTTATCCCCCATGCATGGCCATTTGGAGCTAGAAATGCCATAATAGAAGCTTAGAGGTTTCATGGGACTTCCATGGCCATAAAGTTGGTACCTTTATGCCATGAAAACCCCTCAAGACCTTAGATCTGAAGTGTAAATCCATTTGGATCGTCCAACTCCCAAGGATTATGATATTTTGACCAAACTAAGCAAAATCACCCCAAAAGAATATCTAAATAACTACAAAGCAAGGTTCAAGCTTTTTACCAGCAAAATATCGTGGATGAAACAAGGGTTCTAGATCTATAAACTCCTTCTTGTTTCCTCAAGCTTCTCCTGCATCGAATTGCTTCAAAACACACACTAAATCACTTGAAATAACTCACAGACACTTACAATAACATTAGGGTTTCGAAATTTAGGGTTTGGGACTTGGAGGCTGGAAATGAGGCCAACATGGAAGGTTTAAGGTGCTTACATAGGGTACAAACCCCGGAAATCAGGGTTTCTCCTCTGCCCGCCTTCTCGTTGAGTTGAGGCCTCTCAACTCGTCGAGTAGGTTACTTAAATCACGCGGGCCATATGATCTCTACTCGACGAGTTTAGGGCTTCCAACTCGTCGAGTTGCTCTGATAAATTGAATAATTAATATATTAAATACGTACCATGAACCAGGCATTACACACACCATTACAAGGTAAAGCTTCAAATATAAAAACACCATTTTTGTATGCTAAAATTGAACCATTCGTATCATTAAACGAATAACGAAAACCTTGTCTGAACAATACATGAAAATAAATAATGTTTCGTGTCATTTCTGATGAATAGCAACAATTAATTAAACTAATCCTAAGATCACCACTAAGCATAAGCTGATAAGTTCCAATCTTGGTAACAGGAGAAGATCGTGTATTTCCCATGATCAGATTCATCCTTCCACGCTCCACCTTTTCACTTTCTTTTAGTCCCTGCAAATCAGAACAAATGTGAAACCCATATCTTATATCAAGGACCCAAGAAAAAGTAGATTGTTAGTTATTAGTTTGAATAGTGTATATACTTGCTGAAGATGACTTCACATTATCATCTTTGATTTCTTGCAATTACTTGGGGCAACTCCGCTTCCAATGGCCCTTTTCATTGCAATAGTAGCAAGTGACCTCTTTGGGATCATTAATAGCTGGAATGTCTGAACTGGTCCTCGCTTTTGGGCCATTTCTGGATGACCCAAAACGGTCCTTGCCCTTCCAGTTAGCTTTGGGAGCAGCCTTACTTTTCTTCCCTTTGTTTTTACCAATGGCGAGAACGGGAGCATTAGTGGAAAGGGCTGGATTCTTTTCCTTCATTCCCGACTCAACAGTCTGTAGCAAGTTATGGAGTTGGGCCAATATGGTTTCTGTGTTATTCAAATGGTAAGCCAAAACGAACTAATCATAACAACTTGGCAAGTATTTCAATACCATGTCAATGGCCAACTCCTCATCGAAATGTGCATTGAGCCTAACAAGGCGTTCCACATGTCGTTGCATTCTTTGCACATGGTTGCACACAGACTCTCCCTCTTTCATCTTGCAAGTTATGAGAGATGTGACCACTTCATATTTCTATAGAAGATATCTCTTGTGGTACTTTTCCACAAGTTCATTGTTCATCTCATATGGCCAATAGTCCTCATAGAACCCCTGCAATCCGAGGGCCATAGTAGCGACCATGATGCAAGCAACTTTTGTTGCATCGTCGTAATGTTTCTTGTAGGAGGATAGTTGTTCTGGAGTAGCACTGGCTTAATTGATTTCAAAAAGTTTTTCTTCAAGGACATACTCTTTTACCTCGAATCGAAAAGCCATCTTGATATTACGCATCCAATCATTGTAGTTGGTGCCATCAAATGTCACCTTGGACACAATCGAGAGTAGGGAGAAACCCGATTGGTGGGTAGACGACGAAGGAGCAGAAGCATCACCAGGAGTAGACATATATAGAGAAAAATTAGTTTTAGTTAGACGACAATAATCCTTAATATTGTAACCCATAATAAATAATTAAGTCTAGGACTCAACTATGCAATTCATAATCTAGAAGAGGGATGCCGTAATCTAATTGTAAATTTTATAAAGATAGGTAAAGAAATTTACCAACTTCAATCAAAATGAAATTCCTATATCTTTTGAGTTTCATTGAATCTATCAATGGCATGTTTAATCTCAAATTATGCTCTTTTATCTGTGACTGGGATACCGAGGATCACAAACAAGATGTGAATAACCATGCAAATATGTTTGGCAACCTCGATGTCATTTATCATCTCATATGGATGTGTCGGTAAACCACACACGCTCCATCAACAATAATAACTCTCGAGATGCCCATTATTACTCTTTATAGTTCCAATTAGTGTGTCGGTTAACCACACACGCTCCACTAACGGCAAATAAAGCATATTGTGCCATTTCATGGATTAGCATACAAATTCGCATTTTTCCTAAAGTAACTAGATTGGGATTTAATAAAAGAGTTCTAGTATTTTAATAGCATTATACATTTAATGAAGTTAATGTCCTATCAGATCCGTTCTGCTAACGACCCTCCACCAAACAAGGAAGCGGTGGATCAGAGTTGACACCCATTCAACTACCATTTTAAAGGTAGTTTCCTTATCCCCCCCCCCCTTATAGTTCATCTTCGTGAATGAAGCATACTAGCGGTCCGAATGACCTAATTCATACATATAGTAATTAATTTATATATATATATATATATATATATATATATATATAAGGTGTATTTTAAAAACTTTTCTAAAATACTAGGTTTAATTTAAATTTTTCGAAATTAAAAGAATTAATTCAATTTAAAATAAACCGATTAAGATTTAATATTTATATTTTAATTAACAATTAATTAAATTAATTTAAATCTCATGAGGATTAAATAATTATTTACCATTAACTATTAATCAAATAATTTAAATTTAATCCTAATTTCTTTCCATCTAAATTTTTGGAAAATCAAGGGATAAGGGGTTATCCAATTTTAATTATCCTATTTTAAACAAATTAAAAGTAATTATTATCAAATAAGGAAACCCTATGAAACCCTAGAAATTTCGAAATTAAAGGATAGAGGCTAGGGTTGCAAGAACCCTAGCCCAAGTAGAAATTTGCATCAATTAGGGTTTAATTTCTATAAACTAATCTTGATCTATTCAAATATTATGCATATTCAATTGAAAACAACCGCTCTGATACCACTGATGGGATTTATAAGTTAGAAAAATCATATTTTGGCAGAAAAACTTAATCCCTAAGTTCGCATGCAACCTAAAGGGTCTATGTTTTTACTATTGAATACAATAACCATAGGTATTTTGAAAATATAAAAATGGTTTAGAATTACATACCTCTTGATTATACTATTAGATAATCAATCACAATCCTGCTTGAAGTTACTTGGAAGCTAGCACCAAAAATCTCGTGCCTCTGATAGTTCAGACCTAATACTAGCATCAAGGAGTCTTAAAGAGAGAGGAGAGGGGATGAAAAAATTTCGGCTATCCTTAGGAATAAAGAGATGGACGAAAATCATAGGCTGAGGGGTCTTTGTATAGTGGATTTGGGAAACCCTAGATAACCCTAATTTGAATAAAATAATATTAATTCAAATTGGTAATTATCCAGCTTCCTATTTATCTGTAGGGAATATTCCAGAAATCTTGAAATATCCTAATTTCGTCCACACTTCCAAGGAAGGTTTTGGAACCCTAATTTGTTCAACTATTGAACGATTACACTTCAACCCTTGCACTTTTAATTAATCCAATTAATCCCGAAAGTAATTCCAATTAATTTCTGATTAATTATTAATTAAATAATACTATTTCTAATTAATATATTATTTCCATAACATATTAATAAATTCATTTATTGTTATTTATTAATCATATAATAAATCAATAAATCAGTCTCTCTGTAAAAGTCATCCTATTCAATTATTAGGTATGAGGGCAACCCAAAAGGACTTTGCTAATAATTCAAGTATATACTAATTTAGTTATTAGCTTAGACACCTAATCCAACACTCTCCCACTTTGATAAGTCTATAACGGCAATTACTAGTACAACCTCTAAATTAGACAACAAAGAGTGCTTCCATAGCAACTGCCGAACTCTGAACTGACCAGACATTGGCCATAAAATAAGTGATCCAATTTTCCTCCGCTCTACTAGATATCGTATAGAGATGAGACATAGATTAAAACAAATCTCATTTTCCAGTATATTGTTTCCCGGTTTCTGATTTTTTATGACGACATAAGTGTCACACCCCCGAACCAGACGGCGGAAACGTCCGAGGGCTCGCGTGACTTAAATTGAAATATCATCACAATGAATATACATGAAACATAACACATTCATCACCAAACATTACATAGTACAACTGGCATTGTTTACATCAAGTACATGGTTTACATTACATGATTCCAAAATATAAAGTGTTTGATGATTAGCAACTACAAAAGAAACTTTCAACACACTGGATGCTTCCTCGTTCTAACGGTTACCTGAGAATACAAGTTATTTTGAAAACGGTCAACATATATAATGTTGGTGAGTTCATAAGTATGTTTGATGTAAAATAGTTTATGTCGTTTGTAAAACCCAGAAAATCTGATATTTTTTGTAATAAGACTTTTCACGAAAATGTTGTGATGATCCTGTAAGTATATGCTTGAATGATTTCAAAACGTGTATAAATGAGAAGTTTTGAATTATAATTATTGAAAGTACAAGTGAATAAGATTGGTTTCCCCGGAAAACCCGATGTTTTCCGATAAAATAGTATGATTGTTTGGTATTATTGTATCGTCACAGTTAATGAATATGATTTCCCATGATTACTTAGATGGTATTGGATCTCTATGTGAGTCGTTATAACCATGCATGATAATGACTAGTTCGTCTGTCTTGGCATCCTAGTGAACGCCAAAATTGATCTTAAGATTTTGTCACCCTAGACTGGCCGAGTCTAACTGTAGCGAACAGCTTAGGTGTAGGGGAGTCACCCCCGTATAGATCTATACACAAACTCTCGCGCTCCCTCCAGGAGACTTTGATTATAACTACATACTACGACCGACACTTATTGGTGTCACCCGTTATTACTCACTTAATCCAAATGAATTTGATTAACCTTGATTAACGACCTGATTTTGTTTACTTGAATAGAAGGTAAGCCTAACAGACGAGGAGAAGAGGACTACTAGGCCATACTAATTACGTATGTTATTTAAGGCTATCGAGTATACGAAAGACGCGTTGGCCCATTTCGCATATGATTTATTTGGACCTTACTAGCAATGCTAATGGGCCACCGAGGCCCAATAGTATGTAAAAGCCATTGAGGGTCCCTTAAGCATGTAATCGGGTCATAGGATGCCCAATAACATGTATTATTTATGTTAGGCCCAAAAGTCATGTTAATGGGTCACGAAGGCCCAATAAGCATGATTAGAATCTTTCAAGCCCAACAGTTAAAATGTTTACTTGTTTTGTATAGTATTAGTGTTGCGAAGTTGTTTAATCGATATGTCGTAATAATCACCAAATTGTTTTATAACGATTCATAGATTTATAAAAATAGATATTTTTCTATTTAAACCCATAAGTTATAAAGTTTTGTATATTTTGACCCAATTATTTTATTATTAACATAATTGACCAAAAATATTAGTTTGACCTATTCAGCCCCTTATTTTGGTAAAGTTGGCAATTTCTAGCCCTTTTTATGAAAAATGACATATTAGGTCCTTGAACTATTTTTCTTGACATTTTTGGCCTAAACACTTAATTAAATAATGTTTTAAGCCCAAAATTTTATTTTGGACAGTTTCAGTCTCTTAGTTAAAAGATTTGCATTTAAATCCACACTTTTCGCAATTTTTACAATTTTTACCCAAAATCCAAAATCTTTGCATTTTTAGTCCCTTTTAATAAATAAGGCCATTTTAACCCCTGAAATAGGTTTATTTATGTTTATAGCCCCTGTTTTGATAAACTTTTCCAATTCAGCCCCATTAAATTTGATTTTTCGCATTTTTGGGCCTAAATAGCCGAAAAGCCCAAATTTTAGCCCATTAGGCTAAATTTTACATTTTTAGTCCTTTAAAAAGCCTAATATTTATAAAAACTCTTATTTTAGCTGTTTTGACCTTTTGATCCTTGTAGAAACCGTGAATGACATCTTTTTCCCCATCTTTTGTTTATTTATCAAAAATAGTCCAATAACAAATTTTATGTTGTAGTATGTTTATTATAAACTTTGTATGGTAGTTTATCTTGACATGTTAAGTGAAATATATCCTAGATCACATATGTTTCCTTCTTGAACTATAGATCTCGAAATATCTTTCATTTTTAGCACATATTTACCACATAAACACAAGAAATCACACATAACATACAAATACACATAGATCTTCACATTTTACTTGTATTCTCCCCCATAAATCATATGAAAACCGAAAATAGAGGGGTATGAACTCACCTTGAGTTTGTGGATTCGGTTTTTGAAGAAGATGTGGAAAGATGAAGTGATTTTCGGCCCTAGCAACTCCCTTGAGTAGATCTCGAACTCAAGAAGATTTCAAGAATGATGATTATCTTGTGAGGATCCTCTTGAAACCTAAGTAAATCTCGAAAATGTGATGAAAGTGAGGAAATGTTCTTGTAAGATTTGAGAGAGTTTGGGGAGAAGATTGAAGAGGGTGGTGGGGGTTTGTGGTCTCGGCCGAGGATAGAAAGGAGAGGGGAAAGAGAGGTGAGTTGACTTGCATGGAGATATGAGAATGGTGCATTGATATCCTATGTACATTTATGAGGTGGCACCACTAATTTCAACCCTCATTTCATCCTTTCTTTTTTTTTATGCTTGGGCCGAAAACATGGGCTAGAAGAAAAGAGTTGCTTAGTTTGGGCCATTATTTGCCTCATTTCGAAATTCTAAGGCCCAAAGAGTATTTCTCGGTCCATTGGGTCCTTATGAATGTTCACGGCCCAATGTGATATTAAGGGGATGGATTTATGGCTCATTAGGGCTAATTTGATTAGTTATGGTCCAATAAGGCCCAAAAGAGGTACACCATTCCATTTTAGGCCCATGATGGCCCAACATGTTAGGTTTCATGAATGTGGGTCCAATTATGACCCATTTGAAGGTTCTAAGCCCAACAAAGTCAAGTTGGAGGCTTATTGGCCCATTAGGCCCAATAAGAAAATTCTAGTCCATAATGAGCTTAAACCGGGATTTTTAGGGTTTTCAACTTTACTTGATGAATCTAGGTTTGAATTTGTTTCCATAGGTTGAACTTCAAGCATAACATGAATTAGGGTTACGAGTTTACAATAGATAATGTTTACAAGAGTACAAAATTTCCTAGCTAGAATGCTAGTTGTGACAATAAGACTTCAAATTGAACACATCAATTGAGTCCCATCTGTGCCCATCACTATAAGTCAACACCAAATCACTGAGGGGCCCAAAGATATCACTTTTTCCAGTTAGGGCAAAAGGATCGAATAAACTTTGACTTATATGCTTCTATCCTTTACCCACCAATTCAAACATGATATTGCGTTTTATAACATCATGTTACTGATGCGTTTTCGCAATACCAATGTACAACCGACTTGTAAATTATAGCTCATATATCTCCGTTTCCAGAATATAAGATATTATCGTCTCAGAATTACTCGTGATATAACCGATGAAGTAATTCTCTGAGCGTAGGTTTATCCAATACTTGAATCTCCATTTCTAAGTACTCATGAATGTTGTAGCAATACAATTGTTATGTGTAACTTCCTTAGACAATCTACAATCCAATTCATGACAGTCTTAATTCACTACTTACTTCCTAAAGTATGAGTGACTGTGAAATTTGAATAATTAAATTATGCAGGAAGTAAAACATGCAAAAATGAAACACAATAATAAATAATTGACAAAGGTACCAAACAAACTCATAAATAATTTCTATTATTTAATAACCAGAAATCAATTACATTTATTTTGTTACAAGTTTATAACTAATCATCTAACTACTAAAACTAATATCATCTTTCAAACCAATGCTCCTAGCGTGCTGATTATGCTTAACCCTACTAAGAGCCTTCGTGAAAGGATCTGCATGATTATCTTCTGATGATACTTTTTTTTACTAGAATATGGCCTTCTTCTACTGTATGTCTGATATAATGGTACTTTATGTCGATATGTGTGGAATTTACAGTATCTCTTGGTTCTGTGTTTATTGGCAACCGCTCCTTCATTATTGCATAAAAGTTCCATTGGATCATGAATTTTCGGAACAACTCCTAGATCTCCAATAAAGTTCTTCATGAAATCCGCTTCCTTTGATGCTTCAATCGTTACTAGGTACTCTGATTCGCAAGTAGAATCGGCCACCGCTCTTGATTGGAACTTTTCCAAGTAACTGCTCCATCATTTAGTGTGAGCACCCAGCCAGATTGAGAATGAAATATATATGTTTGAAAGTTGGTATCACTATACCTAGTCACTCTCAAAGTATCACTGCCACCAAGAACTAAAACCATGTCCTTTATCCTTCGCAAATATTTAAGAACGTTCTTAGCTGTTGTCCAATGAGCTCTACCATTATTTCCCTGATAACGACTGACCATGCTTAAAGAAAAGGACATATCAGGGCGAGTACATGTCATAGCGTACATAATCAATCCTACAACCGAAGCATAAGGGACTCGACTCATATCATATATCTCTTCATCCGTACCTGGGCTTTGATTCTTACTTAACTTGGCATTTCTTAGAATAAGTAGCTCTCCTATCTTGGAATTTTCCATACTAAACCGTTTTAGTACCTTGTCCAAGTATGTACTTTGACTCAGTCCAATTATTCTTTTCTTTCTATCTCTCGAAATTCTTATCCCGAGAACATAGGCTGCCTCTCCTAGATCTTTCATAGTGAAGCAGTTTAGAAGCCAAGATTTTCACTTCTTGCAAGGTTGGAATGTCGTTTCCTATGAGTAGTATGTCATCAACATACAATACTAGAAAAGTTAATATACTCCCACTAGCTTTGACATACACAGGACTTATCCTCACTTCTAGAAAAACCAAACTCTTTGACTTTCTCAAGGAAGCAAAGATTTCAACTGCAAGATGCTTGTTTCAATCCATAAATGGATTTTTTAAGCTTGGACACTATATTAGGAAACTTTGCATATACAAACCCCTCTGGCTGACTCATGTAAACATCTTCAGCCAACTTCCAATTAAGGAAAGCGGTTTTGACATCCATCTGTCATATTTCATAGTCATGAAAGGCAGTTATGGTGAGCATTATCCTAATAGATTATATCTTAGCCAATGGTGAGAAGGTCTCATCATAGTCAATCTCTTCGGTTTAAGTAAATCCCTTCGCAACCAGTCGTGCCTTGAAGGTAAGTACCTTTCCATCTATGTCGGTCTTCTTCTTGAAGATCCATTTGCACCCGACTTCTTCAGACCGGGTACATGATCAACCAAATTCCAAACTTTGTTATCATACATGGACTTGATCTCGCTATCCATTGCCTCTTTCCACTTACAAAACCTAAGAGCTTTCCATTGTTTCTTTGTAGTTAGCTAGTTCTTCCAAATTTACCGATGTACGATCACCGATAAACGTTTCACCATCTGCAGTTATAAGGAAACCATAAAACTGAGGTGGCATGCTAACTCTTCTGGAACAACGAAGAGGCAATGAATTGTCAACCGGTTCAACTGGAATTTCTTCCTCTGGTTGAACGATAGTGTCTTCTAAGGTTCCTTCATTGGTTGACTCTTGAATCTCTTAAAGGTCAATTGTGCTCCCACTGTCTTCTTTGCATATGAGATCTCTCTCATAAAAGACTCCTCTTCGTGCTACTAAGACCACATTTTCACTAGGTCTGTAGAACAAGTATCCAAAAGACTTTTGTGGGTAGCCAATGAAAATACACTTCTCACTTCTAGCTTCTATCTTGTCATGAGTCTCTTGTCTAATGAAAGCTTTACAACCCTAGACTTTGATATGTGCTAACGAGGGAACTTTCCTTGTCCACATCTCATGAGGTGTTTTGGCAACCTTCTTAGTAGGGACAAGATTGAGGAAACGGGCGGCTGTCTCTAAGGCATACCCCCATTCGAAATGGGATGAGTGTCCCGACTCATCATGGAACAAACCATGTCCAAAAAGGTCCGATTACACCTCTCAGCCACACCATTAAGTTGTGGTGTCCTAGGAGGAGTCAATTGTGAAACTATTCCACATTCATTGAGGTAGTCGTAGAACTCGATACTAAGATACTCTCCTCCTCTATCGGATCGGAGAATCTTCATCTTCATGCCCAATTGATTCTCAACTTCATGTTTAAACTCTTTGAACTTTTCAAAGTTTCTTATTTATGTTTGATCAAGTAGATATAACCATACCTGCTATAATCATCTATAAATATTACATAAAATCGATTAGCATCCCTTCTTGCATCGTCGTAATGTTTCTTCTAGGAGGCAAGTTGTTTTGGAGTAGCAGTGGCTTCATTGATTTCAACAAGTTTTTCCTCAAGGACATACTCTTTTCCCTCGAATCGAAGAGCCATATTGATATTATGCGTCCAATCATTGTATTTGGTGCCATCAAATGTCACCTTGGACACGATCGAGAGTAGGGAGAAACCCGAGTGGTGGGTAGACAATGAAGGAGCAGAAACATCACCAGGAGTAGACATCTATAGATAAAAAGTAGTTTTAGTTAGACGACAATAATGCTTAATATTTCAACCTATAATAAATAATTAAGGCAAGGACTCAACTATGCAATTCACAATCTAGAAGAGGGATGTCGTAATCTAAATGCAAATTTTATAAAGATAACTAAAGCAATTTACCAATTTCAATCAAAATGAAATTCCTAGATCTTTTGAGTTTCATTGAATCTATCAATGGCATGTTTAATCTCAGATTATGCTCTTCTATTTGTGATTGGGATACCAAGGATTACAAAAAAGATGTGAATAACCATGCAAATATGTTTGGCAACCTCGATGTCATTTTGATCTCATATTGATGTGCCGGTAAACCACACACGCTCCATCAACAATGAATATTCTCGAGATGCCCATTATTACTCTTTATAGTTCATATTAGTCTGTCGGTTAACCACACACGCTCCACTAACGATAGATAAAACATAATGCACAATTTCATGGATTAGCATACAAATTAGCATTTTCCCTAAAGTAACTAGATTGGGATTTAATAAATGAGTTCTAGTACTTTAGTAGCATTATACATTTAATGAAGTTAATGTCCTATCAGACCCGTTCTTCTAACGACCCTCCACCAAACAAGGAAGCGGTGACTGAGAGTGGACACCCATTCAACTACCATTTTATAGGTAGTTTACTTATATGCCCCTTATAGTTCATCTTCGTGAATGAGTCATACTTGCGATCCGACTGACTTAATCTTATACATATAGTAATTAACTTATAATATTATATATATATATATATATATATATATATATATATATATATATATATATATATATAGGGTGTATTTTAAAAACTTTTCTAAAATACTAGGTTTAATTTAAATCTTTCAATATTAAAAGACTCAATTCAATTTAAAATAAACCAATTAAATTTAAACTTTATTTTTTAATTAACAATTAATTAAATTAATTTAAATCTTATGAGGATTAAATAATTATTTACCATTAACTATTAATCAAATAATTTAAATTTAATCTGAATCTCTTTCCATCTAAATTTTTCAAAAATCAAGGGATAAGGGGTTATCCAATTTTAATTATCCTATTTTAAACAATTTAAAAGTAATAATTATCAAATAAGGAAACCTTATGAAACCCTAGAAATTTTGAAATTAAAGGGTGGAGGCTAGAGTTTTAAGAATCCTAGCCCAAGTCGAAATTTGCATATTCAACTATTATGCATATTCAATTGAAAACAACCGCTTTGATACCACTGATGGGATTTATAGGTTACAAAAAAAAATATTTTGGCGGAAAAACTTAAACCCTAAGTTCTCATGCAACCTAAAGTATCTATGTTTTCACTATTGAATACAATAAACAATTGAATATCAAGAACCCTAGGTATTTCGAAATAGCAAATGGGTTTAGAATTACGTACCTCTTGATTATACTAGTTAATAATCAATCACAATCTTTCTTGAAGTTACTTGGAAGCTAGCACCAGAAATCTCGTGTCTCTGATGGTTCACACCCAACCCTAGCAACAAGGAGGCTTAAAGAGAGAGGATAGGGGGTGGAGAAATTTCGGCTATCCTTAGGAATAAAGAGATGGCCGGAAATAATAGGTTGAGGAAACCCTAGATAACCCTAATTTAGGAAACCCCAGATAACCCTAATTTGAATAAAATAATATTAATTCAAATTTGTAATTATCCAGGTTCCTATTTATCTGTAGGGAATATTCCACAAACTCTGGAATATCCCTAATTTCGTCCGCCCTTCCAAGGAAGGTTCTGGAACCCTAATTTGTTCAACTATTGAACGATTACACTTCAGCTCTTGCACTTTTAATTAATCCAGTTAATCCCAAAATTAATTCCAATTAATTTATTATTATTAATTAAATAATACTATTTTTAATTATTATATTATTTCTATAACATGTTAATAAATTCATTTATTGCTATTTATTAATCATATAATAAATCAATAAATCAGTCTCTCTGTAAAAGTGATCCTATACAATTACTAGGCCCGAGGGCAACCCAAAAGGACTTTGCTAATAATTCAAGTATATATTAATTCAGTTATTGGCTTAGACACCAAATCCAACAACTTGATCTTTTGGTCCTCCAGGAATGAGCATGTGAAGAAACAACCCTCCACATCAAATATCCATCTTATGGAGACGATCGGGTCCTTGAACCCGTCGAACTCGGGGGATTCGTGTTGCTGAAGTATCGATACTACATCATCCGTTTACCTTGAAATCTTGCAACCGTAGTGGCTGCAGTGGCTGCGGCAGCAGCAGCCTCAGAGACGACGGCATAACGCTCATCAAAAAACTCAATCATGGCGGTCTTGACAGACCCAAACATCTTCGGGATCGCCTCACTAACTGTAATAGTCAGTGAGTGGTGATCATCTCACGAATCTCATTATCAGTCAATCGTGGTCTCTCTGGGCCGTCAGGTCCTAATCCTGAACCTCTCGTGATCTCCATACTGAAAATAAACTGGAACCATACTACCTTCCACAATACGAGTATGAATCATGTGCTTCCAGTAGTACGAGTACGAATCCTGTGCTTCCAGTAGTACATCACTACTTGATCCCTCAATCCTTGGAAATCATGATTTCCTCAATACGAGTACAAATCATGTGCTTCCAGTAGTACGGAACCATACTACCTTCCACACCTACCCGTATTTGTCTCGAAGCATCGTCACGAATTTCCCGACAACAAAGGCCAAGCAACTAGGATACACATACATTATATATCAACTCTCTCAAGAGTAGCTAACAATTCCTTACGCTGACTTTCTAACAACCATAACTACTCATGAAACTTCCACTAACTCTGCAGTCGCTTTGTGCATGCTAATCATACATAACACTGGATTCGATGGACAGTCGAATAATTGATTTTACACTAAGCCCACAACCAGACAAGGAACATGAAATAAGGCTAAATGAAATATTCTCAGGCTATAAAATCTTAGTTATGTACAACCGTAATGCACACACTAAGAAACTACAGTAATAATGTCAGTTTCATATAGCATATCAAAAAATCCCCTAGGTTATCAAGCATCAAAAATCAGGCAATTCTATCATGCAATTCCTGATGATCCCTAGCCTGTAAACTAGCATGTATTTCTAATATATCATCAATACACATAAAACAAGTGTGGGTATCTTGGGGAATAACTCCCCCTGGGCTTCGGCTGATTGTACACATCGCATCCTCTCCTTTTATTATTTTAAAATTAATTATGAAATATTTTGTAGATCCATAATTTGAGTCTAGAATCACACAAGTGTTTATCCAATTCTCTCAAACCATGGCTTTTATACCAACTTGTAACATCCCAAAAACCATGACAATTTTTTTTTTCATTTTTAAAAGATATTTTCATAAATTCAATTTGACAATCATATATTGTTTTCAAATCAAATCCATAAAGAAATCTGAGTATCAAAATAATCCTTCAAACATAAAACAACAGGAGGATGTGTACGATCACGCCTTCGCATTGCCCCGATCATCTGAAGTACCTGAAAACATAAAAACCAACAACTGTAAGCCAAAGCTTAGTGAGTTCCCCCAAAATACCCCACACAGTAATACATATACAATGCATGCACACCGGACCCATAATATAAAACTGGATTGCCCTGGGCCCACAGTCATAAGAATGGATTACCCCCGGGCCCACATTCACAGGACTGGATTGCCATTGGGCCCACAACACAAGGTTGTATTTCCCCCGAGTTTGTTGTCCTACAGCATAAAGTTGTACCAACTCAACCCAACCGCACTATGTCGACATATGTATCAAAACAATAACAAGCAAACACAGGTAATCATAACAAATATACCAGTCTAACATACTACTATAACATAACAACATCATACACATAAGGACACATACTGCAGTACAAAGTATAGTGAGAAAACTTACCTTGCAGCCTAGAAGATAACAACATTGATTACAGATCCAATAACCGACACTACAGGTCACCTATACAACAAACAGGGACCAAAACTCAAACTATAGCCCAAAATCCTCAATTTGACCAAAAGTAAAACTTTGTCAAAAACTCAATGGTCAAAGTCAAAATCAACATTTAGAGGTCACTTCAGCCGCTCTCCACGTTGTGACCATCCATTGGTCACGTCGTGGCGGAGTGAGGACAAAATAATCGCGAATCTGATCATCCTTACCTCGTGACAACCAACCCGTCACGTTGTGAGGTTTGCTTTAGACAGCTTAATGGTTAAGCTCTTAATCCTTCAAGCCAAGAAACCAAACTTTCTAGAAGGCTTTCTCCATCTCAAAATACCATAAAAATCATTGTTTTTTAGACATGCATGTCCAATGCATGTCTTAAACACAAGCTAGATCAAGATGTTGGGAAAATGAGATCAAATCCCATGCATGGAACCCAAAGCTCACTAATATTCCAGATTTGGGACAAGGGGTTACAAAAGAGTCTCAATAACTCATAAAGTTGCCAACTTTATGAGATTCCAACACTCAAACTTCCTATAAGAAAAGTAGACCAAAATCTAGATCTAATATGCTTAAGCTAAAAAGGCAGGAACTTAAGGACCTACAAGAGTCTTAATGCATCTCAAGATGATGAATGAGTGGCATGCTAGCTGGGATGATGCAACAAATGCCTTCTCTTATTCTTCAAGGCTTAAAATCACCAAAAAGGAGCTCAAAGATCAATAATGGAGGATTATGGTTTTCTTGAGGGTGAAGGGAGGTGATGGAGGCTAAGAGTGTGCAAACCCTAGCCCTCACTTCCCTTAAATAGGGGCATAAACCCTGAAATTAGGGTTTTGCTTACAAGGGTTGTCACGTCGTGACCACCAACAAGATGCACGTTCCTTACCAGGCATCGTCACGTCGTGACACATATAATCTCACGTCGTGACCAAGGTTTTCATCCTTTACAACTTAATTGATAGTTCAGAAGTGATGCTTACCTGGAATTGGGTGTTACATTGATAAAGTTTGTATTAAAGACCTACAATTGGAATAAGTTTTGACATTATCATATTAGGGAAGATTGTATGGTCAAACCTTATAATCCGATGAGTCAAACTTGTATCACATTGATTTATTCATCGGCGCTATCAGACGATGTCCAAGCTTCACTACAGCGTGACATGTTTCTTTTGAATCAAGTTTCTGATCCATTATCTTTGTGATAAGATCATATTTTGTATAATATATCTCTTATATATAGTAGTTATCTTTGTATTCAAATCCCTGATACATAGGGTTTTGATTCTAGAATAGGCGTTAACCTTGTATATAAGTTACACTAGGTTTTGATGTAGAACAACCGTTTTGTGCATTCTCTCTTTATAAGAAATTCTTAATCGAAATTAGTTTTTGATTAATTATCTTGTTTGTTCGTATTGCTTGATATTATTTCTTTGTTACGATCCTTCAACCACCATTGTTACTATTATCATCTTTAAAAACTATGAGTTTAAAAAATAAATAAAAACAATGTTCAAATATAAAATAAAATCAGTCAAAATAATAAGTAATCTAAAAAACAAAAAAATCAAATAAAAAAACAAACCAAGAAAAAAAAAACTTTAAAAAACCAAATAACTAAATAAATCGAAAAAAAGAGATAGTATAAAGGGCTAATATATATATATATATATATATATATATATATATATATATATATATATATATATATATATATATATAACATTTAAAAAGAACGTAAATGCAATGTTTAATTAAACATTTTTTTGTATATAAGTACGATTTTTCTACATGAATACGTATAATATGAAAAAAATATTTAGGGTAAAAACATAAAAAAATTATAAATTTAAGGGTAAAAATGTAAGAAAAATATAAACTTACCGGGGAAGGGGGGGGGGGAGGGGGTTGAAAATTAATATAATGGTAATCTGAAAAACCTATAACATTTTTTGGAAAATATGAGAGGAAAACAGATATAAAATCAAACTTTAGGTAAACCTACAAGAACCTGGAAACTTAAGGTTTATGTCATTAGCTCTAGTATAAAAACTAAACATTAAGAACATCTTCTAATTTTAGAAACCATTTATTATATTTTGAAACATCTGCTAATTTTAAAAAGAATTTATTATATTTTATGTAAATTAAAAACAAACATTGTTCTCTCTTTTAAAAACAAACATTTTTTTAACATAATTTTATCCACCAACACGTATAAATAATGTAAAAAAAACTTTTTCAAAAAGATAAACACTATATATAATAACCACCCCTCACGTGATAGTTTTGTGACTTGTTTTATATCATAAAAATTAGTTTACAACCCGTGAGAATCACGGTTATACAATTAAAATTCATATATAAATCAGAAAATTAAGAAAATTAAGTTGTTAAAATAAACATATATTATAAAAAAATAAGAAATTATAAAAGAAAATTTAACAAAGTTTTATTAACAATAATAATAAAACATGTTATGATAAATAATATTTTACAAACAATTTATAAATTTCTAAAAACATCTTTATAAATAATATTACAAGTTTTATTTGTAAGTCTATCATGTTTATCTAAAATTAACAATTTTAATCATTCTCTATTTTGAACTCTAGATAGGACAACATACAGAAAGAAATTTGAGGAGCAAAAGCATGGATTTATAGTACCTTGTAGTATGAAATTCGAGGAGGAGAAAAAGAATGCAGAGAGAAAAAGCAAAGGTATTAAAATCGTACTTTATATAACATTGGTGATATGGAAGGTAATGTTGATATGAAAGGTATTCAATACATATTAAAATTAGCTTATCATAACCGTATTTTAGATTTTTGAATGATAAATTATGTTGATTTGGTTAATAATGTTTGCTAATTTTCAGGAATTTCAGGGGTTTGATATGCATACACATGGTAAATAAGCAGGAAAATATATTTCTGAAAATAAGTATATGAACTTATGAAGTTTTTTTTTTCAAACGACAAAAAAATAATTGTAAATAAAAAACTTATAAATTCGTAAAAAAAAATAAAATTAAAGCATGAATATTTTAATACATATGCGGGTCTAATATATCTCTCTTGACGTTGAAAATCTCAAAATCTACTAACATTAATATTTATGGAATTTCTTGAAATGTAAACATAATAAGTGTAACAAAATTTGGTAAATATCCCTTAATCGGGGGATAGATGCGGTGAGTAATATTAACATATTTTGTTGACATATAAGAATTTATGAGTATTTATGAGTATGAGTTGTAAAATGAAATTCAAATTGAAGAACCAAAACAATGACACGTGGCGTATTATTGATTTAATAGCTTGACACATGACAAAATGAGATTAACCATATTCATTTATTAGATAGAAAGAAAAGATACAAAGGCAGATAATTGAGGTTTATGCATAATTGTAGTCAAAAATTCGAAAATAAGTTTCTTTGGGGGAGTGATATATAAAATTATAAACAAACTAGAACTAGAGGGAGGTTGGGTTCCTTGCACCCAAGGTTCACTTAGGTTCGGAGTTAGGCTCGTAAGTGGTTCATTTACATTAAATTGCGTGAGCAGATAAGAACGACCCACCCACCCAAATTTTCTCATTTTCTTCTACAAGTACCCTCTCAATTCTTCGCCGCCTCCACTTCCCCCCACTCTCTCTCGCTCAACATCTCTTTCTCTCTCTCTCTCTCTCTCTCTCTCTCTCTCTCGCTCGCTCTCTAGCTCTAAACTCACACCGCCACCACCACCACCGCTGTTGCTGCCGTTGTTATTCTCAAACTGGCGATCGTTAATCAAGAAGCCACCATCGTTCGTGAAATCAAACCCAAGAACCGCCGGATTATGGTAAGTATATTGATGGGTTTATTTGTGTTTTTTTTTTGTTTGGATTGGTTTTGATTTTGTGGGAATAATGTAGGGTGCCGGAGGACCTGATGAAGAAGAACAAAAGTGGCCGCCATGGTTGAAACCGATGCTTCGAGAAAGCTTCTTTGTTCAATGCAAATTACACGCAGATTCGCACAAGTCTGAATGCAATATGTACTGCTTGGATTGCATGAATGGCCCTCTTTGTTCTCTCTGTCTCAATCACCACAAGGATCATCGTGCTATTCAGGTATATATTCTCCCCTTTTCTCCATTGATTCTCCCTTTTTTCTTCAATAAAATTTGACTTTTATGAGTTTATCATCTACTACCCTTTAACCATTTTTCGATTTTAACATCTCGGTTTTTTCTAATTTCATTTACAATCAGCTTTTACCAATTTCAATTTGAATACCAGATTTCAATCGCTCCATTTATCAATTACTTCATTATTAATTTTGTTTTCTTCTGAACAGCTTTATGCTAACCGATTTTGACTTTTCGTTTTTGAATTTAGTCATGTGGATCATTCAATGCCAACCATTCCTGAAGTTTACCTTCTGGGTTCACACCGATTATGACTTTAATCATCATTGTTTTAACCATTTCTAGAAACTTCAAAATCACCCACAGATCATTCGAGGTTATTTTTATCGATTCTAACTGAGATTTTTTTACCAGATTCGAAGGTCATCGTATCACGATGTGATCAGAGTGTCCGAGATTCAGAAATACTTGGACATCAGTTCAGTGCAGACTTACATTATCAACAGCGCAAAAGTTGTGTTCTTGAACGAACGTCCACAGCCGAGGCCCGGAAAAGGCGTTACCAATACCTGTGAAGTTTGTGAGCGAAGCCTTCTTGATTCCTTCCGATTCTGTTCACTTGGTTGTAAGGTAAATTCATCGATTACTGAGCTTAATTTTTGAAAAATCCTTAAAAATCCTCTGATTCCGTAGTTGACTTCTTATTTTGCGTGTACTCATCAATGGTGGCCATTGGCCATATTTTCCGCTTTTTTATTATTATAAATTACTCTATTTTTTACGATTATTGGTGATGGTTGTTGATGGGTTTTGCTACCGATTTTAAAATTCAAATCGGTGTTCCATAATTAAAATCTACAATCAGTATCAGAAACATTGAATGTGTAATTATTGAAAATTGACTATTTGATACGACATTGAATGAGTAGTTATTGAAATCAAATGGAAAAATCGAATTAATTTATTGTTATTTATTGACGTGATTGAATCTTATGATCGGTGCAGATTGTTGGAACGTCGACGAATTTCGAGAGGAAGAGGAAGATTTCGCCGGAGAAGAAGCATTTAATGATGGCAATCTCCGATTCAGAGGATTCTTACAGCAGCAGCAGCCATGGACGTCAGAGTAACCATAGCAACGGCCGGACCCACAGTTTCACTCCGTCAACGCCGCCGCCGACCGCCGCTAGCTTCAGGACGGCCAAGAGAAGAAAGGGCATACCTCATAGAGCCCCCATGGGTGGACTAGTCATAGAATACTAAACCACCCAGTCAACCCCCCTACACTTCTACTTAATTACCCAATGCCCCCCCCTTATACCTACTCTTTTCAAAACACACCCTCTTCCTAATTTCCTTGCATTAGTGCTTTTCACAAAGGCCGGTGTGACGAAATTTACCATTATGTACAAAGACGCACCCTATAGTTAATAGTAATAGTCTTGGAATAGAAGGGCAAAAAAGGAAACAAAATAAAAAAAATCAAGACAATATGATAAATTGTCTACAAGGTGTAAGTTGAATGGTATAGTAGTTTTGCGTTGTATTGGAAAATAAATAAACAAAGCTTCCATAAAATGTCAAATACTTTGGTTATATTTGTCAAGAATGTAATTATGTTTTTGTTTGACAATATACTTAGTCATGTATGACTAGATGTTTATAATATAATTGTATAACTTCCTTCTATTATAATGTTCAAGTTTAATAGGCAGTAATAAATAATTATGAATGTACAAGTGTTGATGCATGAGATACAAAGGCGACTAAATATAGAAAGTTTGTGTATGGACACGTAAGCCAGATGGGAATGGTGGGAAGAAAAAGGGTAAGAATGGTGGAGGTGTCAAGTGGGGGGAGTGGTGGCGGAATTTGATTGGTTAAGATAAAGTGATGTGTCTTGTTTGATGGAATCAGCAACAGTGGTGATTCATCGAATACTCGTATCTTAATCACACTTTCCTTCATTCTCCACCGTTGATGTCATCCGTTTGTTGTCCTCGTTGCGAGTGTTCTTTGGGATAAACTATTAAACTATTGACCACTTTGTTTTCTAAAATATATTATATTTCATGCGTGATGATTTAAATATTTATATTATAAGATATAGTTAATATTATTTAAGTGTTTTATTTGTATTTGTTTTATTAATAACAAGTTAACAACACATTTATATATATATATTTTTTACCGGTGATAGTGATATATAACTCATTACGACAGCATACTTTCATTTTCTTTTTGTGTATAGAGTAGCAATCGAATTTTAAAAGAAAAAGGAGATGAAAGGTCAAACATGGTTAGCCGAAGACTCTATGGTGGGTTTGTTGCAAATATGGGTGGCTGTTGTTAAAGGTCTCCCGACAATGTCGACTATTATGACCTTCAATCCTCCTAAAAAAGCCCCATAATCGGAGCAATGGATTGAAAAATCCACACTATTTGGGGAGATCAAGAGCTTTGAACACCTCCGTTCCGGCCCTTCAATCCTAGGCTAGATGTAGAAGGATTTGTAGATGTTAATGTGTTCTATGTAGGAGGCATGGATGTTCAAACAAAATTCATACCTTATGTTTTTTGTTTTGAACGGCTGAATAAAAAATAGATAAAAAAAAACATGCGACCCAAGCAAGAAGTTAGAGGAAAAAATTACAAAGTAGTGTTTAAAATGAGATTTTTGAGCCACAAATTCCAATCCAAATTGAACTTGTGCTTCATATAGATCATCCAACAAAAAGAAGAAGCTACAATATCATCAACTATTCTATTTTTTTCATCGACACTAATAGAAAACACAATTATTCCGGAAGTTCCATAAGTGCCACCAAGACATAGAAATAAGACAAAATTGCAAAAATGTCCATGTGGTGTCTATTCTTTTTGGGGTTTTAGTACAAACCATGGTTTTTTTGGCTTCGTGGTCTTTTTGAGATAGTTTCGTTGTGGATTTGGTCTCTCGGTAAACTGAAATGACTATAATACCTTGTGGTATTTATTTTTTCTTTTTCTTTCATTTTTTTAAAGTTTAATAATGTTTTATTCAATTTAATAATTAAAAAAATAAGAGGCCTCTCTCTCTCTCTCTCTCTCTCTCTCTCTCTCTCTCTCTCTCTCTCTCTCTCTCTCTCTCTCTGCACATGGGTTAAAATCAGAACATATGAAACAGAGGTCGGAGTTGCAGGTTTCGCTGTCTCTACCTTTACTCGACTTCATCCCTCTCATCTCCGGTCTCTACCTTTCTCTGGTTCACACACGATCACCCTAAGTTCATCCAAACAAGATTTATAAATTTAGACCTCTCAGACAACAAAATTGCTGGAGAAATACCAAGTTGGATCTGGGTGGTTGGAAATGGAGGCTTTTCGTATCTGAACCTTCCTCCGCTTTTTGTCATTGACCTGCATTCCAATCGCCTCACTAGGGTGATTCCGGTTCCACCACAAGTTGCTACCTTCATTGATTACTCCAACAATCTTTTCAATTCTTCACTTCCTGAAAGCATTGGAGTAAACCTCATTTATGCCTATTTCTTTTCAGTTTCTAACAATTTACTCACTGGGGAATCTTGGGCTACTAAACCTGCCAATTGCTCAGATGAAGATCTAAATTAGATGCAAGCAAAAAACGAAATCAGATGAAGATCATCACCTCCTTCCCAGATTTGTTCGCCAAGGGCTTTTCAGATGGTAACTCAAGAATCGGAACCCTAAATTTGAATCAAAACTGAAATTGTGCATGTTTGTGTGTATTAATTCCCTCAAAAGGAACCAGATAGCGTGTTTATGTTTTTGTTTGTGTTTTCTCATTTCCGAAATTGATTTGTGTGTGTGTTTTTCTTTTTGGAGAGTGTGTGTTCTCATTTCTGGAAATCAATTTGTTTGTGGGTGTTCATTCCCCATAAACTGATTTGTATGTGGGTGTTCTTGAATGTCTTGTGTGGTATGAGTTGATTTATGGTACTTCCGTCTTGTGTACCAGAAGAACCGTTAGGGTTTTGTTTTGGAAGATGCTATTGGATTTGGTGGATATCGAGAGAGAGAGGTGGGTCCTCTACTATTTTTTTAATTGATAAAATAAATAAACAAATATTAAATTTTAGAAAAATGAAAGAAAAATAAAAAATAAATACCTCAATGGTATTATATTTATTTCAATTTCAATTTTCGGAGGGACTATTTTCACATACATAGCAGTCTAAAAGGACCACGAATCCAAAAAAGTTATGGTTTGGACTAAAACCCCAAAAAAATGCATACACAGGGACTATTTTTGTAGTTTTGTCTAGAAATAATGGCATCCAACACCCTCTTCCTTGCCACAGAAAGCCGAGAAGAATTAAAAAAAATCTAAAAAACATTAACATTTACCTAATTGGAAAAGTCCACATCACACCATCTACTCAAGAACAAAAAAACATCTTTCGCTACTTGACATACAAAAAAAATGTGATTCACCTCCTTTGCCTCATTATTGCAAATAGGACAAAGAACACGCAAAACATCAACAACATGCACAAGAAGATTATCTCTAGACATGAGCCGATTCAAGAAAAACCTCCATCTAAAAATGTTTACTTTAATTAGCATTAATGCATTCCATCATGTTTGGCATGTAGCTTGTGTCGAAGCATAGTCATCAATGAATATCCTTGTCTCCTTAAGTGTAAAATCGCCACCATTACTAAGGCCCGAAGACCAGTCATCTTTATGATCAACAAAAACAACCTCCCCCACCAAATCTTCTAAAACCGGGAGTTGTGAAAAGAGGGAAGCAACTAATATAGGTCGTCTCCGCCACTTCCAAGCACGAACTTCTCTTCTATCAACAATATAACAATCGACATTAGAATCCAAAACAAACAAAAGATGAAACATCACTTGTAAGGTACCAGGTCCAATCCAATCATCTTTCCAAAACATTGTTTCTGAACCATCTCCAATCTTCTTTTTAAGAATACTCAAAGGAAATATCTATCTATTATGCAGTTTAAGGATTAAATCCACAATAGAAGGCCACACCCTCGAACAACGTACCCTTCTCGAACCCACAATAAAACCGCCAGAGTGTCCATGAATAGAACATATAATTCTAACCCACATCATATCAAGATTTTTAAAAAACCATCATCTCCACTTTAATAACAATGCATCAATAAAAGATAAAATACTCCAAATAGACAAGCCCCCAAGATGTTTAGCAGCTAGAACATTTGACCATTTGACCCACATAATTTTTTTGAATCAATATCATAACCCCAAAAAAGTTAACTTTCCCCGACTCCAGATTGTTAGCAATCGTAACTGGCATCTTAAAAGCGAACAATAATAAATATCCAAAGACCATACACATCACGAATTAGAGCATATCTGCCCCCTAATCGACAACATCTTAGCCCCCTAGCCTGTCAACTAAGATTTAAACTTATCTAAGAATTCTTATCGAATACATAATACTAGGAAAATGGTTCAAGTGGCTGAAAATTGGTGATCATGAAGAGTTAAGATTTGAACGATTGGCATGGCTAAAAATTATGGGTCTTCAGCTTTATCTATGGGGACTCAGATAAATTCAACCTGATTGCAAATAACTTCGAGTAAATGGTCGAGACAGCTGGAATTTTCTGGGACACTGCCAACCTCTCCTATGCGAAGATCGATATTCTTACATCCACAAGGAAATGGATAAATGATGAAATCATTGTTATGGTAAGAGGCAAGTCGTATAGAGTTGGTGTCATTGAAGAAGACGATGAGTGGCACCCGTTCAAGATTAATCTGAACGACAATAATTCAAAATCATACAACACTACAAACAAAATTACATTTAGTGGCACAAGTTTTTAGTGGCATAAATTTTTTTATGTCACTATAGAATGTTTTTAGTGACACATAATTGTTTTTGTGCCACTGTATAATTTGGCGATTCAATTTTTGGTTCCCTCCTAATTTTGCTTTTACGTCCCACTTTTCAAAGAAGCAAAAAAAATGCGGCTACTTCAAATTCTATACTCTTTTAGCGAAAAAAAAAAATTAAACAGTGCAAAATATTTAGGGCAAAACTGATAATCTCTCCCTCACTTCATCTATCGTCCGCCCTACCCCCTATTCTCTCAACCCCTGGTCATCACTCCATCTCCGTCGTTCATTCACCGTCAAGCCTCTTCGTCTCTCAATCACCGTCAGCCCCTCGTCGTGGCTGTTGCCTCCAACGTTGGTGACCACTTGGATGAATCTACAGTAGGAGAGGGATATGTATGATATGTACCATCAGAGGGAAAGGGGTTACAAATATCGAAGCATGGGTATGTCGATAGCAAGCAAAATTTCTGATTTTGATTCCCATTCACTTAAATAGTTGCCCAAATTATAGGATTTTGAAGTGTGCGGCGAAACCCTAGTTTTGGGTTTGAGGTCATCTGATTTATAAAGGTATCACTGTACCTCTCCATCTTTTCATTTTTTTCTCTTTTGTTGGCATGAAATTTTGAATCAATTGTGTATTGGAAAGTAGAGATAGTTCTTTCTTCTATTTTCATATAAAGGGCAGGAATGAAAATATGGTTTGAATTTTCATCTACTGAATATCTTGCTGCAGTAGAAAAATAAATCGAAGAATTGGTTGATTTAAGGCAATAAAATTTCTTTTTCTTGAAACCTAATAGACTCAGATAACTATTTTTGTTTTCTGGATTTTATTGATAATACTTTCTTAAACATTATCTTGGAGATGTTATATAACATAGCTTATTTGCAACCACTTATTCCTGGGAGGAGAGTGTGTGTAATTCGGATAGTGGGATCCTTCAAGTATAAAATTCATTTTACAAGTCTTTTATTGGATTTTAAGTTCATTTGCTTCATGCCTAAAACATAGGTTGATAGGTTTGGAAATTGATGAGGCTGCCATGATGGATGTCAAAGTGGAGAAGGGGAGGGGTCCAACTGTAATTTTTTCCATTAGAACAGGGATACAGACCATATTGAGAACATGGGGGAAAGTTGTTGGTTAAGAGTTGGAATCTGAAATAGTTACTTCAACAGAAATCACACGGGGAAGTAAATATCATAAAAAAGATTTAGATCCTTCAACCACACCATCCAAATGGATTGGTTGTGTTTTTAGCTAACTTGGAAATATAAGGTTTGCCCAAATTTGTATTAATCTAGTCTTTACTTGTATTAATGTTGGTTTATGACTTTGTGCTAATGGGGTATGTGTAACTGTTTTTTCTAGACCCCCAATCATTTTTTCAATGAATTACATATATGTCAAACATACAAAAGACAAAAAAATTACCATTAAAAACATTTATAAAAAGTTCAAGAAGAAATAGGCAAATATTTTGATATTTTAGAATCTTTTTTTCAACTTAATCACATTGTCTCTTTCATGGATGATTTGTAGGAGGAACAAAAGGCTTTTTAAAGACTTTAGCACACCAAAACAAGATTCTCAAGATCTTCACTTTGCTACATAGCTTTCACAATCGTCTCTTCAACACTTCCAAGCATGTTTATGGGAACATTGGTCTTATTGGTAATATTATTCTCCCAAGTTTGACAAATACTTTCAAGGTCAAACCATATCATATTGTGAAAAAAACATATATTTTATATTGTTGTTGTTAAACATATATATGCAAGCTTGCAAGAAGTAAAATTAATAGATTTTTCCTTTCATACCTTTTTTTTAATTACAAAGAGTGTTTATTGTTCTATATAAGATTATTCTTAATCTATTTTATCTATTTCATAAAAGTAACAGTAACAAAAAAGCTTCCATGGCTAAGGGAAATGCAGTAATCTAATTTTCGTGCACATATTTATCATGAGTAACCTTTTCTTGCAATGTTCAAATGGAGTTGACCCAAAAATGAAATTAAATGGAAAATACATGGTGCATGGCCCCACCATACTTGTATCTTGATCGTGATCATGGTGATATAGTTCCTACAATTAAACGTATCACTATCGACTAGCTGAGATGAAAACCATTTCTTCTTTGACTCATAAAAAGGACACTATAAATAAAAAGAAAAGCAGACATACAAAGATCATTTATGCCATTAACAACAAGAGACGCAACTATACAAAATTTGAGGTCAATCAAGTTTGGTGCTTCTTCAAGTTTCGTGCTTGTTCCCTAACATCTATTTAGTTCGATAATATTATGTTTAAGTACTAGCACAACATGTATGTTTATTAAATTCTTTTGAAGACATTTGTATTTTAAATATCGAAATATTTTTGTTAGAGAAGTTTGAATTGATTTAATGATAATGTGTTTTCTATTTATCATCTTAATGATTTATTATTATTTTATATTCCATTTAAATTTTAAAAAAAATCCAATCTAATTTACTAATACATTTTTTTGTGTTAAAAAACTAGTTATTAAAAGCATGAAAATAATATTTATTTTAGCAGCTAAATAGTGGCATAAAAATAGTGCCACTAAAACCTACAAGTATTTAGTGACATAGTAGAAAAGTGCCACTAAAACTCAATATGGTTGCAGCGACACAACCAAAAAGTGCCACTAAAGGTCTTTAGTGATACTTTTTTTTTGTGCCGTTGATTGCTCAGGGGGCCTTTAGTGGCACTTTTTCGGTTTTTAGTGACATTTTTTCTGTGCCACTAAATGTAATTTTATTTGTAGTGCAAGGAGGATGAAATTTTAGAAACATGGAATTAATTGAACAAAGGAGAAGAAGACATTGAAGAGGGGAATTCTTTCCCGACAACGTCAATCAGGCGGAAGGCAAAAAATAGATGGCCAAAGTTAAGGAATCTGCTCTGACGATAAGTGTTATCGGAATTGCTTCTTCTCCCGTGGAAGTCAGACCGGCTCCCGTCAATCTTGGACAAAATGTTGAAGTCGAAATCAATATAGGCAACGATCGATCAAGCGGTGACGTCCTCGTTCATGTTTACCAAGGCTTTGATGATACAGAAGTTGAAGCTATGTATGGCTTAAACTAGCTTTCTAATGATTTGAAGAGAAGGCATCGAATAAAGAAAGGGAGATACAGAGATATAGGGTTACATAACTTTGGTGGTAAAGGATTGATTGATTAACCTCCGATTAGGAGAATGTTGAGTGGAGGAGCCCAATCTTAATGGCGAGTTTATGAGAACAAATGAATTCGGCCGAGAGAGAAATAGAAGTTGACACAAAGCATTGGCCGAGAGCGAGATCTTAGGGCGAAGTTGCTGCTACAAGCTTCGACTAAGAGCAAAGTATAAAGAAGAGGCTTTCTAAGCTTAGACCATGAGCGAAGCCTTATGGATGAGGATTCAAGAGAGACATTACAAATAATGTTTCGGAGCTTGGCTAGGAAATAGAGCAGTTAGTAGAGTTGTGTTCGATGGTTAAGAAGCGGAGTTTGAGTCTTGGTAGAAAAGTTAAGCACCGAAACACAACCTTGCCTTCAATGTTCACATTACTTTTGTCTTTGGTGACCAGAAGCAATTCTAGATTTTGATTCTCATATTGACCTAGTACCTTGGGGACCAAGTACGACCATACACAAGTTTATGTCGACGATGTCATAGGCCCATGAACCTTGCCCATAAGAAATAAGATTTACGAATATGATTGTAATCCTAATACATAAAGTGTGTATTCAAGATTATCAATAAAATCTACTTCTATTTCATTTGTGGATATAGTTTGATTATTCCGATCAAGTGAATCACGTTAAACCATTATTTATTTTATCTATTGTTCTTCGCTTCTTTATTATTGAGTTTATACTTGTTGAAATCTTTAATCCCAACAGAGACATCGGTGTAAAGAAGTAAGAAAGAAAAGAGAAATTAAAGTTACAAGGGCAATGGGTGAAATTTCTACAAAATGAATGGTTACATTATTCTTGGATCATTAAGAACCTTTATGATTCCGTCAGCCAAAGGTAACTTCTTTTTACTAATTATTTTTAATGTTGAATGGTTAAGTGATTATCTTTTGATTCAACCATAAAAAAGGTAAGACTGGTAGGTGTGAGCAACATGTTAAGTCATGTTACCACACCAAAAAAGTAGCATCTCACATGTCATGTCACCATATGATGTTATAA
Organism: Lactuca virosa; assembly: GCF_052849685.1. NCBI lineage: Eukaryota > Viridiplantae > Streptophyta > Magnoliopsida > Asterales > Asteraceae > Lactuca > Lactuca virosa. The sequence goes on from NC_136428.1 coordinate 39,586,944, forward strand.
CACCAAGTGAGAAAATGGACAATATGTTATATCACCCACTAATTTCCATGTCATTATTTCTTTTTATTTTTTTCAATTTAATTTTTAATATTTATAAAAACAAAGTTAATTTAATAAAACATGTTATTTAAATAAAACCTAATTTTTTAATTAAACCTAATATTTAAAATTCTAAAAAAAAACATTACAACAAAAAACAAATAACATTTAAAAACAAAAAAAAAATTAAATTTTTTGCCCCTAAATTATTCATCTTAAGTTTAACATCGCACGTCTGGTTAATAGAAAAGTTGAATTTGGTTGTAGAAGCACGCTCGTACAATACTCGTACATAATAGAGACGGCCATATCATTATCAACATCATCATCGAATATGTCCATTTTTTTTAAGTGTGAAATATTAAAATTTTATAAAATATATTGAAAGTAAGAATGAGGTGAATGAATTGGGAATAGATTGTATTTATATATAGGTAAATAATTTTTTTTTATCAAAGTTGACCGTTCAATGGTCCAAAATTCAAATTAAAAAAAACACTTTAAAACTCGTTATCATTACAACAGAAGACCACATAACGGTTAGGGAGCAGTGTTTGCACCGTTACCAAGCCATTGAGGGCATGCCACATTGGCCATAATGCCCGTCAACAGACTCATACCGAGTCGTCTAAACAAACAACTCTTATGAATAGAACTTATTAAGCATTTAATAAATATATTATGAGTTTATGACGGTATTTGTAGATCTTATAACATATATCATATATCAAGAGACATGTTGCCTGTTTATTATGAATAAGAACCTTTTATTATTGCGAAATAATAGTCTAGCAACCGCATTACCTAACCCATTTGTTATGACATTTTAGGACTTTTTATTGACCGGCTGTTTGTTTACCCACCTGATGACTTTTTTAACCACTTTTTTAATTGAATATTGTTACTTTATGTCTTTATCTTTATGATAGTATATATGTTTGTATTTTTGAAAAAGAAAATTATGGCCGGACATAAATATATGAAAAAAAAAAACAAGTTAAATAGGAGGCTTGTTTGGCACGTGAATTTTGAGAACTTTAAGTTTTTTTGCCTTTTGAAATAAGATTGAAAAAAATAAAAAGTCGCGTTTGATAGTAAAGTAAAAGCTTTTAGTTTTTATTTTAAACAATTTTACAATCTAAAAAGTATCACAAATAGTTTTTTTTAGCTTTTTAGGGTTTGTATATATATTTTTATATTTTTTTTGAACAATTATACATAGGGCTGTAAACGAACCGAACGAACACGAACGAGGCTTGTTCATGTTCGTTCATTTAAGTTAGTCGAACAAATAAACAAACACGAACGGATAAACGAACGAGTTTTCTTGTTCATGTTCGTTCGTTTAACAAATTACATTGTTCATGTTTGTTTGTTTATGTTCGTGAACATGCTAAACGAACATAAACAAACGAACATAAATGAACAAAGATAAAAAAAACATAATTGAAGATATATGAACATAAATGAACATATAATACACTAATGTAATCAAACACAATTAAGAATATGTGAATATAAAATGGACTTATATGAACGAACATAAACGAACGTAAACGAACAACATAAACAAATGTTCACGAACATAATTGAATGAACGAGACCATTGTTCATGTTCGTTCGTTTATTAAATAAACGAACATAAACAAACTTCCCGCCACGGTTCACGAACAGTCCGCTGAACGTTCAGTTCGTTTACAGCCCTAATTATACATTCTTATATTCAAGTTCTAGCAAGTAACTAGAACCAAATGAAACCCCTAAGTTACAAAGGACATTGAAACCAAGCATTTTAGTTAACATCAATTTCATAAGTTCAGTTATTTAGTCATAAAAACAAATTTAATATTATGGTTTCAAAAATAATACTTCTACGTATCGGGTTACCATCAAACAACACCGAATTCATGTTGGTGATTTTAGTTTGTCAGCATATTTTAGTGTAATTATTATTGCTGTCAAGACAGGTTAGGTTCAGTTAACCATCCGAGTTTGGAGGTGTGGAGTGCATACTCGGAGTATTAAATGTGAACTCAAGTATACGGGGGTCCGAGAGCAAACCCCCTAGGTGTGGGGTTCCAAGGCGCAACGCCCTAGCGGGGTCCAAGGGGCAGAGCCCCTGGCGGTGGTTCCAAAGGGCAACACCCCTGGCGGGGTTTAAGGGCAGCACCCCTAGCGAGGTCCAATGGGCAGCGCCCCGAAACCTAAACGGAGTTCTATATAAGGAAAGAGTCCACCCCATGCATTTCCCACCAAAAAGCCTACTGATGACATCATGATGATGCAGGCTTTGATTATGTGCAATAACTAATAATTGTGGCGCCATTTTAAATGCAACCGATTTTACCCACTTTTCTTACATGTATAAATAACATGTGAATGATTCAGAAAACGGGTTGAATTTTGATACACACAAAATAGATCATTATCAGAAAAAGTTTTATGTCTCTCAAGAACACTTAACATCACAAGGTATTCTGTGTTTATGATTTGGATTAGGCCTGTAATTCAAATCGGATTTTTTGGATTATCTCACTTTTGAATTTGTGTACCCCGTGCTATAAGAGACGAGTTACAAATTTCGAAAAGTGAATTTATCACGATACAAACAATATCCAAGTATTATTGTTATTCCAAAATCCTTAATTTCTAACAATTCCTGTGTTTTCAAAGCATTCACATTGTAATCGAAATAATAAACTCCATACGCTTTTTCTTAGCCAATGACCCTTAAGAATCATCGACCTAAGAAAGAAATTTTGAAATGGTACCTGATGAAGGAAGACAATACCACACCACAAACCCACTGGCCTCCAAACATCTACCTCCACCTCATGCAGGAAAACCGACGTTGAATTGATTTTAATCCCCACTTCACAAATCAGACAAACCAAAGAGTTTAACTTTATACCTTTTTTTGACAAAGTATATCTAGTAAGAACCCAATATAGGACCAGACGCCATATGAAGATATTGACATTTTTCGGGCTTATATTGCATCATCTTGTACTACAATCCTCATTAGCTAAATAGATACCGTATATATGCCGCCTAGCCACATAGACCATGAAGTTACCGGTACGATCTAAAGCCTACCAAAAAGATCAGACATGGAAGAAACTTGCATATTTTGTAACACCTCCGGTTACACAACTACTTTTTCTAAATATTTCTGCAACTTCCAACTTCTAATTTCCAACGTCTAGCTACTAGCAACCATTTATGTAACATCCATAAAATTTCGGTAAAATTTAAACTTTTCAAAACAACCATTTTTCTATAGAAGTGTTTACAAAACCGTTGCTTCCAAAACATTTAATTAAAACCGGAATCATTTACATATAGTTTTCAAAACATAAACGTTATCAGAGTATCCCAGAAACTGTTAACGTTACCTAACGGCCACGTTAAATGTAACAGAAAATGTAACAGAGACGTTACTACCTTGGCTAAAACCCGGTCTTGGCCTAAGAGAGCCAAGGCCAGAGCGGCAGCTCATTTCTCATCACATGGGAAGAACATTCCATGTGATCTCCTCATTCACTCACAACCAATAAGAAAGCAACAAATAGCCCGGGTGACGCCCAGAAGTGACGTCACCTGGCAGTCAGTTAGCGTGAATAGCTCTCCCAGTAAGAGGAGGCCACGTTTCATGCTCACGAGGCACAGTACCCACGATCCGTTAGTAATAGGTATAAAAGGATCTCTTCCGTCTCAAGGAAGGGATCCATCTTCTCTCATACAGAATTTTACCCTAATTCTCTCTCTCTCTCTCAGAAAACTAACTTGATCGTCGGAGCGACGTCTCGGGAGAACACCCGGTCGTCCTCTAACGATTCTTTTGTGATTGTGTTCTCAGGGAAACACCCAAGTCAGATCCATCCTTTAGTATCCAAACCATCTGCGAACATGTCACAACATTTGGCGCCATCCGGACGTATCCTCAGAGTGATACAGCCAATAAATGATACTGGTTCTTCGCAAAACGACGATTGAAACCCAAAAGCACCTGTGTCTACAATAGAAGATATGTTTCGAATACAGGTGGCGATAACCAATGCACACCACTGCGAGTATAGAACGCAGACTCCAATCCAGGCGCTCATGGCGCAGATCTCACCGATTACGAGGCCAGTAGTCCAGAGCAGTTTCTGGCAACCGTTGTCGGACGGTTCATCACCTCAGACGGCGATATCACATCCGGATCTGCTACAGAAACCTCCGCATGACGACATGGAAGTACTTACTATCTCCAACTCTCGTAAGAGAAACACAACTCATCAAGCGGAGGATGAGATAGAGGTACTCTCGATAAATTTAATCAATATCAGTTTTTCAAGTAGAGATCCCAGACCACTAAACTGGGATCCGCGAGACCTACTCCTCATATCCGAATTCATTCGTAACACGAAGGTCCATCAAATATACATCGACAATGGTAGTTGCTCTGATATACTCTACGAGCATTGTTTTAGGCAACTACCAGATGGATGGAAGGAGGGGCTACAGCCCCCAACCGATGGACCATTGGTAGGATTCATCGGGCATAGCTTGTGGCCACTGGGCACTATTCGGATGCCCTTAACGTTGGTCAGTCACGGAGAGAGGGACCGAATCACAAGAACAATCAAATTTTCTGTGATCCGATACCCATCAGAACACAATATCCTACTCGGACGATCGGCAATCTCCATACTGCATCTCGTACCATCGACGATCCATGGAATAGTCAAATTTAGCACACGCCAGGGATCGGCGACGGTCCTCGCCACAAACACCAGGGCACAGCATTGCCAGCAAATCATAGCCGCTCCTGAATTGGTGCGATCCCCAAAGAAGTCGAAGGAGGGAGGTTCAACCGAGCAACACCATATAAACATGGAGTATCTAGAGCAGCTCGTGCGAATCGACGCCGACTTAACAGACAAAACCAAGGAACGGTTGGTGGCACTCCTGAGGCAATAGTCCACCGTCTTCGCCTGGAAGCCAACATATTTAATGGGCGTCGATTGACAGGTCATAGAACACAACCTCAATATCGCACCTTGGAGTAACACTGTAAAGCAAAAGACGCGAGGACAGGCGTCAGACCACAATAGGGCTATTAACGCAGAAGTAGCCGATCTGGTGAGTGCTGGCATACTCAGGGAAGTAATGGTCCCGCATGGATATCAAACCCGGTCATGGTAAAGAAATCCAATAGGGGCATGGCGAATGTGCATAGATTATTCACATCTCAATAACGCCTGCCCCAAGGATTGTTATCCCCTCCCAAAGATCGATCAGAAAGTCCAATCGCTTGAAGGCTTCCGATTCAAATGTTTCCTCGATGCATATAAGGGCTATCACCAGGTACAGATGAAGGGAGAAGATGAAGCAAAAACAACCTTCCATACTGAAAAGGGCACCTTCTGCTATCAGAAATTGCCATTTAGGCTCAAAAACGCGGGTGCTACTTACTAGAGGCTGATGTACAAGGTATTCGCTGACCAAATTGGATGGAATATCGAAGTTTACGTCGACGATATGGTAATTAAAAGCCGCAATGAAGAGATGTTACTCCAAGACGTGGAAGAAACCTTCAAAATGCTAGTCAAAGTGCAGATGAAGTTAAATCCGGCTAATTGTACTTTTGGAGTCGAGGAAGGGCAATTCCTTGGCTATTAGGTGACCAGGGAAGGGATTCTACCCAATCCCACCAAAATAAAAGAGTTCCTCGAGTCGAAAACTCCCCACAACCTTAAGGGAGTACAGGAGATCAACGGTAGGCTAACGGCGCTTGGAAGGTTCATTGCCAAATCCGCAGAGAAGGCACTTCCTCTGTACCAAACACTCAAAGGATGCTTAGACAAAAAGCAATTCAAATGGACAGAGGAAGCGGACGTGGCCTTGCAAAAATTGAAAGACGAACTGCAGAAACTCCCGACTCTCGCCTGCCCACTTCCAGGGGAAACGCTACAGATGTACTTAGCAGCGTCTGAGGAGGCTATCTCCTCTGTGTTAGCGGTGGAAAGGGAAGGCAATCAAATCCCCATTCATTTTGTCTGTAGGGCCCTGCATGGGCCAGAAGTAAATTAACCGGCCTTGGAAAAACTGGTCCTCACCCTGGTCTACGCAGTGAGATGCTTACGTAGGTATTTCCAAGTCCACAAGGTGGATGTTCTGACCAGTTACCCAATAAAACAAGTGGTGCTAAGGCCGGAAAAGTCTGGATGCCTAGCCAAGTGGGCCATAGAGTTGGGTGAACATGACATCCAGTACCACCCCAGAACCAGCATCAAAGCCCAGGCCCTTGCTGACTTCCTGGTTGAAATCCCAGATACCATCAAGGGAGTGCCGGCGACAATCTCTGTCGACCCATTAGAGCCTAAAGCCGACAAGGAACTTTGGAAGTTGTATACCGATGGCGCAACAAGCAAAGAAGGCTCAGGCGCAGGATTGATCCTCCAAAGCCCCAAAGGCGAAGAGATCACCTACGCACTGCGGTTCTACTTCCAAGTATCTAAAAACAAAGCAGAGTATGAGGCACTCCTGGCAGGACTAAGGCTGGCCAAGGAGGTTGGCACAAAACAACTAGCAGCTCTTAGTGACTCGTTGCTTGTCACAAACCAAATAACGGAGTATACGAGGCAAAGGACCCTAGGACGCAAAAATATATAGATACGGTTCGTAATTTATCCAACACGTTCAAAAGTTTTTCAATAAAGCAAATCTCCCGGGGGGAAAATGCAAGGGCAGACGCCCTCAACAAGCTGGCCTCTACCTCGTATGATCATCTCACAAAGAAAGTGTTGGTCGAAGTACTCCCAGAAAGGAGTATTGATAACCAAAAGGTCAATACCATATCAGCCCCTCCAGAATGGACAAAACCGTTTGTCGATTACTTGCGCCATGGCGTGCTTCCGGATGATCCACAGGAAGTGAGGAAAGTCAAAATCAGAGCATCACATTTTGCAATAAGGGACAATCAGTTGTACCGAAGAGGATATTTAAGCCTATGGCTCAGGTGCATTTCTAAGACAGAGGGGCTGACTTTTCTCGAAGAAATCCATTCCGGGAACACAACAGCGAAGGCGCTCGCGCGCTCACAGGCAATATACTTCGCCTAGGAGTATACTGGTCGGACGTGTACAACGATGCCACAGCCTTAACCAAGAAATGCAAAGAATTTCAAGCATTCGCCCCTTTCCAAAATCATCCGGCCATGCCATTGACAAACATCACAAGCCCCTGACCCTTCCACCAATAGGGGATCGATATAGTGGGACCATTTCCACCGGCGTCGGGAGGCGTAAAGTTTTTGCTGGTAGCCGTGGAGTATTTCACCAAGTGGATAAAGGCGGAACCACTGGACATTGTCACTGGCAAGAAAATGATCAAGTTCATGAAAAAGAACATCTTGGCCCGCTTTGGGACTCCTAGGATCCTCATAAGTGATAACGGCACTCAGTTTGAAGGAAGCCCCTTCAAGGAATGGTGTGAAGACAAGAAAATCCACCGCCAGTTCACATCAGTAGCGCATCCTCAGGCCAATGGACAGACGGAGATATCCAACAAAACCATAGTCAATGGTTTGAAGAAACGGCTAGTCATATCAAAGTTCGCCTGGGTGGATGAGCTCCCGACAATGCTATGGTCCTATCGCACCACAACAAGGTCAAGCACGGGAGAAACGCCCTTTAGTCTAACCTATGGGACGGAGGCGGTCCTCCCATTGGAAATAGTCGTTGGCTCCTTGCGAACAGAGAGTTTCGAGGAGGTAGCCAATGAAGAAGGGCGACGCCAAGACCTGGACATGCTCGACGAGAAACGCAAGGCAGCACAGATGCGCCAAGCACTGTATAAATCACGGACTGAGAACTATTACAACCGCTAAGTCCGGGCCAAGAACTTCAAAGTTGAAGAATGGGTACTAAGAAAGAACGAGTCTAGCCACGCTGAACCATAGGGGAAACTCAGTGTCACGTGGGAAGGACCATACAAAATCGTAGAAGCAAATAAGAATGGTGCCTATGTCCTAGAAGCTCAAGACGGGCACGCCATTCCAAGAACGTGGAATGCGCAGAGCCTGTGCCACTTCTACTCTTAAAACAAGTGTTAAAGGTAGAACCAGTGCTAGCTAACGCATTGTGTGTTAATTTTAATTTGTAAATGTAATCAGCATAAATTACTTTACTATTTTCAGTCATATCATGTTCTAAACAAAACTAGAGTAAATAGAAAGGGCAATTCAGTTGCTCTTTATATCAAAATCTAAGAAACAAAGAGGTTGTGTACATTTACCATGTGGCAACAAGGACTGATCATCCAACGTCACATGAGCGAAATCGTTACAAGAAGGCAGCCAGGGAGTTTACATTAGAAAGGCTCATAACCTTCCTCCCAAAACATGTTCATCAATTAAAGAACATGTGACATGAGTGTAGAAGGGTTATAACTTTCCACGAATGTAAAAAACAAGGTAAACTGGGTGAGCCTCAAGATGACGATCTTGGCTACACCCAGGGTCTTTAAGCAGGAGATTAGAACAAATCTCTCAAAGACCAGCTTCAGTAAAGCACAAAGAGTTCACTAGCAAGAGAACTCTGACCAGGGGTATAAACAAACCCTGTGTACATATCATGTGATGGCCAACATAAACCATACACAGAGTAACCAGGCGAAAGAGTATGTGCGATAAAGAGAAACATTCACGCCCATAAAAAGAAAACATTGTTCAAACTGCCGGACTCTCGGACTTAAAAGATGGCCGCAAAGGGCAGTAAAGACAACAAACAAATAAGGAAAATATTGTCAAAGGGGGTTACATCAAGACAAGCCAAACACAAAACTACATATCAACGGGAGTGTTATCATCACCAGAAGGAAAGCTTGAACTAGGGACCGATCCCTCGCTCTGAGACTCCTGGCAGAGATTACGAAGCCCAACTATGTCCAAGGCACCCAAGAAAAGATGGCCAACAAAGTCCCTCTCCGTGAAGGTCAATAGGGCGTCTTCCATCTCTTGAGTCCTGGCCGCCACATTCTCCTCAGACTTCGGGTCAACCTCCCCGGCGGATACCTGCTCCCAGAAAATCCTCTTACCCTGTTCCACACCAACAGCGATAAAAGCTTCTTTCACAAGAACCAAGCCTTGGTGGAATTGTGGACTTTTAATCAACCTATCCACAACCCGACTGAGTCCGTCGCTAATGATCCAAGAAATATCCCTTTTCAGCGCTCCCCTTGCGGCATTCTCGGTCGCCAGATCAATCTCTAGCTCTGCCGTCCGCTTGCTCAAACCGGCGTTCTCCAACGTCAAGACCCCCACACGAGCGTTCAGGCCCTCCACCTCTTTCCCCAGCTTCGCCTCTAGATCCGCCAAGCTTTCCCTCTTAAGTAACACCGCCTCCTGCCTAGCCTCCAAGTTGCTCTTATCAACTTCTAACTTCTCCACTTGGGCCTTTAGTTCTTCTCATTCAATGCCCCTCCTGTCCGAATCGGACTGGAGGGTCTCCATGTTGGAGATGCGTTCGGCGGCCGCGACTAAATAAGACGACACTTGGGCGGCAGCGTAACGCAAGCCATCAACCATATGCTCGTCGGATAGGAAAATTAGGGCCTCAGTCGTGGCAGGAGGAAACGCATGCTGACACCACTCGAGAGCGGTGTCATGACCGAAGACAAGATCCTGAGCAGTTAGTCTCCAAAATGGCTTATAAGCAGCCGAATGAGAACTCATCAGCAAGGGGGTGCTTGTGGTTTTGCCAAAAGAGGTGGAGGAAAGACCATGAGGAGGCGAATACCCAGTCTTTATCCCAGTTTCTTCGATTGTGGGAACAAGGCTGGTTTTCCCGGTGCTTCCTTCTCCCGTATGACAGAGCGGTTCAGTCTCCCCGGTTTGTGCCCCCTGTAGCAGTTTCGGAGGACCTTCATCGGGGGCACGGTTGGAATCCTTAGAACCCCCTAGTAAGAGACTCAAATTACTCTTCCTACGAAGAGGGATCCCGGTGCTGGCTACCTCAGTTCGACCGCCGGAAGAGGCTTCCAAGAGTGCAAAACGCCTCTTAACCCAACGAAGACTCCTCGGGGACCCAGACGGTGTAGGATCCTTCTATGAAGCACCAATGACGACAACGTCCTGTAGGTCCGGATCCTCACCAGCGCCGGTAACACTATCAGAACCGGCAGTTGTCGTGAGTCCTTGGCCAGAAAAAGGAGGTGGAAGAGCCTCCACCAGCTCAACGTCGCGAACCTGAAGCTCGCCATCAAATAGACCCCGAAGAGCTTTCTCCAAAGAAACAGTCTCCTCCACAACTGGTAAAAACAAGAAACAATGCTGGTTAAGCCAAAGCACCGCTTTAGACATGACTTACCAATCTTTTCATATAAAAGGGGGGGGGGGAAGAGAGGAGAAGCAAAAGAAATACCCTCTTTCTCAACAAAGAATTCAGGCATCTTCCCACGAGTCGTCAAGCAGCACTCATCCCGCCGTCGGCCAAGAAACAGTCAAGCCAATCTTCACTGGTAATGCTGATCTTCTCCATGGCATCAGCCAGTTCCTTGTCAGCGCCAAACAATACGAGGGCACAGTTGACGTACACCTTAGTCCTCGGGTAACTGAGTACCACGAGATCGTTGTTCACCCATAAGAACTTCTCTTGCCAGTTCTTATTAGACTTCTTATCGTGGATAAGAATAGGGACTCCCCGTCGGCGAGAAAGGGTTCGAGTCCCCGACTAAGTGGAGGCGTTAAAGAAGTGCTTGAAAGCAGGAACGGTCGGCAAGCGGTCTAGGGCACGGCAAAGGAGTTCAAAGCCCACTATCTTGTTTATAGAGATAGGGGTCAACTCTCTTACTGAAAACCCGTATTCCCGGATGATCAAGTTGAAGAAATCGGTGGTAGGCAAGTGCAGACCTGCCTCGAACAAGGCGATCGGGATCCCAAATTTGCCCTCAGTAGGACTGTACAAAGAGGCATCAGGCAAGGGGATTTGCACCCCGTGCTCAGGAAAAAACCCGAACCGGAATTGAAAGGATTCCCACTCTTCAGCAGTGAGATCTTTTCCCAAAGGGTGAGAAGTAGCCATGGAAGAGTTTGGAGAAAAAAACGAAAAGGTTTCTCGATAAAAGAAGTGTAAAGAAAGTAAGGTAATAGGTGAGGAGGATGTGCCAGGGAAGGCAAAGGCTTAAATACAAAGAAAGGGGCAGCAAACCGTCTTCATGATGAAACCGCCGAACAACGACGATTTCGCCCTGCCATCAGCATAGGCTATCAATAGCAGCTCGCCACGTATGTGTGAGTAGACCAGAACAACTCTGCTACGTCACGAATGCATAGGCCTACTGGTCTAAGGGACTTGTTAACGTTACCTAACGGCCACGTTAAATGTAACAGAGACGTTACTACCTTTGCTAAGACCAGGTCTTGGCCTAAGAGAGCCAAGGCCAGAGCGGCAGCTCATTTCTCATCACATGGGAAGAACATTCCATGTGATCTCCTCATTCACTCACAACCAATTAGAAAGAAACAAATATCTTGGGTGACGCCCATAAGTGACATCACCTGGCAGTTAGTTAGCGTGAATAACTCTCCCAGTAAGAGGAGGCACGTTTCACGCTCACGAGGCACGGTCGCCGTGATCTGTTAGTAACATGTATAAAAGGATCTCTTCCGTCTCAAGGAACGGATCCATATTCTATCACACATAATTTTATCCTAATTCTCTCTCTCTCTCTCTCTCTCTCTCTCAGAAAACTAACTTGATCGTCGGAGCGACGTCCTGGGAGAACACCCGGTCGTCCTCTAACGATTCTTTTGTGATTGTGTTCTCAGGGAAACACCCAAGTCAGATCCATCCTTCAATATCCAAACCATCTGAGAACATGTCACAATAGAAACCATAAGTACAAAACATGAGGATGTGTACGGTCACGCCTTCACCTTGCCAAAACATCTGAAGCACCTTTAACAATAAACTGAAATCGTAAGCATGAAGCTTAGTGAGTTCCCCCAAAGTACCAACACACAAACAGTAGCACATATACAAATAACATCATATATAATGAGCCTTCAGCATGTCTGGATTGCCTCACCGGGCCTACAGCCTGTATGGACCGCTCTCGAGCATTCGGCATGACTGGACCGCCTCGTAGGGCCTACAGCCTATCCAGACCGCTCCCGAGCCTTCGGCATGATTGGACCGCCTCGTAGGGCCTACAGCCTATCCGGATCGCTCGTCGGGCCTTCGGCCTGACTGGACCGCCTCGTAGGGCCTCCAGTCTATCCGGACCGCCCTGGGTCTGTTGGCCTTTAGCACAAAGCAAGACTGCCTCAACCCAACCACACATACACACATGTCGACATATACATCACAATAAACATATAACCAGTCAACAGACAAACAGACAGATCTTACAAATCACTAAGCATAGAATCATCTTATCTACCAGGATACAGATCTAAGAGATCATAACATCATAGCAACTTCCTATCTACCAGGATACCGATCTAGCATATCACAATAGCATAACAACATCCTTTCTACCAGGATACCGATCTAACAGATCACTACAGCATACCAACATACGATAAACCAGGATAACAATCGCAAAAGAGCCGACATTGGTGCCTTCGACCCTATTAGTACATTGAGGAAAACTCACCTCGTGCTGCCGAACACACAGACGATCCCTCACCGATTATGAATCCAATACAGGGTAAAAGATCTTTTTACCCTTCCTCAAGCTTAGCCCAAAACCAAGGCCCAAACTAAATGACAAAAGGCCCACAATCAAAATAAATTCCCTAAGTCCGATTATGGCTCAATTTTCCAAATTAGGCCTAATGGCCTTTACTCCAGAAGTGATGGGTTTAAAGCATAACATCATTCCTATGGTGTACATGCAACCCTAATGTTTTGGATCTAGGTTTTTCTCAAGTTATACATGCAAATAATCATCCAAAGCATAAACCCTAAAACTAGCATACCAATTTCAAAAAAAACACATATGAAATTAGGGTTTAGAGATTACCTTACTTGTTATATTGTAATAACAAGAACTTCTTGACATTTGAAAGCTTAGTGCCCCAAGTGTTGCACCTCTAATGGAGTCACAAATACTCTTGCAAAGGAAGACTTGGAGAGATGAGATTTTCGGCCACCTTAGGGTTTCACAAAGCATTGGATGAAAATCCCTTGATATGGGGTTCTATATATATATATATATATATATATATATATATATATATATATATATATATATATATATATATATATATATATATAGTTGTTGCTGCTATGGTTTTCAGGTGGAAACCCTAATACCCGAATTAGGCAACAAATCCCTTACTTTGTGAAATAGATCAATTGAACACATTCCCAATGATGCTCATTTCGCAATTCCAAATCCTTGTTGTAAGTGTAAGAATACCAAATTCTTGCCACTATTAGAATGTGTTAGATTCTAACATTTTACACAATGATCCTTTTGTAATGTCATAGCACCAAAGTCACAAAGACTTTGCCAATGATATTACAAAGTGCTCTATTGGAGATTGTTACAAGACAATTCCATAGATATGAAGTCTCACATTCAAAGTACATTCCTTTAAACATCCTTCTTGCATAAGAGTTTCTAACCTACACATAGATTCTTAATATCTAACTCCCATTATGGAAACATTTCCATATTTTCCATATGATAACTCATTCTTAATAGAATCCTATCTATTCATAATAATGTCAATATGGTCCATTCACTACTATACTTCCAACTGCCCACAAGCGACAAATCCTTAGCGAACCTTAGGTTGTCCTTAACAGTTGTTTAACTACCTTAGTCATATATTGTTCTAGTCCTTTTTCCCTCTTAATGCCCCAGGCATTTGGAAAAGACAGAACGGTCGAATATTACAGCATATGCAATCGATCCTATACCCGAAACGTATGGGATACGATTCGTAATGTCTTACATAAAGACATGATACTTTACCAGTCTCTTGCTATAATATTTCCTTATATAGAATTCTCAATGTTAAAACATTTCAACATGATATTCATATACGTCCATGACTAAAATTGGTTAATACTTCAATCTAAACTTTAGATTTGAAATAAAGTATAAGTATCCTGTCCCTTACTATAGCGAAACAACTTTTCAAACTCTGCGACTTTGTAAATTAAAACTTTTGTTTCCTATAAATCAACATTGCTACCTTGCAATACTTATATTAATTATGCTCTCACTAGCATAATAATTATTTTCTTTCCTGCATAACACTTATGCTCCCACTAGCTTTGACATGTACCCAGGAATCAGTTGTACTTCTAGAAATTCAATACTTATTGACTTTCTTTTCAAAGTTTAGATTTCTGATACGAGATGCTTCGATAAGCCCATACACCTTTCATTAGAAGGCTCATATGTTCAAACTAATTGCCAAATCTCACAATTCGATCTATGAAGAGGGATGGCATAATCATAATCGAATTTGAGAATGCAATTTACAAAATGCTATCTCCTTAAAATCTTCTTAGTGAAAGCATTTCCTTACAATCATTTTCATGAAGCGGAGAGAAACCTTGTCACTTAGATTTTATGGTGTATGTGTTCCTATCCATGTGAATTTGTCATAACCATAATCATAAGACAACGTTGTGACAAATCCGAACTCATATGGACTGAACTTGTTCAATCTTAATTTCTTGCCATCTAGTAGCACAAGGGCCTACCATTGCTTCCATGTTGTTGAGCAGCTCACCCACACAGATCAGTGAACTTTCACTAATCAAGGTGTTTTGCCTTATGCAGTCAACTGAGAACTCATAGAACTCACATGCATAGTCAACTAAACTGGAATGACACAGAAACAAGAATATGTCAACATGATATGTTACAAACCTCAAGTCGTGTGCTAGTAATAAACAATAGGTTTATTCTTGATTAGTTCTTGAAACTTTTCAAGATCTTTAAGACTCGCACTGACCTCTTGACATATAAGATTCTCTTGTCAAGAAACATTCCTTGACAAACGAATATTCAAGAGTTAGTGCGGGTTCTTATCAAGACAAACACTTCACACAATTGGTCTTAGTTGGTCTTTGTCTTATCAAATACATCACAACTTACCAATTTCAAATGTGCAAGAGTAAGAAATATTTATACTTCACATTTGATGAGTGTTCTAAACCTTCTTAAGATATGTCACTCAAGGGGCAATCTTGGAGTGTGACTCTAAGACTTGATTTTTGGAACGAAGTAAGATTCACCTTTTGATTTAACCATTTCAACAATTCCCGATTCCTCTTCTTGGTCACACAAATGCGCCAAGGTGTCCTAAGAGGATCAATTGTGATATGCTTTCATAATCACTAAGATAATCATAAAACATGATACTAAAGTACTCTCCTTGCCTTTCAGATTGGAGAAACTTTTATCTTTCTGCCTAATTGATTCTTCTTATTCGTTCTGCCATACATTGAAACGTTTCCAATGATTCAGAATTACACTTAATCTTGTAAGCATAACCATATTTACTAAAATTTTAGTAAATCATGACGAATAGTCTGATCGTTCTTTGTGGTGGACCTGACCAGTGCACAATAATGTGTACTAGATCTCCTAGTCCTTCACCTGACTCACAACTTCATGTGAACAAGGAATTAGTCTTAATTTCCCAAAGACGAAGGTTCTCATTCATCATATAATATAAGTTGCATGATTCCAAGTTTCTGTCCAATTGAAACTTGGGTGATGAGAATCATTCCTTATTTGGTAAATTTTCGACACTACCACAAATAACATAACTAAGAATCACATCCATTTTTCAATATTGCTAATAATAGAAACATACAAACATCAATTTTCACAAATGCCATTGCAAGGAAATATAAATAAGACAAAAATCAAAATTTATTTTATTTATACAAATGCGGAAAAATTTGTCCTTACAACGCAATTACAAATGAAAACTATGTTACTAAATATTCCTAAGCAATCTATCATAAATCCTAAGTAGCAGCTCAAAAATCCGATCATCGAACCATGCGATCGAAATCCATTTCTTCGCGATCAGACTCAACTCACTCTTCTTTTAAGCTTCCTTTCTTTTCTTCGATCCTACAAAATATCAAAATGAAATCTTATCACATCATGTATTAAGAATCTCCAAATAGAAACTTAATAAAGTTAGATAGTGGACTTTACCTGAAGTAGAACCATACAATTTGATTTTACCATCTCTTAGATATCTCAGGTAGTCAGGGCAGCTTCGCAACCAATGCCCCTTCTCTTGGCAATAGAAACAAACAGACTATTTCGGAATAGCACACGGGACAATCTCAGACTTAGCCTTTCTCTTTACCAGTTGGTCAAATGGATTGACCTTGGCCAATCCCTTTCCATTGGGAAGAGAAGACTTTTCTGGACTTCCAATGTTGCCATTGTCAATATCCATGGAATTTTGGGAGGTTGATCTACCAGACAAATTTGCTTGACCGGTGCGCCAAATCATTGTTGATTCAGCCGCAATTAGCAAATAGGTAAGATCGATAAGGGTCACGTCGAGGTCTGTCATATAGTAATATTTTATGAACTCACTATACAACTTAGGAGTTGATTGAAGAACCAAGTCATTAGTCAGCTTCCTCGAGATATCGACACCCACCAAGAAGATCTAGCAAGCTAAAAGCCCAAACCATAAAATCCCATACGGTCCATCACAACCCAATTCAAGCCAAACCCAAATCTTGATCCAAAAGCCCAAATCACTTCAAGCCCACAATTGGCCCAATTTTCCAAATTGGGCCCAACTCCTTATTGGGCCATATCCAAAGGTCTGGTCCTCTACTTAGCCACGAAC
This sequence comes from Lactuca virosa, assembly GCF_052849685.1. Classification (NCBI taxonomy): domain Eukaryota; kingdom Viridiplantae; phylum Streptophyta; class Magnoliopsida; order Asterales; family Asteraceae; genus Lactuca; species Lactuca virosa. The sequence goes on from NC_136428.1 coordinate 39,603,826, forward strand.
ACACCCATCCAGATAGACCATTAGGGCCCAAGTATCAAAGCCCAACAGATGGCCCAATACCCGAAGCCCAAAGTCCGAAGCCCAACAGAAGGAGTACGCAGGTCGTACCCCCTCGGTACGCTGGGCTTAACTTGCCTCGCATTGACCCATTACGGGTGGTCTGACTCTGAACGCGGGGTGTACAACAGCTTACGCGGGGAGTACCCTCGCAGAGACCAAAATCATGATAAGTGCTTAATCGCTTAAGCATTTAAGCCCAAACATCAGATCCACTACTCAAATGTGCTCTAGAACCATAAAGTCTCAAACTTTAAGGCTTGGGTCGACTAAAAAGGGCTTAATACAAGGTCTTAATCCATTAAGACCTCCTACAAAGAACTAGGGACCAAACTAGCTCAAGGGACCTCATTTTTATGCCTTAGAACCCATCCTAGGGTCTGAAAGGACAACCCAACTCGACCAAAACAAGGCATGCACCAAATGGCATTCTTGGGATAAGAAAGATACCAAAAAGCAACCCAAATAAGATCTAAACCATCTAAGCATAAAGGTAGAGGATTTATGCCTTTTGAAGCTTCCCAGGGGATGAAAACCCCAGATCTACAAGCTTGATTCCTTCCTTGACTCCTTTGATGCTCTTTCTTCTCATTCAACCACACCAACAACACACTTTAGCCTCCAAAACTATCTCTTATTGACTAGGGTTTGCTAAGAACAGTTCAAAGATTTGGAGGCTGAAAGAGTGAATCAAAAAGATTCATAATGGTGCTTAAATACCCTCCAAACCCTAAAATTTAGGGTTTCTCCCGGACATTAGTACGCCCAGCGTACATATGTGTACGCCCAACGTACTACTCAAGCTTCCATAATTACCATTCTGCCACTAGGGCTTCCCATGGCCTCTTCATTCCATTCCAAGTACCAAAAGTAACATACTTAAAACCCAATGGATGAATTTAAAGTTACTTGAAAGATGGGGTGATACAACTCTCCCCCACTTAAATTCGATTTCGTCCTCGAAATCATTCCTTACCATCCCCGGCAAACCTTGACCGCTCCCTATCCAAACCAACTGATTAATGGGTGTTCCGATCCCCATCAACGTGTCAATACTGAGAGTATTACAAAGAGATTAAATGAACCATCATGACGTACGACGATCTTCTAAGGAGACTAAACTCAACAGAAAATTCTAACCTGAAGAAAATGAACCCAAAATCCCACGTAGCAAATCAACCCTACTTCACTCGAACATCTACAATCTGGAATCTTGAATTTGGTCTGACTCCCTGACAGACCGCCCATACTAACCATCGCTAATTATATTCCCTTTATCCCCTAAACATACTACTCAACCCTGGAAACCCGAGGTTCCTACCAGAAAACAGAACCGCAGATCATACGCTGCTGCCGACAACTCTTTACTGGACAAAAGAGATTCGATAATCCTTCGAGAGAAAGCTAATACTGATGAAACAATTTCCTAGGATATGATGAACGATGGGAGGCAAAATGGGAGATGAACCCTTTTTGTGCCGACCGACAATGCTTCCTTTAACTTCCCGAACCAATTTACACATCACTGCTAGCCCATAACCACAAATACCCATGACTGGCCCGATCAGCCTCGGGCTGCAATACCAACATGTTGAATCCAATCAACCAACGTGTTGAAATTCTCAAGGTTCGTTGGACTACCGCCTCAACCCTACCGCTCCTCCTGAGCCTCCGTGCCTACGACTTATAGTCGGCCCGTACCGGGTATCTTGGCCTACTACATAGAGCAGGACCACCTCAATCCACCCAAATACAATGTGTCGCCATAAACAATCAGGAGGAAGTGTTGGATTAGGTGTCTAAGCCCATAACTATAATTGGTATGTACTTGACCCGATAGTAGCATGGTCCATTTGGGTTGCCTTCACCGGAGCAATTTGATAGGATGGATATTTGAGAAAGAGGTTATTTGTGATTTATTAATATATTATAAGTATAATATATTAATTGAGAAATCATATTATTTAACTGGTATTGATCAAGAATTAATTTGGAATTAATTTAGTTATCAAAAGAGACTAATTAAATTAACGAGGACTGATTATGTAAATCAATGATACATATAGTTTGAGCTAATGATGATTGATTAGTAATGGACTAAGCTTATGTGAGAGTCCATGAAGTGTTAGTTCAAATGAGTTATTGGATCAAAAGCCTAAGTGAATGAACTAGGGTTTATAAGTGACCCTTGAAATTCTACACTATAAATGTAACCCCTAAGCCCTAAAATCTGATACAAGAGTATTCTAAGAAGAAGCTAGCTGATTTTGGTGCCTCCAAGCTCTCTCTCATTGTGCTCCATTGTTCTTAGTGTTTGTGACTTATTTGAGGCATCACATTTGAGGTGCTAAGCTCTTGTAAGGCCAAGTTCTACAAGCTACAACAAAGAGGTAATCATCTTACTTGTTTTTATGTTTCAATTATGTAACATCCCATTTTTCGAGTCCAAAAATTTTGATTTTTATATAACGACTTAGAAAACATTCATAAGAAAATATCATGAAGTCATATCATTTCGTAAAAACCATAATCTCATGTTTGGAAATCATATCGTAAAAGTAGTAACAATGTCAGAGTACAATCCCAAGAAATATCATAATGCGGAATCCAGTGTGTGTATGATGTGCAGCTACCACGCCGGCTCCTTCCCCTTCGCTAAAGAGGTACCTGAAACAAAACTGAAAACTGTAAGCACGAAGCTTAGTGAGTTCCCCCAATCGTACCACATACCATACAATCATATAACATACATACTGCCGGGCAATTTTGGAGTGCCCGACCTACCCGGTACGGCCATTCTGGGGTGCCGACCTACCCGTACGGCCATTCTGGGGTGCCGACCTACCCATGTCAATCCATTCTAGGGTGCTGACCCACCCGTGTCGAGCCATTCTGGGGTGCTGACCTACCCGTGTCAAGCCGTTCTGGGGTGCTGACCTACCCATCGGTCCTAACAACCGAACCTCGGGGACTATTCCACCCCTTATTGCTACTATCACATATATCATAACACAAACATGCTATCAGACATATCTGGGGTGTCCGAACTACCCCTCGGTCTTAACAACCGAACTTGGGGACTATTCCCTTCCTACTACCACGATCACATATAACATATCATGCCAGCATATCAACATATCATCACATACTGTCAGACATATCTGGGGTGCCTGACCTACCCTTCGGTCCTAACAACCGAACTCTACTACTATCACATATAACATATCATGCTAGCATATAACATATCAGGTAGTAGAAAACCTGGATGATATCACAAAGACAATCATCCATCATACAACTCCTACTGGTGGGCCGACATTGTGGCCATAGACCCACCGCTACTGGAAGGTAACTCACCTCGTACGAGTAGCTGCTGATAATCTGAGCGGGAAATCTCTGTCTGCTGCTGCTCCGGAAATCCTCCGGCTATAATCCCCACAAAACACTCAGTCAGAAACTGATATCTACTCTTGGGGTAAAATGACTATTTTACCCCTGACCAAGTCCAAGTCAAAGTCAAAGTCAAAGTCAACTTCCAGTTGACCTGACTCGCCGAGTTGGGCCGCCAACTCGTCTAGTCCCTAATCTTTTAACTGTCCTCATCCACGTCTCTACTCGTCGAGTTTAGAAATGACTCGACGAGTTCTCCTTATATACGAGCATCGAATGAACCTTCATCCGACTCGTCGAGTTGTATGAACAACTCGTCGAGTTCATCCTCATCCTAAAAACCAGTCATGTCCTCATGTCACACCCCCGAAACCAGACGGCGGAAACGTCCGGGGGCTCGCGTGACTTAAATTGAATACCATCACAATGAATATACATGAATCATAACATAAACATCACCATGCATCAATACATTACAACTGATATTGTTTACATCCAGTACATTGTTATCAAATATTACACATTCGTAACACAAATTGTTTCAAAGTTTTCAATACAAAACATTCTAACATACTTGGTATTACTCTTCCGCTTATCTGTTACCTGAGAATACAAGTTATTTTGGAAAACGTCAACATATGGAATGTTGGTGAGTTCATAAGCATAGTTGTGAATAAAATGATTTGTATAGTTTGTAAAACCCATAAAATCCGAAATTTTCTGAAAAGACATTAGTTTATCAAAGTGTGAAGATCCATAATTTGATGCATGAATGATTTCAAAACATATATATATATATATATATATATATATATATATATATATATATATAAGAGGGTGTTTTGTAATATAGTTATGGAATTTTCGAATGAATAGTATTGATTTCCCTAGAAAACCCGATGTTTTCCGATGTCGAAAGATATAAGTGATTACTAACTTTTGTACCGTCATATCGAATGACTATTGATTACTCCACCTTGATTACTGTTGAATAACGTCCTAATTCCGTCTACTTTGATTCCTCATAAGCCTTAGCGAACGAAGAGAAGAGGAGCACTATGTCCTACTACTATCGTAAGTACCTTAGGCTGTCGGGGATGCGAAAGACACGATGGTCCAACTCGCATTTGAATACTTTGACCTTACTAGCTTTACTAATGGGCCACTAGGGCCCTATAGCACATAAAAGCTATTGAAAGTCCTTTTATAAAAATATTGGGTCATAGAAGGCCCAATAACATATAAGCGTTATCCCTTTGGGCCCAAAGATCATGTTGATGGACTTGCAAGATCCAACAAGCATGATTTGAAACTCTCAAGCCCAAAGTTTGTATATCTACTCATCTTAGGTATCGCGTATCTATTGAAGGGTTTGATTTAACGTTTGTTGGTTTGGTATCCATTCGAGACCGATCGATTCGTTTATCACGATATTTGGAGTTAAACGTGTATTTGTCTTTCGATTTGTCGGTAGTCGTGATTTTGTATTTTGACTTAATGAAATAGTTTGTTTAAAAGTAGGGATTTGACCTTTTCACTACGTTTCTTTTTATAAAAATAACAATTTTAGTCTTTTAAAATAAAAGAATTGCATTTTTAGTCCTTAAAACCTTTTCTTGACACTTTTGCATCATAAATTTATTGAAATGATAGTTTTAACCCAAAAGTGATTTTGTTAACAGATTTAGCCCTTCCAGAATGGTATTTCTCGGTTAAAACCCTATTTTTCACAATTTTTACAGTTTTGGCCCAAAATCCAAAAACTTTACATTTTTGATCCTTTTTGGATATGAAAAGCATTTTTGACCCTTGAAATGGTTTTGTTACACTTTTTATCCCCTGTTTTGAATAAAGTTTCATTTCAGCCCCTTTAGTTGTCATTTTTCGCAATTTTGGGCTTATTGGGCCAAAAAGCCCAAAATTAGCCCATTAAGCTAAAAATTTACATTTCAAGTCCTTTGAAAATTTTAATATTCAGAAAAAAAACAATTATGGAAACTGTTTTGACTCTTTTGGCCCTTAAGAAACCGTGACTTGACAATTTTTAACCCAAGTTTTGTATTTTTGACAATTTAAGCCCAAAAATGGGTTTTATGTTGGAAATATGTTCATCATAATCTTATAAGTTATTATCCTTGACTTGTTTAGTGTAAAATAACTTAGATCATGTTTGTTTCCTTTCTCATGTCATAGATCAAGAGTATCACCCCTTTTTAGTTACATGTTCATCATAAAAACATATAAAAACACACATACATGCATAAAATCACACATAGCATACACATACACATAGATCTACACATTTTCTTGTATTCTCCCCCATAAAACACATAAAAACCGAAAAGAGAGGGGTATGAAGCTCACCTTGAGTTGTGGTTTCGGTTTTGAAGAGAGAAATGAAGAAAGTTTCGATCCTAGCAAGTCTTCTTGGAAGATCTCGAATTTAGAGGCTTCTAAGATGCAAGATCACAAGTTTGAATAGATTTAGAAGAGATTTTTAATGTAATGAAGTAGCTAGATCATGGATCCAAGTAATATCTTACCTTAGATGATGTATTTGTGGAATAATCTCCTTGAAAGCTTCCTAAATCTCGAAAATTTGGTGGAGAGTGGAGAGAGTTTCCTTGAGAGAGTTTAAGTGAATTGTGTGTGTGTTTGTGTTGTGTTCGGCCGAGAGAAGAAGAAAGAGGAAAAAGAGAAGTGAGTGAAGAGATGGTTGTTTGGATACATGAGCTATTTGCATGGAGAACCAAGAAATAATGGTGAGGTGGCAAGTACAAAAGTCAACTCCTTCTCTTTTGGGTTGTTGGGCCGAGAAAAGGAGAGGGGAAAGAAAGAATATTGGGCTTTTTGCTCTTAAGCCCATCTTATGATTCACTTAGATGATTTTCGGCCCAATTAAATCAAAGAATGATTTTTATGACCCATTAGGGCTATTTAAATTTGGTGTGATCCAATAAGGCCCATTAAGGTTAACCTAGTTTATTTTGGGCTTATAAGGCCAAAAATATTAAGTTTCATGTATATGGGTCCAATTAGGGCCCATTTGAGAGTTCTATGTTCAAGATAGTTAAATTGGAAGCTTATTGGTCCATTAGGCCCAATAAGGAAATCCTAGTACAAATGGACTTAAACCGGGATTTCTAGGGTTTCCAATTCTTTGTTGACTATTTGTAGTGCTTGAATGAAGCGTTTGATGAAAGTTTTGTTGTTATTGAATAAGCATCATACATGCTTTCACATTGTTGACTCATAATTGATATAATTGTTGTAGTTATAAAGCATTAAAATTCCTAGTTGTGACATCATCCCCCCGTTAGAGGGAATTTCGTCCCGAAATTCTTTTGAAAGCTAGATTTGAGAATGCGAGAATAGATGAGGGTACTTCTGTTTCATTTGATCTTCGCGTTCCCATGTGAATTTTGGTCCGCGTCTCGCGTTCCATCGAACTTTCACAATCGGAATGCGGCTCTGCTTAGTACGCTTCACCTCTCTGTCCATGATTTCCACTAGTTCTTCGGTGAACAGAAGATTCTCATTGATTTCAATTTCTTCTAATGGGATGACGAGAGTCTCGTCGGATAAGCAGTTTTTCAAATTGGAAATGTGGAACACAGGGTGTACACTGCTGAGCTCAGCGGGTAGCTGCAGTCAATAAGCCACTGGACCGATTCGGGCAAGAATCTCGAAGGGTCCAATGTATCGAGGGTTCAGTTTGCCCCGCTTCCCAAAACGAATCACTCCTTTCCAAGGAGAGACTTTTAGTAACACCCTATCTCCGACTCTGAATTCCAAGGGCTTTCGTCGTTTATCGGCGTAGCTCTTTTGCCTGTCTCGTGATGATTGCAGTCGAGCCCTGATCTGAATTATCTTCTCGGTCGTCTTGCGTATGATTTCCGGTCCCGTTAAGGCATTGTTTGGCGTTTTCCCTCTTGCTAGCTGGATGTCTCCTACCTCTGCCCAGCACAGTGGTGATCTACATTTACGCCCGTATAATGCTTCGAAAGGAGCGACTTTGATACTCGAGTGATAACTGTTGTTATATGAGAACTCGATCAAAGGCAAGTGGGTATCCCACGATTTTCCAAAGTCTATCACACATGCGCGAAGCATATCTTCTAGTGTTTGAATGGTTCGCTCGCTTTGACCATCTGTCTGTGGGTGGTAGGTAGTGCTTATGTCAAGTTGCGTTCCCATAGCTTTCTGAAGCAATTGCCAAAAGCGTGAAGTAAATCTACTATCTCTATCTGAGATGATAGTTACGGGTACTCCGTGGAGTCTCACGATTTCTTTGATGTAGATTCTTGTCAGGCGCTCCATCTTGTATGATTCTTTTATTGGTAGGAAATGGGCGGATTTCGTTAATCTATCAACTATTACCCAGATCGTGTCCAAACCATCCGTCGACTTGGGTAGTTTGGTCACAAAATCCATGGTAACCCTTTCCCATTTCCACTCCGGAGTTACTGGTTGCTGTAGTAATCCGGAGGGCTTCTGATATTCCACCTTTACTTTAGCACAAGTGAGGCACTTGCTAATGTAAGTGGCAATCTCTGCCTTCATATTAGGCCACCAATAATGTTGCTTAACATCCAAGTACATTTTGTCTGAACCTGGATGGATGGAGTATCGCGTCTTGTGGGCTTCGTTCATGACTACCTCTCTGAATCCCCCAAGTTTAGGGACCCAGATGCGGTTCATGAAGTAATTTGTTCCGTCTCCCTTCACTTCAAAGTTCTTCTCCATTCCACGCAGCGCTTCGCTTGTTTTGTTTTCTGTCTTCATGACATCGAGCTGGGCTGCCCGGATTTGAGAGGTTAGGTGGGATCGAATGGTTATGGAGAGAGTCTTCAAACGACGATTCGAGTATTCTTTCCGACTCAAGGCATCGGCTACTACGTTAGCCTTGCCTGGGTGGTACTTGATTTCGCACTCGTAGCCGTTTAGCAGCTCGACCCATCTTCGTTGCCTCATGTTTAGCTCTTTTTGATTCAAGATGTGCTGGAGACTCTTGTGGTCGGTGAAGATGGTGCACTTAGTACCGTAAAGGTAGTGCCTCCAAATCTTCAGGGCGAAGACCACTGCTCCCAGTTCCAAATCATGAGTGGTGTAATTTACCTCGTGCGTCTTTAGTTGCCGGGACGCGTAGGCTATCACCTTTCCACGCTGCATGAGTACACAGCCTAAACCCTGATTTGACGCATCGCAGTAAACTATAAAGTCTTCTGTTCCTTCAGGTAGCGATAACACCGGCGCACTGCAGAGTGCTTGCTTCAGAGATCGAAATGCAGCTTCTTGCTTGTCCGTCCATACGAAGGGTACGCCCTTTTGTGTAAGCGAGGTAAGTGGCTTTGCTGTTTTGGAGAAGTTTTGAATGAATCTCCTGTAGTAGCATGCGAGGCCTAGAAATTGGCGAATTTCCGTGGGTGTTGTTGGAATTGCCCACCCTTTGATGGCTTGGATCTTAGAAGGATCCACATGAATTCCTTCCTGACTAACAACATGTCCCAAAAAGTTCACACTTCGGAGCCAAAACTCGCACTTAGAGAGTTTTGCATACAACTTTTCGGTCCGCAGGGTTTCCAGGATTTGTCGGAGATGTCGGCCGTGTTCTTCCTCGCTTCGAGAATAGACGAGGATGTCGTCGATGAAAACGATGACAAAGTTATTGAGAAATGGTCGGCAGATTCGATTCATTAGGTCCATGAATGCGGCAGGAGCATTCGTTAGACCGAAGGGCATTACAACAAATTCATAATGTTTGTAACGAGTTCGGAAGGCGGTTTTTGGAATATCCTTGGAGCTAGTCAAACAGATCGCAAATCTATCTTTGAGAAGTAACTAGCTCCTTGGAGCTAGTCAAATAGATCGTCGATTCGCGGAAGTGGATAGCGGTTTTTGATGGTAAGCTTATTAAGTTCTCTGTAGTCGATACTCATCCTGAAGGTACCGTCTTTCTTTTTGACAAAGAGAACCGGAGCTCCCCAAGGTGAGAAGCTGGGTCGGATGAATCCTTTGTCCAAAAGCTCCTTGAGTTGACTGGACAACTCTTGCATCTCCGCAGGAGCCAATCTGTAGGGTGATTTGGCGATGGGAGTAGCTCCTGGCACTAGGTCAATTCGGAACTCGACTTGTCTTTCTGGGGGTATCCCCGGAAGATCCTCCGGAAAGACATCCGGGAAATCACAAGCCACAGGGATGTTTCGAATATTGATCTCTTCTTTGGACTTATCCACTATATGAGCTAGAAACGTCAAGTCCTTCTTTCGTAGGTACTTTTGTGCCTTAATGCACGAGATGAGACGAAGGTTCGTGCTGGGTTTGTCTCCGTAAATAACTAGGGATTCGTGATTTGGGAGATGAAGGCGAACGACCTTCTCGTGACACATAATTTCAGCATGGTGGGGGCTTAACCAATCCATGCCGATAATCACATCAAAACTCCTAATGGAAACATGCATTAAGTTTATTGGAAAGACGTGATGATTTAAAGTCAGGGTACATCCGATGTAGATTTCCCCAGTGGATTCTGTTTTCCCATTAGCCATTTCCACCGTGAAGGTTTCATTAAGCTTCTGGGGTTGTTGTTTCAATAAGTGTTTGAATTTATTGCTCACAAAACTTCGTTCTGCCCCGGTATCAAATAGGATGCATGCATAAGTGTGGTTTAGGAGAAACGTACCGGTAACAACAGCGGGATCCTGAACCGCTTCTCCTTGACCCATTGCTAACACCCTTCCCGTTCCTCCGTTCCCAGGGTTGTTGGTGTTGGGGCAATTGCGACGGATATGCCCAGTCTTTCCACATCCATAGCAGCTGGGGCTTGATCCTGTGTTATTGCAGCTATTGTTGGTGTTGTTGTTGTTGTTGTTGTTGTTGCGGCTATTGTTGTTGTTGTTTCCTTCTGGTTGGTTCTGGGGTGGATAGGTCCTGCAATACCTTGTCGTGTGACCCTTCCGATTGCAACTGGTGCATTGCATTTCCTTGCATTCACCATTATGATGGAGACTGCACTTGTTGCACTTTGGGAGATTCCCATAATACTGCCTAGGAGCGCTTGGATTAGCTGAGGCTGGAGCATGTGGTGTGAAGGGTACTTGGGTGGTTACAGCGTTGACTGTCACTGTTTGTTGCTTCTTTGTCGACTCCGAGCCTTGTCGCCCTTTTCTCTTGTTGTTCATTCCCTTCTTGTTGTCACTCTCCTTCTTGCCTTCAATTTCTGCTGGCTTCTCGCCCTTTTTGTTGTTGTGGTCGTACAGTTTCTTGGCCAACCTCTTGGCATTGTCGAAGGTTTCAGGATTTGCAGCGATTACATTTCCTTGAATTGGGGAGGTCAATCCCCAGATGAATCGTTCGATTTTCTTTCCTTCTGACGTAATCATGCCAGGGCACAACAATGACAGTTCGCTAAATCTTGATATGTATGCATCAATATCAGAGTTTCGGATGGTGAGATCCCACAGCTCTTGCTCCATCTTCTGGATTTCGCCACGGGGGCAGTACTCAGCCATCAACATTTCTTTCAGCTCCGTCCATGGCATAGCGTTGGCTACAGGGAGTGTCAGGGCTTCTATGTGTCCATTCCACCAGGTGAGAGCCTGGTCGACAAACGTGCACGCGACAAACTTCACTTTTACCTCCTCGGGACATTCACAGATTTCGAATACTGATTCCACCTTTTCCACCTATCTCTTCAAGGTTATCACTCCACCCGTGCCATTAAAGGTTCGGGGTTTGGCGTTGGTGAAGTCCTTGTAGGAACATGTTCTGGTAGGTCCGTGATTTGTTCCATTGTTCGAACTCCCAGCCCCTTGTCCATTGACTCCACCATTGTTCCCTTGTTGGATTTGTGCCATGGCTGCAGTAACTGCAGCAGATACAACTGCTTGGAATGCAGCTGAGTCGACTTCGGGTGGGGTTGGTCCAGGGTTTCCACGAGTTGGTCGTTGAGGCATCTTTCTGTCATGGAACGGAAAGATGTTGAGTGCCTATAGTTTTGTGAAATTGTGGTCCTAAAAAGAAACTAGGTGTTTTGCATAAACTTAAGTAGTTTCACAAATTAGCATACAATCATGTATATATAGCACATAGCAAATCACAACATCACAATAGAACACATAGAACTTTTCATTAATATTATCCGCATTTTTGATACATGAAAATTTTGCTCGGAAGAGCATACATAAGTAGTGCAAGTTCGGCAGCATAACGGCTCTATGAGTAGTGTAATCACTTAAACATAGAGTCGATGGTACATAGCATAGATCACATAAGCCTAGTACTAAAGATAGTTATGACTAGTCCTAGTCATGGTGGGATGCGCCAGGGGGTGGTGCTGATGAAGTAGACGCTCCCTGAAGGTGATCCACCTGTCGTTCCGCATCTCGGAGGCGAGTCTCCCATCTCACCTGCCTCATGTGGAACTCCCGAATAACCTCTCGTGTCTCCTGCTCTGCACGCTCAACCCTAGTCCGCATCTGGTGTATCTGATCAGCGGTGCTCTGCGCCAGGTCGCTAGTGTTCCGCAGTCGTCTCACCATGACCGGAAGTGCGCGATCAGCGGGTCCTCCCTCCCTCAAGTCGTAGAACTCGCGTGACATGCCGAATAGAGGTCGTTGTCCCTGCTGTCTGCTCCATCTCCAAAGGTCGATACCCCAGGGGGTGTAGGGCCGGTCGAGCCCATCCGGTGAGCGGGCACCCTAGTCGGGTAAGGGGGATTGATGACTTCGGACTCTGTGTCCGAATCATCATCGCTGGGTTCTTCCTCGAAGTCTTCCCCGACTTATCCTTCTTCCTGGACCTCTATTGGCTCGGCAGGTCCGCCCTCGACTTCCTCCTCAGGTTCCTCTTCAGACCCTTCCTCGGGGTCTTCCTCGGGTTCCTCCTCCAGCCATCCGTTATTTCCCTGATTGGGGAAATACGGATCTCCGGGGTGATGGAAGCCGGCCATACTGTCTGCGAGAGTATATAAATGTACTATTCATTATTTCTAAGATGTTTTAGTTACTACGTAATTTGAGTTAATGTTCTTTTCTTGGAAATCAAGGGTATGTTTTTAAGTTTACTGACCATCGAGGCTTTCTCGGAGCCTGTGATAGTTGCACTTCGGAGAAAATGTAGTTGATCAGGCTACACTCACCCCTTACTACAACCATGAACAGTCATGACTTAACCGAGATGTCAGTGTTATTTTGTTTGATTTAGTATTATGTTCTTTTTCCTAATTCACATAAGCAAAGATGTTTTATCGTTGTGTTTTATTTGTTTTGTTCAGAGTTGTTTTAGTCCCTCTTTTGGTTTATAGTTGCATATCAATGTGTGGTTAGATATGCTAGTTCACTATACCTCTCTGTCCATGATTTCCACTGGTTCTTCGGTGAACAGAAGATTCTCATTGATTTCAATTTCTTCTAATGGGATGACGAGAGTCTCGTCGGATAAGCAGTTTTTCAAATTGGAAATGTGGAACACAGGGTGTACACTGCTGAGCTCAGCGGGTAGCTGCAGTCAATAAGCCACTGGACCGATTCGGGCAAGAATCTCGAAGGGTCCAATGTATCGAGGGTTCAGTTTGCCCCGCTTCCCAAAACGAATCACTCCTTTCCAAGGAGAGACTTTTAGTAACACCCTATCTCCGACTCTGAATTCCAAGGGCTTTCGTCGTTTATCGGCGTAGCTCTTTTGCCTGTCTCGTGATGATTGCAGTCGAGCCCTGATCTGAATTATCTTCTCGGTCGTCTTGCGTATGATTTCCGGTCCCGTTAAGGCATTGTTTGGCGTTTTCCCTCTTGCTAGCTGGATGTCTCCTACCTCTGCCCAGCACAGTGGTGATCTACATTTACGCCCGTATAATGCTTCGAAAGGAGCGACTTTGATACTCGAGTGATAACTGTTGTTATATGAGAACTCGATCAAAGGCAAGTGGGTATCCCACGATTTTCCAAAGTCTATCACACATGCGCGAAGCATATCTTCTAGTGTTTGAATGGTTCGCTCGCTTTGACCATCTGTCTGTGGGTGGTAGGTAGTGCTTATGTCAAGTTGCGTTCCCATAGCTTTCTGAAGCGATTGCCAAAAGCGTGAAGTAAATCTACTATCTCTATCTGAGATGATAGTTACGGGTACTCCGTGGAGTCTCACGATTTCTTTGATGTAGATTCTTGTCAGGCGCTCCATCTTGTATGATTCTTTTATTGGTAGGAAATGGGCGGATTTCGTTAATCTATCAACTATTACCCAGATCGTGTCCAAACCATCCGTCGACTTGGGTAGTTTGGTCACAAAATCCATGGTAACCCTTTCCCATTTCCATTCCGGAGTTACTGGTTGCTGTAGTAATCCGGAGGGCTTCTGATATTCCACCTTTACTTTAGCACAAGTGAGGCACTTGCTAATGTAAGTGGCAATCTCTGCCTTCATATTAGGCCACCAATAATGTTGCTTAACATCCAAGTACATTTTGTCTGAACCTGGATGGATGGAGTATCGCGTCTTGTGGGCTTCGTTCATGACTACCTCTCTGAATCCCCCAAGTTTAGGGACCCAGATGCGGTTCATGAAGTAATTTGTTCCGTCTCCCTTCACTTCAAAGTTCTTCTCCATTCCACGCAGCGCTTCGCTTGTTTTGTTTTCTGTCTTCATGACATCGAGCTGGGCTGCCCGGATTTGAGAGGTTAGGTGGGATCGAATGGTTATGGAGAGAGTCTTCAAACGACGATTCGAGTATTCTTTCCGACTCAAGGCATCGGCTACTACGTTAGCCTTGCCTGGGTGGTACTTGATTTCGCACTCGTAGCCGTTTAGCAGCTCGACCCATCTTCGTTGCCTCATGTTTAGCTCTTTTTGATTCAAGATGTGCTGGAGACTCTTGTGGTCGGTGAAGATGGTGCACTTAGTACCGTAAAGGTAGTGCCTCCAAATCTTCAGGGCGAAGACCACTGCTCCCAGTTCCAAATCATGAGTGGTGTAATTTACCTCGTGCGTCTTTAGTTGCCGGGACGCGTAGGCTATCACCTTTCCACGCTGCATGAGTACACAGCCTAAACCCTGATTTGACGCATCGCAGTAAACTATAAAGTCTTCTGTTCCTTCAGGTAGCGATAACACCGGCGCACTGCAGAGTGCTTGCTTCAGAGATCGAAATGCAGCTTCTTGCTTGTCCGTCCATACGAAGGGTACGCCCTTTTGTGTAAGCGAGGTAAGTGGCTTTGCTGTTTTGGAGAAGTTTTGAATGAATCTCCTGTAGTAGCATGCGAGGCCTAGAAATTGGCGAATTTCCGTGGGTGTTGTTGGAATTGCCCACCCTTTGATGGCTTGGATCTTAGAAGGATCCACATGAATTCCTTCCTGACTAACAACATGTCCCAAAAAGTTCACACTTCGGAGCCAAAACTCGCACTTAGAGAGTTTTGCATACAACTTTTCGGTCCGCAGGGTTTCCAGGATTTGTCGGAGATGTCGGCCGTGTTCTTCCTCGCTTCGAGAATAGACGAGGATGTCGTCGATGAAAACGATGACAAAGTTATTGAGAAATGGTCGGCAGATTCGATTCATTAGGTCCATGAATGCGGCAGGAGCATTCGTTAGACCGAAGGGCATTACAACAAATTCATAATGTTTGTAACGAGTTCGGAAGGCGGTTTTTGGAATATCCTCCTCCCGGACTTTGAGTTGGTGGTATCCAGATCGCAAATCTATCTTTGAGAAGTAACTAGCTCCTTGGAGCTAGTCAAATAGATCGTCGATTCGCGGAAGTGGATAGCGGTTTTTGATGGTAAGCTTATTAAGTTCTCTGTAGTCGATACTCATCCTGAAGGTACCGTCTTTCTTTTTGACAAAGAGAACCGGAGCTCCCCAAGGTGAGAAGCTGGGTCGGATGAATCCTTTGTCCAAAAGCTCCTTGAGTTGACTGGACAACTCTTGCATCTCCGCAGGAGCCAATCTGTAGGGTGATTTGGCGATGGGAGTAGCTCCTGGCACTAGGTCAATTCGGAACTCGACTTGTCTTTCTGGGGGTATCCCCGGAAGATCCTCCGGAAAGACATCCGGGAAATCACAAGCCACAGGGATGTTTCGAATATTGATCTCTTCTTTGGACTTATCCACTATATGAGCTAGAAACGTCAAGTCCTTCTTTCGTAGGTACTTTTGTGCCTTAATGCACGAGATGAGACGAAGGTTCGTGCTGGGTTTGTCTCCGTAAATAACTAGGGATTCGTGATTTGGGAGATGAAGGCGAACGACCTTCTCGTGACACATAATTTCAGCATGGTGGGGGCTTAACCAATCCATGCCGATAATCACATCAAAACTCCTAATGGAAACATGCATTAAGTTTATTGGAAAGACGTGATGATTTAAAGTCAGGGTACATCCGATGTAGATTTCCCCAGTGGATTCTGTTTTCCCATTAGCCATTTCCACCGTGAAGGTTTCATTAAGCTTCTGGGGTTGTTGTTTCAATAAGTGTTTGAATTTATTGCTCACAAAACTTCGTTCTGCCCCGGTATCAAATAGGATGCATGCATAAGTGTGGTTTAGGAGAAACGTACCGGTAACAACAGCGGGATCCTGAACCGCTTCTCCTTGACCCATTGCTAACACCCTTCCCGTTCCTCCGTTCCCAGGGTTGTTGGTGTTGGGGCAATTGCGACGGATATGCCCAGTCTTTCCACATCCATAGCAGCTGGGGCTTGATCCTGTGTTATTGCAGCTATTGTTGGTGTTGTTGTTGTTGTTGTTGTTGTTGCGGCTATTGTTGTTGTTGTTTCCTTCTGGTTGGTTCTGGGGTGGATAGGTCCTGCAATACCTTGTCGTGTGACCCTTCCGATTGCAACTGGTGCATTGCATTTCCTTGCATTCACCATTATGATGGAGACTGCACTTGTTGCACTTTGGGAGATTCCCATAATACTGCCTAGGAGCGCTTGGATTAGCTGAGGCTGGAGCATGTGGTGTGAAGGGTACTTGGGTGGTTACAGCGTTGACTGTCACTGTTTGTTGCTTCTTTGTCGACTCCGAGCCTTGTCGCCCTTTTCTCTTGTTGTTCATTCCCTTCTTGTTGTCACTCTCCTTCTTGCCTTCAATTTCTGCTGGCTTCTCGCCCTTTTTGTTGTTGTGGTCGTACAGTTTCTTGGCCAACCTCTTGGCATTGTCGAAGGTTTCAGGATTTGCAGCGATTACATTTCCTTGAATTGGGGAGGTCAATCCCCAGATGAATCGTTCGATTTTCTTTCCTTCTGACGTAATCATGCCAGGGCACAACAATGACAGTTCGCTAAATCTTGATATGTATGCATCAATATCAGAGTTTCGGATGGTGAGATCCCACAGCTCTTGCTCCATCTTCTGGATTTCGCCACGGGGGCAGTACTCAGCCATCAACATTTCTTTCAGCTCCGTCCATGGCATAGCGTTGGCTACAGGGAGTGTCAGGGCTTCTATGTGTCCATTCCACCAGGTGAGAGCCTGGTCGACAAACGTGCACGCGACAAACTTCACTTTTACCTCCTCGGGACATTCACAGATTTCGAATACTGATTCCACCTTTTCCACCTATCTCTTCAAGGTTATCACTCCACCCGTGCCATTAAAGGTTCGGGGTTTGGCGTTGGTGAAGTCCTTGTAGGAACATGTTCTGGTAGGTCCGTGATTTGTTCCATTGTTCGAACTCCCAGCCCCTTGTCCATTGACTCCACCATTGTTCCCTTGTTGGATTTGTGCCATGGCTGCAGTAACTGCAGCAGATACAACTGCTTGGAATGCAGCTGAGTCGACTTCGGGTGGGGTTGGTCCAGGGTTTCCACGAGTTGGTCGTTGAGGCATCTTTCTGTCATGGAACGGAAAGATGTTGAGTGCCTATAGTTTTGTGAAATTGTGGTCCTAAAAAGAAACTAGGTGTTTTGCATAAACTTAAGTAGTTTCACAAATTAGCATACAATCATGTATATATAGCACATAGCAAATCACAACATCACAATAGAACACATAGAACTTTTCATTAATATTATCCGCATTTTTGATACATGAAAATTTTGCTCGGAAGAGCATACATAAGTAGTGCAAGTTCGGCAGCATAACGGCTCTATGAGTAGTGTAATCACTTAAACATAGAGTCGATGGTACATAGCATAGATCACATAAGCCTAGTACTAAAGATAGTTATGACTAGTCCTAGTCATGGTGGGATGCGCCAGGGGGTGGTGCTGATGAAGTAGACGCTCCCTGAAGGTGATCCACCTGTCGTTCCGCATCTCGGAGGCGAGTCTCCCATCTCACCTGCCTCATGTGGAACTCCCGAATAACCTCTCGTGTCTCCTGCTCTGCACGCTCAACCCTAGTCCGCATCTGGTGTATCTGATCAGCGGTGCTCTGCGCCAGGTCGCTAGTGTTCCGCAGTCGTCTCACCATGACCGGAAGTGCGCGATCAGCGGGTCCTCCCTCCCTCAAGTCGTAGAACTCGCGTGACATGCCGAATAGAGGTCGTTGTCCCTGCTGTCTGCTCCATCTCCAAAGGTCGATACCCCAGGGGGTGTAGGGCCGGTCGAGCCCATCCGGTGAGCGGGCACCCTAGTCGGGTAAGGGGGATTGATGACTTCGGACTCTGTGTCCGAATCATCATCGCTGGGTTCTTCCTCGAAGTCTTCCCCGACTTATCCTTCTTCCTGGACCTCTATTGGCTCGGCAGGTCCGCCCTCGACTTCTTCCTCAGGTTCCTCTTCAGACCCTTCCTCGGGGTCTTCCTCGGGTTCCTCCTCCAGCCATCCGTTATTTCCCTGATTGGGGAAATACGGATCTCCGGGGTGATGGAAGCCGGCCATACTGTCTGCGAGAGTATATAAATGTACTATTCATTATTTCTAAGATGTTTTAGTTACTACGTAATTTGAGTTAATGTTCTTTTCTTGGAAATCAAGGGTATGTTTTTAAGTTTACTGACCATCGAGGCTTTCTCGGAGCCTGTGATAGTTGCACTTCGGAGAAAATGTAGTTGATCAGGCTACACTCACCCCTTACTACAACCATGAACAGTCATGACTTAACCGAGATGTCAGTGTTATTTTGTTTGATTTAGTATTATGTTCTTTTTCCTAATTCACATAAGCAAAGATGTTTTATCGTTGTGTTTTATTTGTTTTGTTCAGAGTTGTTTTAGTCCCTCTTTTGGTTTATAGTTGCATATCAATGTGTGGTTAGATATGCTAGTTCACTATACAATCATATAACATACATACTGCCGGGCAATTTTGGAGTGCCCGACCTACCCGGTACGGCCATTCTGGGGTGCCGACCTACCCGTACGGCCATTCTGGGGTGCCGACCTATCCATGTCAAGCCATTCTGGGGTGCTGACCCACCCGTGTCGAGCCATTCTGGGGTGCTGACCTACCCGTGTCAAGCCGTTCTGGGGTGCTGACCTACCCATCGGTCCTAACAACCGAACCTCGGGGACTATTCCACCCCTTATTGCTACTATCACATATATCATAGCACAAACATGCTATCAGACATATCTGGGGTGTCCGAACTACCCCTCGGTCTTAACAACCGAACTTGGGGACTATTCCCTTCCTACTACCACGATCACATATAACATATCATGCCAGCATATCAACATATCATCACATACTCTCAGACATATCTGGGGTGCCTGACCTACCCTTCGGTCCTAACAACCGAACTCTACTACTATCACATATAACATATCATGCTAGCATATAACATATCAGGTAGTAGAAAACCTGGATGATATCACAAAGACAATCATCCATCATACAACTCCTACTGGTGGGCCGACATTGTGGCCATAGACCCACCGCTACTGGAAGGTAACTCACCTCGTACGAGTAGCTGCTGATAATCTGAGCGGGAAATCTCTGTCTACTGCTGCTCCGGAAATCCTCCGGCTATAATCCCCACAAAACACTCAGTCAGAAACTGATATCTACTCTTGGGTAAAATGACTATTTTACCCCTGACCAAGTCCAAGTCAAAGTCAAAGTCAAAATCAACTTCCAGTTGACCTGACTCGCCGAGTTGGGCCGCCAACTCGTCGAGTCCCTAACCTTTTAACTGTCCTCATCCACGTCTCTACTCGTCGAGTTTAGAAATGACTCGACGAGTTCTCCTTATATACGAGCATCGAATGAACCTTCATCCGACTCGTCGAGTTGTATGAACAACTCGTCGAGTTCATCCTCATCCTAAAAACCAGTCCTGTCCTCGTGTCACACCCCCGAAACCAGACGGCGGAAACGTCCGGGGGCTCGCGTGACTTAAATTGAATACCATCACAATGAATATACATGAATCATAACATAAACATCACCATGCATCAATACATTACAACTGATATTGTTTACATCCAGTACATTGTTATCAAATATTACACATTCGTAACACAAATTGTTTCAAAGTTTTCAATACAAAACATTCTAACATACTTGGTATTACCCTTCCGCTTATCTGTTACCTGAGAATACAAGTTATTTTGGAAAACGTCAACATATGGAACGTTGGTGAGTTCATAAGCATAGTTGTGAATAAAATGATTTGTATAGTTTGTAAAACCCAGAAAATCCGATATTTTCTGAAAAGACATTAGTTTATCAAAGTGTGAAGATCCATAAGTTGATGCATGAATGATTTCAAAACATATATATATATATATATATATATATATATATATATATATATATATATATATATATATATATATATATATATATATAGAGGGTGTTTTGTAATATAGTTATGGAATTTTCGAATGAATAGTATTGATTTCCCCAGAAAACCCGATGTTTTCCGATGTCGAAAGATATAAGTGATTACTAACTTTTGTACCGTCATATCGAATGACTATTGATTACTCCACCTTGATTACTGTTGAATAACGTCCTAATTCCGTCTACTTTGATTACTCATAAGCCTTAGCGAACGAAGAGAAGAGGAGCACTATGTCCTACTACTATCGTAAGTACCTTAGGCTGTCGGGGATGCGAAAGACACGATGGTCCAACTCGCATTTGAATACTTTGACCTTACTAGCTTTACTAATGGGCCACTAGGGCCCTATAGCACATAAAAGCTATTGAAAGTCCTTTTATAAAAATATTGGGTCATAGAAGGCCCAATAACATATAAGCGTTATCCCTTTGGGCCCAAAGATCATGTTGATGGACTTGCAAGATCCAACAAGCATGATTTGAAACTCTCAAGCCCAAAGTTTGTATATCTACTCATCTTAGGTATCGCGTATCTATTGAAGGGTTTGATTTAACGTTTGTTGGTTTGGTATCCATTCGAGACCGATCGATTCGTTTATCACGATATTTGGAGTTAAACGTGTATTTGTCTTTCGATTTGTCGGTAGTCGTGATTTTGTATTTTGACTTAATGAAATAGTTTGTTTAAAAGTAGGGATTTGACCTTTTCACTACGTTTCTTTTTATAAAAATAACAATTTTAGTCTTTTAAAATAAAAGAATTGCATTTTTAGTCCTTAAAACCTTTTCTTGACACTTTTGCATCATAAATTTATTGAAATGATAGTTTTAACCCAAAAGTGATTTTGTTAACAGATTTAGCCCTTCCAGAATGGTATTTCTCGGTTAAAACCCTATTTTTCGCAATTTTTACAGTTTTGGCCCAAAATCCAAAAACTTTACATTTTTGATCCTTTTTGGATATGAAAAGCATTTTTGACCCTTGAAATGGTTTTGTTACACTTTTTATCCCCTGTTTTGAATAAAGTTTCATTTCAGCCCCTTTAGTTGTCATTTTTCGCAATTTTGGGCTTATTGGGCCAAAAAGCCCAAAATTAGCCCATTAAGCTAAAAATTTACATTTCAAGTCCTTTGAAAATTTTAATATTCAGAAAAAAAACAATTATGGAAATTGTTTTGACTCTTTTGGCCCTTAAGAAACCGTGACTTGACAATTTTTAACCCAAGTTTTGTATTTTTGACAATTTAAGCCCAAAAATGGGTTTTATGTTGGAAATATGTTCATCATAATCTTATAAGTTATTATCCTTGACTTGTTTAGTGTAAAATAACTTAGATCATGTTTGTTTCCTTTCTCATGTCATAGATCTCGAGTATCACCCCTTTTTAGTTACATGTTCATCATAAAAACACATAAAAACACACATACATGCATAAAATCACACATAGCATACACATACACATAGATCTACACATTTTCTTGTATTCTCCCCCATAAAACACATAAAAACCGAAAAGAGAGGGGTATGAAGCTCACCTTGAGTTGTGGTTTCGGTTTTGAAGAGAGAAATGAAGAAAGTTTCGATCCTAGCAAGTCTTATTGGAAGATCTCGAATTTAGAGGCTTCTAAGATGCAAGATCACAAGTTTGAATAGATTTAGAAGAGATTTTTGATGAAATGAAGTAGCTAGATCATGGATCCAAGTAATATCTTACCTTAGATGATGTATTTGTGGAATAATCTCCTTGAAAGCTTCCTAAATCTCGAAAATTTGGTGGAGAGTGGAGAGAGTTTCCTTGAGAGATTTTAAGTGAATTGTGTGTGTGTTTGTGTTGTGTTCGGCCGAGAGAAGAAGAGAGAGGAAAAAGAGAAGTGAGTGAAGAGATGGTTGTTTGGATACATGAGCTATTTGCATGGAGAACCAAGAAATAATGGTGAGGTGGCAAGTACAAAAGTCAACTCCTTCTATTTTGGGTTGTTGGGCCGAGAAAAGGAGAGGGGAAAGAAAGAATATTGGGCTTTTTGCTCTTAAGCCCATCTTATGATTCACTTAGATGATTTTCGGCCCAATTAAATCAAAGAATTATTTTTATGACCCATTAGGGCTATTTAAATTTGTTGTGATCCAATAAGGCCCATTAAGGTTAACCTAGTTTATTTTGGGCTTATAAGGCCAAAAATATTAAGTTTCATGTATATGGGTCCAATTAGGGCCCATTTGAGAGTTCTATGTTCAAGATAGTTAAATTGGAAGCTTATTGGTCCATTAGGCCCAATAAGGAAATCCTAGTACAAATGGACTTAAACCGGGATTTCTAGGGTTTCTAATTCTTTGTTGACTATTTGTAGTGCTTGAATGAAGCGTTTGATGAAAGTTTTGTTGTTATTGAATAAGCATCATACATGCTTTAAAATTGTTGACTCATAATTGATATAATTGTTGTAGTTATAAAGCATTAAAATTCCTAGTTGTGACACCTTGACTCGCCGAGTTGTATGAACAACTCGTCGAGTTCATCTTCAAGAGTTGGGAGATTGCCTTGGACTCGCCGAATCTGTTCATGTACTCGCCGAGTCCTATGAACTCCAGGACTATGGCTTATCCCAAAACGTTAGGTCACTCCTCCGGACCCTCTAAAACCTTTCCAGCACTCCACTAGGTCTCCTTGACCCATAACAAAAAAGGGAAGTCTAACCTCGGACTCGTCGAGTCCCAAGAACGACCGCCGAGTCGATACAATCCAAGTCTTATTTCTTCGATTTCTGGTGTACAACTCTTGTCCAAATGATAGATCTAGGTCCCTAAACTCGATCTAGCACGTAAAGTTACGAACTTTACGTGCATGCATGGGACTTTGAGTCAAAAAGGATCTAAAAGAGACTCTTGGGTTGCATGGGGGCTTCCATGGGTGCAAAAGCAGCCCCTTTCCGCCTTGTAATTCCTCCATGGACCTAGATCTGAAGCCTCAACCCCCAACCATGCTTGCAATCATGGTTGGTTACCAAGAATGGCTTATAAAAGCCCTAAATCTCCCCAAAAAGGGATCTAGCAAAAGAACAAGCAAGGTATCGACTTTATACCTTCTGTGAACTGTAAATGGTGCACAAACTTGAACTCCCTTGGTCTCCTCTTGATTCCTCTAGGCTTTTCCTTCTCCTTTGAATTCAAAATCACCAAAAAGCACCACAAAAGCCTTAGCTCTTATACAAACGGCTAGGGTTTGCTATGGGGGTTTTCTGGAAGCAATAGGGACGAAGGGTGGCTGAATGAGATGTTTAAATAGGGTGCAAACCCTTAGATTAGGGTTTTGTCCAGTCAGAGCCTACTCGTCGAGTCTGCAGCCGACTCGACGAGTCCGTCATTTAAATCCCGAATCAAATCCGTTTCTACTCGACGAGTTGGTCCTTCAACTCGCCGTGTCCCAGGCCAAAAAAAATGCAAAATACTTAAATAAAATACATACCAGGAACCAGGTGCTACAAATCTCCCCCACTTATTTTAGACTTCGGCCTCGAAGTCTGCTGCTCGTTCCGGGAAAAGCTCTGGGTAATGCTCCATCATCTCATCCACCGGCTCCCAAGTCCATTCCGAGCCCCTCCTGTGCTGCCATTGCACCTTTACCAGCTCGACCCTGTTGTTCCTCAGATCCTTCGACTTCCGGTCGAGAATCGATACAGGCCGCTCGATGTAATTCAGGCTGCCATCGACCTGAATATCCTCTAATGGTACCACTGCCGAATCGTCCACCAAATATTTCCGTAACTGGGAGACGTGAAAGGTGCTATGAATCTGACTGAGTTCGGCTGGCAGGTCCAGCCAATACGCCACCTTGCCCACCCGGGCTATAACCCTGAAGGGTCCAATATACCTGGGACCCAACTTACCCCGCTTCCTGAATCGGATGACGCCCTTCCATGACGACACCTTCAGGAGAACCATATCCCCGACCTGAAACTCCAGGTCTGATCGGCGCTTGTCGGCATAACTTTTCTGCCGACTCTAAGCAGTCTGAAGTCTCCTCCGAACCTGCTGAATCCTCTCTGTCGTCTTGAGCACCACTTCGGTGCTCCCCATGACCCTCTGGCCAACTTCACCCGAACATATCGGGGTCCTGCACTTCCTCCCGTATAACATATCGGAGGGAGGACGGTTAATACTCGCGTGGTAGCTGTTGTTGTACGAGAAATTAGCCAATGGGAGGTAAGCATCCCAACTACCACCGAAATCTAACACATACGCCCGCAACATATCCTCCAGAGTCTGGATGGTCCACTCGCTCTGACAATCTGTCTGCAGATGAAATGTAGTGCTAAAGTGCAGACGAGTACCCAGCTCGTTATGAAACTTCTTCCAAAACCTGGAAGTGAACCGCACATAAAATCCCAAAATACCATTACTGCTGGAGACCCAAAACTGTCTGAAACACTGCTCTGCCTGAAACACTGAACTGCCTGAAACACTGAACTGCCTGAAACAGCATGCTGCCACATGGCTGTTTTCCAAAATCTATCGAGACCCTCCTGGTCTTAATTCATTCGTCAGTCATCCAAAATACCGGGTTCCGGCCCGGCTGCGGAGCCAAAGGACTCCCACTTAGTCGCCTCACACGTCTTCTGAACGAATTCCTTCTCTAGAACTAGTTACCACTAGTTACCATGCCCCTGAGGCTCTAATAACTTTCTGATCTAACTGATCGAGTCCATACGTTGAATCCTGACGTCACCAAACCCAAGGCTAAATGCGATTGCTACATGGCCATTGGTAGCCTCATGTCATGAATGACCTTAAGCAGACCCCTGCTTCCTTGCTCTCATAGCTGTAGTGGCGCTTCTATAGTCTTATCACTGGCTTAACCAGGTCTAATCCGTCTAGGTAATTCCGAAATCCAATCCGTGGATTTCCATATCCTCACTGCTACACCCGAACTGGTGGGTACTACTGTTCCTTCCGCGTCTTAACAACGCACTCACGCTATCTACCAACCTAGTGAATGCTACGGCTACACCCGCAGACTTACAGAACTCTAACACTATCTGGCTGCTAGTGAATGCTACGACTACACCCGCAGACTTACAACACTCTAATATTGTCTGGCTGCTAGTGAATGCTACGGCTACACCCGCAGACTTACAACACTCTAATACTGGATCGACACGCGCTTGACCCGCACTCAACTGAACTCATGTCCTGACTGGAATCCCCAACTTGATTTCCTAAGACTTGCTAGCAAACATTCCAAGAACTCGATCTCATCCTTGGCAAGTTTTTCCGAACTTCTATCTCACATTCTCCTCGAACCATACAACCACATAGGTTGTCTTCCTTTCAGACAAGGATGTGAAACTTATCCTAGACTCAAAACTGCTCCTACTTCTGAATCCTTGGATGATTCTCCCCCACTTTGATTCAGTTAATGCCTTACAGCACACAAAACTGGAAGAATTCCCAATCCTTCTCACCACCCATGACCAATCTACTAGAAACCATGCTTACCATTGCTAGTGTTTTCAACACCAATCAGTCCAAAAGATCACACCACTTTAAAGATCCCGAATAAATCTCCGGTAATAACCCGCTAGACCCAGGAAACTCCGAATCTCAATTGGAGACCTTAGAATCTCCCACTGCATCACGGCCTCCATCTTGGCCGGAACGACTAGAATACCCTTCTGATTGTCAAGGTGCCCAAGAAATTACACCTCACGCCACCAGAACTCACATTTGGAGTACCCTGCAAAAAGTCTCTCCTTCTTCAAAGTCTCTAGCACCTCCCTCAGGTGCTTCTCGTGCTGCTCCTCAGTCTTGGAATAAACCAAGATGACGTTGTACTCTCCCAATCCCGCGATTTGGGATATGATCTTTCGCTATCCGCTAATAATTCTTGGTATGCAGTTGGCATATAACTCAATCACAAGCAGGCACAAAATTCCGAAATATCATTATCCTTACTGATGCAGAACCATAACAATAAAATCATAACATAAGCTGATAGAGAGAGGAAGATTCACACCCGCAACCTGCTCTAAAGAACCCCCGAATCCTCCTTCCTTCCGAGGCCTGCGATGATACTGAGGCTGCCCCATCCGCTGAGCGGGGCAATTTTCCCTGACATGACCAGGCTGATGGCAATGATGGCATAACTCTACTTCTATTATGCATTCTTGGCGTGTATGACCCTTCCATCCGCATCTGCCGCACTTAGACTTGCTACACATGTCATCCCGTGCTCCCTCCTTCCTTGTGCAACCATCTCAACCCTGCGGGTCCCTGACACCAACTATGGCAGTGTCCACCTGCCCATCTTTCCGAACTAGACTGGAAGACCGCTTCCTCTTCCTTAGCTGACTATCTGAACCAATCCTTTGTTCCCGGGTCACAGTGACCATTTCACCCATCGCCTGAATAGCTGAGGTCTGCCTTTCAATCCCGGCGACCACTCTATCGGTGACTCGCCCAATGGTGTCTGGTAACTCTTCGCGGAGGGCCCACGAAACCTCTGCAGCAATCCAATCTTGTAATTGACTCCCCTAAAAACATGGTGCACCATTCACTTTTGACCCCAAGCTACAAAAGCTAGGGGTAGAATCCTCCTTCCAGTAGGATCCTAGAGGTCGACAAGCTTCGGGCTCCAGATGAGTCCCCGCCTGCTCTGCTACAATCTCGGCCCGAAAGTCCCCGAGGCGGCTATCCAAAAGCTCCACAACGGCCTCCTTGACAGAACCGAAAATCACAGGAGTCTGATCAATGATGTTGCACACAATTTCTGCTGAAATAAACTCTCTCATCCGACCATCAAGCTGCCCGGCTCCAGAGCCAGAGCCAGATCCCTCCCCGACACCTGAACTGCCAACTGGTATCTCACGCATCATCACCATGCTGAAAACATATCACAATAACTGTCAGAATACTCATCGCTGCTGAGGGATCTCACACATACTCTACAAGTTCCCTGGTTTCGTCTTGACCCCTCTTAAATCGAGTACGGATCCTTTGCTTTCAGTAGTATGGGCCCATACTACCTTCCACATCTATCCGTACTTTCCTCAAGAGTTACCTTAACTCAAGCAAGTCCCTTCTACTACTACTGATCTCTGCTACTCTCATCCTAGGCTTGCCCTAGGGAAATCTCTGACTCTACCCAAACCAGTCCTCAACTGCTGAAGGCCTCCTTGTAATGCCAATTAGTCATCACCTGAATACCATCACATGTGACGAGGCTCAGATAATCCTTCGAGTAAAAGACTCGTCCCTACAACGGTTAGACTCAAACGAGAGCTGCGCAATAGAGCCAAATCCAGCACTTTGAGATTATTCAATCCTGATCACATGTGACGTGACGTATTCACCTAATGGCTAACTCCCATCACTCAGAGTCCCACAAAGCACAAAGCAAGCAGCATTCAGACACAGGAAACTACTCAAGCAATTCTATCCTCATAACAAGAAACTGTACTAGCATACAATGCTAAGCTCATACTATCAGGTATAACCTAAACAGGCTATCCTACTGCTGTCTACTCAATACTAGCATGCAATTATCATAAGCTGAAACACATAAAGCAGGCACATAAGGCATCATTCCTAGATCCTTAGTCCTATTCTAGCATGCTGTTCTACTGAAGTTGATAAACATAGCATAAACTTGTATGGGTACTTTGGGGAATACTTACTTGAGCTCGGCCGGTCGCGCACATCACACACTTCGTTCTTTCTCAAAACTCCTTTAACTTATCTTTTAGAAAACCATTTTCTTGTAAAAAGATTTTAATCCCTCGATTTGAGTCCAGACACCCCTGAGGGTGTGTCCGAATCCCTCAAACCAGGGCTCTGATACCAACTTGTAACATCCTATTTTTCGAGTCCAAAAATTTTGATTTTTATATAACGACTTAGAAAACATTCATAAGAAAATATCATGAAGTCATATCATTTCGTAAAAACCATAATCTCATGTCTAGAAATCATATCGTAAAAGTAGTAACAATGTCAGAGTACAATCCCAAGAAATCTCATAATACGGAATCCAGTGTGTGTATGATGTGCAGCTACCGTGCCGACTCCTTCCCCTTCGCTGAAGACGTACCTGAAACAAAACTGAAAACTGTAAGCACGAAGCTTAGTGAGTTCCCCTAATCGTACAACATACCATACAATCATATAGCATACATACTGCCGGCCAATTCTGGGGTGCCCGACCTACCCGGTACGACCATTCTGGTGTGCCGACCTACCCGTACGCCATTCTGGGGTGCCGACCTACCCGTGTGAAGCCATTCTGGGGTGCTGACCTACCCGTGTCGAGCCATTCTGGGGTGCTGACCTACCCGTGTCAAGCCGTTCTGGGGTGCTGACCTACCCATCGGTCCTAACAACCGAACCTCGGGGACTATTCCACCCCTTATTGCTACTATCACATATATCATAACACAAACATACTATCAGACATATCTGGGGTGTCCGAACTACCCTTCGGTCTTAACAACCGAACTTGGGGACTATTCCCTTCCTACTACCACTATCACATATAACATATCATGCCATCATATCAACATATCATCACATACTGTCAGACATATCTGGGGTGCCTGACCTACCCTTCGGTCCTAACAACCGAACTCTACAACTATCACATATAACATATCATCTAGTAGAAAACCTAGATGATATTACAAAGACAATCATCCATCATACAACTCCTACTGGTGGGCCGGCATTGTGGCCGTAGACCAACCGCAACTAAAAGGTAACTCACCTCGTACGAGTAGCTGCTGATAATTTGAGCGGGAAATCTCTGTCTGTTGCTGCTCCGAAAATCCTCCGGCTATAATCCCCACAAAACACTCAGTCAGAAACTGATATCTACTCTTGGGGTAAAATGACAATTTTACCCCTGACCAAGTCCAAGTCAAAGTCAAAGTCAAAGTCAACTTCCAGTTGACCTGACTCGCCGAGTTGGGCCGCCAACTCGTCGAGTCCCTAACCTTTTAACTATCCTCATCCACGTCTATACTCGTCGAGTTTAGAAATGACTCGACGAGTTCTCCTTCTATACGAGCATCAAATGAACCTTCCTCCGACTCGTCGAGTTGTATGAACAACTCGACGAGTTCATCCTCATCCTAAAAACCAGTCCTGTCCTTGACTCGCCGAGTGGTATGAACAACTCGTCGAGTTCATCTTCAAGAGTTGGGAGATTGCCATGGACTCGCCGAGTCTGTTCATGTACTCGCCGAGTCCTATGAACTCAAGGACTATGGCGTATCCCAAAACGTTAGGTCACTCCTCCGGACCCTCTAAAACCTTTCTAGGACTCCACTGGGTCTCCTTGACCCATAACAGAAAAGGGAAGTCTAACCTCGGACTCGTCGAGTCCCAAGAGGGACTCGCCGAGTCGATACAGTCCAAGTCTTATTTCTTCGATTTCTGGTGTACAACTTTTGTCCAAATGATATATCTAGGTCCCTAAACTCGATCTAGCACGTAAAGTTACGAACTTTACGTGCATGCATGGGACTTTGAGTCTAAAAGGCTCTAAAAGAGACTCTTGGGTTACATAGGGGCTTCCATGGGTGCAAAAGCAGCCCCTTTCTGCCTTGTAATTCCTCCATGGACCTAGATCTGAAGCCTCAACCCCCAACCATGCTTGCAATCATGGTTGGTTACCAAGAATGGCTTATAAAAGCCCTAAATCTCCCCAAAAAGGGATCTAGCAAAAGAACAAGCAAGGTATCGACTTTATACCTTCTGTGAATTGCAAATGGTGCACAAACTTGAAATCCCTTGGTCTCCTCTTGATTCCTATAGGCTTTTCCTTCTCCTTTGAATTCAAAATCACCAAAAAGCACCACAAAAGCCTTAGCTCTTATACAAATAGCTAAGGTTTGCTATGGGGGTTTTCTGGAAGCAATAGGGACGAAGGGTGGCTGAATGAGATGTTTAAATAGGGTGCAAACCCTTAGATTAGGGTTTTGTCCAGTCAGAGCCTACTCGTCGAGTCTGCAGCCGACTCGACGAGTCCGTCATTTAAATCCCGAATCAAATCCGTTTCTACTCGACGAGTTGGTCCTTCAACTCGTCGAGTCCCAGGCCAAAAAAAATGCAAAATACTTAAATAAAATACATAGCAGGAACCAGGTGCTACAAATTATCAATGTTGTATGCTAGTTAGGTTTCATGCTTTGAAAATTGAAAATTGCATGTATAACTTGAGAAAACTTAGATCCAATGCATTAGGGTTGTATGTGCACCATAGGGATGTTATAGTGTTCAAAACCCATCAGTGGTATTAGAGCCTTGGGTGTTTTCTGTTATATTGATGCATTGGTTAAATTTTCAAAACTTGAAAAGTCTTATTTCTTGCCTCTGACTGATGGACTCGACGAGTCCACTTATCTCACTCGACGAGTTCACTCATAGACTGACAACTCGACAAGTCCAGTTCATGCACTCGACGAGTAGGATCTTCTGCTTGCATATTTTCGGGGTTTTTGGCCTGATTTGGATTAGGATCATTACCACAAACTGTTTTGTATCATAAAATCCGATTTTTCTGATATGGTAGTGATTATTCTCATCCAATTAAAATATAATTGTCAAAATTTTAAGATAATTGCTAGTTGATATGATAAGCTATTTATGTGTATTATTTGATTTGAAATTATATTGCTATATGAGTTAAATTATGTCAAATTGGTAAATGATAAATTATATGATTATTTTATTAGTTTAAAATTTGATCTAAATGGTTTTGAAGAGTTTCATAACTTGCCCTCAAGTTATGGAATTTGAAAAGTCTTATTTATGAAACATTAAATTCTAAAATTCAATAGGTTTTGAAGAGTTTCAAAACTTGCCCTCAAGTTTTGGAATTTGAAAAGGCTCATTTATGAAACATTAAATTCTAAACCCTAGAATTTTAAAAGTTTAAAATTTAACCCTTATTCTATTGTAATATTAAAGGATTAATATATATATATATATATATATATATATATATATATATATATATATATATATATATATATATATATATATATATATATATATATATATATATATATATATATATATATATGTATAAGACAAGTCAGTCTTACCGTTAGTAGGCCTCATTTACGAAGCTGGTCTATAACGGGGGTATAAGGAAATTGCCTATAAAATGGCGATTGAATGGTGTCCACTCTCACCCACCGCTTCCTTGACTGGTGGAGGGTCGTTAGCCGAACGGGTAGGATAAGACATTAATTCTCATTAAAAAGTAAAATGATAATTATAAAAGTAATTAAACATTTTTTCTAAAATTCTCAATCTTAGTTACCTTAGGAAAAAATGTGAAAATGGTGCTACTCCATGAAATTGCACTTTGCACCTTGCCAAGTCGTTAGTGGAGCGTGTGTGGTTTACCGGCACACTAACTTCGACTAGATAGGGTGGCAAAAGGTAGCTCGATGTTTATCATAGATCAATGGAACGTGTATGGTTAACAAGCACATTGATTAGGTGATAAATGACATAGAAAGTACCAATCACATTTGCATGGTTATTCACACCTTGTTTGTGATCCTCGGTATCCCAGTCACAAACTTGAAGGGCATAATCGAGATTTAAACATGCCATTGAAAAGTTCAATGAATCTCAAAAGAATCTCAGAATTTCAATACATTTAAAACTTAATCATCAATTTTGTTTTTCATGGTGGAAATTGGTAAACCGTCATTTACCTACCTTCAAATATTTTGCAATTGGATTACGGCATCCCTCTTCCGAATTGTGAAATATTGTGTTGGGTCCTAACCTTAATATTTCACTTGGGTGTTATATTAAGGAATTTCTATCTAATAAAACTTGTCCTTCTTTTTCAGATGTCTACTTTAAACAGTGCTTCAAATGCTTCTGGCTCTTTTTCCCTCATGAACTTGTGTGGGAGGGTAATCTTCGATGGCTCAAACTTTAACGATTGAATTCGTAACATTCGTATGGCCATTCGATAGGAGGAAAAAGAATATGTCTTCGATAAAGAGCTAAAAGAGATTGATGAAGAAACTGCTACTCCTGAGCAACTGGATGAGTATAGGACTCATGAGAAGGACGCGACAAAAGTGTCGTGCATCATGCTAGCCACTATGACTTCTGAGCTTCAGAAATCCTATGAGGACTTATGGCCTTTTGAGATGCACCAAGACTTGATGGAAAGGTACCATCAAAGTGCTCGACAAGAAAGGTATGAAATCATTGCCTCCATGATTACAACAAAAATAAAGGATGGAGAGTCCATCACGGCCCACTTGCAAAAGATGCAGAGGTATGTTGACCGCTTGCTAAAGTTGAATGTCAATTTCGACGAAGAGTTGGCCATTGACATTATCCTATACTCCTTGCCTCCCTTTTATGATCAGTTCAGAATGACTTATCATATGAACTAGGAGGAAGTCACTCTAAGCAAGCTTCAAGTCCTATTGAGAACTGCTGAAAGTAGTTTAAAGGAAAGTATGTTGTATCCACTCCTACTGTTGCCCCAGTCCTGTCAATTGGACATGGGAAGGGAAAGAAAAGGAAAGCTCCTTCAAAGAATCACAAGGGAAAGCATCGTGATGGATCCTATTCTAGTGGGTCCAAATGTGGTTCTGCTGCTCCCTCATCCAATCCAAAGGAAGCAGAGTGCTTCCATTGTCATGAAAAAAGGGCACTAGAAACGAAGCTGCCCCAAATACTTGCAGGAGATTAAGGATGGGAAGATAAAGCCCACCTTCGCAGGTATTTACACTATTCATTCTAATAACTTATCACATGATAATTCTTGGGTCCTTGATACAGGATGTGGTTTTTACATTTGTTCTGATTTGCAGGGTCTAAAAAGAAGTAGGGATGTGGAGCACGAGAAGATGAACCTAATCATGGGGAATAGGAAAGCATCGCCTGTCACCAAGATTGGAGTTTATTCTTTATTGCTTAGTAGTGAGTTAGAATTAGAGTTGAATAACTGTTGCCACTCGTCAGATATGGCGAGAAACATTATTTCTTTTCATGTTTTGTATAACATAAGGTTTTAGATTTTCATTTAATAATGAAATTGGTTCTATTAATGCTTTTTATGATGGTAAATTTTATTTTGAAGCATTGCCTTGTAATGGTATATATGAAAATGTGATGGTTGTAGACAACTTAGGAAATAATGTATTGCATATTGATTCGTCCAATGGTTTGGATAAAGCATGCTTGTGGCATTGTCGTCTTGGACATGTCAGCAAGAAGCGCATAACCCAACTCCAAAAGGATGAAGTGTTGGAGTCATTTGACTTAAAGTTGGATGACACGTGCGAATCTTGTTTGCTTGGAAAGATGACCAAGTCACCCTTCATTGGTTGTTGTGAAAGAGGTGATGTTTGTTGGATCTTATACACACAGATGTGTGTGGACCCTTCAGATCCACCACAAGGGATGCTAACCGCTTCTATGTGACTTTTACCGATGATCATAACAGATATGGGTATATCTACTTAATCAAACATAAGTCAGAAACCTTTGAAAAGTTCAAAGAGTTTAAGAAAGAAGTGGAGAATCAATTGGGCAGGAAGATAAAGATGCTCTGATCCGATCGAGGTGGTGAGTATCTTAGTATCGAGTTCCACGACTATCTTAAGGAATGTGGAATTGTTTCATAATTGATGCAACCTAGGACACCACAGGTTAATAGTGTGGCTGAGATGAGCAATCGAACCTTGTTGGATATGGTTCGTTCAATGATGAGTCGAGCTTCGTTACCTATCTCATTCTGGGGGTATGCCTTAGAGACTGTTGCCCATATTCTTAATCTAGTCCCAACTACGAAGGTCGCCAAAACACCTCACGAGATGTGGACAGGGAAAGTTCATTCATTAGTGCATATCAAGGTTTGGGGTTGCGAGGCTTTCGTAAGACGAGAGACTCACGACAAGCTTGAACCTCGCAGTGAGCGGTGTATTTCCATCGACTACCCACATAAATTCTTTGGATATTTGTTCTATAGACCTAGTGAGAACGTGGTCTTCGTAGCATGAAGGGGTGTCTTTCGTGAAAGAGAAATCATATGCCTAGAGGACAGTGGGAGGCAAATTGACCTTGAAGAGCTTCAAGAGTTAAGCGATGAAGGAACCTCTAACACTAGCACTCAACCTGAGGATAAGACTCCTGTTGATCCAGTTGACCAATCCTTACATCTGAGACGTTCCAGTAGAGTTAGTGTTCCACCTATTTTATATGGTTTTCATATAACAAGTGAAGGTGATACGTTTATCAGTGATATCACACTGGTAAATTTGGATGAACCGAACAGTTACAAGGAAGCCATGGCAGGCCAAGAGTCTGCAAAGTTGAAAGAGGCGATAGACAGCGAGATTCAGTCTATGTATGACAATCTAGTTTGTAACTTGGTTGAAAATGTACCAGGTTGTAAGACGGTAGGGTGCAAGTGGATCTTCAAGAAGAAGACCGACATGGATGGGAAAGTACACACATATAAGGCGCGATTGGTTGCGAATGGCTTTACTCAAACTCCTGGAGTTGACTATGACGAGACCTTCTCACCAGTAGTGAAGATCAAATCTATAAGGGTTATGCTAGCCATAGCTGCGTTTCTTGATTATGAAATATGGCAGATGGATGTCAAAACCGCTTTCCTTAATGGAAAGTTGGCTGAGGATGTTTACATGAGTTAGCCAGAGGGTTTTGTAGATGCGAAGTACCCTAATAGAGTGTGTAAGCTTGAGAAATCCATTTATGGATTAAAGCAAGCATCTCGTAGATGGAATATTTGTTTCGATGAGAAATTCAAAGAGTTTGGATTTTCGAGAAGCGAGGATGAGTCATGTGTACCGATGCCGAAATAGCAGAAATGAGTCGAGTACCATATGCTTCCGCAGTTGTCTAGATCATGTATGCTATGACATCTACTCGCCCTAATGTGGCCTTTGCTTTGAGCATGGTCAGCAGATATCAGGGGAATCCTGGTAGATCTCACTGGACTACGGTAAAGAACATTCTTAAGTACCTGCGGAGGACTAAGAACCGGGTCCTTACCCTCGGTGGGAGTAATGACTTGAGAGTGACAGGGTATAGTGACGCCAATCTTCAGACCGACAGAGATAATTTCTGCTCTCAGTCGGGCTGGGTGTTTACCCTAAATGGAGGAGTAGTAACATGGAAAAGTTCCAAACATGAGACTGTAGCTGATTCAACGTGCGAATCAGAGTACATAGCAACAATCGAAGCGTCGAAGGAGGTGATATGGCTAAAGAACTTCATCAGAGACCTTGGAGTTGTACCATCTGTAAAGGAGGCTATGGATATTTTCTGTGACAACGAGGGTGCGGTTGCCTTAACCAAGGAACCGAGGGATCATGGCAGATCCAGGCACATCGACAGAAAATATCACTTCATAATACATCGAGTAGAAGAAGGACTCCTCGTAGTAAATAGGGTATCATTAGAAGAGAACCCAACAAATACCCTTACAAAGGGACCGACTAAGGTTAAACACTTGCAGCATGCTAGGAGTATTAGGCTAAAGGACGATATTAGTTTTAGTGATTAGATAGCTATTTAGAAATTTGTAATAGATAAAATGTAATTGGCATTTGATGATTAAATAAAAGGAGTTTTATTTATGAGTAAAGTTATTATCTTGTGTCAATCGTCTACTATTGGTTCATTTTGCATGTTTTGACTTCCAGAATAATAAGATTATTCAAAT
This sequence comes from Lactuca virosa, assembly GCF_052849685.1. Lineage (NCBI taxonomy): Eukaryota > Viridiplantae > Streptophyta > Magnoliopsida > Asterales > Asteraceae > Lactuca > Lactuca virosa. The sequence continues at coordinate 39,639,726 of NC_136428.1, forward strand.
TTTCCACAGTCGATCATACTTTGGAAGTAGGTACTGAGGCAAGACTGTCATGAATTGACTTGTAGATTGTCTAAAGCGTTTAGACATAGAAAAAGTTTGCTACAAAGTTCATGAGTACTCCTGAAATAAGATTTGAATATTGGATTAAACCCTCGCTCACATGAATCACTTCATGGAATTTACCACGAGTGATTGTGAGACGATAATATCGTATAGTATTCAAACCAAGATATATGAGTTGTTGATTACGAGTTGGTTGTGCATTAATAGTATGAAAACGCATCAGTAACTTGATGTTATAAAACGCGTTGTTGTGTATAATTTAACAAGTAATTAGTACAAACATATAAGTCAAAGTGTATCTATTCCTTTTATCCTAAGAGGATTAAAAGCGATATCTTGGGCGCCTCGATGATTTTGTTTTGACTTATGTGTCGGGCCCGGTCAGAACTAAATTGATGTGTTCAATTAAGTTCTATGTCAAACAAATCAGAAATCGGGAAACAAACTGCTGGACAATAAGTATGACTTTATTCCATGTATTTTTCCACACGATATCTTGAACAACAGAGGATTATATGATCCCTTATCTAAAGGACGCGTCAAAGTTCGACAACGGCTTTTGAGACCTACAATTGCTAATCGGATTTTAAAGTTGCATTGACAGTTATAGTTATTAGAATTATCCAAGTAGGGGACTGTTGGATTAGGTGTCTAAGCCCATAACTATAATTGGTATGTACTTAACCCGATAGTAGCATGGTCCATTTGGGTTGCCTTCACCGGAGCAATTTGATAGGATGGATATTTGAGAAAGAGGTTATTTGTGATTTATTAATATATTATAAGTATAATATATTAATTGAGAAATCATATTATTTAATTGGTATTGATCAAGAATTAATTTGGAATTAATTTAGTGATCAAAAGAGACTAATTAAATTAACGGGGACTGATTATGTAAATCAATGATACATATAGTTTGAGCTAATGATCCATGATTGATTAGTAATGGACTAAGCTTATGTGAGAGTCCATAAAGTGTTAGTTCAAATGAGTTATTGGATCAAAAGCCTAAGTGAATGAACTAGGGTTTACAAGTGACCTTTGAAATTCTACACTATAAATGTAACCCTTAAGCCCTAAAATCGGATACAAGAGTATTCTAAGAAGAAGCTAGCTGATTTTGGTGCCTCCAAGCTCTCTCTCTCATTGTCCTACATTGTTCTTGGTGTTTGTGACTTATTTGAGGCATCACATTTGAGGTGCTAAGCTCTTGTAAGGCCAAGTTCTACAAGCTACAACAAAGAGGCAATCATCTTACTTGTTTTTATGTTTCAATTATCAATGTTGTATGCTAGTTAGGCTTCATGCTTTGAAAATTGAAAATTGCATGTATAACTTGAGAAAACTTAGATCCAATGCATGAGGGTTGTATGTGCACCATAGGGATGTTATAGTGCTCAAAACCCATCAGGAAGATCTAACCTGGTTCCCAGAACCTGAAAGACAGAGACATTCTAACCCAACCACCTTCGATCTCACCATCGATGACATCACACCTTTTGCCTGAAACTCGCGGCTCGCACCTCAAACCAAAAGATTCCCCCACTTACCTCACTGACCTCCAGAATTCATACCTCACACGGATACACTTGTGATTCCCAACGCAAGTTTCCATTATAATCCATCCCGAAATGGTTATCCATGAATCCACCCCAAGTCTCTAACTGAAGATACCACAAATCATGCAGAAAAGATCCTCAAACAGGTCGATAGTGAAGAACTCCTCACTACGTCAGTTAGCTATTTCATGAATACAATCACATGCAACAAAGCTCAGATAATCCTTCGAGTAACAGACCCATCTCTACAATGGTTGGACTCAGACGAGAGCTGCGCAGCAGGGTCAATTCCGTCACTCTGAGATTATCCAACCTTTTTCACATGTGACTTGACATATTCACTTAATAACTAACTCACATCGCTCATGAGTTCCACAAAGCACAAAGCAAGCAACATTCGTGCAGAGGAGCCGTCTGGCATTAAAACACGATAAAATCAACAAATCCTCATGCGAAATTCCGATCTCCAACTCCCAATATCTCGGGTGCACCTCCGTCCTGCTCTCACTCTTCCAAGAGTGGATAATCATTCCTCGTGTTGACCCGCTATACACTGCACCCACTCCGAGAAAGCTACTGACCATCATCCAACAACGCGACTGGCCGAGAGACCCCATGCGACTCACCATACCACTAATTGCCACACGACCCTCCATTGGTGCCAGATGACTATCGCATGAATAAAATCACATACCCCACAGTTTAAACAATATTAGGCTAAAAGGTTCAATCCCACAACGGTTGGACTCATACGAGAGCTGCACAGCAGGACCAAACCTCTCAGCCTAAGCTCCTTTAAACCCTGCATCATGTGACTTAGCGTATCCACTCAATAGCCAGTTCACACGCGAAAGAGTCACAAATCATCCAAACAAGAGAACTTTATAGGAACAAAGGCATCATATAATCAGGCAATTCTACCATGCAATTCCTGAAGATCCCTAGCCTATTACTAACATGCTATTCTAACATATCATAACATAACATAAGCTCAAATAACTATGTGGTAATTTGGGGTCTATTTACTAGCTTCGGCTAATCGTACACATCACATCCTCTTTGATTATTTTGAAAACCATTTGAAAAATTGTTTTGAAAACCCTTTTTCCTTAGTTTGAGACCGGATTCACACGATTGTTCCTCCAATTCACTCAAACCAAGGCTCTAATACCAACTTGTAACATCTATAAAATCTCAGTAAAATTTAAACTTTTCAAAACGACCCTTTATTAAAGAGGTGTTTACAAAAACGTTGTTTCCAAAACATTTAATTAAAACCGAAATCATTTACACATAGTTTTTAAAACATAAACGTTATCAGAGTATCCCAGAAACCATAAGTCCAAAATGCGAGGATGTGTACGGTCACGCCTTCGCCTTGCCAAAACATCTGAAGTACCTGAAACAATAAAGTGAAACCGTAAGCATGAAGCTTAACGCAAGCAAAATAACACATATCACAAAAACATACTATGGGTTTAATCAACCATCAGGTTGGAATACCAAAACCCCTCAACCATCGGGTTGGAATGCCAACATACTATTGTTCCAATCAACCATCGGGTTGGAATACCCCAGGCCACTTGTAACATGCATAAAATCTCAGTAAAATTTATACTTTTCAAAACAACCCTTTATTAAAGAGGTGTTTACAAAACCGTTGTTTCCAAAACATTTAATTAAAACCGGAACCATTTACATATAATTTTCAAAACATAAACGTTATCAGAGTATCCCAAAAACCGTAAGTCCAAAACGCGAGGATGTGTACGGTCACGCCTTCGCCTTGCCAAAACATCTGAAGTACCTGAAACAATAAAGTGAAACCGTAAGCACGAAGCTTAGTGAGTTCCCCCAAAGTACCAACACACAAACAATAGCACATATACAAATAACAACATGTATACTGAGCCTTCAACATGTCTAGACCGCCTCACCGGGCCTACAGCCTATCTGGACCGCTCTCGAGCCTTCAGCATGACTGGACAGCCTCGCGGGGCCTACAACATATCCGGACCGCTCCCGAGCCTTCGGCATGACTGTACCGCCTCGTAGGGGCTACAACCTATCCGGACCGCTCGTCGGGCCTTCGGCCTGACTGGACCGCCTTGCAGGGCCTTCAGTCTATCCGGACAGCCCTAGGTATGTTGGCCTTCAGCACATGGCAGGACCGCCTCAACCCAACCACACACACATTATCTAACAGATCACTAAGCATAACAACATCCTATCTACCAGGATACAGATGGTGACAACATTGCAACATCCTATCTACCAGGATACCGATCTAATAGATCACTACAGTATACCAGCATACGATAAACCAGGATAGCAGTCCCAAAAGGGCCGACATTGGTGCATTCGACCCTGTTAGTACATTGAGGAAAACTCACCTCACGCTGTCGAACACGCAGACGATCCCTGACCGCTGGCTGCCAGATCCCGAACCACCATCATCAAGACAAAACCCCAACAAAGATGATTCCATGAATACTCTCTGACTGCAGATCCGCTATCACACACGCGCTAACAGATTCCAAAATGACAATCCATCAATATCTAGCCATTGACTCATACTATGAATCCAATACAGGGTAAAAGACCTTTTTACCCTTTCTCAAGCTTGGCCCAAAACCAAGGCCCAAACTAAATGACAAATGGCCCACCATCAAAATAAATTCCCTAAGTTCGATTATCGCTCAATTTTCCAAATTGGGCCTAATGGCCTTCACTCCAGAAGATCCAACAAGCTAAAAGCCCAAACCATAAAATCCCAAACGGTCCATCACAACCCAATGCAAGCCAAACCCAAATCTTGATCGAAAGGCCCAAATCACTTTAAGCCCACACTTGGCCCAGTTTTCCAAATTAGGCCCAATTCCTTATTGGGCCTTATCCAAAGGTCCGATCCTCTACTTAGCCCAAGACACACCTATCCAGAGACTCCGAACGCGAGGTGTACAACAGCTTACGCGGGGCGTACCCTCGCAGAGACCAAAATTATGATAAGTGCTTAATGGCTTAAGCACTTAAGCCCAAACTTCAGATCCATTACTCAAATGTGCTCTAGAACCATAAAGTCTCAAACTTTAAGGCTTGGATCGACTAAAAAGGGCTTAATACATGGTCTTAATCCATTAAGACCTCCTACAAAGAACTAGGGACCAAACTAGCTCAAGGGACCTTATTTTTATGCCTTAGGACCCATCCTAGGGTCTGAAAGGACAGACCAACTCGACCAAAACAAGGCATCCACCAAATTACATTCTTGGGACAAGAAAGATACCAAAAAGCAACCTAAATAAGATCTAAACCATCTAATCATAACGATAGAGGCTTTATAGCTTTTGAAGCTTCCCCAGGAGATGAAAACCCCAGATCTACAAGCTTGATTCCTTCCTTGACTCCTTTGATGCTCTTTCTTCTCATTTAACCACACCAACAACACACTTTAGGCTCCAAAACTCTCTCTTATGGACTAGGGTTTGCTAAGAACGGTTCAAAGACTTGGAGGTTGAAAGAGTGAAGCAAAAAGATCCATAATGGTGCTTAAATACCCTCCAAACCCTAAAATTTAGGATTTTCCTGGACATTAGTACCCCCAGCGTACATATGTGTACGCCCAGCGTACTAGGGCATGCCCTGGTACACTTAGCGTACTCACATGTACGCCCAACGTACTACTCAAGCTTCCATAATTACCATTCTGCCACTAGGGCTTCCCATGGCCACTTCATTCCATTCCAAGGACCAAAAGTGACATACTTAAAACCCAAGGGATGAATTTGAAGTTACTTGAAAGATGGGGTGTTACAATTTACCAACATCGAATATTCAACTACCATCAAGTTCTTTGGGACACACCCAAAAACACTTGCTCTATTTTTGTAAGAGATGTAAAAGTAGTCTTTAAAATTGAAAAGCTTTTCTAACTCTTAAAATTTAAAGTTTGTTCTCTTTTGAACTGTTTTTCTTTTCGATATTTTTGTTTGTTTTCTTTATGTTTTTTTTTCAGTTTAATTTGTTTTGTATTTTTTTATTCTTGGTTGATCTTTTTTAATTTAAGAATGGTTATTATTGGGTTTTAAATCATGATGATTTAGATACTTAAAAATAAATTTTAGTCTGCAAAATAAGAAAAAAATCAAATAATACTTTTTTATGAAAACTACATACTTCTAATCCACATGTAGGCCAAGTAATTGAGCAAACTTTGATCATGATCCTATCCAAACCCTTAAGAATTATATGGGTTTGGAGCATAGTTTTTGGTTCGTTTACATGTTAACGACTTGTACCTGCTAACCCTTTTATTAAAAGGGTCGGGTATGGATCATCATCGATCTGCTCCGTTTATAATCCGCTCCATATAAATTTTAGAATTATACGTTTATATTTTATATTGCCTAAAGTTTAATTTTAATTCTAATCGAAAGTCCAAAGAGCAAAGGCCAAAGACCAAACTGTTTTTAGATAGGACTCGATGAGTCAACTTCTAGACTTACACTCTTTTACAAAGAATCATGATGTCATTTAATTTATAATTCACAAAGCAATTACCAATTTCATATATAAACCAATAAAGTTATTTGTTAACCAGAAAAAAGTTTGTAATTGGTATTCTCTATCACTACAATCAACGGTCAAAAATCAATCAGAAGTTACTACAATGATGATTTTAATTTCAATCGAAAGTCCACGAGTACCTAATGTGTTTTATAAATCAACATTTGTTTTGTTTAAGAAATATTATTTCAAGATTTAAGTAAAATGTGTTCTGATATTTGTTGATTTGGTGGATAAGGGTATGTGTTTCATTATGCAAAACCCTACGGGTTATAGAGCGAGTTTGGATCGGATTTTGAAATTTAATACAAGGGTTTGGATCAAGATCGATTCACACCAAATCCTTCCCATTGCCAGGTATATATATATATATATATATATATATATATATATATATATATATATATATATATATATATATATATATATATATATATATATATAGAGAGAGAGAGAGAGAGAGAGAGGAATGATCATTTGAGAACTCATAGTTTCCCGAGAACCTGAGAACTAAACAAGAATCGTTAGATTAAAATAATAAAGGGCTAAGATGCATTGTGGCAGTTTTGTAAATACTTGGTAAAAAGAAGACACGCGGGCATCTAATTAAAATGAATGAGGGGCTTTCCAGGGATAACATCAACCCCACCCTCCCTCTCTCTCTCTCCCTTCATCCCGCATCTCTCTCCAAATCGATTGTAGAAATCGATTTGTAACAAATGCTACAACCATCGATAGTTTATCTGTTGCCACCAGTCTCCTCTGCGATTACACCTACAATCGTTTCCGACTTTGATGAAATCGATTTCTACAATCACCGGATCTTCATCACTTTCGTCCAGCCTTCATGTTTCATCCAAGCAATCGGTACAATCATTTTCTCGATGTTAATAAAATTTATTTCTAGAATCGTTTCACATTCGGTTTCTGCCATCGATTTTTGGCCCTCACAATTGTTCTATCTTTTATGTAGGTAATCTATTGTTTTTAACGTATCTAAGTTCTAGAATTGAATCAACGATCCGACCTCGGAATCCATGGCTTCCTCCGCCGTAGACGATTATCAAGCTATTGCTTCTGGATCCTAGTGAATTGGGTAATTAATTGTCGCATCTAAATTAATTCCAGTGATTCGAGGAGAGATATTTCATTATTGTCTGATGCTCTTAACCTTGGGAGTCGTGATCTTGTTTGTGAGGTTTGTTTGGATTTTAAAAGCATAAATCATTTCAATCTTATGCAGCTTGATTGTAATTTTCTCAATATGTTAGCCTATAACACTAAATACATATTGTAATGCAATGAAATTCCTTGTTTAATCGAAATTTCTATCTAATTCAATCGGTGTTATTAAATCCTTGATATTGGTGACATAATATTGTGTTTCTATGTATGTTTGATCAGGTTAATCTTCATGATGTTGACAGTGGAAACAAAGTTATTGGAGTAAGTTTTTCTTTCTTTTATCGATGAAATTCAATGGAGTTATTGATATTTAAATTTCTTGTATAATTTAACACAATCAAAAACATTTTATAGTGTTCTAACTTCTTATATATGTTAATTGTTATATAGAAATATTTGTTGAAGCCAAGTCTTTCACATACCTATATACAAATGAAGAAACTAACATCACTGTGTCAATGGAGTAAGTTTTTCTTTTTCCTTTTTTTAAAGCTTAAATCATTTTACCATGTTTCTCAATTCTCAAATATTTCTTTTATCAGCCTAAAACTTTTGTCCAAGTAGATGTATACCTAAACACTTATTTGGTGATCCATATGATTGTCAATATCTTGATATAAGTAAATGTTTAATTGTTTACTCTCATTATAAAAAAATAAGTAAATGCCCAAACTTTTGGAGTACTTAAATTAGTGCAATACTCGTAACCATTTGTAATTTAATCTTTAATTGTTTACTATTTAAAAAAAAGACTTAAATATGAATTTAATTGTTTACTGTTTAAAAAAAAGACTTAAATATGAACTAACATATTTGGTTTTAACTATTGAAATTCAAGTATGTTTTATGACTTGAAAGGATATCGAATTTTTTAAATTGTTGAGATTTATAAAATCTCATATGATATAATCACATGTGAATTACATTCGTAAGGAAAAAAGATGTATCATATATAATTTCATTCGTAAGGAAAAAATAGCATGGTACGTTATATTTAAATGAACAATAACATGTAAATCACACATAAATCACAAGTGAATCACATATGAATTATATGTGATTCACATGTAATTTACATATAATTCACATGTAAATCACATGTAATTCACAAGTGAATCACATATGAATTACATGTGATTCACATGTAAGTAACATGTGATTCACATATAAATCATGTGTAATTCACATATGAATCACATGTAAATCACAAGTGAATCACATATGAATTACATGTGATTCACATGTAATTTACATATAATTCACATGTAAATCACAAGTGAATCGCATGAAATTCACAAGTGAATCACATATGAATTACATGTGTTTCACATGTAAATCACTTGTGATTTATATATAATTCACATGTAATTCACAAGTCATCACATATGAATTACATTTGATTTACATGTAAATCACATATAATTTACATATATTTCACATTTAAATCACAAGTAATTCACAAGTGAATTACATGTGATTCACATGTAAATAACATGTGATTCAGATATAAATCACATGTAATTCACATATGAATCACATGTAAATCATAAGTAAATCACAAGTGAATCACATATAAATTACGTCTATGCATTTTGTGTTTGTTTTTCGTTAATTATTTTTTAAAAATTTCTTGTGAATTTCACATTTGAATCTTAAAAGATACACATGCATTTAGTGTTAGCATTCTTCGTTAATTATTATTATTTTTTTAAAATTTTTCTTGTAAGTTTCACATTTGAATCTTAAAGATACAATCACAAGTGAATCTTAAAAGATACAATCACATGTGAATCTTACATGATTTATACATATGTATTTTTGTGAATGTTTTTGCATTAATCAATTTTTTTTTATTTTGTTGTAGATTTGGAAGAATTTTGGGAAAATATTGAAGTGGTGAAAAATAATAAATTAAAGAAAATATAGAAATCTTGACATGAAGACATGAAAGTGATTTGAAATTTAATAGTATTTTTTTAGTTTTTTATATTTTATTTTGTATGGAATAAAATACATGTACTATTGTGTTTATAGATTAGTAAGTAAAAATGTGTTTTTTTTATGATTACTTACGAATATTATAGTATAAGAAATATGTATATATGCACTTGAAAAAATATGCATATATGCTCCTAAAACGTTGATTTTTTGGTTAAAAAAATTATAGTTTTTTTTAAAGAAAATAATTTTTTTTTTAAATTTACTAAGTTTATAAAATTTATTGTTTTTAAAAAATATGCAATTTTTGAAAAAAATGGTTTTTTTTCAACTATTTTTAAAAATTTATGTTTTCTGAAAAAAAATTAAAAAATCTGCAATTAAAAAAAACGAAAATTATTATTTTTATAAAAAATTCTGAAAATTTGATTTCTAATATTAATTTGAGAGATTTTTATTATTATTTCCAATAATACAAAAAGTTAAAGGAGAATGGTAAGATGATGATCATGCCCTTAATGAGTTAATTTTGATCCAACGTTCCACCTTTAGTTCTCGGGTTCTCGGGAAACTATGAGTTCTCAACCGATCTCACCCCTATATATATATATATATATATATATATATATATATATATATATATATATATATATATATATATATATATATATATACACACACATGGGCGAAGTATATAAAGGGCCAAGAGGGGTTATGCCCCCCCTGGTTTTTTTATTAGAAGTGCAAATAATTCATATATTTTCTATCCATATTAAGCCCATACATTAAAAAATTGGGCTGTGGCCCCTCCTGTGCTTTCCAGTAGTCCGAATCAACAAAAAAAAACGATCGTCATTATCGTTCGTCCATACCCTCGTCTGAAGACCGAAGTCTGAAGCAAATTCGCTGTTGCGCGCCTGCGTTCTGCGTGCTGTCACGCTGTTGCTGATCGATTAGTTCAGTGATCAACTGATCAATGAATCAGAACTGAAGTCTGGAATCAATCAATGTGAATTCTGAATTGTGAAGTGAGGCCTGGAAAAAATGACACGCTTAATTACTTAATCAGGTTTTTTTTGTTTTTTTGTTTTCTCCAGAATACAGAAATCAAAATCTGAATTATCTACTTATCTTAGAAATCAGAATAGAAACTCATTCATTGTTTAACTATTTACAATTGTTATTTGTTATTTTGTTAGTTAATTGATTTAGATTTCTGATTGTTAGGAGTATTGTTAGAACTTAGAATGTTAGTTGAAGGATTTCTTAGAAATAAGATTTGTAGAACTTGGAGCATTGTTAATTAACTGATTTCAGAATTTTGCAAAATTTTGAGAAATAAGATTTGTAGAAAGAAGATTTTTTGCAGAATTTTGATTGTTAGGAGTATTGTTAGAATTTTAGTTGAATGATTTCTTAGAAATAAGATTTGAAAATTTTGGGTTGTTGGCTTATGAGCTTATGATTTCAATTTTGATTTTTACAGATACAATCATACAAATCTTACAATTTCATGGGAAAGATGAAAACTATTGATTCTTTTTTCAAAAGAAAGAATGATGATGAAAAAACTCATAATGAAAATCAACAGAGTAAACGCCACAAAGCTTCAACAAGTGAGCCGCAACCGCAAGAACATGAAAATCAACAAGAGAATGATATTGCTGAAGCTACACAATCAAATCCTAATGAAGTAGATCTTAAGCATCTAGAAAGAGATCCCGCTAAACGAAAGCAAATGTGGGAATATCCAGTTAAATTAAGGGAACAAGTAAGACGAGCTTATATGACTTTAGGACCTTTCCAAATACGTCTTCAAGAATATCATGCTAAAGGTTCAAAGAAACATCCTTGTAGATTCCAATATTCTTGGTTCAACATTTTCCCTAATTGGTTAGAGTATTCTCCAACAACACATGCTTCTTATTGTTTTATTTGTTATATATTTAATGATAAGCCAAGTGTGTGTCATGGTTATGATGCATTTACTGTTAAAGGATTTGATAATTGGAAAAAAGTTAATGATGGGAAAAAATGTGCATTCTTGAAGCACATTGGTTGTTCACAACATAGAAATGCTGTTACATTTCTGAAAACTTGATGAACCAAGCAACACACATTGAAAATATCACAGTGAAGAAAAATGAAGCACAAATATTGAAGAACCGTTTACGATTAAAAGCTTCAATTGACACAGTTCGTTGGTTGACATTCCAAGCTTGTGCTTTACGAGGACATGATGAAACGCCTAATTCCAAAAATCGAGGTAATTTTCTTCAACTACTAAAACTTCTAGCATCTTATAATGATGAAGTTGCAAATGTTATATTAGAGAATGCTCCTTATAATTCAAAGTATACTTCTGGAGATATTCAAAAAGAAATTCTTAGTATTATTACAAATAAAGTTCGGAAGCATATTCGTAGTGAAGTCGGGGATTCATACTTTTGTTACATGGTTAATGAGTCACGGGATGAGTCTAAAAAGAGCAAATGGCCATAGTTTTGAGATTTGTTGATGCAGAAGGGATCATACGGGAAAGGTTCTTGGATTTGGTTCATGTTAGGGATACCTTATCATTAACCTTGAAAACAAATATGTCGAGACAACTTTTGCACAATTAGTTTGATGTTAGCAAAATCTGTGGCCAAGGTTATGATGGTGCTAGTAATATGAGAGGGGAATGGAATGGATTATAGGCACTTGTTCTTAAGGATTGTCGTTATGCGTATTATGTTCACTGCTTCGCTCACAAATTACAACTAGCACTGGTGGCTGCTTCAAGGGAAATTATTCCTATACACCAATTTTTTTACAAACTTAATTTTTACAATTAATGTAGTTTGTGCTTCCAGTAAGCGTCATGATGAGTTACAAAAGGAAAAGGCAACTGAGATTAAACATTTATTGGAACTTGGTGAAATCGAATCAGGTAAAGGATTGAATCAAGTTGGGACATTAAGAAGAGCCGGTGATACACGTTGGGGTTCTCATTTTCGTTCCATTTGCAGTTTGCTTAACATGTTTGATTGTACTCGTGTTGCTCTCCAAGGAATAATTGATGATGTATCTGCTACTTATTCTCAACGCGGAGATGCTGCTGCAGCTTACTGTTACCTGAAATCATTTGAGTTTGTGTTTATTCTTCACTTGATGAAAGAAGTAATGGGAAAACTGATATACTTTCTCAAGCTCTACAAAAGAAATCCCAAGATATTCTTAATGTCATGGAGTTAGTTTCAGCAACAAAGGAGAGTCTAAATGATTTCAGGAACAACGGATGGGATTCTTTACTTGAACATGTAAAGAATTTTTGTGAGAAACATCAAGTAGATATGCCGGATATCAAAGCTCCATATACTTCTACTCGATACCGGCCTCGAAAAAACGATAATCAGTTTACTTTTGAATATTTTTATATAGTCGATTTGTTTACATCCACATTGGACAAACAGTTACATGATTTGAATAGTAGATTCACTGATCAGGCGATGGAGTTGTTAAGTCTTAGTTCTACTTTAGTTTCAAAAGAACACCCTAAAGTGATTAACATTGATCAGATTTGTCTTCTTGTTAAGAAGTATTATCCTGAAGATTTTACGGAGCAAGAAATAATTCAATTACGATATCAGTTAGATATTTTTAATATCGACATGACAAAGAATCCCAAGCTAAGTCGTGTATCAACTATTGCTGACCTATGCAAGGGTCTTGTGGAAACTCAGAAACGTGAGACGTATTATTTGCTTGATAGAGTGGTTCGGTTAATCTTGACACTTCCGGTTTCTACCACAACAACAGAGAGTGGATTTTCAGCAATGAAAATATTCAAGAACTGCATTCGCAATAAGATGTCAGATGACTTTCTCGTAAACAACTTGGTGGTTTACATAGAAAGAGAAATTGCTGAAAACATTGATACGAAGTCGGTCATTGATGACTTTAAAGATCTTAAAGGTCGTCGGACAGAATTGTAATTTTTTCTTCTAGGTATTTTTGGTATTTAATTGTTGAAAAAAATGGTTTCTTTTTATGTGTAAGAACAGTAATTTTAGGTATTTTTGGTGAGTAATTTTAGGTATTTTTGGTGTTTAATTGCTGAATTTTCTTTTGGTTCTTTCATGTATAAAAACGTTAATTTTAGTTTCCAATACTTTCGATCCCCCCAAATCAATCGTTTGCAGTTTTCGTGTTTGATTTCTGTTATGTTTCGAGACAAAATTAAATTATTTTACTACTCTTACATTACTTACACTTGTGTGATTATTTTAGTATATTTAAATTGGATACGGTACCATTTATTACAACTTATTTTCAATAGATTTGAACCCGAAAAACCTAAAATACCAAAAAACCATTAATCATAAAACCCACGATTTAAAACCGAAAACCTATATCTTTATATATTCTTTCTTCACGAGAGTATTTAATTTTTCTTAATATTGTACAAGTTGGCATGCTTTTGGTGGGTGGACCCACTTGACTAAGCGATGACGTCATGTAGATTCTTCAACTCTTTTAATTATCATTTAAATTAATTATTTATTTGTAATGAAACCGCAATTCATGCCCACACTATCTTGGGATGTTCAATTCCATGCCAATCTCCTCGGAAATATTTAATTTAAATATCATGTTATAATGTCAAATCGAAAAAGTTTATAATTTTAGTAATTAATTTTTCGATAACTATTTTCTTTATACACATTTAGGTATCGAACTTGTTGAAATGTTCACATATGACAATTATGACCAACTGTAACATATTACATCCGATCATAATAGTCATATATAAACACATTTAACAAGTTCGTTACCTACATTTATACAAAAAAAAATTATCAAGATGTGAATAAAACGAAAAGTAATCACATTGATATGTCAATTTGTATTTTTATTCAGGTAATCAATCATAATGTTTATAATATTAATATATATATATATATATATATATATATATATATATATATATATATATATTTGAACCGACATATCTAAATATATAATCTACTCCTAAACTAACAGTTAATTCCATCAATGTTCACGACAAGACTTGAACCTTCGATCTCAAAGAAGAAGGGCACCACCTGATACCGTTGGCTATAAGTGCTTTGGTTATATATATATATATATATATATATATATATATATATATATATATATATATATATATATATATATATATAAGACATGATCAATGCTATCGATGTAGATAAAAACTACTTCTATTTTTTGTATTTTAAAATCTTATAATACATTGAGCAAATTTCATTAAAGATGATGTAATTCTTCATGCTATTGATCTCCATCTTTGGTACTTTTAGTCTCTAGTAAATTTAAATTTTTATATTTGATATCTTAAACACTAAAGTTCTATAAAACGACCATGTGTTTTTTTCCATGTAAAATCTAGAGGTTTTTTTTTTTTTTTAATTTTTTTTTATCAAAGTAGTGTATTTTAAAAAATATATTTACCAAAATCGTGTGGCTTTAAAAATATTTACCATTTAGGTTAAATATTACACCAAATCAAAATTGAAAGGAAAAATAAAATAAAAATTGAATTATTAGGGTAATTATCTTTTTATTTTGTTCATATTTGGGTAATTTTTTTTTGTACACATATAGGTTACGAATTTGATGAAAGTGGTCACATATGACCATTACGACCGGATGTAAGATGCTACAACCGGTCATAATGATCATATGTGAACACTCCAAAAAGTTCATTACCTAGATGTGTACAAAAAAAAGTTACTTAAATGTAAACAAAACGAAAAGATAATTACCTTAATAAGTCAATTTCCCTAATTTTGTTATCACAAACCAAAATAACACATCTGAAACCTAATGTTAGTTTTTGGATTTTGAATATTAATTAAAATATTTAAATAAATTAGAAGATAAATGATATAAAAGTCACCAACTTTTTTTAGTTTAACACTGTGTTTTTCTTTTCTGTTACGATTAAGTTACTATGTTTTCAGTTTGTTGCAATTCTGATCAGTTGACCAGTTTGCTTCAGGTCATCTGGTTGTCACTGCTGATGTGCCATGATGACGTATCAAAAGCGAAAAAAATTACACAAAAGTCACTATGTTTTCATTTTTTTTTACGATTTTGACATTAAGTTTTCAATATTTTTCAAATTTGACACTAAGTTTTTGATGTTCTCTAATTTGCAACATAAATGAAATAAAAATATCCAATTTCCACCCCTATCAATGAAAATCTTTGTTTGTATATAGTTTTTGTTTATCCTATATTTGTACATAAGATTTGAACCATAGAACCTTAATTTGTCACAGTATATACCCTTTAGCTTTCACTTATTCCTTGATTTGGTACTTTTACTGACTTTTGTGTCTCTCCTCCCTCGTTTCTTTGACCTTGCTCGTGTAGGTAAACAACTTGTTTTCATAACTCCATGCTTGCATTTTGGTCGTAAAAACATTCATAGTTCATGTCTCCTAACTCAAACTTAAACCATATATGCCTTTAATTTGTTCTTAAAACAGAAAGAGAGAACCATGGATCGAGTTAAAAGAAAGAAAGAGACAACTAACAACTAACTTACGTTTTGCTGGCAACATAGATCGCATAGGGAGGATGTGAAGGTACAACAATGGCAACACCTGAAGCAATATTAACAATAACAACTCTTTTCCTCACACTTATTCCTTCAATCATAACTCTTATTACCAAACTCGTACCTATCACATTCACTTTCATCACATTCATGCAAAATCCTTCTTTTGATAGGTTTTATAGATTAAAAAAAATATATGGCGGGAAAAACCTAACCCTTAAGTTTGCATGCAACCTATTTGGATCTAAGTTTTCTCTATTGATAGCAACAAACATTTGAACATCAAGAAACCTAAGGAGGCACTACTATAATCGAAATTATAAGGGATTTAAGGTTTACATACCTTTTGATTATTGTAGTAAATAATCAAATATTTCCTTCTTGAAAAAGCTCTAAATAGGAAGCACTAGAAATCTTGTGCCTCTAATGGTTTGTACTCAAACCCTAGCAATAGAAGACTTTAGAGGAGAGAGGAAGGAGTGTGACATTTACAACTATTCTTCTTGTGAAAGGAGTGACCGAAAGTTGTAAGTCTAAGGTTACTTTTATAGCTGATCTAGGAAATCATGGAAACCTTAATTTGAATATAATACTATTATTTCAAATTAGGTAATTATCCTCATTCCTAATTATCATTAAGGAATAATCTAGAAACCCTAAAGAGGCTCCGTATATTCGTTAACCCTGGGAAGGATCCAAAATCCTTCTCTTGTTCAACTATTGAATAATTACAGCTTAGGTCCTTGCACTTTTAGTTAATCCAATTAATCCCAAAATTAATTCTAATTAATTTCGTATTATTATTAATTAAATAATACTATTTCTAATTAATATATTAATCTCATAATATATTAATAAATTATTTATTGCTGTTTATTAATCTTATAATAAACCAATAAATCAACCTCTCTCTTTCTCTCTCTCCAAAAAGGCATTCTGCCAATTACTAGTTTTGAGGGCAACCCAAAAAGGACTTTGCTTTTAATTCAACTATATAACTATTTAGCCATTTTCTTAAACACCTAATCCAATAGTCTCCCACTTGGATAAGTCTATAACTACAATTGCAAGTATAACTTCTAAATTAAACAGCTAAGCGTACTTTCCAAAGCAACTGCCAGACTCTGATCTGATAAAAAATCGACCCTAAGATAAGTGATCAAATATTCCTTCGTTCTTAGAGATATCGTATGGACATGAGACATGGATTACAATCAATATCTTGTCCAAAATTCTATTTCTCGATTTTCAGATTTGTGATGACTTCATAAGACTACTAATTGAACACATCAATTCAGTCATGGTTGGGCCCATAACTATAATGTCAACACCAAATCATCGAGGGGCCCAAAGATATCGCCTTTACCGTTAGGGAAAAAGGAACGAATAAACTTCGACTCATATGCTTGTATTCTTTACTCACCAAATCATGCATGAACCTATGTTTTATGACATCACGTTACTGATGCATTTTCATAACACCAATGCACAATTGACTTATATATTACAACTCATATATCTCCATTTCAAGAAAATAAGATATTATCGTCTCTAAATTACTCGTGATATAATCCATGAAGCAATTCTCTGAGCGTGGGTTTATCTAGTACTCAAAATCTTCATTTTCTAAGTACTCATGAAAATTGTAGCAATCATTGCAATGTCTAATCTCCATAGACAATCTACAATATATTCATGACAGTCTTGACTCACTACTTACTTACAAAAGTATGAGCGATTGTGGAATTTAGAATAATCAAATCATTCAGGAAGTAAAACATGCAAAACGAAACACAAGAATAAACTTTTTGAAAAGGAAGTAACAATACTCATCAATAATCTTTATTATTTAATCACCAATGTCAATTACATTTATTTTGTTACAAGTTTCAAAATATCAACTAACTACTAAAACTAATATCATCTCTTAAGCCTATGCTCCTAACATGCTGGTTATGCTTAACCCTACTCAGAGCCTTCATGAACTGATCTGCAAGATTATCTTCTGAGGATACTCTCTTCACCAGGAGATGGCCTTATTTAACCATATGTCTGATGTAATGGTACTTTCTATCTATATGCTTGGATCTACCATGATCCTTGGGTTATTTGGTCAAAGCAACCACTCCTTTATTATCACAGAAAAATTCCAATGTCTCTTGAATGGTCGAGACTACTCCGATATCGCCGATGAAGTTCTTCAACCAAGCTGCCTCCTTCGATGTCTCACTTGTTGCGATGTACTCTGATTGTAACATTCAATTATTCAGGTAATTTACACTTTTGACCCTTAATATGAAATTTTGTTGCAAAATTGGCCCCATGGTTCATTAAAGACAAACGTACCACCTTGTGCGTACGTTGGGCGTACGTGACAAAAACCCAACCCCTAATTTTTAAGGTTTGAGCACTATTTAAGCATCATTAACTCCCCAAGACTCTTTCCCTCATCATCCTCCACCCCTCATTTCGTCCAAAGAAAACCCTAATCGATTGTGTGTACATTTTGAGCTTAAAAGTGTGTGTTTTGGTGTCATTGAAGCAAGGAGAAGATTGAAGAATCACATTGGAAGCTCAAGACCACTTAGATCCCGTATCATCTCACACTCAAGAATCATTTGGAGGTACAAAGTTCGAATCTTGATGAGTTAGTTGCTTAGATCTTGCTAGTTTAGAGTTTGTGTACATTTTTGGTCCCATAGTTTGATCTAGTAGGGTATGAGCTACTCCAGGTCCTTGATATGTAATTTTTGTTGGATTAGGTGTCTAAGCCCATAACTATAATTGGTATGTACTTGACCCGATAGTAACATGGTCCTTTTGGGTTGCCTTCACCAGAGCAATTTGATAGGATGGATTTTTGAGAAAGAGGTTATTTGTGATTTATTAATATATTATAAGAATAATATATTAATTGAGAAATCATATTATTTAATTGGTATTGATCAGGAATTAATTTGGAATTAATTTAGTGATCAAAAGAGACTGATTAAATTAACGGGGAATGATTAGGTAAATCAGTAATACATATAGTGTTGGATAAGGTGTCTAAGTCCATAACTATATTTGAGATGTACTTGACTCGACCCGGTATGGTCCATTTGGGTTGCACTTCACCCGAACAATTTATATGGATAATATTTTGAGAATAGCATAAGTTATGATTTATTAATATATTATAAGTTCTAATAAATTAATGTGAATTCATATTATTTAATTAGTATTGATCTAAAATTAATTTAGAATTAATTTGGTGATCGAAAGGGTGACTAATTAAATATGGGATCTTGTATTTATATAGTGTGGGCTAATGCTTATTTAGAATGGGCTAGGCTTGCATGGATAGTCCATGGAGCTTTAACCCATGGATCTTATGGAAATGAAAGGTCATGAGTATTAGGGTTTACATGAATGTAACCCTAATCCACCACACTATATAAAGGGGTCCTTGGCACTTGAAATGACACTAGTGGGTGTGAGAACTAAGGTGTGGCCGATTTCTAGAAGTGTGCTACTACTCTCTCAAGTTTCCAAAGTTTGTGGTGATTTGTGACTTCCATTTGAGGCATCCACATTATTGGTGCTAGGCTCTCAAACTCCAAGTAATCAACCGCTACTAAAAGGTATGTAATTCTACCAGTGTTTTATGATTCAAGTACCCCATAACATGCTAGTTAGGATGTAAACCTTGGAAAATTATTATTTGCATGTATTTTAGAGAAAACATAGATCCAAGGTTTCTAGGGTTGCATGTACACCATAGGAGTGTTAGAATGCTCAAAACTCATCAGTGGTATCAGAGCCTAGGCTTGTTTTCTTAATACTTGATGCAAACTTGTTCAAAAATCGATAAAACTGCTTTTTGCTGAGTGAACTCGCCGAGTCCATGGGGGGACTCGACGAGTCCATGCATATATTCATCCTACTCGTCGATTAGGTTCTTGCACTCGACGAGTAGGAGGCCCTGAGTGCGGTTTTTCGAGTTTTTAAACTGGAATTGGACTAGAATCATTACACTAAACTGTTTTGGACTTATAAAACCTATTTTTGATGTTGTAATGATTATGCTAATCCAATTTCAAAGGCTATTATCAAAATTTCAAGTTTTGTATGTGTTTATATGACTCTTGAAATTGTTGATATGAATGTTCATGAACTTATGAGTTTTAGTAGATCATAGGAATTATTTGCAAATAGTTGGTTAGTTTAATTCTTGATCTTGATGTGTTTTAATGGAATCCATAATTTGTCCTCAAGTTATGGATTACCAAAATTCGCTCCTTTTAAAGTCCATTAATGAACACATAGGTTACAAAAAATGAAGAGTCTTCATTTTAATAAACTAATAACTCATAAGTTATGAAATGAAAAGTTTTGAATAGTTTCAAAACTTGCCCTCAAGTTTTGGAATTAGTAAAGTCTCACACACCTTAGAAAACTATAATTCCAACCCTTAGAGTTTTAAAGGTTAAAATTCAACCCTTATACTTTATAGTATAATAAGTTGATAATATATATATATATATATATATATATATATATATATATATATATATATATATATATATATGAACAAGATCAAGTCGTTTTTACCGTTAGTAGGCCTCATTCATGAAGCCGGTCTATAAGGGGGGTATAAGGTTGCTGCCTATAAAATGGCAGCTTAATGGGTGTCCACTCTCACCCACCGCTTCCTTGACTGGTGGAGGGTCGTTAGCCGAACGGGTAGGACAATGACTTAAATTCTCATTAAAAGTAATGATAATTAGAAAGTAACTAAATGTTTTTATAAATTCACAATCTTAGTTACTTTAGGAAAATGTGAAATTGGTGCTAACCCATGAAATTAATACTTTGTACCTTACCAAGTCGTTGGTGGAGCGTGTGTGGTTAACCGGCACACTAACCTGGATTAGTAAGGAAGGCAAAGGGTAACTTAATGTTTATCATAGACCGGTGGAGCGCGTGTGGTTAACCGACACACCGTTTAGGTGATAATATTAAGGGTACCAAGTTAATTTGCATGGTTATTCACACCTTGTTTATTGATCCTCGGCATCCCAGTCACAAAACCTGAAGGGCACAATCGAGATTGAAACATGCCATTGAACAGTTCGATGAATCTCAAAAGAATATAGGAGTTTCAAAACCAATTAAAACCTAATAATTTATTTCGTTTTTCATGGTGGAAATTGGTAAATCGTCATTCACCTACCTTCAAATATTTTATAGCTTGGATTACGGCATCCCTCTTCCAAGTTAAGGATTCCGTATCTAATCTAAACTTGTCCTTCTTCCTTTTCAGATGTCTTCCAACAATGCTTCTGGCTCAAACCCTACCGGCTCCTTCTCTCTCATGAATCTTTGTGGGAGAGTCATCTTCGATGGTTCCAACTTCAATGATTGGATTAGGAACATCAGGATGGTCACGTGCTATGAGGACAAGGAATATGTCCTTGACAAGGAGCTTAAGGAACTTGATGAGTCGTCTGCTACTCCATAGGAGATCGCTGAATTCTGAGCACATGCGAGAGATGACACTAAGGTAGCATGTATCATGTTGGCCACGATGACAGCCGAGCTCCAAAAGTCCTATGAGGACTATTACCCTTTTGAGATGCACCAGGACTTGATGGACAGATACCATCAGAGTGCTCGTCAAGAGCAGTATGAAATCATCTCCTCCATGATAACAACCCGGATGAAGGATGGTGAACCCATCACGGGCCACATGTAGAAAATGCAAAGATTCGTGGACTGTTTGCTGAAATTGAATTTGAACCTCCCAGAGGAGTTGGCAATTGACATCATATTGCACTCCTTACCTTCTTGTTATGATCAATTCCAAATGACATATCACATGAACAAGGAGGAGGTCACACTCAACAAACTTCAAGGACTTTTGAAGACCGACGAAAGTGGTCTCAAAGGTAAATTGGTTGTTAATACTCCTACTCCTAACTGCGCTCCTGTCTTGGCAATCGGGAAAAGTAGAGGGAAGAAGAGGAAAACCCCTTCGAAGGGTACCAAGGGAAAGTATCTTGATGGCTCCTCTTTGAGTGGAACCAAAAGTGGTTCAGTCACTCCTTCTTCCAACCCAAAGGAAGCTGAATGCTACTATTGTCATGATAAGGGGCATTGGAAGCGAAACTTCCCAAAGTACCTGCAAGATGTTAAGGATGGGAAAGTGAAACCCAACCATGCAGGTATTTACACTATATTGTCTAATAACTCACCATATTCTAATTCTTGGGGTCCTTGATACAGGTTGTGGTATTCACATATGTTCTGACTTGCAGGGACTAAGAAGAAATGAGAATGTGGAGCATGGGAAGATAAACTTGATCATGGGGAATATGAAAGCTTCACCTGTCACAAAGATTGGAGTTTATTCTTTGTTGCTAAGTAGTGGGTTAGTGTTAGATTTGAATAAGTGTTGTTACTCGTCTGAAATGGAGAGGAATATTATTTCCTTTCATGGTTTGTACAAACAATGGTTTACCTTTTCGTTTGATAATGAATGTGGTGGTATTAATGCTTTTTATAATAATGTTCTTTATTTTAAAGCATTACCTTGTGATGGTGTGTATGAAACTATTTCGGTTGTAGATAACCTAGGAAATAATGTGTTGTGTATTGATTCTTCCAATAGCTTGGATAAAGCATCATTATGGCATTGTCGTCTTGGACATGTAAGCAAGAAACGTATAGGCCAACTCCAAAAGGGTGGAGTCTTGGAGTCATTTGACCTAAAGTCGGATGATAGTTGTGAATCTTGTTTGCTTGGGAAAATGACAAAGTCACCCTTCACTGGTACTTGTGCTAGGGGTGAGGGTTTGTTGGATCTCATACATACTAATGTGTGTGGACCCTTCAAAACCGCCACAAGGGATGCTAACCGCTTCTATGTGACTTTTACTGATGATCATAGTAGATATGGTTATATCTACTTAATCAAGCATAAGTCAGAAACCTTTGAAAAGTTCAAAGAGTTTAAACAGGAAGTGGAGAATTAGTTGGGCAGGAAAATTAAGATGCTCTGATCCGATCGAGGAGGAGAGTATCTTAGTATAGAGTTCCTTGACTATCTTAAGGAATGTGGGATTGTATCACAACTGACACCTCCCAGAACACCACAGCTTAATGGTGTGGTTGAGAGGCGTAATCGAACCTTGTTGGACATGGTTTGTTCCATGATGAGTCGAGCTTCACTACCAATCTCATTTTGGGGATATGCCTTAGAGACTGCCGCCCATATCCTTAATCTAGTCCCTACCAAAAAGGTTGCCAAAACACCTCACGAGATGTGGACTGGGAAAGTTCCCAATTTGGACCACATCAAGATTTGGGGTTGCGAGGCTTTCGTGAGGTGCGGGACTCACGATAAGCTTGAACCTCGAAGTGAGCGGTGTATTTTCATCGGCTACCCACAGAAATCCTTTGGTTACCTCTTTTATAGACCCAGTGATAATGTGGTCTTTGTGGCAAGGAGAGGGGTCTTTCGCGAGAGAGAATTCATTAGCCAAGGAAACAGTGGGAGGAAAATTGACCTTG
Source organism: Lactuca virosa (assembly GCF_052849685.1). Taxonomy (NCBI): domain Eukaryota; kingdom Viridiplantae; phylum Streptophyta; class Magnoliopsida; order Asterales; family Asteraceae; genus Lactuca; species Lactuca virosa. The sequence continues at coordinate 39,663,183 of NC_136428.1, forward strand.
AAGAAATTCAAGAGTCAAGTGGTGAAGGAACCTCAAATCCTAGCAATCAACCTGAGGAGGAAACTCCTGTTGAACAAACTGACGAGTCTGTACCTCTGAGGCGTTCCACTAGAGTTAGGAATCCACCTAAGCATTACTATGGTTTCCATATTACTGCGGAAGGTGATACATTTATCAGTGATAGCACACTGGTAAATTTGGATGAACCTAACAGCTATAGGGAAGCCATGGCAGGCCCTGAGTCTGCTAAATGGAAATAGGCTATGGACAGCAAGATTCAGTCCATGTATGACAATCAAGTTTGGAACTTGGTTGACAATGTACCGAGTCGTAAGACGGTCGGGTGCAAATGGATCTTCAAGAAGAAGACCGACATGGATGGAAAAGTGCACACTTATAAGGCACGACTGGTTGCGAAGGGCTTCAATCAAACTCAGGGAGTTGATTATGATGAAACCTTCTCACTAGTGGCAAAGATTAAGTCTATTAGGGTTATTCTAGCCATTTCTGCATTTCATGATTATGAAATATGGCAAATGGATGTCAAAACCGCTTTGCTTAATGGAAAATTGGTCAAGGATGTTTACATGAGTCAACCAGAGGGTTTTGTCAGTGCAGAGTAGCCTGATAGAGTGTGCAAGCTTGAGAAATCCATTTATGGATTGAAACAAGCATCTCGCAGCTGGAACCTTTGTTTTGATGAGAAAGTCAAAGAGTTTGTTTTTTCAAGAAGCGAAGATGAGTCCTGTGTGTATGTCAGAGCTAGTGGGAGTATAGTTAGCTTTTTGGTATTGTATGTGGATGACATACTACTCATGGGAAATGACATCCTAACTTTGCAGGAGGTTAAGTCCTGGCTTGGGAAGTGTATCGCTATGAAGGACCTTGGAGAAGCTGCCTATATCCTAGGGATAAGGATATTGATAGAAAAAAGTAAAAGACTAATTGGACTTAGTCAGAGCACCTATGTGGACAATGTTTTGAAAAGGTTCAACATGAAGAATTCCAAGAAAGGTGACTTACTGATCCAACATAATACCAAACTGAGTAAGGCTCAGAACCCGAGTACTGAGGCTGAGATAGCTGAGATGATTCGATTACCATATGCTTCCGTTGTTGGCTCGATCATGTATGCTATGACTTGTACTCGCCCTGATGTGGCCTTTGCTTTAGGCATGGTCAGCAGATATCAGGGGAATCCTGGCAAGGTTCACTGGACTGCGGTAAAGAACATTCTCAAGTACGTGCGAAAGACTAAGGATTGGATTCTTACCCTTGGTGGGAGTGATGACTTGAGAGTTGTGGGGTATAGTGACGCTAGCTTTCAGACTGATAGGGATAATTTCCGCTCTCAGTCGGGCTGGGTCTTTACCATGAATGTAGGAGCAGTTACTTGGAAAAGTTCCAAGCAGGAGACGGTAGCTGATTCGACATGTGAATCAGAGTATATAGAAGCAAGTGAAGCGAAAAAGGAGGCAATATGGCTGAGGAACTTCATCGGAGACCTTGGAGTTGTACCACCTATAAAGGAGCCTATGGAGATTTTCTGTGACAACAATAGTACGGTTGCCTTAGCCAATGAACCGAGAGAGCATGGCAGATCCATACACATTGACAGAAAATATCACTTCATAAGACATAAGATATAAGAAGGACTCCTCGTAGCAAAGAGGATATCGTCAGAGGAGAACCCAACAGATCCCCTCACGAAGGGACTGACTAGGGTTAGGCATTTGCAGCATGCGAGGCGCATCGGGCTGAAGGACGATATTAGTTTTACAGATTAGATAGCTCTGAAACTTGTAAAATGTAATTGACATTTGATGATTGAATAAAAGTTGTTGTTTATTTATAAGTAAAGTGTTGCTATCGTATGTCAATTATTTACTATTGTTTCAATTTTGCATGTTTTGACTTCCAGAATAATTTCTTTATTCAAATTCTCCACAGTCGGTCATATGTTGGAAGTAGGTATGAATCAAGACTGTCATGAAGTTGGCTTGTAGATGTCTAAGATAATGGACATAGCAAGAGTTGCTACAACATTCATGAGTGCTCATAAGTTCTGAGTATTCGATTAAACCCACGCTCCCTTGTATCACTTCATGGAATTTATCTTGAGTGATCGTGAGACGGTAATATCATATAAGTTTTCAAACCTAGAGATATGAGCTTTTGCCTATGAGTTGGTTATGCATTGATTGTACGAAAACGCATCAGTAACTTGATGTCATAAACATACCTTTGTGTATGTGACAACCGTCACTTTCTGGTCAAGTCAAAGTCAAAGACAGTCAACAAGTCAAACCGGCAAACTCAATTAACCCTTGTATATTAGGGTTTACATTATGTTTACTATTGTACAACACACCATCCTAATGCAAAGTATCACTTAGAGTTTTCATGTGTTCAGAAAGTCTAAACCCTAATCAGGGTACGTGATGGAACTACTCGATAAAACATTAATACATACCCTTCGGGAGCGTATAACACTCATAACAAGGCTTAACGAAGCCTACAGTCCTTGCACTACGAAGAAAAACACTAATAAAGGCCCCCAACAAAATCTCTCTAAATCTCTCCCACTCTATCTCTCTCTCTCTCCCAAATCTCTCCCAAATATCTCTCTCTATCTCAAATCTATCCCAAATCTATCTCATATCTCTCTCTATCTCAAATCTCTCCTAAATCTCTCTCAAATCTCTCTCATATCTCTCTCTATCTCAAATCTGTCCCAAATCTCTCTCAAATCTCTCTCATATCTCTCTCTATCTCAAATCTCTCCCAAATCTCTCTCAAAATCTCTTTCAACTTTTTAGTATCACTCGGGGCATCCCGACCCTTAATTTAGCCAAAAACAACTCGAAACGAAAGGATAAATGGAAAAACAGCCTTAAAGGACTGAAACCTCTTAGGAACCGAACCTCCCTTAAAGAACCGAAGCCTCTTAGACCCGAAACCTATTAGAACCGAACTCCCCTTATAGGACCGAACTCACTTTCGGTTCGGATCAAGTCCCTTCGGTCCATTTCGCTCCAATCCACTTTCAGTTCCCTCCTTGACCAAGTTCGCGTGCAAGTCTTTAGGACCGAACCTACCTTCGGTTCTAGCCCATAGACCGAACCTACCTTCGGTTCTATGCTCCAAGGACCGAACCCTAACCTCAGACCTCGCAGGTTCGCTTCCTAATCCCGGTTTTCGAGTACTTTCGCGTTTTAAGCTCGTTTATCATGATTTTAACATGGGATTTTCACCCAAACTCATATTTTGGCTTATAAGACCCTATATATTCATACTTTAATCACATTTTGGGGGGAATATTAAACTAAGAACAATATCTTTTGTGTAAGATATTGTGTTGGAGTGTTGACTTTTCATTGAGTATGACACAAGCTATCCCCCATACCCACTTAGGACAACCTCCAGTCCGTATTCCTCCCCACCTAGTCAACTATTTGTCCTCTCACACCTCTCCTCCAGCTAGATAACTTGATCAAAAGCTGGAAAACCCCCATCTCCCCTTCCACTTTACTCACTCTCTCACCAAAAAAAAAAAAGCAAACACCTCTCTCTCACTTTCCCTCTCTAAGAGCTCGAGACTCCAAGGCTGATATTGAGATTTTCACTCACATTTAGTAAGTATCCTCATCCTCCATTTGAACATTCTTCACACCTTCACTCAATTTATGGATCTCTCATAACAAATATCGCCATATTTGTTCTTATATCTTCGACTCTCCAAGCTTGTACCAAGTGTTCTTGACTTGGAAACCTCTTTTCTTCAGCAATCATCTAAGGAAATCACTCAAGGTGAGTTCATACCCCCACATTTTCATGTTTTCTTCAAGTTTTAGGGGGAGAATACAAGTTAAAACACCAAAAACTTAACTAGACTCAAACATCATCTTTCAACAGGAAAGTTTAGTTCCATTCACGGACTATTTTGAACTTCTTAAACTTAATATGTTTCAAAACTGTTTAAAATCCAAATAGTTCAGGTTTATACCTTTCTAATGACTATTTTCACATCTCCATACGATATTTCTACAATTTATGGAGATTTTTACAAAACTGCCTATCATTTCAAAAACGAATTCGGACCAGTATATGAAAATGAACATTTTCACAGAAGTTAGAAACTTCTAAAAATCATAATAAAAATTATGAACAAACTAGACACATTTTATAAACTCCCAGAGTTTATGGATTCAGTTTTCGACTTCGTATGATTTTTCTGTGAATTTTATAAAACAATGCAGAAAACTTAAAAACAATTTACATAGCTTACAATATTGACAACACTTTGTAACATGTTGAGCAAAGTGTATAGCAATAAGTTTCTAAATTTTGAATGCATTTCTTGTTAGTTTAACATCATAAACAGAAATTGGTCATTCATGATAAGAGTTTTCATACATTTCGAACGAGTACAATAAACTATAATACGCATAGTTTATGGATTTTTACAATACAACATACCATGTAGAAAAGGGATTCATATCTTACACAGAAAAGGTTTTACTGTCCATGCAAATGGGTTTTTCAATTACCACATGATAAATTATCATAGGTATAGTTTATGGATTTCACATTTCAAACATATTACACAAAATGGGATTTCAATTCCACCATAGAAAAGGTTTTACTCGTATACTATACGTAAACTCTTTATCGTAAATTGTGAGACACGTCTTCATTGTACTCTTAGAGTACGGGTTAAAATTCCTGAAATAGTTATAACCAGTGTCTCTTCTAGGGAGAGCATGATAATTGTGTATAGGTCTATATTGGGGTTGACAACCCACACCCACACTGCTAAGACAGCCCGATCGGCCGATCGGGGGTGACAAGTGTCATTTCAATTCCGACGCCTGAAGAACGTCGCAGCAGGCATCTCTGTTATAGTATGGTTATAGCGACTCACATAGGGAGATAACGACACATATAGTTTACGGGAATTTCTACTTTGAAAAGAGGTTTTATCTATTTTGTAACTGCTTACAAACACACATACATTCGGTCTTGGGATTTAAGACTACATAACATTTTATAAGGAAAAATATTGGATTTTTCTTGGGTATACATTACAATTACAAACACGTTACCAGTACAAAACACACACATACATTCAGTCTTGGGACTTAAGACTACATAACATTTTATAAGGAAACATTGGATTTTCTTCAAGTATACATTACATTTACAACCAAAGGTTTTCAAACTCGGGATACAATACTCGGTTTTATTTCAAATAATAAAACTACTATACATACTGGTAGTAACCAGGGTTTTCAAATTCTACATCCAAAAGCTTATGAACTCACCAACTTAATTGTTGACACTTTTTCGAAATTTACTTGTATTCTCAGGAACTCAGTGAAACAGGAAATCAACAGCTTTTGAGGATGGGACGTTAAATCGTCAAACATTTCGTTTTGTCATCATAGTGTAATTGATTTTGAAACATGTAAACTCATACTATGGTGTAACTTTTTCAATTATATTTATGATGGTTGTATTTACTTTGAGCACTATTATACTCGTTGTTGTGATACTATACATGAAGTCCGCCACCCCCGGGCGTTTCCGCCATCCTTTGTTTGGGGGTGTGACAGATTGGTATCAGAGCATTGTTTATAGTGAACTAAGTATATCAAACCACATAAGATATACAAACTATAAATGCATTGGGACTAAAAGTCTCTGATTAAACATTTTCAAATAACTATACTTTTAGAAATAAATAGTTTCTTGTTAAAAGTATGAGTACATGCATACATGCTAGTATAGTGTCATATCTAGGACGATACAAAAGTAAAATGAGGAGTTGGACACTACGAGTAGTCCTTGGGATATGTAATCAGACATGGGATGAATATAGCCTGATCAACTATATTTATCGGAGGTGTGACTAATGTACGCCAAGGAATGGTCGTAGTGAGCAACAAGCCTAAAAACTTCCCATACAAGAAAATCGATAAGAACCAAACATAACATTTAAAATACTATAGGAGTACTTTGTGATACTATAACTTATGTGAAAACTAAACAGATCCTTGCTAGTAGGTCTATAATCACTAAGTGGATACGCTAAAGTTATATATAACTTAGATATCATAGACTTAGATTCTGTGATCATTGCTTTCATTCCTGTTCCTTATTTGGTTGTGGTTTTAGAGTATGATCACTTATTCGAAGGTCTATCATATCTTTTGTTAAATACATAACTGGTATGCACTATGTCATTATAGAAGTGACTAAAGAGGATCAAACCCCTATAAGTATTTCTAGGAATATGATTGTTATATGCCTCTTACCCCACCCCTATTCTCGCACGGACGTCATAGCAAGATTCTACTTACCAAGAGACCCCTACTTTCCGAACCCGGGGAGATAGTGGATGATTAGGAAAAGAGTTGGAAGTGGAGCCAGAGGTCATCAACTCTCCGTATATAGCCAGGATTCTCGCAAACCGTTTCGACTACATCGGACCTGTGCCCCATTGGGCAACATTGATCGAGGGGTGGAGTCTCCATCAGCGACAACGATCGCCATATGGAGACCAACGAGGTTGCAATGACCTCAACCATGGGGGACCGGCTGACAGAGCCCTCCCGGTGATGACCCAGCAGATCACGAACATCGAGTTAGGGAGCTTGCATACTGCTACAGACGCTACCATCTCACAAACTCGAGACTTGGAAAGAGACTGCTATTTCAGATACCAACTCATTAAGGACCCTATCGCCGCTCGGGCGAAGGCAAAGAAGTATCAGGATAGACACTCGACACTCGAAGAGAGAGTGGTCGCAGCCGAGCGTAGGTTGGCAGAACTACAGGGCGGATCGACTTCATTTCAAGCGCCGCCGGGGACGTATTGTCGTAAGCAGAGTTCATGTTACTCACCAGACCTTGTAGATTGGGTTATGAGTATGCGTTGGTACTACTCTCCTTCATGTGTAAGCTCGACCCTGCGATTTAGTGATTACACTAGTCGAAGGATTTATTTGTGGTCCGAACTTTTCCTTGCAATGATGTGGTGTAGACCTGCATCAGGCACAAAATTTTCTCTAAAACTAAATATACTAGAATCATACAAATGAAATGGGCATTTGTATTATTTCATTGGGAGCAATACTACTAAAAATTCATAAGTTTATTATATATAGACTCTCATTATGAATTGTTTTCAGAACACCATAAAAATTGGAACACAATACACTCAGAACTAAGATAAACTTAGTTAGATAACTCACGACGTATAAACCCGTGTTCAAGACTCATTATCATCTCACCTTTTTAAACCTCATGGTTGAAAGGTGCCTTTTTTGTAGGCCTATAGGGTGCGATCATACCAGCACTAATGCACCGGATCCCATCAGAACTCCTCAGCTAAGTGTGTTTGGGCAAACATAATCCTAGGATGGGTAAAACTTAACGCCCGTACAAAACCTACTTCTACCCACTACCATAACTCCATCTCAGGAACGTTAACAGAAACATTGAGAACAGTTCAGTAAAGTGCGAAATTTATATATGTGTATATAAATGGTAAGGATATAACTAGAGATAATCATCCCCACTCACGAAATCATTTCTCCCCATGCAACAGGGTTATGTCTTCACAAGAAGGTAACCAGCCAACAAGCAAGGCACCAATCTTGCATATAGACTCTGCTACTTTTCAAGCTGTGGTCTCGACAGCCGTGACAACCGTCATGGCGCAACTCAATGCTAACAACGTCAGCAGAGGTGAAGGCGTTGTCGGCAATACTAACCGCAGTAACAATCAAGAACACCAACGGGTGTCTGCCAATGAAGACGGCTCAGACCACAAACCTAAGAGCAAGAAACAAAAGTTTTGGGGAAAAAAGAAGCGCAATCTATCTCAAAAACTCGCTAAACGACAACAATCCGTGGCTGCCTGTGTAATTACAACAACAATCACGACACATGCCTCGACATTAGCCATAACGTCTGCCACTCAAGCACCGGCCATACGATATATGGGAACACTTCCAAAGTGTAACAAGTGTAGCTACCATCACAATGGGGTTTTTCGAGTGTTGCACTGTAAAAAATGCAACAAGAACGGACATACTTCCTGCTCCTGCAGGACCCAGACCCAGCACGTCGCATCAATCACCAATACCGGTGTAAGCTCATCATGCTACATATGTGGTGAAACAGGACACTTCAAGAGGGACTGTCCAACTGAGAGGAATGACGGAGGAGCAGGAGGAGTGTGACAACCGAACCAGTAGGAGCAACAAGGAACCTTATTAGGAATTTTAGAATGTTTCAAGAACAAGAATGTTTAAGTACCATATGTTTGTAATGTATGTGGTATGTTTGCTAAGATTTCTGTCTTTCAAAAAGCAGTTAAAATACTCTCTCGTTCAATCAAATCAAAACACTTATAAATGAACTTAGGATCATTACATGTGAGATGTGATGACTTGGTGTATACATCAGGGTTAATTATAATTAAAATACTACAGAATTAAAGCGAATAATTCCGTCCTAATTCATGTTCCATGTATAGTAGTGGGGTTAGGGTAGAGCCACTCACTCAACGGTTTCATCAATGCCAAAATTAAATACGACTTGCATATATCGAGCGATCATAGAGATCTGTTGGGATCATAATATAAAGTATTATTACTAGTTATCAGAACACACTTACTACTAGTACTAGCTGCTGTGGTATGATCATCTACAGTAATAATAACACCGACCAACACAGAACGTACTAACCAGAAGCACAGGATGCTCTATCTCCCTAACAAATATTTCGTGCGAATACAACTTAACACATGTTTTACTAAAAAGATCTGTTGCCGTCATTCAATTTGGATTGGTTTAGTCCTCACCTTCCCAATTGTATGTGCTACGAAAAGACCCTTCACCTAACCCACTGAATATCGAAAACCTCGTCTCTCATAGACACAAATCCGACACGGACCTCCGGGTGATCTCTCGTTGCGAAACCCCGAAGCACTCACTGGAGGAGTATCATACCTTCCGAAACCTTTCCACAGTATTCCCAGAAGACCCTTCGGGAATGTCACGCATGCAACAGATAAAGTTCAAGCACAGAGGCTTGGGACGAATGCGGTTAACCTATCGCTACTAAGTGTATACGCGAGAGCGGTATATAGTTAAGATTCGGTGGACGTTGGATGAGTGTTCCCACCCTATTTCCCGTTCCTTGTCTGGTTATGGACTTGGGGCAGGGTCACCCATCCGACTTTCTTACCAATCTTAATTACATACGACCTATATGCGCGAGTTAATGATAGATGGACCAGGTACGAGTCCTACCATGAACTTCGGGACAAGGCTACCCAGGAGTGCGAGTGGACGTTCTATCATTCGATTGAGCCTAGTCGCGTAAACCAAACCCATATGCTCCCTACCGATCTAATCGACAAACGAGAATCACTAAAGCAGGCCCTATACAACGCTTCTAGGAGAAGTCATTACTTATGCCTCAACACGGCTAAAGACGTACGGGGTCGACTAGGTCACGCATGACCTCGAACTAGGAGCAGTAGTATTCGCCCTAGAGATCTGGAGGCACTATCTCTACGACACGAAACGTACAATCATCACCGATCATCAGAACCTAAAAGGCAAGAGCGGCAAGGCGCGTTATCCTATGAACCAGATCTGGACACTGAAGTTAGTGGATTCAGAAACATCATCACAAACGAAGCACACAAAACTCGCTACCCCGTTCATCCAGGCTCAGACAAGATGAATCTGGACCTCAAAAAGCGATATCGGTGGCCAAATAGAAAAGCTGACCTCGCTACATATGTGGACGAGTATCTGACCTGTGCCAAGGTCAGGGTAAAATCACAGAAGCCTTCGAGTTTCCTACAACAACCAGTGATACCCGAAAGGAAGTGGAAGCGGATAACCATGGATTTCATAACCAAGTTACCATGCACTTCCTACCAATCAAAGAAACCGACGATATGGAGAAATTGACTAGATCATACATCAAAGAGATTGTACGACTGCATGATGTGTCAATGTCCATTACCTCCGATAGAGACATTAGATTCATTTCGCAAATTTGGCAATCACTCCAAAAGTCTCTGGGAACTAGGCCGGATATGAGTACGGCCTACCACCTACAAACCGACAAGCGGAGCTAAAAGGAACTGTTCAAACCTTGGAAGGTATGCTAAGAGCTTGTGTGATTGACTTTGGTGAAGCTTGGGATACCCATTCACCACTTGTCAAATTCTCGTACAATAACAGTTATCACACTAGCATCAAGGTCGCTCAATTCAAAGCTCTCTATAGCCACAAGTGCAGATCACCGCTGCACTGGGCTGAATGGGGAGATACACAACTAGCAAAAGGGCGAGTCCCTAACAGCACCCTAATTGGCCCTGAAATCATAGGAAAGACTACAGAAAAGATCGTACAAATCCGAGAAAGGCTGAAAGCATCTCGAGAGCGACAAAAGAGCTGCACAGATAAACGATGCAAACCCTCAGAATTTTGGGCTGGTGACCGAGTTCTACTAAAGGTCTCACCATTGAAAGGAATGATACGTTTCGGTAAAACTTGGGAAACTAAATCCAAGGTACATCGGACCATTCGAAATCCTTGCCAGGATTGGCCCAGTGACATACAAACTTCGACTACCCCAAGAACATAATAGTGTACATCCTACCTTCCATGTGTCCAACTTAAAGAAGTGCTTGTCCGACGAGACTCTTGTTATTCCTCTTGACGAGATTGAAATCAACGAGAGTCTCCACTTCGTGGAAGAACCAGTAGAAATCATGGATCGAAAGATCAAAAGACCAAAACAAAGTCGCATCCCTAGTGTGAAGGTCCGTTGGAACGTTAAACAAGGACCCGAGTTCACCCGCAATCGCGGAAACCAAATGAAACAAAAATACCCACATCTCATCCCCAACTCTTGACGTCCCGGTCAAAGTGCTAATTTCGGGACAAAATTCCTTCTAACGGGGGGATGATGTGACAACCGTCACTTTCTGGTCAAGTCAAAGTCAAAGACAGTCAACAAGTCAAACCGGCAAACTCAATTAACCCTTGTATATTAGGGTTTACATTATGTTTACTATTGTACAACACACCATCCTAATGCAAAGTATCACTTAGAGTTTTCATGTGTTCAGAAAGTCTAAACCCTAAGCAGGGTAAGTGATGGAACTACTCGATAAAACATTAATACATACCCTCCGGGAGCGTATAACACTCAAAACAAGGCTTAAAGAAGCCTACGGTCCTTGCACTACGAAGAAAAACACTAATAAAGGCCCCCGACAAAATCTCTTTAAATCTCTCCCACTCTATCTCTCTCTCTCTCTCCTAAATCTCTCCCAAATATCTCTCTCTATCTCAAATCTCTCCCAAATCTCTCTCATATCTCTCTCTATCTCAAATCTCTCCCAAATCTCTCTCATATCTCTCTCTATCTCAAATCTCTCCCAAATCTCTCTCAAATCTCTCTCAAATCTCTCCCAAATCTCTCTCAAAATCTCTTTCAACTTCTTAGTATCACTCGGGGCATCCCGACCCTTAATTTAGCCAAAAACAACTCGAAACGAAAGGATAAATGGAAAAACAGCCTTAAAGGACCGAAACCTCTTAGGAACCGAACCTCCCTTAAAGAACCGAAGCCTCCTAGACCCGAAACCTATTAGAACCGAACTCCCCTTATAGGACCGAACTCACTTTCGGTTCGGATCAAGTCCCTTCGGTCCATTTCGCTCCAATCCACTTTCGGTTCCCTCCTTGACCAAGTTCGCGTGCAAGTCTTTAGGACTGAACGTACCTTCGGTTCTAGCCCATAGACCGAACCTACCTTCGGTTCTATGCTCCAAGGACCGAACCCTCACCTCAGACCTCGCAGGTTCGCTTCCTGATCCCGGTTTTCGAGTACTTTCGCGTTTTAAGCTCGTTTTTCATGATTTTAACATGAGATTTTCACCCAAACTCATATTTTGGCTTATAAGACCCTATATATTCATATTTTAATCACATTTTGGGGGAAATCTTAAACTAAGACCAATATCTTTTGTGTAAGATATTGTGTTGGAGTGTTGACTTTTCATTGAGTATGACACAAGCTATCCCCCATACCCACTTAGGACAACCTCCAGTCACTATTCCTCCCTACCTAGTCAACTATTTGTCCTCTCACACCTCTCCTCCAGCTAGATAACTTGATCAAAAGCAGGAAAACCCCCATCTCCCCTTCCACTTTACTCACTCTCTCACCAAAAAAAAAGCAAACACCTCTCTCTCACTTTCCCTCTCTAAGAGCTCGAGACTCCAAGGCTGATATTGAGCTTTTCACTCACATTTAGTAAGTATCCTCATCCTCCATTTGAACATTCTTCACACCTTCACTCAATTTATGGATCTCTCATAACAAATATCGCCATATTTGTTCTTAGATCTTCGACTCTCCAAGCTTGTACCAAGTGTTCTTGACTTGGAAATCTCTTTTCTTTAGCAATCATCTAAGGAAATCACTCAAGGTGATTTCATACCCCCACATTTTCATGTTTTCGTCAAGTTTTAGGGGGAGAATACAAGTTAAAACACCAAAAACTTAACTAGACTCAAACATCAGCTTTCAACAGGAAAGTTTAGTTCCATTCACGGACTGTTTTGAACTTCTTAAACTTAATATCTTTCAAAACTGTTTAATATGCAAATAGTTCAGGTTTATACCTTTCTAATGACTACTTTCACATCTCCATATGATTTTTCTGCAATTTATGGCGATTTTTACAATACTGCCTATCATTTCAAAAACGAATTCGGACCAGTCTGTGAAAATGAACATTTTCACACAAGTTAGAGACTTCTAAAAATCATAATAAAAATTATGAACAAACTAGACACATTTTCTAAACTCCCAGAGTTTACGGATTCAGTTTTTGACTTCGTATGATTTTTCTGTGAATTTTCTAATACAATGCAGAAAACTTAAAAACAATTTACATAACTTACAATATTGACAACACTTTGTAACATGTTGAGCAAAGTGTATAACAATAAGTTTCTAAATTTTGAATGCATTTCTTGTTAGTTTAACATCATAAATAGAAATTAGTCATTCATGATTAGAGTTTTCATACATTTCGAACGAGTACAATAAACTATAATACGCATAGTTTATGGATTTTTACAATACAACATACCATGTAGAAAATTTCTCACACAGAAAAGGTTTTACTCTCCATGCAAATGGGATTTTCAATTTCCACATGATAAATTATCATAGGTATAGTTTATGGATTTCACATTTCAAACATACTACACAAAAGGGGATTTCAATTCCACCATAGAAAATGTTTTACTCGTATACTACACGTAAACTCGTTATCGTAAATTGTAAGACACGTCTTCATTGTACTCTTAGAGTACGGGTTAAAATTCCTGAAATAGTTATAACCAGAGTCTCTTGTAGGGAGAGCGTGATAATTGTGTATAGGTCTATATTGCGGTTGACAACCCACACCCACGCTGCTAAGACAACCCGATTGGCCGATCGGGGGTGACAAGTGTCATTTCAATTCTGACGCCTGAAGAACGTCGCAGCAGGCATCTCTGTTATAGCATGGTTATAGAGACTCACATAGGGAGATAACGACACATATAGTTTACGGGAATTTCTACTTTGAAAAGAGGTTTTATCTATTTTGTAACTGCTTACAAACACATATACATTCGGTCTTGGGATTTAAGACTACATAACATTTTATAAGGAAAAATATTGGATTTTTCTTGGGTATACATTACAATTACAAACATGTTACCAGTACAAAACACACACATACATTCAGTCTTGGGATTTAAGACTACATAACATTTTATAAGGAAACATTGGATTTTCTTCAAGTATACATTACATTTACAACCAAAGGTTTTCAAACTCGGGATACAATACTCGGTTTTATTTCAAATAATAAAACTACTATACATACTGGTAGTAACCAGGGTTTTCAAATTCTACATCCAAAAGCTTATGAACTCACCAACTTAATTGTTGAAACTTTTTCGAAATTTACTTGTATTCTCAGGAACTCAGTGAAACAGGAAATCAACAGCTTTTGAGGATGGGACGTTAAATCGTCAAACATTTCGTTTTGTCATCATAGTGTAATTGATTTTGAAACATGTAAACTCATACTATGGTGTAACTTTTTCAATTATATTTATGATGGTTGTATTTACTTTGAGCACTATTATACTCGTTGTTGTGATACTATACATGAAGTCCGCCACCCCCGGACGTTTCCGCCATCCTTGGTTTGGGGGTGTGACAGTGTATAATTCAACAAGTAGTAGAACAAGCATATGAGTCGAAGTTTATCTGTTCCTTCTAGTCCTTGGAAGATTAGAAGTGATATCTGGGCCCCTCGATGATTTTGTTCTGACCTATGTATCGGGCCCGGTCATAACTAAATTGATGTGTTCGATTAAGTTCTCTGTCAGACAAATCGGAAATCGGGAAACAAACTGCTGGACAATAAGTACGACATTGTTCCATGTATTTGTCCGGCTGAAATCTACAATAGAGGATTATATGATCCCTTATCTAAAATGACGCTTCATAGTTCAACATAGTTTTAAGAGCTACGATTGTCGGTCGGTTCCTGAAGTCATGCTTGCAACTATAGTTATTAGACTTATCCAAGTGGGAGACTGTTGGATAAGGTGTCTAAGTCCATAACTATATTTGAGATGTACTTGACCCGACCCGACATGGTCCATTTGGGTTTTACACTTCACCCGAACAATTTATATGGATAATCTTTTGAGAATAGTATAAGTTATGATTTATTAATATATTATAAGTTCTAATATATTAATGTGAAATCATATTATTTAATTAGTATTGATCTACAATTAAATTAGAATTAATTTGGTGATCGAAAGGGTGACTAATTAAATATGGGCTCTTGTATTTATATAGTGTGGGCTAATGCTTATTTAGAATGAGCTAGGCTTGCATGGATAGTCCATGGATAGTACATGGAGCTTTAACCCATGTATCTTATGGAAATGAAAGCTCACGGGTATTAGGGTTTACATGAATGTAACCCTAATCCACCACACAATATAAAGGGGTCCTTGGCACTTAAAATGGCACTAGTGGGTGTGAGAACTAAGGTGTCGCCAATTTCTAGAAGTGTGCTACTACTCTCTCAAGTTTCCAAAGTTTGTGGTGATTTGTGACTTCCATTTGAGGCATCCACATTATTGGTGCTAGGCTTTCAAACTCCAAGTAATCAACCACTACTAAAAGGTATGTAATTCTACTAGTGTTTTATGATTCAAGTACCCCATAACATGCTAGTTAGGATGTAAACCTTAGAAAATTATTATTTGCATGTATTTTAGAGAAAACATAGATCCAAGGTTTCTAGGGTCGCATGTACACCATAGGAGTGTTAGAATGCTCAAAACCCATCTATAGTTTGGGCTAATGATCCATGTTGATTAGGGATGGACTAACTCTATGTGAGAGTCCATGAAGATTTAGTCCAAAGGGCCTATCAAATGAGTTATTGTATTGCTTAAAGGCCTAAGTAAATGAATTAGGGTTTACAAGTTAAAACCCTAGGAATTCCACACTATAAATGTAACCCCTAGCACCCCCAAAATCGGCCAAGACTTTCAAGAAGAAGCCCTAGCCGATTTTTGGTGCCTCCTAGCCTCTCTCTCATAATCCTCCATTGTTCTTGGTGTTTGTGATTTATTTGATGTATCACATTTGAGGTACTAAGCTCTTGAAAGGCCAAGTTCTACAAGTTAAAACAAAGAGGTATTCATCTAACTTGTTTTATGTTGTAAATCTCAAAATTGTATGCTAGTTAGGGTTCATGATTTGGATAAAAGAAAATTGCATGTATAACTTGAGAAAACTTAGATCCAAAGCATTTGGGTTGTATGTGCACCATAGGATTGTTATAGTGCTCAAAACCTATCAATTTTCTGTAGTTTTGAGCTCATAAATCCATAAAAATGTGTAACACCCCAAAATATGAAGGTAAAAATCTGATTTTTAAAACAACCAAAACACCAATTTATTATTTACTCAAACCCTTAAAGGTATTTTATAAAAAAAATAGTTATCACAGTACAATCCCAAAATCTCAAGGTTGCGGAAAATATGGGAGTATGCGATGCGATCAAGCCGAGTCATTCCCTTTCGAAACGGAAGTACCTGAAACCATAATCAACAACTGTAAGCACAAAGCTTAGTGAGTTCCCCAAAATACCACATACCATACACTTCATACATATCATATTTATCATACATGCGATAGAAGGTGCTATGTGCCAACCATAGTCTTGTCATTATGCCACGAGCCGTATCATGGTCTTTCCTTGCCAGGACGGGGGCCAAAACCCTAGGTATTACAGACAAGTGCCAGGAGCCACCTGCTGGTCTCCCATGCAAGCATTACAAGGCAAGTTGCATACAGTTTACAATTACCTATCTAGTTAACTGCCAGAGTCCAAACTCTGGTCTTGCATACAAATTTGCCAGGAGCCGCCTTTGGGTCTTTCATACAAATGCCAAGGGCCACCCATGGGTCTTCAAATAACATAAACCAAATGGGTCGGCATTGGTGCCTTCGAACCATAGTACAGTGAGGAGACTCACCTCAAACAACTAAAACCCACGGATAAAAATCTGACTGCAAAAATCCACACGCTATCAAATACCAAAATGACAACCCATTAATAACTAGATTTTGACTCACACTAAGAGTCCAAATTAAGGTAAAAGACATTTTTACCCTTCCTCTAACATGGCCCAAGGCCAAGGCCCAATCCAAATGTCGAAAAGCCCAAAATCCAAAATAAGCATCTAAGGCCAAAATATGGCCCAATTTTCCAAATTGGGCCCAATCCCTTTAATGGGCCTTTTTCCCAAAAAGTCCAACAAAATCTCAACATACCAACCCATGAATTTTGATTGCCCAAAAATGGCCCAAGACAACCAAGCCCACTCAAGCCCAAAATAAATCCAACCTGCTGAGTACGCTGGGTGTACTCAGCCTGTATGCGCAACGTACAGCCTAAAAGGCTTGTACGCGCATCGTACAAGCTTGTAATCCCCGCGTATTCACCAGCTTGGCCAAATTTCAAAATTCAGCTCTTAATCCAATAAGACTTCGATCCAAACTCAAATATGACTTTCCCAAGGTGGTTAATCACATAAATTTGCCAACTTTATGTGCATGCATGGCTAAATGGGGCTCTAGAGCTCAAAAGAGCTTAATAAATGACTTAATACATGCATGTAACCAAAAATTTCATAAAACTTGCACCTTTATGCTTATGGAGTCCAATTTTATAAATAAATGAACATTTGGATGCAAAGTTCAAAAATTTAAAAACACTCCCGTATGTGGAAGAACAAATCTGGGCCACACAAATTTTTTTTGCCGCAAAACCGTCAAACGCACCGGCGTGATGGAGGAACGTACCAGGACGACGGAACGGATAATATTAATATATTAATAATCACTTGAGAATATGCATATACTTTATATATACATATATGATTATACTTATTCACATATGAATATTGCGTTCCTCCGTCGCACCGGTATACGGGAGGGTTTTGAGGCAAAACAAAATCTGTGGCCCGGATTTGTTCTCATGTTCTTAATTATATAATTGTTCTCATTTGAACCTAAGTCTATATATATATATATATATATATATATATATATATATATATATATATATATATATATATATACTTGACCCGACACGACATGGTCCATTTGGGTTACACTTCACCCGAACAATTTATATGGATAATCTTTTGAGAATAGTATAAGTTATGATTTATTAATATATTATAAGTTATAATATATTAATGTGAAATCATATTATTTAATTAGTATTGATCTACAATTAATTTAGAATTAATTTGGGGATCGAAAGGGTGACTAATTAAATATGGGCTCTTGTATTTATATAGTGTGGGCTAATGCTTATTTAGAATGGGCTAGGCTTGCATGGATAGTCCATGGATAGTCCATGGACCTTTAACCCATGGATCTTATGGAAATGAAA
Organism: Lactuca virosa; assembly: GCF_052849685.1. Lineage (NCBI taxonomy): Eukaryota > Viridiplantae > Streptophyta > Magnoliopsida > Asterales > Asteraceae > Lactuca > Lactuca virosa. The sequence continues at coordinate 39,681,288 of NC_136428.1, forward strand.
GGTCATGGGTATTAGTGTTTACATGAATGTAACCCTAATCCACCACACTATATAAAGGGGTCCTTGGCACTTGAAATGGCACTAGTGGGTGTGAGAACTAAGGTGTGGCCGATTTCTAGAAGTGTGCTACTACTATCTCAAGTTTCCAAAGTTTGTGGTGATTTGTGACTTCCATTTGAGGCATCCACATTATTGGTGCTAGGCTCTCAAACTCCAAGTAATCAACCACTACTAAAAGGTATGTAATTCTACTAGTGTTTTATGATTCAAGTACCCCATAACATGCTAGTTAGGATGTAAACCTTGGAAAATTATTATTTGCATGTATTTTAGAGAAAACATAGATCCAAGGTTTCTAGGGTCGCATGTACACCATAGGAGTGTTAGAATGCTCAAAACCCCATCTATAGTTTGGGCTAATGATCCATGTTGATTAGGGATGGACTAAATCTATGTGAGAGTCCATGAAGATTTAGTCCAAAGGGCCTATCAAATGAGTTATTGATTTTCTTAAAGGCCTAAGTAAATGAATTAGGGTTTACAAGTTAAAACCCTAGGAATTCCACACTATAAATGTAACCCCTAGCACCCCCAAAATCGGACAAGACTTTCAAGAAGAAACCCTAGCTGATTTTTGGTGCCTCCTAGCCTCTCTCTCATAATCCTCCATTGTTCTTGGTGTTTGTGATTTATTTGAGGTATCACATTTGAGGTACTAAGCTCTTGAAAGGCCAAGTTCTACAAGCTAAAACAAAGAGGTATTCATCTAACTTGTTTTATGTTGTAAATCTCAAAATTGTATGCTAGTTAGGGTTCATGCTTTGGATAAAAGAAAATTGCATGTATAACTTGAGAAAACTTAGATCCAAAGCATTTGGGTTGTTTGTGCACCATAGGATTGTTATAGTGCTCAAAACCTATCAATTTTCTGTAGTTTTGAGCTCATAAATCCATAAAAATGTGTAACACCCCAAAATATGAAGGTAAAAATCTGATTTTTAAAACAACCAAAACACCAATTTATTATTTACTCAAACCCTTAAAGGTATTTTATAATAAAAATAGTTATCAGAGTACAATCCCAAAATCTCAAGGTTGTGGAAAATATGGGAGTATGCGCTGCGATCAAGCCGAGTCATTCCCTTTCGAAACGGAAGTACCTGAAACCATAATCAACAACTGTAAGCACAAAGCTTAGTGAGTTCCCCAAAATACCACATACCATACACTTCATACATATCATACATATCATATTTATCATACATGCGATAGAAGGTGCTATGTGCTAACCATAGTCTTGTCATTATGCCACGAGCCGTATCATGGTATTTCCTTGCCAGGACGGGGGCCAAAACCCTAGGTATTATAGACAAGTGCCAGGAGCCACCTGTTGGTCTCCCATGCAAGCATTACAAAGACAACTTGCATACAATTTACAACTACCTATCTAGTTAACTGCCAGAGTCCAAACTCTGGTCTTGCATACAAATTTGCCAGGAGCCGCCTTCGGGTCTTTCATACAAATGCCAAGGGCCACCCACGTGTCTTCAAATAACATAAACCAAATGGGTCGGCACTGGTGCCTTCGAACCATAGTACAGTGAGGAGACTCACCTCAAACAACTGAAACCCACGGATAAAAATCTGACTCCAAAAATCCACACGCTATCAAATACCAAAATGACAACCCATTAATAACTAGATTCTGACTCACACTAAGAGTCCAAATTAGGGTAAAAGACATTTTTACCCTTCCTCTAACATGGCCCAAGGCTAAGGCCCAATCCAAATGTCGAAAAGCCCAAAATCCAAAATAAGCATCTAAGGCCAAAATATGGCCCAATTTTCCAAATTGGGCCCAATCCCTTTAATGGGCCTTTTTCCTAAAAAGTCCAACAAAATCTCAACATCCCAACCCATGAATTTTGATTGCCCAAAATGGCCCAAGACAACCAAGGCCACTCAAGCCAAAAGGAAATCCAACCTGCTGAGTACGCTGGGCGTACTCAGCCTGTATGTGCAACGTACAGCCTAAAAGGCTTGTACGCGCATCGTACAAGCTTGTAAGCCTCGCGTATTCACCAGCTTGGCCAACTTTCAAAATTCAGCTCTTAATCCAATAAGACTTCGATCCAAACTCAAATCTGACTTTCCCAAGGTGGTTAATCACATAAATTTGCCAACTTTATGTGCATGCATGGCTAAATGGGGCTCTAGAGCTCAAAAGAGCTTAATAAATGACTTAATACATGCATGTAACCAAGAATTTCATAAAATTTGCACCTTTATGCTTATGGAGTCCAATTTTATAAATAAATGAACATTTGGATGCAAAGCTCAAAAATTTAAAAACACTCCCGTATGTGGAAGAACAAATCTGGGCGACACAAATTTTGTTTGCCGCAAAACCGTCAAACGCACCGGCGAGATGGAGGAACGTACCGGGACGACGGAACGGATAATATTAATATATTAATAATCACTTGAGAATATGCATATACTTTATATATACATATATGATTATACTTATTCACAGATTAATATTGCGTTCCTCCGTCGCACCGGTATACGGGAGGGTTTTGAGGCAAAACAAAATCTGTGGCCCGGATTTGTTCTCATGTTCTTAATTATATAATTGTTCTCATTTGAACCTAAGTCTATATATATATATATATATATATATATATATATATATATATATATATATATATATATACTTGACCCGACACGACATGGTCCATTTGGGTTACACTTCACCCGAACAATTTATATGGATAATCTTTTGAGAATAGTATAAGTTATGATTTATTAATATATTATAAGTTATAATATATTAATGTGAAATCATATTATTTAATTAGTATTGATCTACAATTAATTTAGAATTAATTTGGGGATCGAAAGGGTGACTAATTAAATATGGGCTCTTGTATTTATATAGTGTGGGCTAATGCTTATTTAGAATGGGCTAGGCTTGCATGGATAGTCCATGGATAGTCCATGGACCTTTAACCCATGGATCTTATGGAAATGAAAGGTCATGGGTATTAGTGTTTACATGAATGTAACCCTAATCCACCACACTATATAAAGGGGTCCTTGGCACTTGAAATTGCACTAGTGGGTGTGAGAACTAAGGTGTGGCCGATTTCTAGAAGTGTGCTACTACTATCTCAAGTTTCCAAAGTTTGTGGTGATTTGTGACTTCCATTTGAGGCATCCACATTATTGGTGCTAGGCTCTCAAACTCCAAGTAATCAACCACTACTAAAAGGTATGTAATTCTACTAGTGTTTTATGATTCAAGTACCCCATAACATGCTAGTTAGGATGTAAACCTTGGAAAATTATTATTTGCATGTATTTTAGAGAAAACATAGATCCAAGGTTTCTAGGGTCGCATGTACACCATAGGAGTGTTAGAATGCTCAAAACCCCATCTATAGTTTGGGCTAATGATCCATGTTGATTAGGGATGGACTAAATCTATGTGAGAGTCCATGAAGATTTAGTCCAAAGGGCCTATCAAATGAGTTATTGATTTTCTTAAAGGCCTAAGTAAATGAATTAGGGTTTACAAGTTAAAACCCTAGGAATTCCACACTATAAATGTAACCCCTAGCACCCCCAAAATCGGACAAGACTTTCAAGAAGAAACCCTAGCTGATTTTTGGTGCCTCCTAGCCTCTCTCTCATAATCCTCCATTGTTCTTGGTGTTTGTGATTTATTTGAGGTATCACATTTGAGGTACTAAGCTCTTGAAAGGCCAAGTTCTACAAGCTAAAACAAAGAGGTATTCATCTAACTTGTTTTATGTTGTAAATCTCAAAATTGTATGCTAGTTAGGGTTCATGCTTTGGATAAAAGAAAATTGCATGTATAACTTGAGAAAACTTAGATCCAAAGCATTTGGGTTGTTTGTGCACCATAGGATTGTTATAGTGCTCAAAACCTATCAATTTTCTGTAGTTTTGAGCTCATAAATCCATAAAAATGTGTAACACCCCAAAATATGAAGGTAAAAATCTGATTTTTAAAACAACCAAAACACCAATTTATTATTTACTCAAACCCTTAAAGGTATTTTATAATAAAAATAGTTATCAGAGTACAATCCCAAAATCTCAAGGTTGTGGAAAATATGGGAGTATGCGCTGCGATCAAGCCGAGTCATTCCCTTTCGAAACGGAAGTACCTGAAACCATAATCAACAACTGTAAGCACAAAGCTTAGTGAGTTCCCCAAAATACCACATACCATACACTTCATACATATCATACATATCATATTTATCATACATGCGATAGAAGGTGCTATGTGCTAACCATAGTCTTGTCATTATGCCACGAGCCGTATCATGGTATTTCCTTGCCAGGACGGGGGCCAAAACCCTAGGTATTATAGACAAGTGCCAGGAGCCACCTGTTGGTCTCCCATGCAAGCATTACAAAGACAACTTGCATACAATTTACAACTACCTATCTAGTTAACTGCCAGAGTCCAAACTCTGGTCTTGCATACAAATTTGCCAGGAGCCGCCTTCGGGTCTTTCATACAAATGCCAAGGGCCACCCACGTGTCTTCAAATAACATAAACCAAATGGGTCGGCACTGGTGCCTTCGAACCATAGTACAGTGAGGAGACTCACCTCAAACAACTGAAACCCACGGATAAAAATCTGACTCCAAAAATCCACACGCTATCAAATACCAAAATGACAACCCATTAATAACTAGATTCTGACTCACACTAAGAGTCCAAATTAGGGTAAAAGACATTTTTACCCTTCCTCTAACATGGCCCAAGGCTAAGGCCCAATCCAAATGTCGAAAAGCCCAAAATCCAAAATAAGCATCTAAGGCCAAAATATGGCCCAATTTTCCAAATTGGGCCCAATCCCTTTAATGGGCCTTTTTCCTAAAAAGTCCAACAAAATCTCAACATCCCAACCCATGAATTTTGATTGCCCAAAATGGCCCAAGACAACCAAGGCCACTCAAGCCAAAAGGAAATCCAACCTGCTGAGTACGCTGGGCGTACTCAGCCTGTATGTGCAACGTACAGCCTAAAAGGCTTGTACGCGCATCGTACAAGCTTGTAAGCCTCGCGTATTCACCAGCTTGGCCAACTTTCAAAATTCAGCTCTTAATCCAATAAGACTTCGATCCAAACTCAAATCTGACTTTCCCAAGGTGGTTAATCACATAAATTTGCCAACTTTATGTGCATGCATGGCTAAATGGGGCTCTAGAGCTCAAAAGAGCTTAATAAATGACTTAATACATGCATGTAACCAAAAATTTCATAAAACTTGCACCTTTATGCTTATGGAGTCCAATTTTATAAATAAATGAACATTTGGATGCAAAGCTCAAAAATTTAAAAACACTCCCGTATGTGGAAGAACAAATCTGGGCGACACAAATTTTGTTTGCCGCAAAACCGTCAAACGCACCGGCGAGATGGAGGAACGTACCGGGACGACGGAACGGATAATATTAATATATTAATAATCACTTGAGAATATGCATATACTTTATATATACATATATGATTATACTTATTCACAGATTAATATTGCGTTCCTCCGTCGCACCGGTATACGGGAGGGTTTTGAGGCAAAACAAAATCTATGGCCCGGATTTGTTCTCATGTTCTTAATTATATAATTGTTCTCATTTGAACCTAAGTCTATATATATATATATATACATATATATATATATATATATATATATATATATATATATATATATATATATATATATACTTGACCCGACACGACATGGTCCATTTGGGTTACACTTCACCCGAACAATTTATATGGATAATCTTTTGAGAATAGTATAAGTTATGATTTATTAATATATTATAAGTTATAATATATTAATGTGAAATCATATTATTTAATTAGTATTGATCTACAATTAATTTAGAATTAATTTGGGGATCGAAAGGGTGACTAATTAAATATGGGCTCTTGTATTTATATAGTGTGGGCTAATGCTTATTTAGAATGGGCTAGGCTTGCATGGATAGTCCATGGATAGTCCATGGACCTTTAACCCATGGATCTTATGGAAATGAAAGGTCATGGGTATTAGTGTTTACATGAATGTAACCCTAATCCACCACACTATATAAAGGGGTCCTTGGCACTTGAAATTGCACTAGTGGGTGTGAGAACTAAGGTGTGGCCGATTTCTAGAAGTGTGCTACTACTATCTCAAGTTTCCAAAGTTTGTGGTGATTTGTGACTTCCATTTGAGGCATCCACATTATTGGTGCTAGGCTCTCAAACTCCAAGTAATCAACCACTACTAAAAGGTATGTAATTCTACTAGTGTTTTATGATTCAAGTACCCCATAACATGCTAGTTAGGATGTAAACCTTGGAAAATTATTATTTGCATGTATTTTAGAGAAAACATAAATCCAAGGTTTCTAGGGTCGCATGTACACCATAGGAGTGTTAGAATGCTCAAAACCCCATCTATAGTTTGGGCTAATGATCCATGTTGATTAGGGATGGACTAAATCTATGTGAGAGTCCATGAAGATTTAGTCCAAAGGGCCTATCAAATGAGTTATTGATTTTCTTAAAGGCCTAAGTAAATGAATTAGGGTTTACAAGTTAAAACCCTAGGAATTCCACACTATAAATGTAACCCCTAGCACCCCCAAAATCGGACAAGACTTTCAAGAAGAAACCCTAGCTGATTTTTGGTGCCTCCTAGCCTCTCTCTCATAATCCTCCATTGTTCTTGGTGTTTGTGATTTATTTGAGGTATCACATTTGAGGTACTAAGCTCTTGAAAGGCCAAGTTCTACAAGCTAAAACAAAGAGGTATTCATCTAACTTGTTTTATGTTGTAAATCTCAAAATTGTATGCTAGTTAGGGTTCATGCTTTGGATAAAAGAAAATTGCATGTATAACTTGAGAAAACTTAGATCCAAAGCATTTGGGTTGTTTGTGCACCATAGGATTGTTATAGTGCTCAAAACCTATCAATTTTCTGTAGTTTTGAGCTCATAAATCCATAAAAATGTGTAACACCCCAAAATATGAAGGTAAAAATCTGATTTTTAAAACAACCAAAACACCAATTTATTATTTACTCAAACCCTTAAAGGTATTTTATAATAAAAATAGTTATCAGAGTACAATCCCAAAATCTCAAGGTTGTGGAAAATATGGGAGTATGCGCTGCGATCAAGCCGAGTCATTCCCTTTCGAAACGGAAGTACCTGAAACCATAATCAACAACTGTAAGCACAAAGCTTAGTGAGTTCCCCAAAATACCACATACCATACACTTCATACATATCATACATATCATATTTATCATACATGCGATAGAAGGTGCTATGTGCTAACCATAGTCTTGTCATTATGCCACGAGCCGTATCATGGTATTTCCTTGCCAGGACGGGGGCCAAAACCCTAGGTATTATAGACAAGTGCCAGGAGCCACCTGTTGGTCTCCCATGCAAGCATTACAAAGACAACTTGCATACAATTTACAACTACCTATCTAGTTAACTGCCAGAGTCCAAACTCTGGTCTTGCATACAAATTTGCCAGGAGCCGCCTTCGGGTCTTTCATACAAATGCCAAGGGCCACCCACGTGTCTTCAAATAACATAAACCAAATGGGTCGGCACTGGTGCCTTCGAACCATAGTACAGTGAGGAGACTCACCTCAAACAACTGAAACCCACGGATAAAAATCTGACTCCAAAAATCCACACGCTATCAAATACCAAAATGACAACCCATTAATAACTAGATTCTGACTCACACTAAGAGTCCAAATTAGGGTAAAAGACATTTTTACCCTTCCTCTAACATGGCCCAAGGCTAAGGCCCAATCCAAATGTCGAAAAGCCCAAAATCCAAAATAAGCATCTAAGGCCAAAATATGGCCCAATTTTCCAAATTGGGCCCAATCCCTTTAATGGGCCTTTTTCCTAAAAAGTCCAACAAAATCTCAACATCCCAACCCATGAATTTTGATTGCCCAAAATGGCCCAAGACAACCAAGGCCACTCAAGCCAAAAGGAAATCCAACCTGCTGAGTACGCTGGGCGTACTCAGCCTGTATGTGCAACGTACAGCCTAAAAGGCTTGTACGCGCATCGTACAAGCTTGTAAGCCTCGCGTATTCACCAGCTTGGCCAACTTTCAAAATTCAGCTCTTAATCCAATAAGACTTCGATCCAAACTCAAATCTGACTTTCCCAAGGTGGTTAATCACATAAATTTGCCAACTTTATGTGCATGCATGGCTAAATGGGGCTCTAGAGCTCAAAAGAGCTTAATAAATGACTTAATACATGCATGTAACCAAAAATTTCATAAAACTTGCACCTTTATGCTTATGGAGTCCAATTTTATAAATAAATGAACATTTGGATGCAAAGCTCAAAAATTTAAAAACACTCCCGTATGTGGAAGAACAAATCTGGGCGACACAAATTTTGTTTGCCGCAAAACCGTCAAACGCACCGGCGAGATGGAGGAACGTACCGGGACGACGGAACGGATAATATTAATATATTAATAATCACTTGAGAATATGCATATACTTTATATATACATATATGATTATACTTATTCACAGATTAATATTGCGTTCCTCCGTCGCACCGGTATACGGGAGGGTTTTGAGGCAAAACAAAATCTATGGCCCGGATTTGTTCTCATGTTCTTAATTATATAATTGTTCTCATTTGAACCTAAGTCTATATATATATATATATATATATATACATATATATATATATATATATATATATATATATATATATATATATATATATATACTTGACCCGACACGACATGGTCCATTTGGGTTACACTTCACCTGAACAATTTATATGGATAATCTTTTGAGAATAGTATAAGTTATGATTTATTAATATATTATAAGTTATAATATATTAATGTGAAATCATATTATTTAATTAGTATTGATCTACAATTAATTTAGAATTAATTTGGGGATCGAAAGGGTGACTAATTAAATATGGGCTCTTGTATTTATATAGTGTGGGCTAATGCTTATTTAGAATGGGCTAGGCTTGCATGGATAGTCCATGGATAGTCCATGGACCTTTAACCCATGGATCTTATGGAAATGAAAGGTCATGGGTATTAGTGTTTACATGAATGTAACCCTAATCCACCACACTATATAAAGGGGTCCTTGGCACTTGAAATGGCACTAGTGGGTGTGAGAACTAAGGTGTGGCCGATTTCTAGAAGTGTGCTACTACTATCTCAAGTTTCCAAAGTTTGTGGTGATTTGTGACTTCCATTTGAGGCATCCACATTATTGGTGCTAGGCTCTCAAACTCCAAGTAATCAACCACTACTAAAAGGTATGTAATTCTACTAGTGTTTTATGATTCAAGTACCCCATAACATGCTAGTTAGGATGTAAACCTTGGAAAATTATTATTTGCATGTATTTTAGAGAAAACATAGATCCAAGGTTTCTAGGGTCGCATGTACACCATAGGAGTGTTAGAATGCTCAAAACCCCATCTATAGTTTGGGCTAATGATCCATGTTGATTAGGGATGGACTAAATCTATGTGAGAGTCCATGAAGATTTAGTCCAAAGGGCCTATCAAATGAGTTATTGATTTTCTTAAAGGCCTAAGTAAATGAATTAGGGTTTACAAGTTAAAACCCTAGGAATTCCACACTATAAATGTAACCCCTAGCACCCCCAAAATCGGACAAGACTTTCAAGAAGAAACCCTAGCTGATTTTTGGTGCCTCCTAGCCTCTCTCTCATAATCCTCCATTGTTCTTGGTGTTTGTGATTTATTTGAGGTATCACATTTGAGGTACTAAGCTCTTGAAAGGCCAAGTTCTACAAGCTAAAACAAAGAGGTATTCATCTAACTTGTTTTATGTTGTAAATCTCAAAATTGTATGCTAGTTAGGGTTCATGCTTTGGATAAAAGAAAATTGCATGTATAACTTGAGAAAACTTAGATCCAAAGCATTTGGGTTGTTTGTGCACCATAGGATTGTTATAGTGCTCAAAACCTATCAATTTTCTGTAGTTTTGAGCTCATAAATCCATAAAAATGTGTAACACCCCAAAATATGAAGGTAAAAATCTGATTTTTAAAACAACCAAAACACCAATTTATTATTTACTCAAACCCTTAAAGGTATTTTATAATAAAAATAGTTATCAGAGTACAATCCCAAAATCTCAAGGTTGTGGAAAATATGGGAGTATGCGCTGCGATCAAGCCGAGTCATTCCCTTTCGAAACGGAAGTACCTGAAACCATAATCAACAACTGTAAGCACAAAGCTTAGTGAGTTCCCCAAAATACCACATACCATACACTTCATACATATCATACATATCATATTTATCATACATGCGATAGAAGGTGCTATGTGCTAACCATAGTCTTGTCATTATGCCACGAGCCGTATCATGGTATTTCCTTGCCAGGACGGGGGCCAAAACCCTAGGTATTATAGACAAGTGCCAGGAGCCACCTGTTGGTCTCCCATGCAAGCATTACAAAGACAACTTGCATACAATTTACAACTACCTATCTAGTTAACTGCCAGAGTCCAAACTCTGGTCTTGCATACAAATTTGCCAGGAGCCGCCTTTGGGTCTTTCATACAAATGCCAAGGGCCACCCACGTGTCTTCAAATAACATAAACCAAATGGGTCGGCACTGGTGCCTTCGAACCATAGTACAGTGAGGAGACTCACCTCAAACAACTGAAACCCACGGATAAAAATCTGACTCCAAAAATCCACACGCTATCAAATACCAAAATGACAACCCATTAATAACTAGATTCTGACTCACACTAAGAGTCCAAATTAGGGTAAAAGACATTTTTACCCTTCCTCTAACATGGCCCAAGGCTAAGGCCCAATCCAAATGTCGAAAAGCCCAAAATCCAAAATAAGCATCTAAGGCCAAAATATGGCCCAATTTTCCAAATTGGGCCCAATCCCTTTAATGGGCCTTTTTCCTAAAAAGTCCAACAAAATCTCAACATCCCAACCCATGAATTTTGATTGCCCAAAATGGCCCAAGACAACCAAGGCCACTCAAGCCAAAAGGAAATCCAACCTGCTGAGTACGCTGGGCGTACTCAGCCTGTATGTGCAACGTACAGCCTAAAAGGCTTGTACGCGCATCGTACAAGCTTGTAAGCCTCGCGTATTCACCAGCTTGGCCAACTTTCAAAATTCAGCTCTTAATCCAATAAGACTTCGATCCAAACTCAAATCTGACTTTCCCAAGGTGGTTAATCACATAAATTTGCCAACTTTATGTGCATGCATGGCTAAATGGGGCTCTAGAGCTCAAAAGAGCTTAATAAATGACTTAATACATGCATGTAACCAAAAATTTCATAAAACTTGCACCTTTATGCTTATGGAGTCCAATTTTATAAATAAATGAACATTTGGATGCAAAGCTCCAAAATTTAAAAACACTCCCGTATGTGGAAGAACAAATCTGGGCGACACAAATTTTGTTTGCCGCAAAACCGTCAAACGCACCGGCGTGATGGAGGAACGTACCGGGACGACGGAACGGATAATATTAATATATTAATAATCACTTGAGAATATGCATATACTTTATATATACATATATGATTATACTTATTCACAGATTAATATTGCGTTCCTCCGTCGCACCGGTATACGGGAGGGTTTTGAGGCAAAAAAAAATATGTGGCCCGGATTTGTTCTCATGTTCTTAATTATATAATTGTTCTCATTTGAACCTAAGTCTATATATATATATATATATATATATATATATATATATATATATATATATATATATATATATATGGTTAGGTTCATGTGAGACAGCCTAATTTTGTGAGACCGTGAGACACAATCCTAGCCACTCAATTTGTAAATAAATAAAAAGTATTTTTAAAATGCAAAATAATTGAAAATTTGCGAAAAAAAATTTTCAAATATTAATTCCGTCATTTATATTTTCCAAAAAAAAATTAAAAAATACCTAAAAAAATTAAAAAAATTAAAAAAAATAATACCGTTTTTTTTTACATATTCTTATAGAATATTAGAATATTTTAGTAGAATATTAGAATATTTTACATATCTGACAAATCTAGTAAAATATTTTAAAATTCTATTAGAATATTTCACGTATTTAAAAAAAACGATAATATTTTTAGGTAAAAAAAGTGATGAAAATAATAATTAAAAACTTTTTTCGGATTTTTTCTTTTTATTTTGCATTTTAAAATTATTTTTAGATTGCGTCTCACGGTGTCACAAAATTAATATGATCTCAAATGAACCTGAACCTCTCTCTCTGTGTGTGTGTGTATATATATATATATATATATATATATATATATATATATATATATATATATATATATATATATATATAATGAAACAAAATCTATCAATCTGAATCATTAGGGAATAAATACCATTATCTTATACAGTATAAAATAGAGGTTTTTCTATAGGTACCCCCTTCCTTTTCCAATTTCACCCCCTTGATTTGATTTTTTTGTCTTTTGTTGTTTTTTTTTTGTGTTTTTTTTGTTTTTTTTGTTGTTTTTAATTCTTTTTTAATTATTATTATTATTATTATTATATTTTGATTATTATTATTATTATTATTATTATTATTATTATTATAAATTTCGCACAAAATTTTAACATTCGGAAGACATTATAAATTCAAAAGACTATATAAAATCGGTTTTTAAATATTTTTTTATATTTTTTAATTACGGACAAAAAAGTCGTTCGAATTTTATAATGTCGTGCGAATTTATAATGTTTACCGAATTTTAAAATGTTATCCGAAATTAATAGTAATAATATTAAAATATAAAATAAAATGAAAAAAAATAAAAAACAAAAAGAAAAAAAAAATAATGTCAAATCAAAAGTAAAAAGTTGATTTGATTGATGTTAGGGGGGTAAAATTGGTTAAGGAGGTACTTATAGCACTACTACGAGGAGGATATATTAGCCAAACTCAATTTTTGCATTATTATAATTTGATTGAATAAATTCAGTTTACTTACCTACTCCTTTTTCTTAACATCAAACAAACATTTCTTCCCGTGCTTTGCCTGCCCAGCTGCCCCCTTATATCTAATCGAGCTGTTTGATTTTGACCAATCCTTTCTCACATCATAAATACGAAAACTCAAAAAATTACATATACTGACAATATTTTATCATTCCTAATACAAGTTTAATAGTAGGATTTAAGCCTGTAAATTTTAAATTATTTATAAAACATTTATTAAAATTTACAAACCATGGTGTAAATATACATTTATCAGTTTTTCTAATAATAAATCATTTTAGATGTATATTATATACCAAATAAACCGTTAGCGTCCATAAAACAAGCTCATCAGTTCATGTATTTAATAGAAGTCATCTGCCCTATGAACCAAATATCAAATTGATATTTTGGAAGCAACTTTTTGTGTTACTAAGCATTTCCAGAAGTTAAAGTTTGAAAAAAAAAAACGAGGTGAGAAGCTATGACAAGTTTTAAAACTCATATGGTTGGAGGATTCCATCCCATTCATCCGCGATCCATCCCAACTCATTTGCTACCTTACTCCAGCCACATCATATTTTAAAAATCATATGGTTGGAGGATTCCATTCCATACATGGAAATCCAGCACTCCCATACTTTTCCCCCAAACACAATTTGATAAAGCTTTTATGCATAAAATACAAATTAAAAAAGAATGCATAAAATACAAATTAAAGAAGAAGAGATAGAGAAAAAGAGAACATGTTAGGAAAATGGAAATTGATTTCATCCATAATCAAAATGAAGATGTATGGATTAAATGCTATTCCTGATGAAAACCTCATTTCTCTTGGTAAAGCATGAGTGTCGCTAATTGTAGTTTGGACGCAAGTAGTGGCAGGGGCGGACACATAAATTTATATTAGGTACGACACAAAAAAAATTTGGTCAAACATAATATAAAACATAAAAACAATTCATTACGTCTAATACAAAAAAACAATCCATTTCATAAAAAGTTAAAAACATAACAGCGATCTATTACAATTTAAGTTTGTGCTCTTCGTGTAGTCATCTTACGCTCCATTACTTTTTCAGTCTCAACTTTCACAAGTGTTTCGTTCTCAACATTGCAAAGCAACATGTCGTTTAAAAATTTATCGTCAATTTTGTTGCACTAGTCGATCTTCGAGAGCTTCATCTTCTAAAAACATTTTTCTACACTTGCGGTCGCTACGAGTAAAATCGTAACCAACTTAAAAACATATACACCAAAGGATAAGACCAATGTTTCCACGTACTAACCAATAAACGAGAAATGTCGGAAATTTCTTTCAACCTAGTGAAGCGCTCATCTTTGATGCAAGAGTGATAAAATATCTCAAGTTGTCCTTCAAGATCTATCATATCTGAATCATCAAATTCATACTTGTACAATTTACCCAACTTCAACAACTTTGATTTGTCAAATTGTGCAAATAAATCACAAGGGCTCAAAGCACCTATGTATTCTAGTAATCGGGTGCTTGTTTCACTAAATCAATCCTGATATTCTATAAGTTGCATATACACCACTGTGTTGAAGAGTTTAACTTCAAAATGAAATCTATTAGTCTTTGAGGTCTTACGGTTTCTCATACCAACATAGAAATCTTCCATATCCAAAATATCAATATTGTGTGTTTGAGAAAAAGAGGATACTTTTGGTAAAATGCTATCAAATCCCGTGTTTCTTGAAGATTTCAATGCCTCCATTGTCACTCTAACCATCGAAGTCGCTTCTAAAATTTCTAGATCTTTTCTTTGAAGTTGCTTTGACAATGTACCCATAAGGTGTAAAATGTCATACATCATATCTTTAAAGTTGTTATGACAATGTACCTGTCAAAGCTTTCAAACCATTGAATTCCCCTTGCATATTGCTAGCCCCATCATAACCTTCTCCTCTTATCTATTAAAAATATTATATATATATATATATATATATATATATATATATATATATATATGTATAAACATAAAGCGAATTAAATTAAATTGAAGTAATAAAAAATTAAAGAATAAATTACTTAACTAAAACTCAACTTATTACTTGTAAGTACTTCATTTATGACGTTTTTAAGTGTCAAAGATGATGTATCCTTCACGTGCACAACTTCAATGAATCTTTCCTTCACATATCCAAGACTATCGACATATCGTAAAACAATTGCCATTTGTTCCTTTTTCGAGACATCACTAGATTTATCAACCAATAAAGCAAATACATCTTGACCAATCTCTTGGTGAATACTCAAAAGAACCTCTTGTGCAAAACATTACACAAGTTATTTTTGAGTTTTAGGGCAAATCACTTGATTGTTTTTAGGAGTTTTTTTCTTAAGTATTGTTAAAAATATCTTTGTTATTCTCTCGAATGGTTTTTAACACTTCAATGTAAAGTCCTCTATTTTAAGAGTTAACCGAATGGTCATGACCACGAAATGGTAAACCGATTTTCATTAAAAGTCTACAAACACTAATAGAAACACATAAGCGAGCTTTATATTTATGGTCCTCTACTTCGGTTTGCCTCCTCAAGACTACATTAATAACTTGTTTTTCTCTCATTAAAAATTCAAACTTTCTCTTGCTTTGTTGTGAAAAATATCAACACTACCCATATGAATCACAAATGCATTTTTAGAGTAAATTACTGAAATCGTCCCTATGATTTGGTCAAAATTACACGTTTGGTCCCTAACTTTTTTTTGCACTCGGATCGTCCCCGTGGTTTGATTTTGTTGCGTTTTTTTGTCCCTTACATACATAAAGTTAGGGACCAAATGTGCAATTTTGACGAAACCATATGGACGAAAAACGCAACAAAATCCAATCATAGGGACGATCCGAGTGGAAAAAAAAAGTTAGGGACCAAACCTGTAATTTTGACCAAACCATAGGGACGATTTCAGTAATTTAATATTTTTTTCCAAGTATCAAAACCTTGGGAAACAAATTCATCTCTCCGTCCTCTTTGTTGTGTGAGGTCTCCACACACATAACAATATAAACAATATGCTTTATTCTTTTTCACACTATATTCCAACCAATCAAAATCATTAAACCATGAAGGAACAAAGCATCATAATCTCTCACCTATTTTCTTAATTAGAAAATTATGTACGCTTATTTGATAAGGTCCTTAAGGCAAATATGTTCTTCTTACATCATCTCTTACATTTGAGTTATAACTTGTAATCTTTGGCGTATCCTTCGGGTCCTTTGGAAGATCTTTCAAATCAACACTATCATTAGATTCATTAGAGAATGGTGTTTGTGGAATTGCATTAGAAATCAAAGGGATTGACTGATTGGTGGTCGGTGTTTGGGAAGATCCTTCACCAATTTCATTAGGATTAGGTCTTGGTCTGTTGGTAAGAAAACCACTAAGGATAACCTACAATTCAGTATTAAGTTAAATAAGTAAATAACTAATAATTTCACCAAATCATCCAATGAATTCAATAAATGCATAACAATTACACCAAATCAAACAATAACTTCAATAAAAACATAGCAATTTTACCAAATCAAACAATAACTTCAATAAAAACATAGCAATTTCACCAAATCAAATAATAACTTCAATAAAAACATAGCAATTTCACCAAGTCAAGCAATAACTTAAATAAAAACATAACAATTTCACCAAGTCAAGCAATAACTTCAAAAAAACATAGCAATTTCACCAAGTCAAGAAATAACTTCATTAAAAACATATTAATTTCGAATACCTAAGACAATCGGTAAAATTTCAAAGAATCAATAATACTTACTTGCTTCATTCTAAGCTAGGGCTTGAAGCCGATTTTGTAATCAATGTTAACTTGGAGTCGATTTTTTTAAACCACTCACTCAACAACAGAAGATGAGAAGGAATGCAACAGATGAGAAGGATCAGCAATGAAGTCGGCTTTAGTGAAGAAAAAACGCAGGCGAAACAAAAGAAGGAATGAAGGATGCGAACACAGGAGGTCAGGAGGCTTGGCCTCGTTTTATTTATTTATTTATTTTATTTATAGCTTCTAAATACCGATTGGATCAATAGTCATCAACCATTGTGCTATTTTTCCCTTTTCTTATTCTTTTTTTTAGGCTACAATTAACAGTGGATTAAAATAGGGATTACGCGGGACGTAAGCTGGCCAGGGACAAACCCTAATTCTTAGGGTTTGTGCCCTATTTAAGCCTCATTAACTCACATACTGGACATTTTAGAGTAGCCTGCACCCCTTGAAAACCCTAATTCGTTCCTTTGCCTTGTATGGTGCTCTTGTGCTCTTATTTTGATCATTAGAGGGTCTTGTTCATCTTGAAGTGGTAGAAGAAGAAGCTTGAAGACTCATTCTTTGGAGGGGAGCTTAGAGATCCAGCTTTAGCATCTTCATGTCGTGAATTTTGAGGTATAAAGTTCAAATCTTGTCATCTCATTTCATAGATCTATTCCTTGGCTTGCTTTTGGCTATATTGGTCCCTTTTTGATAGATTTTATGAGCTAAGGTCGTTTATGGAACTTATTCTTGTAGATCTGGGCATATTACGGGTTTCTCAAGCATAAAGGTGTAAACTTTATGGTGGTTTTAGTCTCATGCATGTGTTAAGTCATTTATTAAGCTCTTTTGAGCTCTAGAGCCCCATTAAGCCATGCATGCACGTAAAGTTGGCAACTTTACGTGATAAACCACCTTAAGGAAGTCAGATCTAAGTGTTGGAGTAAAGTCTTAACCGTTTAAGAAATGAATGATAAAGTTTGCTAAGTGGTGGAGTACGCTGGGTGTACAAGCAGGTACGCTTATCGTATAAGACCTAAAGCGAGTACGTTGTGTGTATGAGCTGAGTACGCCCCGCGTACTCAGCAGATGGGTTTCGTACATATGGGCTCCTCGGTGTTGGGCTATATTTGGACTCTAGATGACTAGAGCCCTGTTGGACCATCAGAATATCATTTTGGGCTAAGGATATTTTTTTGGACCTTTGGTTGATGGCCCATGAAGGGGTTTGGGCTCAATTTGAAAAATTGGGCCATATTTGGGCTTTGGATGATTATTTTGGAATTTGGGTTTTTTGGACATTTGGATTGGGCTTTGGTCTTGGGCCATGTTAGGGAAAGGGTAAAAAGGTCTTTTTACCCTAGTTTGGACTCTTAGTGTGAGTGGGGATCCAATTATTACTTGAGGTTATTTTGTGATAGCGCGGGGATTTTAGCAGGCTAGCAGCCAAAGATCTTTCTGTGAGTTTCAGCAGTGTGAGGTGAGTTTCCTCACTGTGCTTAGCGGGTCTAAGGCACCAATGTCGGGCCATGATCTGTATGATAGAACACTAGATGTCTGTGTGACTCTTGTATGTGTATATTCTTGTATGCTTATTGGGCGGGGCTCGATGGTTATTTTGTAAGCTATTATCTGTTATGTTTATATGATCTGTATGTGGACGGGGCCCGTTATGCGAGTTTGGGAGGGGCCTGTTATACTCATTGGGCGGGGTCCGTTATGCGAGTTTGGGCGGGGCTCGTTATACTCATTGGGCGGGGCCCGTTATGCGAGTTTGGGAGGGGCCCGTTACTTCTGGTTCGTTATGCGAGTTTGGGAGGGGCCCGTTATTTATGTATGGTATGTGGTATATTGGGGAACTCACTAAGCTTTGTGCTTATGGGTTTTAGTTTATGTTTCAGGTACTTCTGGCTCCAAAGGGAAGAGCATGAGATGATTGCAGAGCACATACTACTACTTTCCGCATTTTGAGATTTACTCTGATATGTTTTGATGTATTGACATACTTTGATCTCTTGCGGTTGTATGATAATGTTTGGATTAATGTTTTTATTAAATCAAAAATGAAAATTTTTTAGTTTATTTTTGTGACGTTACAAGTTGGTATCAGAGCCTTGGTTTGAGGGATTCGGACATACTCGCGGGTGTGTCTGAACTCAAACTGAGGATTTGGTAAATTTTTCAAAAAGAAATGTATTTTTAAGAAAGAGTTTTCTAAGACAAGAAAGGGTGTGGTGCATGCAATCGACCGAGCTCAAGTAAGTTTTCACAAAATACCCATACATGTTATATGATATGATTTGATCTGTGAATCGCATGCTAGTTAGGGCTAAGGATATGCTCAATATTTGCATGATAGAATGCTAGGAGAGATGCCTTTGTATGCCTATTGTATGAGCTTGTAGACTTGCATGCCAGTACTGATCAGTCAGTGATAGGATGGCCTGATCAGGTAATGCTTGGTTTTGATTACTTGATGCTCGAATGCTACTTTCTTTGTGCGTTTAGGAGTTTTAACTAGCTCCAGCTACCTAGTAAATAAATATGTTAAGTCACATATTACTAAGACTAGATAATTTTAGAAAGTTAGGTTTTAATTCTATTGTGCAACTCTTGTCTGAGTCCAACCGTTGTAGTATGAGACCTCTCATTCGAAGAATTATCTGGTTTTGGTGATATGTAATTGTATTCGTGATCTAGTTAGAGGAAGTTAGTGGGAGTTCCTTCTGCAGCTAATGGCCGAGAGTGGTGTGGAGTTTTCCCTAGGAAAACCTAGGATGAGATCTAGTGCTGGGAGCCTTATCTTGATAAGGGTTGATTGTAAGGATATAAGGTGACTTGGCAGATTCAAGGCAATCCTTGAGGAAAGTATGGATAGATGTGGAAGGTAGTATGGGCCCATACTACTGGAAGCAGAGGATCCGTACTCGATTCAAAGAGAGCTACGATGAAACCGGGAAGCTTGTAGAGTTGTGATCAGTCAATATATTCTGATGGTTTATATGGTCTATTTTCAGTATGGTGAGTCTGCGGGGCAGACCTGTTGGCATTTATGGTGCTGGAGAGGGCTCAGGGTCAAGATCTGGAGCCGGACAGTTGGATGATCAGACGAGAGAGTTCATTTCGTCTGCGATTACGTTTTGCATTCTTGAGCAGACTCCTGTGAGCTTAGGTACGGTCAAGGAGGGCATTCTGGAGATTTTAGATGAGCGGTTGAGCTCGTTTTGTTCTGAGATGGTAGCCTTGGTGGGAGTGCATTCTTTAACCTTCAGGGAGTTTTGGGCATGTGGAGCTCCGGAGTATCACGGGGCAAAGGACCCGATAGCGAGCAAGAGGTGGTTAACGGATGTTGCTAACGCCTTCCGCACCACGAGTTTCCCCGAGGGGGAAAAGGTCAGACTTGCTTCCTGTCTTCTGAAGGATAGGGCACGAGATTGGTGGGAGGAGGTGGTACGCGTAGATGGTGACCAGGCTGTTGATATGATGACATGGGATGATTTTCTGACCAGGTTCAGCGCAGATTTTTCACCGGTGATTGAGGTGAAGCAGTTGGCGCGATAGTTTCAGGATCTCCGCGAGACTACTGAGACGGTGGCTGATATCACCACGATGTTTCGAGAGAGGGCACTCTTGGTTCCGTAGTATGTGGCGGATTAGGAGATGAAGAAGTTTAGGTATCATGAGTTTTTGAGGAGTGATATCCGGCTGTTTATGAGCCAATCTAGCTGCAGGACGCTGGAGGATATGTGAAACATCCCACAATTCATGACCCAAAATTTTGTTTTTAATTATTAAATAAAACCATAATTATCAAAACCTCTCGTCAAAACATAAGTTATAATATGTCAAAACATCATGATCAGAGTATCTATCTCAAAAACATATGCCAATAGATCAGAGTAAACATCCCATGCTAAAGCATTGTGGTGTGTGCAATGCATTCATCCCGAGCTCTTCCTTTTGCTACCGGAAGTACCTGAAAGCAAAACTAAAAATTGTAAGCACGAAGCTTAGTGAGTTTCCCCAAACTACCACATAGCATACACATAATCACATAATCACATATAAACATATCGTGGGCCCCGACCCTTCATCGGGCCCCGCCCAGCATCGGGCCCCACCCGGCATCTAGCAAAGCTCGGTATACATATAAAAATATCAAAAAATACAATTAGAATAATCACATAACATAAGCATATAAACATTCCTCGGGCCCCGCCCAGCATCGGACCGTAATCCGGAAAGCATACTATCATTCCTCGGGCATTGCCCGACATCAGACCATGATCCGGAAACATAAAAATACAGACACATGCAAGAATCACGAAGACATAAAGCATACAAACATTCATCGGGCACCACCTAGAATCGGATTGCAATCATGAAACATATAAACATACATCAGGCACCGCCCGACATTGGACCTTAGTCCGGAATACATACAGTCATAAATACGGGCTGACATTGGTGCCTTCGACCCATTCAAACAGGAAGAAAACTCACCTCGAATACTGGAAAAGTAGCTGAACAGTCCCCGACTCCGAATATCAACCCAACCAAACCCCTAAACATAAAAGATTTCCTTAATTACCCCTTCATACTCATAACCCCTTAAGGGTCAACTTTGGTCAAAGTCAACGCCTAGGGTCAATGGTCAACTTTCCTCATCATTCTGTCCTCACGTTGTGACCTTCCTTGGCTCACGTCGTGAGAGTCAACTCATCTTGGGTCGACACAGCGAGTCAACTTAGTTCACTCGTCTCAGGGTTTCAGATCGGGGCAATCGCCATGCTCACGTCGTGAGACCATACTTCTCACGTCGTGAGAACTGTTCAGTGAGCATTAAGCTCTTAATCCTTTAATATGCGCGTTGGGACTTTCCAGAATACCAAATCTAGCCTAAAGGACCATAAAAATCATCTCTTTTCATTCATTCATGTCCCATGCATGACTTGAACACTAGTTAGGTCAAAAGATGGGTATAAACATCAAGATTCAAACTTGGAGTCCAAAACATGCACCAAAATCCAGATCCAAGGATTCTAACACAACAAATGATTCAATGGTCCATAAAGTTGCTAACTTTATGGACCTCGTGCATGATAATCCAAGATCCCATGCAAAGAAGGTAACCATAACCTAGATCTAGCAAGATTAGAAGAGAAAGGTGGGATCTTTGAGACTTACAGAGGCTTATGAGCTTAGAAGTTCCACAAGGAGGATCTTATCTCGCCAAAAGGAACCACCACAAGAGCTTCTTCTTCTTCTTCAAGGAAATCAAAACACCAATAACACACCAATACCACCAACAATGGCTCAAGGGATCAAGAGGACGAATCTAGGGTTTTTTAGTGACTTGGGAGTGAAAGAGGCTGAGGATAGGCGAACCTAGCCTCCTCATTCCATTTTGTACTCGATTTTTAGGGTTTGGAACCATCAGGCCTGACTCACGTCGTGAGACCTTATGCCTCACGTAGTGAGGTTTGAGAACACGGGTGAAATGGTCAATGGTCCTACTCACGACGTGATCACTATGGCTCACGTCGTGAGCCTATTCTAAATGCAAAAATTAATATTTTTAATACCTATGGATTCAGATGCTACAATATGATAACGATGTATAGGGAGAGAGAGATTGATCTTGAGATGGAGAGGAAGAGGAAGCCGGATGAGGCTCAGGTATCAGGGGGTTCGGGCAAGAGGCCTGTAACGCCCGTGTTTCTGGGCAAGGCATTAATGATGATGTGATAGCATAGGTTAACCTTTGTAACCCATTTTGAAATAATAGAAGTGTATTATTTGAGTATTGTGTGTTTTGTGCTTAATTGTGTGTCTTAATTTAATTAAGGTTAAGAATAAGCGTCAAAATGAAATGTTAGAAAAAAACCCAATATTGATACATGAAGACGTAGTGGTCGTAACGAGGTTTCCGAATATATAAAGAATGCCGAAATCCGAGTTATAACGAAGAACTTATGACCTGTCGAAGTTTCGCGACAGAACCGGCACGACACTGTATGACGTAAAATACAAATTTAAGATAGAGTGATATCTAGCCTTAGTAATCTAAACGAAAGTCGTAGAATACGTTAAACCGAGAGCGTGCATAAAAAGAATGCCCAAATCTGACTTCGTATGAGAAAGTTATGATTTTTCTAAGTTTCAGCTTAGCAGTATGCAACCCGAATACTCGAATTTGAGATCGAGTGGTTTCTAGCCGAAACTTTCTAAATTAGAATTGAAGATCTCATCGATAGTAGTCCAACGGTAAAAAGACAGACGAAAACGGACGTCGGATGAAGAAGTTATGATTTTATAACGAAGTTTTCCTGTCCCGGCCTACTAAAAATAATATAATAAAAATAAAGTCAAAATTAGCCGACGAAGTCTAAATGAGAGTTGTAGAGCTTAGTCTCACCTACTCGTGGATATAAAGAACGTCGAAAACGGAATTCGTATGAGGAAGATATGATTTGGAAGTTTTATAAATAATTAAAAATATATTAATTTTAATATTA
This sequence comes from Lactuca virosa, assembly GCF_052849685.1. Classification (NCBI taxonomy): domain Eukaryota; kingdom Viridiplantae; phylum Streptophyta; class Magnoliopsida; order Asterales; family Asteraceae; genus Lactuca; species Lactuca virosa. The sequence goes on from NC_136428.1 coordinate 39,704,687, forward strand.
ATTTGGATATTATCCGAAGGAGGGGGGAGTCATCGATCTGATCCGAAGTACGCCCCGCGTACGAGATGGGTACGCGTCGCGTACTGCTGCTTTCCTCGGTCCAGAAGAGGCCATGTTCCTCCACCGAGACTTCGCCACGTGGAAGCCTTATCCGGAGTACGCCCATCGTAGGGCCTCGGTACGCCCAACGTAGTCCGAGGTCTCGCTGCTATAAAAGGGCATGCGAGGCTGCCGACTTCTTTTGCCAAAATTCTTTCTTTCTCTCCCCAATTTTCCTAGTTTTGCATGCAAGAAATACCCCGAAGCCCCGGTATTATTCCCGAGACCCAAGGCAAGTTCCGAAGCCCCGAAGATCCCGAGAAGTGAAGTTTCCGAGCCGAAACTCTGCCCGCAAGAAGCCCGGTTTTCAAGAAAAACATCTCGGTTTTATCGGAAAAGATTATTTTAAGAGACGAGGTGCTGTCCGATCATCGTCTTATCAAGTGAGTGTATTTTCGTTTTCTTTTAACACATAGATATGAAGTATTCTTTATAAAATACGTGCTATGTGTTTATATATTATTTGTTTATTTGAACTAGTTGTTGAATGGGTGTTTTGTACATGTTTTAAGCTGTATATAAATGTATATATTTTATCTACTAATATGTTGGGTAGAACATGGGTAGACAGTTGGTGTGTGATAAAATAAAATGATGAGAGGCCTCGATGTTGTTATTGATCTAGTCATCTAGCGGAGTATGGATGACGACCACAGACTCTTTCTAGACAGTCCAGTGGAACGCTAGCAGGCTCATAACCTGTAGGTGTTGTGAACGATGTGTTCACCGGTGTACTCTATCCCCCTCATGGTTGTCTGTAGGACATCTATTGTTAAGGAAACCCCTTTACAGTAATGTCCGTCCCGATGAAAATCCTAGATTAGGTCCCTTGTAATAGTTGTTGTTTTAGGGACATAAAGTGAGGATAACGGGAATGGGTAATCAGGTTATTGTTGGTCGATGAACTAAATATAATTATCTATTGTGGGTTGAAAACCCTATATGCTCACCAGGCTCCCAAGCCTGACCCACTCAGTTTTTTGTATTACAGGTAGTGGCGCGAGAGTATAAGTTGGATGACATTGTCAAGATATTTTTGGATTATAGACCAGTAGTTATATGTAACTGTTGTAAGGTCTATATTGTATTGTTTATGCTTTTGTTCTGTATCGGAACATGACATCCCGAGTTTTGATATATAATGAAAATACATTTCTTTAAGAAATGCTTTGATAAACTTTATTTTATCATGTTTTGTCTTGGGGAAAAATTTCCGCAACTCTTTTAAATCAATGGATTTACTCTGAAATTATTTTAAAAGCATAAATGAAACCGGTCTTTTCTGGCCGTGATTTTGGGGATGTCACAAGGCCCAAGGTTGTTGATGCGAGAGGGAAGAGCCAGCAGGGTCGGGGCCGCTATGGCAAGTGCGACAGGATGCACGATAGGGCGTCAAGGGTGGGTGGTTCTGGCTGCTTCAAGTGCGGCCGTACATGTCATATTAGCAGATATTGCACTGCTACCACCACCACCACCACCACCACCCCGATATCTGATATGATTTGCTTTCATTGCAATCAGAGGGGCCTCAAAAAGCCCATTGTCTCAGTTTGGCTACAACAGGACAAGTTTCAGCACCCACTCATGCAACTCTTTGGATTATTGATGGCCGCCAGGGCCGGGCGGATGCACCTGTGGAAAAGAGCATGGCTTTTCAGTTGACGGTCAAGGAGGCTCGTGTAGCTCCCGACATAGTGACGAGTATGTATATTCTCCTTGTTTCTTTATTTATATTGAATTGTCTACTTATATATATTTATGTGTTTTATTTTAGGATCGTTCCTCATGAACGATATTTCTGCTTTGGTATTGTTTGATTCGGGGGCTACCCGATCCTTTGTATCGCTTGCTCTTAGCAAGAGGTTTGCTGGAGCTCCGGGGGAGCTGGATTGTCCATTGGATTTCTAGATCGCAGATGATAGATCTGTTCGGGTTGTGAGGGTGCATCGGGGTTGTACTCATCAATTGTTCAACGAGCAGTATCTGGTCGATTTGGTTCCCATTCCTTTGCGTGGGAACAAGGTTATTGTGTGTATGGATTGGTTAAGCCCTAATGGAGCGGTGATCGATTGTGAGCAGCAACTAGTTCGGATTCGAATCCCAAGTTGGGGAGAGCTAGTGATTCATGGTGAGAGAGCTCAGTGTGGGACGATCTTGTGTTCAGCTGCGAGGGCCAGACACTATAATCAGTAGGGTTGTTCAGGATTTTTCGCCTATGTTATGGATACCCGGGATAAGGGTAAGGCAACCGTGGATGATGTGTCGATTGTACGGGATTATCCCGACGTGTTTCCAGAGGATTTTCCTGGGGTGCCTCCGGAGAGGTAGGTTGAGTTCAGGATTGATCTGGTTCCAGGTGCGGCTCCGATAGCCAAAGCACCGTATCGATTTGCTCCTCCCGAGATGCAGCAGTTGTCTACACAGCTGTAGGTAGGGCTGTAAACGAACTGAACGTTCATCGAACTGTTCGTGAGCCGTTCGGTGGGAAGTTCGTTTATGTTCGTTTATTTAATAAACGAACGAACATGAACACAAATTATCGTTCGTTTAGTTAAACGAACGAACATGAACAATGGTCTCGTTCGTTCAATTATGTTCGTGAACCTTTGTTTGTGTTGTTCATTTACGTTGGTTTATGTTCGTTCATATAAGTCCATTTTATGTTCACATATCCTTAGTTGTGTTTGATTACATTAGTGTATTATATGTTCATTTATGTTCATATATCTTCAATTATGTTTTTTTTATCTTTGTTCATTTATGTTCGTTTAGCATGTTCACGAACATAAACAAACGAACATGAAGAATGTAATTTATTAAACGAACGAACATGAACAAGAAAAATCGTTCGTTTATCCGTTCGTGTTCGTTTATTTGTTCGGCTAACTTAAATGAACGAACATGAACAAGCCCCGTTCGTGTTCGTTCGGTTCGTTTACAACCCCAGCTGTATGATCTGTTAGACAAGGAATTCATTCGGCCGAGCAGTTCGCCATGGGGAGCACCGATCTTGTTTGTGAAGAAGAAGGATGGGTCTCATCGTATGTGCCTTGACTACCGGGAGCTGAATAAGGTAACGATGAAGAATCGTTATCCACTCCCAAGGATTGATGATCTTTTTTGACCAGCTTTAGGGTGTATCTTGGTTTTCCAAAATTGATTTGCGATCGGGTTATCATCAGATGAGGGTTAGGGATGCGGATGTGCAGAAGATAGCTTTCCGGACTCGTCGTGGTCATTACGAGTCCGTGGTGATGCATTTTGGGCTCACCACTGCTCCATCCGCGTCCATGAATCTCATGAACCGCGTGTGCAGGTCGATGCTGGATCGGTCTGTTATTGTATTTATCAATGATATCTTTGTCTATTCCAAGACTCAGGAGCAGCACAGGGAGCACTTAAGGGAAGTGCTGGAGAATTTGAGGAGGGAGAGACTTTTGCAAAGTTCTCCAAGCGTGAGTTCTGGTTGCGCGAGGTGCAGTTTCTGGGGCACCTTGTCAACCAAAATGGTATTTTGATCGATCCGGCCAAGGTCGAGGCCATGATGCAATGGGAGGGTTCAAGGTCTCCATCTGATATTCAGAGTTTCCTAGGTCTCACAGGTTATTATCGGAGGTTTATCCAGGATTTCTCCAAGATAGTTGTTCCTTTGACTCGGTTGACAAAGAAGACGGTTACACTTCGCTGGGGGCCTGAGCAGCAGATAACTTTTGAGACCTTGAGACAACGGTTGTACGAGGCACCGATTATGATCCTGTCGGAGGGTGTTAAGGATTTTGTGGTTTATTGTGATGCGTCGATCATGGGTTTGGGAGCAGTATTGATGCAGAGGGGTCGCGTGATCGCTTACGCTTCGAGGTAGCTGAAGCGTCATGTGGCGAATTATCCGATGCATGACTTGGAGCTGGGAGCTGTGGTTTTTGCCTTCAAGATTTGGCGACATTACCTCTATGGGTTCGTTGTACCATTTACACGGATCACAAGAGCCTGAGCTACCTGATGGATCAGCCAAATATGAATATGAGGCGACGCTGGTGGTTGGATGTGGTGAATGATTATGATTGTGAGATCCTTTATCACTAGGGAATACCAATGTGATGAACGATGCTCTTAGCCACAAGGTGGTCACGACTCCGATCAGACACATATGTTTGAGGATGACCGTGATTACTCTGCTTGTGGAGCGGATTCGTGAGGCTCAGGTTGAGGCTATGAAGGAAGAGCACCGGAAGAGTGAGCGTATTGTGGGTCAGGTGGCTTCCTTCGATTATGATAGTCGTGGGTTGTTGACTCTGCATTGGCAGGTTTGGGTTCCGTATTGGGGCGGTGTGCATCAGATTCTGATGGAGGAGGTGCACAAGTCTTGGTTCTCCATTCATCCCGGGGCGATGAAGATGTATAGGGATCTTTGTCCTGATTATTGGTGGTCTTGCATGAAGCAGGATGTGGCTTGATATGTGGAGCGGTGCTTGACATGCAGGAAAGTCAAGGCCGATCATCAGTGGCCTCACGACAAGATGCATCCATTGGAGATTCCCGTATGGAAATGGGAGGATATTATCATGGATTTCATCACGAAGTTACCCCGAACTGCGCGTGGAGTGGATTCGATTTGGGTCATCGTGGATCGATTGACCAAGAGCGCGCATTTCATTCCAATCTTGGAGAGTATATCTATAGAGAAATTGATTGAGATTTATATCAGGGAGGTGGTGGCACGTCATGGGGTGCTGGTTTCGATGGTTTCTGACAGAGATGTCTGATTTACTTCCAGGTTTTGGAAGAGGTTCCACGACGAGTTGGGTACTCGTCTCCATTTTAGCAACGCATTCCATCTGCAGATCGATGGTCATAGCGAGCAGACTATTCAGACCCTTGAGGATATGCTGCGGGCGTGTGTTTTGGACTTTGGTGGGAGTTGGGATACGTATCTTCCATTAGCAGAATTTTTATATAACAGTTATCATGCTAGAACTGATCGACCTCCTTTTGAGATGCTCTATGGGAGGAAATGCAGCATCCCGATTTATTGGGGCGAGGTCGGTCAGCGGGTTATGGGGAGTACCGAGGTGGTACTCAAGCCCACTGAGCTGATTCAGTAGGTTCGGAATAGACTCCGGACAGCTCAGTGTTAGCATAAAAGTTATGTCGACAAGCGTCGATCGGATCTTGAGTTCTAGGTGGGGGATATGGTTCCCTGAAGGTGTCACCTTGGAAAAGTGTCATCCGATTCAGGAAGAGGGGCAAGTTGGGCCCCAATTATATTAGACCTTTCAGGGTTTTGGCTCGGGTGGACCGGGTTGCATATCGCTTGGATCTTCCTAATTAGCTCATTCAGATTCATAGCACATTCCATGTCTCTCATCTGCGAAAATGCTTAGTGGATGATTCCACAGTGTTATCGTTGGAGGATATTCGGGTGGATGATCGCCTGAACTATATTGAGAGACCGGTGACGATTCTTGACTGGAAGACGAAAACCTTGAGGAACAAGGTTGTCGAGTTGGTGATGGTGCAATGGCAGCACCGCAAGGGTTCAAAGTGGACTTGGGAGCCGGAAGATGAGATGAGGGGGCTCTTTCGGAGTTATTTGGGGCAACGGACTTTGAGGGCGAAGTCTGATTAAAGTGGGGGATAATTGTAACACTTGAAATGGGTATGTTTCCTTTTAGCCCTTCGTAATTAAAACATTGCATTTTTGGTCCTTGTGGCTAGTACGCGGGGCGTACCATAGTGTACGCTTAGCGTACTAGCTGAAGTGTGATCGCGGTTTAGAGCCTCGTACGCTGGGCGTACGAGGATTACGTGGGGCGTATGCTGGCCAGGGGCAAACCCTAATTTTAATTAAGGCTTTATGCCATATTTAAGCCTCATTAACTCACCTTATGGACATTTTAGACCATCCTCCACCCCTTGAAAACCCTAATTCGTTCCTTTTCCTTGTGTAGTGATCTTGTGTTATTTTTTTGATCATTAGAGGGTTTTGTGCATTTTGAAGTGGTAGAAGAAGAAGCTTAAAGACTCAGTATTTGGAGGGGAGCTTAGAGATCCAACTTCAGCATCATCATTTTTTGACTTTTAAGGAAAAAAGTTCAAAGCTTGTCATCTCATTTCATAGATCTATTCCTTGGCTTGCTTTTGGCTATTTTGGTCCCTTTTTGGTTGGTTTTGTGAGCTAAGGTCGTTTATGGAGCTTATTCTTGTAGATCTGGGCATATTAAGGGTTTCTTAAGCTTAAAAGTTCAAAATTTATGGTGGTTTTGTCTCATGCATGTGTTAAGTCATTTATTATTCTCTTTTGAGCTCTAGAGCCCCATTAAGCCATGCATGCATGTAAAGTTGTGAAACATCCCAAAAATACAGTCCAAAAATTTCATTTTTTTAATTATTAAATAAACCATAGTTATCAAAAGCATTCCATCCAAAAACATAATTCATATTATCAAATCAGAGTATCACATCGAAACTCATATCCAAATATCAGAGTAAAAACATCCCAGGGTAAAGCAAATGGTGTGTGCACTACAGGTATCCCGAACTCTTCCCCTTGCTACCGGAAGTACCTGAAACCCAAAACTGAAAATTGTAAGCATTAAGCTTAGTGAGCTCCCCAAACTACCACATACCATACTCATAACATGCAACTAGGAGATACATGCCCCTCCCACACTCGATGAGATACAGGCCCCACCCACCCTCATCTAACTAGGAGATACGGGCCTCGCCCACACTCCGCTATCTACGAGATACGGGCCTCACCCACACTCAACTGCTATGAGATACGGGCCTCATCCACACTCAGCTACTATGAGATACAGGCCTCGCCCACACTCAGCTAATCATGAACACATACAGGTATCACATAGAAAACAAGTATAGCTAAGCATATCCATCCGTACCATATCAGCTATCTATGAGATACGGGCCTCGCCCACACTCGACTATTATGCAGAATGTCAATCCATACTATATCAGTTATCTACAAGATACAGGCCTCACCCACACTCGACTACTAATCAGATCACATATACGAGCCGACCTTGGTGTCGTAGACCCGTTCCTACTAGAGGAAACTCACATCACAAAGCTGAGTGTCAAATCTCTCGGTAAGGAATCTCCAACGACTGCTTCAACGACTCCCCGACTATCATTTTCATAACAACACTTAGTCAAAATCCATTATCCTTCTTAGGGTAAAATGACAATTTTACCCCTGGTCTAAATTGGACAATATCCAAGGCCTAATTATATCTAATCTTTGCACACCCATTAATGGCCCACTAATGGCCCACTTTTCTAAATTGGGCCCAACTCCTCAATTGGGCCTTCCCTTAAGCCCAAATATGTCCTTGGTCCATTATCTGACTCCTGATGGCCCATTAAGGCCCAATAACTGCTAAGTCCAAAGATTGGCCCAAACGTCGCAAAGCCCAAAACCTGAGAGTACACTGGGCATACTCCTTTGTACGCTACGCGTACTTCCGCATGGCTTGTACGCCCAGTGTACTACCCTGTTAAGCCATAAACTTCAAAAGTGCTTATTCCATTAAGACCTTAAGCCCATATTACAGATCCGAGTCCCTTAGCATGTCTTAACTCATAAAGTTGGTTACTTGGTGGCTTGCAACCCACCAAATGGACCCAAACTTGGATTATATCAACTAACTTCCATGGAAATGGCTAGATCTCATGCATGGTCACAAAAGGAGCTTAAAGATCGAGACTTTACTGCTAATTGGTTACATTTAGCACTAAGGGTGGCAACCCTAAGACTAAATACGAAGTTAAACCATAAAAATCCATTCTTTGGACCTAAAAAGGTCCAAAACTCCATAAACATAAATCTAAGCAATCATGAGGAATATTAGAAGCTTTATACCTCCAATGAGTGCCAAATGGTGAGATAGTCTCAGATCCTTGAGCTCAAGATACTCAAGTTCTTCTCCAACTCCTCCATTCTTCTTCCAAGCTCTAAATCTCCAAAACAAGCTTCACAAGGCCAAACACACAAAAGAATGAGGTAAAAGAGGCTATCTAGGGTTTTTGAGGTTGAGAGGATGGTAAGGAGGCTAGAGTTTTAGGGTTTGGAGTCTGCTCACGTACGCTGGGCGTACTCCTTGGTACGCTGCGCGTATGTGCATGCGCCCCCCGAATTCAATGCTCCTCTACGACCTACGTACGCCAAGCTTACGCCCAACATACGTCTTCTGGGCAACCCAAATACACAGCCTACTTGCTAAGTCCACTCAATAATCCATTACTCATTCCAAGTCCAACAAATAGATTACAATTACTTTAAACAAAATAAATAATACCTCAAGTGACGGATGTTACAATTCTCCCCCACTTGAATCAGACTTCGTCCTCGAAGTCCGCAACATCCGGAAATAACTCCGGGTAGTGCTCCCTCATCTCCTCCTCAGGCTCCCAGGTCCACTCCGAGCCCTTGTCGTGCTGCCACTGCACCTTTACCAGCTCGACCCTCTTGCTCCTCAGCTCCTTCATCTTCATGTCTATGATGGCTACTAGTCTCTCGATGTAATTCAGGTTGTCATCGACCTGAACATCCTCTAAAGGCACAACCACTGAGTCATCCACTAAGCACTTCCGCAGCTGAGAAAGATGAAAAGTGCTGTGGATCTGGCTGAGGTCTTCTGGAAGATCCAAACGGTAAGCAACTCGGCCCACCCGAGCCAAAACCCTGAACGAACCGATGTATCTGGGGCCCAGCTTGCCCCGCTTCCTGAACCGGATGACACCTTTCCAAGGTGACATCTTAAGGAGGACCATGTCGCCCACCAGAAACTCCAAGTCTGAACGGCGCTTGTCGGCATAGCTTTTCTGCCGACTCTGAGCAGTCTGAAGCCTGCTCCGGACCTGCTGGATCCTCTCAGTAGTCTTGAGTACCACATCAGTACTCCCCATGACCCTCTGTCCGACCTCGCCCCAACAGATTGGGGTCCTACACTTCCTCCCGTAGAGCATTTCGAAGGGAGGACGGTCTATGCTGGCGTGGTAACTGTTGTTATACAAAAATTCCGCTAATGGAAGATACGTATCCCAACTGCCACCGAAATCCAAAACACATGTTCGCAACATGTCCTCGAGAGTCTGAATCGTGCTCTCGCTCTGCCTATCTGTCTGAGGGTGGAAAGCAGTGCTGAAGTGGAGACGAGTAACCATCTCGTCGTGAAACCGCTTCCAAAATCTGGAAGTAAAACGAACGTCTTGGTCCGACACAACCGAAACTGGCACTCCATGACGTGGCACCACCTATCGAACGTAGATCTCGGCTAGCTTCTCAGCCGATATACTCTCCTGGATCGGGATGAAATGAGCACTCTTGGTCAACCGATCCCCGATGACACGTATCGAATCCACTCCACGTGCAGTCCTGGGAAGCTTCGTGATGAAATCCATAGTGATATCTTCCCATTTCCACATGGGAATCTCCAACGGCTGCATCTTGCCGTGAGGTCGCTGGTGTTCGGCCTTGACTTTCTTGCAAGTTAAGTACCGCTCTACGTACCATGCTATGTCCCGCTTCATGCAGGGCCACCAATAATCAGGGCGAAGATCCCGATACATCTTCGTCACCCCTGGATGGATGGAGAATCTCGACTTGTGAGCCTCGACCATCAGAACTTGGCATACCCCGCCATAGTAAGGAACCCATACCCGCCGATGCAGGGTCAAAAATCCACGGTTGTCGTAGTCAAATGAGGCCACCTGGCCTATGATCCGCTCACACTTCCGACACTCTTCCTTCATACCCTCGACATGCGCCTCCAGGATCTGCTCCACCAACGGGGTGACCACTGTCATCCTCAGACATATGTCTCGTATCGGTGCTGCCACTGCCTTGCGGCTAAGATCTTCAACTACCACATTGGCCTTCCCTGGGTGATAAAGGATCTCACATTCGTAATCCTTCACCACATCTAACCACCGACGCTGCCTCATGTTCAGATTCGACTGATCCATGTGGTACCTCAAACTCTTGTGGTCCGTGTAAATGGTACAACGAACCCCATAGAGGTAATGTCGCCAAATCTTGAGGGCGAAAACCACAGCCCCCAGCTCCAAATCATGCGTTGGATAGTTAGCCTCGTGATGCTTCAACTGCCTCGAAGCGTATATTATCACGTGACCCCGCTGCATCAACACAACACCCATGCCCGTGATCGATGCGTCACAGTAAAACACAAAGTCATCGACCCCCTCTGGCAAGGTCAGAATCGGTGCCTCGCATAACTGCTGTCTGAGTGTCTTGAAGGCTGCCTGATGCTCAGCCCCCAGCGGAATGTCACCGACTTCTTGGTCAGTCGGGTCAAGGGAACAACAATATTGGAGAAATCCTGGATGAATCTCTGATAGTAACCCGCCAGAACAAGAAAACTCCGAAACTTAGTTGGAGACCTCGGAACCTCCCACTGCATCACAACCTCTATCTTGGCCGGATCGACCAGAATATCATTCTGGTTGACAAGGTGCCCCAGAAACTACACCTCGTGCAACCATAACTCACACTTGGAGAACTTTGCGAAAAGTATCTCTCTCCTCAGTGTCTCCAGCACCCCCCTCAGGTGCTCCTCTTGCTGCTCCTGAGTCTTAGAATAAACAAATATGTCATCGATGTAGACTATCACAGACCGGTCCAGCATCGGTCTGCACACGCGGTTCATGAGGTCGATGAACGCGGCATGAGCATTAGTGAGCCCAAACGACATCACCACGAACTCATTGTGACCATAGCGAGTCTGAAACCTCGTCTTCGGCACGTCGTCGTCCCTAAATCGCATCTGTGGTAACCCGATCACAGATCAATCTTGGAGAACCAAGATGCAACCTAAAGCTGGTCAAATAAATCATCTATCGTCGGGAGGGGATAACAGTTCTTCACCGTTACCTTATTCAACTCCTGGTAATCTATACACATCCGATGTGACCCGTCCTTCTTCTTCACAAATCGGATCGGGGCTCCCCATGGCGAACTTCTCGGCCTGATAAATCCCTTGTCTAGCCGCTCTTACAGCTGTGTACACAACTCCTGCATCTCAAAAGGAGCCAACCGATATGGTGCCTTGGCTATCGGAGCCGCACCAGGGACTAGGTCAATCCTGAACTCTACCTGTCTCTCCGAAGGTATCCCAGGAAGATCCTCTGGGAACACGTCTGGGGTACTCCCGGACGATCGGTACATGATCTACGGTTGCCTTACCCTTATCTCGGGTATCCATAACATAGGCGACATAACCTGCGTAACCCTGCTTCAGGTAGCGCCTCACTCTCGCTGCTGAACATAAAGTCGGTCCCCCCTTGGCCTCTCACCCTGAATCACTAAACCTCCCCTACTCGGGGTCCGAACTGTACCAGCTGCTGCTCGCAGTCGATCACTGCCCCATCAGGGCTCAACTAGTACATAACTACTATATCCTTATTCCCTTGCAGGGGAATGGGGACCAAATCTACTGAAAACTGATCATCAAACAACTGTAGCGTACATCCCCGATGAACCCTCGCAACCCGAACGATCCTATCATCTGCTATCTCAACATCAAGTGGACAGTCCAGCTCCCCCGGAGCTCCTATAAATCGCTTGCTGAGCGCGAGTGACACAAAAGATCGGGTAGCCCCCGAATCAAACAATACCAGAGCTGATATACCGTTCACAAGGAACGATCCTATAACAAAACACATAAACATAAGTAATAATAAAAATAAATAAAAAGGATAAGGAGAAGATACATACCCGTAACGACATCAGGAGCTACACGTTTCTCCTCTGCTGTCAACTGGAAGGCTTTGCTATTCGCCACTGGCGCTTCTGTCCGGCCCCGTCGGCCGTCTGTAATCCTCAATGTAGCAGGAGCGGGTGCCGCCACCTTCCCTGCTACTGCTAAACTCGGACACTGGGACCTCTTTTGGCCCCTTTGATTGCACTGAAAGCAAATCAGATCAGATACTGTGGTGGTGGTGGTAGCAGTGAAATCCCTGCTGACATGTCCAGTTCGGCCGTATTTGAAGCGGCCCAAACTACCCGCCCAGCACGTGCCCTCGTGAGTCCAACCACACTTGCCACAACGGCCTCGACCCTGCTGGCCCTTCCCTCGGGAATCTACCTTGGGTTTTTTGCCCGAGCCCTCCAATCCAGACACCGCCTCTGGCTTTCTCTTCCTCTCCATCTCTAAATCAATCTCTCTCTCTCACGAGCCCTCGCTATCATATCCTCTAGTGTCTTGCAGACGGATCGGCTCACAAACTGTCTGATGTCGCTGTTGGGTTTTGTATACTACAACATCCTATGGTGCACATACAACCATAAATGCTTTGAATCTATGTTTTCTCTAATTATACATGCAATATTGTTTCCAAAGCATTAAGCCTACAACTAGCATACAATTGACATAAACGACATAGAAATGAGTTATGGAATTACTTCTCTGTTGTAGCTTGTAGTTTTGGCCTTTAAGAACTTAGTGCCCCAAATGTTGCACCTTAAATGGTTCACAACACACCTTGGACAAAGGATGACTTTTGAGAGAGTTTATGCACACTAAAATCGGTTATGGCTCTCCAAGAACGCTCTAGCAAAAACTTGTGCAACTAATTTTAGGCTATAGGGTGTCATATATATAGTGTAGAAATCCAAAAGTCATGGGTAAACCCTAATCCATACACTTGGGCTTATTATCCATGGTCCATGATTCAAGTGGGTAAACTCTTTATGGATTCATCCATCAACTTAGTCCATCATGTATCATAAGCCCAAACCATATATATATATATATATATATATATATATATATATATATATATATATATATATATATATATATATATATATATATATATATATATATATATATATATATATATATATATATATATATATAACTAATTTACATAATTAGTCCCTATTAATTTAATTAGTCTCTTTTGATCACTAAATTAATTCCAAATTAATTCTTTATCAATACTAATTAAATCATATGATTTCATATTAATCTATTAGAAGTTATAATATATTAATAAATCATAAATAACCTCTTCTCAAAAGTCCATCCTATCAAATTGTCGTGGTGATATGCAACCCAAATGGACCATTCTACTCTCAAGTTAAGTACATACCAATTTATAGTTATGGGCTTATACACTTAATCCAACAGTCTCCCACTTGGATAATGTAACGCCCGTAGATCCGGGCTATTCAATTTAAAGACGATAAACGTCGAAAAATGACTTTTTGATAGAAAATTATTTAGACTAAATAATCTTAACCAAGTTGCAGTGGTCGTGACAAGGATTCCAGATATATAAAGAACGCCAAAATCCGAGTTATAACGAAGAAGTTATGACCTGTCGAAGTTTCGCGACAAAACCGGCACGACGCTGTATGACGTTAAAAGTGAATTTACGATAAATTGCTTTTTAGCCTTGGTGATCTAAATGAAAGTCGTAGTATTTGTTAAACCGAGAATTTTCGTAAAAAGAACATCAAAATCTGACTTTGTATGAGGAAGTTATGATTTTTCTAAGTTTCGGAATAGTAGTAGACAGCTAAAAACTCAAAATAAAGATCGAGTGATATTTAGCCGACACAATCTAAATGAGAATCGAAGGTCTCATTAATAGTAGTACAACGGAAAAAAGACAGACGAAAACGGACGTCGGATGAAGAAGTTATGAAATGTTAACGGACTTTTCCTATCCCGGCCCGTTAAAAATTTAATATAATATAATATTAAAAATAAAGTCAAAAATATCCGATGGAGTCTAAATGAAAGATATAGAGCATAATCTCACCTACGCGTGGATATAAAGAACGTCAAAAACGGAGCTCGTATACGAAAGATATGGATTTTTGAAGTTCGGAGCACAAACTTCGAGAATTTGACTGCATTCACGACGTGAACTCAGTGAACGACGCGTTTCGAGCCTAGAAGACACACAGCAAGACTAGGGGATGACCGGGGATCAAACTCACGACGTGAATATACCTGGTTCACGACGTCAAAGTCGAATTTTCAGCCTATAAATAGAAATCGAGCCCTCCGGGTTTATGTTACCAATTCTCATTTCTCTTTCACTTTAAACACTCTTTTAGCCTACTTTTAACCCCCTGAAGTCCCGATACCATCCCCGACACCCGAAGCATGTCCCGAAGCCTCGAAGATCCCGAGAAAAAGAGTTTTCGAGCCGAAACTCTGCCCGCGTGAAGCCCAGTTTTTTAAGATATCCTGGTTTCATCGAAGAATATTACTTTATAGAGCCGTAGTGCCATCCGATCGTCGTCTTATCATGTGAGTGCATATTATTTTCATCTTACACATAGATATGAAGTATTTTATATAAATTACGTGCTATGTGTGCATATTATCTGTATACTTGTTATCTATGTTAGATGAACACTATTATACATGTTTTAAATGATTTAAACTGTATATGTATTTTATATCTACAAATATGTTGGGGTAAAATATGGGTAGATGAGTTAGATGATGTGTGATGAAATAAAAATTGATGATATGTATCGATGTTTAAGATGATCTAGTCATCTAGCAGAGTATAGAAAACGACCACAGACTATTCTAGATAGTTCAGTGGAACGTTAGCAGACTCGTAACCTATAGGTGTTTTTGAACTAAGTGTTCATTAGGTGTTTTTGAACTATGTGTTCATTAGGTGTTTTTGAACTATGTGTTCATCCGATAGTTCTTCTTTTTGACACTATTATGTGTCGGGGTACGGGAGCGTACGAGAGTACTTTATTAGTATTTTCCCTTTACTTTTTATTTTGAAGAGCTTTGGAGTCTTCGTTTCTTTTATGAAGTGATCGGACGAGCTTCATGTGTCAACGTTTCTTTTCACGAAGTAATTGAGGGAACTTCGTAGACTGCCTAATAAAGTGTGTCGGTAATAGACCACTACTAGGTATGTATGGTGTTATATTTCCGGATAGGGTAAGTCTGGGGGTAAAATACCTCACGATATTCAGATCACTGCTAGGCAAAGTCCGATGCTGGATAGGGTGAGTCTGGGGGTAAAATAACTCACGATATTCGGACGACGACTAGACATTGTTATCTAGATAACTACCCCTGACTTAACTGTCTTGTGGTATTTACGAACAGAGGTTCGTGGTGAAACTTATTCCATTCCTCTCATTTGATGTCTTTATCGATCCTCGTTTGCTTCTAGGGAATTTCCGAAGCAGCTTCGTTAGTTTGTTGTTCATATCGATCCTTTAGGCTAGATCTTGTAAGATCATTGTATAGGATCAGTACGTGGGGATCGACGTTCGTTAGTGCTTGTAGTATAAACCTCGGGCAGTGATGGATTCGTGCCTATTCCTTAGGTCAATCCTTAGGAATGAATAAATGAAGGTTAGATGATTCTTAGGGTAGATCCTTAAGAATAAATAAGATAATGGGGATGGGCAATTGGGTTGATTGTTTGATGATTAAATATAATAATTATATTATTGTGGGTTGAAAACCCTATGTACTCACCAGGTTTCCCAACCTGACCCACTCAAGCTTATTTGTATCACATGTGTCGATATGAAGCTACTTTACACTGAGAGATTTAAAAGAGATGTAGATCACCGGTGTAAATGAATGTAAGGTCTGTTTATGCTTATGTTTCAGTATTGACGATGACATCCCAAAGTTTTAATATGAACAAAATACATTTCTTCGGAAATGCTTTGATAATATATTTATCATGTTTTTCTGGGAACAAATTCCGCAATATATTTATTTAAAAATATACTCTTATGTTCAAATGAAGCATAAACAAATCGGTCTTTTCTGGCCGTGAAATTTGGGGATGTCATAGTTGGTATCAGAGCATTAGTTTAAGCGAACTAGGTATTTGTAGGAAATTTCTAGACTTAAACTTAGAATGCTAAGCAATGATCGTGAGATGAGTGTCTACCATATTTTAGACATGAGCACTAGTATATTTTAGGAAAATGCCTAAAATGATTTTATGTGCTAAATGCCATATGTTTTCCATATATGATATTATTTGTTCGGATCTATGGTCTGTTGCCGACCGGATCTGGAAACCTTATGTGTTCAGGATTCTAAGCGTATGACTACGATATTAGAACTAGCATGTAAACGTTTCGGAGTGATAAGGAGATTTATACGTCTATCGTAAATAAAGCTTTCCTATCTTAAATTCTCGCCTAGTACGCCAAACGTGTGCTTGGGTGTACAAAACGTTATGGTGAAGACTCGTAGAGAATTGAGTCGATGGAGGAAATGAAAGGCTTATGATAGTGAATGACACCTATCGGAAGATACCGTAAGAATGGTATCTTGCCTTTAGAATGTGTTTGATAAAATAACGGAACGTTTATAGGAGTACGGTACGTCTGAAGTACACCTTCGATCGGTAGGATGATGGAACGATTGGTGTAATTCATGAAGTTGTCGCATCGTCTAGAATTTCCATCACCAACCGAGTTGAAGTAGGATTGATGATTGAAGATACGAATGGAAAAAGTCCTAGTAGAGTCTAGGAAAATTTTTATGATTAATTGGACGCATTCATATGTGTTCAAATTTTTTGTGATTTTAGGACTTGGGGACTGCGAGACAATACTTGGGACGAGTATGAGTAAGTGTAAATAGTACTAGAGATCTATACTACTGGAAGCACAGGACTCACACTTGGATCAGGGAAAGTCACAAGGTTACCAAGAAGCTATTAATTGATTATGTCTTATTCATGTATGTCGTTACCATCATTTCGATAATGACTAAGAAGATGATTGATATTCAGACCCTAGTGGTCATATCAAATCTTGTCTGACATAATACGTGGAGCATGTGCAGGATTGAGCACTGCTTGCGGTCAAGAAGTCCAAGAGTTAGAAACTCATTCGAAGGAACATAGAAGTTACGGTTATTACCTAGGATGAAGATACAACATATGGAGTCATTATACAAGCCCTGTTTTGTTGATGATTCCGGGATGTAATCATCCTAATGGGGGGATAATTGTAATGCCCGTAGATCCGGGCTAGTCAATTTAGAGACGATAAGCGTCGAAAAACGACTTTTTGATAGAAGATTATTTAGAATAGATAATCTTAACCAAGTTGTAGTGGTCGTGACAAGGATTCCAGATATATAAAGAACGCCGAAATCCGAGTTATAACGAAGAAGTTATGACCTGTCGAAGTTTCGCGACAGAACCGGCACGACGCTGTATGACGTAAAAAGTGAATTTATGATAAAGTGCTTTTTAGCCTTGGTGATCTAAATGAAAGTCGTGGTATTTGTTAAACCGAGAATTTTCGTAAAAAGAACATCAAAATCTCACTTCGTATGAGGAAGTTATGATTTTTCTAAGTTTCGGAATAACAATAGACAGCTAAAACCTCGAAATAAAGATCGAGTGATATTTAGCCGACACAACCTAAACGAGAATCGAAGGTCTCGTTAATAGTAGTACAACGGTAAAAAGACAGACGAAAACGGACGTCGGATGAAGAAGTTATGAAATTTTAACGGACTTTTCCTGTCCCGGCCCGTTAAAAATATAATATAATATAATATTAAAAATAAATTTAAAATTAGCCGACGGAGTCTAAATGAAAGATATAGAGCATAATCTCACCTACACGTGGATATAAAGAACGTAAAAACGGAGCTCGTATGCGAAAGATATGGATTTTTGAAGTTTGCAGCACAAACTTCGAGAATTTGACTCCATTCACGACGTGAACACAGTGTTCACGACATGAACTCAGTGAACAACGCGTTTCGAGCCTAGAAGACACACGGAAAGCCTAGGGGATGACCGGGATCAAACTCACGACGTGAATATACCTGGTTCATGACGTGAAAGTCGAATTTTCTGCCTATAAATAGAAATTGAGCCCTCCGGGTTTATGTTACCAATTCTCATTTCTCTTTCACTTTAAACACTCTTTTAGCCTACTTTTAACCCCCCGAAGTCCCGATACTATCCCCGACACCCGAAGCAAGTCCTGAAGCCTCGAAGATCCCGAGAAAAAGAGTTTTCGAGCCGAAACTCTGCCAGCGTGAAGCCCGGTTTTTGAAGATATCCCGGTTTCATCGAAGAATATTACTTTATAGAGCCGTAGTGCTGTCCGATCATCATCTTATCATGTGAGTGCATATTATTTTCATCTTACACATAGATATGAAGTATTTTATATAAATTACGTGCTATGTGTGCATATTATATGTATATTTGTTATCTATGTTAGATGAACACTATTATACATGTTTTAAATGATTTAAACTGTATATGTATTTTATATCTACAAATATGTTGGGGTAAAACATGGGTAGATGAATTAGATGATGAGTGATGAAATAAAAATTGATGATATGTATCGATGTTTAAGATGATCTAGTCATCTAGCAGAGTATAGAAAACGACCACAGACTATTCTAGATAGTCCAGTGGAACGTTAGTAGACTCGTAACCTGTAGGTATTTTTGAACTAAGTGTTCATTAGGTGTTTTTGAACTAAGTGTTCATTAGGTGTTTTTGAACTATGTGTTCATTAGGTGTTTTTGAACTATGTGTTCATCCGATAGTTCTTCTTTTTGACACTATTATGTGTCGGGGTACGGGAGCGTACATGAGTACTTTATTAGTATTTTCCCTTTACTTTTTATTTTGAAGAGCTTTGGAGTCTTCGTTTCTTTTATGAAGTGATCGGACGAGCTTCATGTGTCAGCGTTTCTTTTCACGAAGTAATTGAGGGAACTTCGTAGACCGCCTAATAAAGTGTGTCGGTAATAGACCACTACTAGGTATGTCTGGTGTTATATTTCCGGATAGGGTGAGTCTAGGGGTAAAATACCTCACGATATTTAGATCACTGCTAGGCAAAGTTCGATGCTGGATAGGGTGAGTCTGGGGTAAAATAACTCACGATATTCGGACCACGGCTAGGCATTGTTATCTAGATAACTACCCCTGACTTAATTGTCTTGTGGTATTTATGAACAGAGGTTCGTGGTGAAACTTATTCCATTCCCCTCATTTGATGTCTTTATCGATCCTCGTTTGCTGCTAGGGAATTTCCGAAGCAGCTTCGTCAGTTTGTTGTTCATATCGATCCTTTTGGCTAGATCTTGTAAGATCATTGTATAGGATCAGTACGTGGGGATCGACGTTCATTAGTGCTTGTAGTATAAACCTCGGGCGGCGATGGATTCGTGCCTATTCCTTAGGTCAATCCTTAGGAATGAATAAATGAAGGTTAGATGATTCTTAGGGTAGATCCTTAATAATAAATAAGATAATGGGGATGGGTAATTGGGTTGATTGTTTGATGATTAAATATAATAATTATATTATTGTGGGTTGAAAACCCTATGTACTCACCAGGTTTCCCAACCTGACCCACTCAAGCTTATTTGTATCACAGGTGTCGATATGAAGCTACTTTACACTGAGAGATTTAAAAGAGATGTAGATCACCAGTGTAAATGAATGTAAGGTCTGTTTATGCTTATGGTTCAGTATTGACGATGACATCCCAAAGTTTTAATATGAACAAAATACATTTCTTCGGAAATGCTTTGATAATATATTTATCATTTTTTTCTGGGAACAAATTCCGTAATATATTTATTTAAAAATATACTATGATTTTCAAATAAAGCATAAACAAATCGGTCTTTTCTGGCCGTGAAATTTGGGGATGTACAAAATAAGTCTAATAACTATTATTGCAAGTACGACTCCAAAATCCCGACTAGCAATCGTAGCTCTTAAAAGCCGATGTCGAACTTTGACCTAGTCAATGACGTGTCCATTAGATAAGGGATCATATATTCCTCCATTCTAGATATCATATGGACTGAGACATGGATTATAATCATTCTCTCTGTCCATCTGTTGTTTCCCGATTTCCGATTTATGACGACTGACTAATTGAACAATTCAAATCAGTCCAGGCTTGGCCAAGCGCTTAGAGTGTCAGCACTAAATCATCGAGGGGCCCATAGATATTGCTTTTATCCCTATAAGGGTAAAAGGAATGGATAAACATCGACTCAAATGCTTGATTGTACTTACTCATCAAATTACACACAACGATATGTTTTATAACACCAAGTTACTGGTGCGTTTACATATGTCAATGTGCAACCGACTTGTAAATTACAACTCACATGTCTTGGTTTCAAGAATATAAGATATTATCGTCTCATGATCACTCGTGATAAAATCCATGAAGTGATACAAATGAGCGTGGGGTGAATCCAATACTCAAATCTTATTACAGAAGTACTCATGAATACTGCAGCAAACTTGTGCTATGTCTAACACCTTAGACAATCCTACAGACCCATTCATGGCTGTCTTGCCTCAATACCTACTTCCAAAGTATGATCAACTGTGGATGGTTTGAATAACCTAGTTATCCGGAAGTCAAAACATGAAAAGTGAAACACAAGAATAATACTAATCCTATATGGCCCCAAAACGTTTCAGTGTAAATAAAACACCTTTTATCTAATCGCCATATTGATTACTCATTATTCATTGTATAATGTTTCGAATAATTAACTTAATACTTGAATTAAATTAATAGTTATCTCATGCTCCAGGCATGCACACTATGTGTGCCTATGGTCCTTTCTTTGTGAAATAGATCAATTGACAACATTTCAACGATGCTCATTTCACAATTCCAAATCCTTATGATAAATGTAAGAATACCAAATTCTTGCCATTTACTGAAATCTGTTAGATTCTAAACTTGTATGCAATGATCCTCTTGTAATGACTATGCACAAAAGTCACAGAGACTTGGCAATAGACGTTACAAAGTATTCCAATGGAGAGCAATTCCATGGAAACGGAGTCTGACATTCAAAGTACATTCCTTTGAACATCCTTATTGCATTAAGTTTTCTAGTATTACACAGGTTTAAAGAAGAACTTCCACTTATGGAAACATTTCCATATTCCCATTTTGACTATCACTTCTGAACAAGAGTCACCTCTTTTCAGAATATGTCAATATGGTCCTTCCAAAACTTTCACTATAATGCCCTAGGCATTTGGAAAATTAGAACAAATTAATATTATAGCATATGCAATCGATCCTATATCTGAAGCATATGGGACACGATTCATATTAACGACCTGGTACTTTACCAGTCTCTTGCTATAACAGTTCCATATATAGAATTTCCTTATGTCAAATCTTTTCATCATAACATTCATATAAGTCCTTGACTAAATTCGATTAAAATCTCACAATCTAAGCTTTTAGAACTGAAATTAAGTATAAATTCCTCTCCCTTAATTATAGTAAAACAACTTTTCAAAACTCTGCAACTTTGCAAATTGAAACTTTTGTTTTTCTATAATTAACATTGCTAGCTTGCAACACTTACCATAATAATTATTCTCCCATTAGCATAATAATTATTATCTTACTAGCATAACACATATGCTCCCACTAGCTCTGATATATACTTAGAAATCAGTTGGACTTCTAGAAATCAATACTTATTGACTTTCTTACCAAAGTTCAGCTTTCTGACACGAGATGCTTCGATAAGACTTTATCTAGGCTCCTCAAACTTATACACATTTCCTTAGATAGCTCACATGCGTGTCTAAATAATTTTAGAACTTACAGCAACAAGTCTCAAATGTTTAGACCTTTGCCATTTCTCACAATTCGAACTATGAAGAGGAATGTCGTAATCATAATCGAATTTGAGAATGCAAATATCACAATTACTAACTCTTTAAAATCTTCTTAGTGAAAGCGTTTCCTCACAATCATTTTCATGAATTGGAGAGAAACCTTATGACACTTAGATTTTATGGTGTATATGCTCCTATCCATGTGAATTTGTCATAACCATAATCACAAGACAAAGTTAGTGACAAATCCAAGCTCATATGGACTGAACTTGTTCAATCTTAATTTCTTGCCACTTGGCAGCACAAAGGCCTAACATTGCTTCCAGGTTGTTATGCAAACAATTGAGAACTCATAGAACTCACATGCATAGTCAACTGGATTGGCCACAAAGACGAGAATATGTCAACACGATAGGTTACAAACCTCAAGTCGTGTGCTAGCGATAAACAATAGGTTTTATTCTTGATTAGTTCTTGAAACTTGTCAAGATCCTTAAGACTCCCACTGGCCTCTTGACATATAAGACTTTCTTGTCAAGAACCATTCCTTGACAAAGAAATATTCAAGAGTTAGTGCGGATTCTTATCAAGACAAACACTTCACACAATTGGTCTTAATTGGTCTTTGTTTTATCCAAAACATCACAACTTACCAATTTCAAATGTACAAGAGTAAGAAACATTTTATAAGTGTTATAAACCTTTCTTAAGATTATGTCACTCAAGCCACAATCTTGGAGTATAACTCTAAGACTTGTTTTTGGAACGAAGTATGACTCATCTTCTTGACTTAACCATTTCAACAATTCACGATTCCTCTTCTTAGCCATACAAATGCACTAAGATATCCTTAGAGGATCAATTGTGAAAAGGTTTTCCATAAACATTAAGATGATCATAAAACACGATACTAAAGTACTCTCCCATCTTTTCAGATTGGAGAAACGTTTATCTTTCTGCCTAATTTAATTCTTCTCATTCGTTCTGCCAAACATTGAAACTATTCCAATGTTTCAGAATTACACTTAAACTTGTAAGCATAACCATATTTACTAAACTTTAGTAAATTATAACGAATAGTCTTATCGTTCTTTGTGGTGGACCTGACCAGCGCACAGCCAAGTGTACCCGATCCCGTAGTCCTTCACTTGACTCACATATACATGTGAACTAGGAATTAGTCCCAATTTCCCAAAGACGAAAGTTCTCATTCATCACACAACACAAGTTGCATGATTCCAAGTTTCTATCCAATCGAAACTTGGGCGACAATAATCTTTCCTTATTTCGTAAATTATGACACTACCACAAACGAATCAAATATATTTCCAATATTTCTATTAATGGAATCATATAAACAATAATTTTCACAAATTCCATTGTAAGGAAGTTTAAAATAAGATAAAATAAAAAACTTTTCTTTATTTAAAAAACTGCGGAAAAACTTTTCCTTACAATGCAATTACAAATGAAAACTATGTTGTTATCTATTCCTAAGCAATCTATCACAACTCTTAAGCAACAACTCAAAATTTTGATCACCGAACCATGCGATCGAAATCCATCTCTTTGCGATCAGAATCAACTTATTCTTCCTTTAAGTTTCCTTTCTTTTCTTCGATTCTCCAAAACATCAAAATGTAATTACATTACGTCATGTATTAAGAATCTCCAAATAGGGACTTAATAGAGTTAGATATTGGACTTACCTGAAGTAGAGTCAAACTTTTTGACTTTACCATCCTTATAGTCTTTCAGGTAAATAGAGCAGCTTCGCAACCAATGCCCCTTCTCTTGGCAATAGGAACATATGGACCTTTTGGGAATAGTATACTGGACTATCTCAAAATTAGCCTTTCTCTTTACCATTTGGTCAATTGACATTACCATCGCTGATCCCTTTCCATTGGGAAGAGAAAGCTTTTCTGGACTTCCAGTGTTACCATTGTCAATATCCATGGAAGTTAGGGGAGTAGACCTTCCAATCAAATTTGCTTTACCAGTGCACCAAATCATTGCTGATTCAGCACAACAAGCAAATAGGTAAGATCGATAAGGGTCATGTCGTGGTCTGTCATATATTAGTCCTTAATGAACCCGCTATATGACTCAGGAAGTGATTGAAGAACCCAACCAACAGCCAACTTCCTTGAGACTTCGACACCCAAATCTCCGAGCCTGTCAATATGTAACTTCATCTCCAAGATGTTGGCACATACAGACTTCCATCTTGTATTTGCTTGCCAATAGGGCTTGAGTGACCTTAAACTGTTCAAGTCATTGAACTTGTGGGTTAGGGATAATAATTGGAGGAGGTGGAGGAAGTGAAGTATGATTTCCAGTCCCATTAATGCACGACAAAGGGATTAATCTTTCACATTGATCGCCATGTGGGATATCATCTTTATTAGAAAGTTTTTTCTAAAAGGATAAGGAAGACCATAGTTGTCAGAACTAGACATCTGTGAGGGAGAAATTCAAGTTAACTGATTTAAGTCCTTAATATAACACCCAAAATGAAATATTAAGGCTAGGACCCAACACAATATTCTATAATTGCGAAAAGGGATGCCGTAATCCAATTGTAGAATATTTGAAGGTAGGTAAATGACGATTTACCAATTTCCACCATGAAAAACGAAATAGATTATTAAGTTTTAATTGGATTTGAAATTCCTAGATCGTTTGAGATTCATTAAACTTTTCAATGGCATGTTTAAATCTCGATTATGCCCTTCAAGTTTGTGACTGGGATACCGAGGATCACAAACAAGATGTGAATAACCATGCAAATTAGCTTGGTACAGCCAATGTTACAAATCACCTAATCAATGTTCCGGTTAACCAAACACACTCCATTGATATATGATTAACATCAAGTTACCCTTTGCCGCACATTGCAGTACCAGATTAGTGTGTCGGTTAACCACACACGCTCCATTAACGACTTAACAAGGTGCAAAGTTTAATTTCATGGATTAGCACCATTTTCACATTTTTCCTAAAGTAACTAAGATTGAGAATTTAATAAAAGTTTAGTTGCATTATATTTATCATTATACTATTAATGAGGGAGAATTAATGTCCTAGCCTACCCGTTCGACTAACGACCCTCCACCAGTCAAGGAAGCGGTGGATGAGAGTAGACACCCATTAAACTGCCATTTTATAGGCAGTAACCTTATACCCCCCCCTTATAGACCGACTTTGTGAATGAGGCCTACTAACGGTAAGACTGACTTGTCTTATACATATACATATATATATATATATATATATATATATATATATATATATATACTTATTAAACTTATAATATTATAAAGTATAAGGGTTGAATTTTAACTTTTAAAACTCTAGGGTTTGGAATTAAAGTATTCAAAAGTGAGACTTTACAAATTCCAAAACTTGAGGGCAAGTTTTGAAACTTGTCAAAACTTTTGGTTTCCAAAACTTATGAGTTTAATGTGGTTTTTATGAAAAACTTTTCATGTTCCATAACTTGAGGACAAGTTATGGAAGACTTTAAAACCATTTAAAATAACTTTTACAAATGAGACCTTTCATTTTCCATAAACTATGAGTTTTAATAACCTTTTAAAAGAAAACCTTTTCATTTTCATAACTTGAGGACAAGTTATGGATTTCATTAAGGCAATTAGATCATATTTTTAACTAACAAAAATTATCAAATAATTTATTCATGATCTAACTAAACTCATAAGAACAAGATAATTCATATCATAAATCTTCAAGAAATTAGCCTAATCATATAAACTAATACAAATCTTGAAATTATGACAATTATCTTTAAATTGGACAAACATGATCATTACCTTATGAAAAACAAATTTCATGGTTCAAAAAACAGTTTGGGGATAAAGATCCTAATCCAATTTCTGGCCAAAACTCGAAATTCTTCACACTGGAGCACCAACTCGACGAGTGGATGAACTGGACTCACCGAGTTCATGCTAAACTGAGTGGACTCATCGAGTCTGTTCATGGACTCGGCGAGTTCATCAGTCAGAATGCAGAAAATAGATTTTTCCAGCTTTGAAAACTAAACAAGCATCAAATATAATAGAAAACCACCCATGGTTCTGATACCACTGTTGGGTTTTGTATAGTACAACATCCTATGGTGCACATACAACCCTAAATGCTTTGGATCTATGTTTTCTCTTTAATTATATATGCAATATTGTTTCCAAAGCATTAAGCCTACAACTAGCATACAATTGACATAAACGACATAGAAATGAGTTATGGAATTACCTCTCTGTTGTAGCTTGTAGTTTTGGCCTTTAAGAACTTAGTGCCCCAAATGTTGCACCTCAAATGGTTCACAACACACCTTGGACAAAGGATGAATTTTGAGAGAGTTTATGCACACTAAAATCGGTTACGGCTGTCCAAGAACACTCTAGCAAAAACTTGTGCAACCAATTTTAGGCTATAGGGTGTCATATATATAGTGTAGGAATCCAAGAGTCATGGGTAAACCCTAATCCATACACTTGGGCTTATTATCCATGATCCATGATTCAAGTGGGCTAACTTTTTATGGATTCATCCATAAACTTAGTCCATCATGTATCATAAGCCCAAACCATATATATATATATATATATATATATATATATATATATATATATAACTAATTTACATAATTAGTCCCTATTAATTTAATTAGTCTCTTTTGATCACTAAATTAATTCCAAATTAATTCTTGATCAATACTAATTAAACCATATGATTTCATATTAATATATTAGAACTTATAATATATTAATAAATCATAAATAACCTCTTCTCAAAAGTCCATCCTATCAAATTGTCGTGGTGATATGTAACCCAAATGGACCATGCTACTCTCGGGTTAAGTACATACCAATTTATAGTTATGGGCTTAGACACCTAATCCAACAGTCGCTCCTCAACATCTCATGATATCGGGCCTTTTTCATCTCCTCATCCGTCACGTTCTGCGGAACAAGAAGGGCCCTCTCCCTAAACATGGCGGTGATCTCTGTCACCGTCTCAGTCGTCTGCTGAAGATCCTGGAACTCTGTAGCAAGTTGTTGCACCTCAATCACATGTGCAAACTCGGCCTAGAACCTGGCCGAAAGGTCACTCCAATTCATAGCATCAAGAGCTGCATCATCACAAATAGCATGCCCGACGTCCTCCCACCAATCACGTGCTCTGTCCTTCAGAAGACATGAAGCAAGTCGGACCTTATCCCCCTTGGGACATCGGCTCGTACGGAAGGCGTTGACGACATCAGCCAACCATCTGCTGCTAGCAAAGGGGTCCTGAGCCCCATGATAGTCTGGAGCTCCGCAAGCTCGGAACTCCCTGAAGGTCATCGTACGCGCCCCTAGCATGGCCGCCATCTCAGTGCGGAAAGCACTCAACCTCTCGTCAAGAATCTCCATGATAACCTCCTTGACCGTACCGAAGATCACAGGAGGCTGGTCTAAAATACTGTGCATGATCTCAGATGAGATGAACTCCCTCATCTGGTCATCTAGCTGCCCGACTCCAGAGCCCGAGCCTGATCCCTCACTGGCTCCCGAAGTGCCAACTGGTCTAGTACGTAGCGTCACCATTCTAAAAATACACCATAACAAACATCTGAATACTCATCATAACTCGAGGGATCACTGATGGGTTTTGAGCATTCTAACACTCCTATGGTGTACATGCAACCCTAGAAACCTTGGATCTATGTTTTCTCTAATATTCATGCAAATTTGAATTCCAAGGTTCTCAACCTAACTAGCATGTTATGGGGTACTTGTACTATAAAAACTTTAGTAGAATAACATACCTTTTCTTGTGGTTGATTGCTTGGACTGTTGAGAGCCTAGCACCAATAATGTGGATGCCTCAAGTGGAATCACAAATCACTAAAACACCTTGGAAGACTTGAGAGAATAGTACGCACCAAGTAGAAATCGGCCTACCCTTTGTACTCACACACTAGTGCCATTTCATGTGCCAAAGACCTCTTTATATAGTATGGAGGATTAGGGTTACATCTATGTAAACCCTAATACCCATGACATTTCATTTCCATAGGATCCATGGGTTAAAAACTCCATGGACTATCCATGCAAGCTTAGCCCAACCTAAATGAACTTGGCCCATTATACATATATATAAGAGTCCATATTTAATTAGTTCCTTTTGATCACCAAATTAATTCTAAATTAATTCTTGATCAATACTAATTAAATAATATGATTTCATATAATATATTACAACTTATAATATATTAATAAATCATAACTTATGTTATTCTCAAAATATTATCCATATAAATTGTTTCGGTGAAGTACAACCCAAATGGACCATGCCGGGTCGGCTCAAGTACATACCAAATATAGTTACGGACTTAGACACCTTATCCAACAGTCTCCCACTTGGATAAGTCTGATAACTATAATATGACTTCAGGAACGACCAACAATCGTAGCTCTTAAAACTCTGTTGAACTATGAAGTGCCATTTAAGATAAGTGATCATATAATCCTCTGCTCCCAAGATATCAGCCGGACAAATACATGGAACAATGTCGTACTTATTGTCCTGCAGTTTGTTTCCCGATTTCTGATTTGTTTGACATAGAACTAAACTGAACACATCAATTTGGTTCTGACCGGGCCCGGTACATAGGTCAAAACGAAATCATCGAGGGGCCCATATATCTCTTTTAATCCTCCAAGGACTAAAAGGAACAGATAAACTTCGACTCATATGCTTTTTCTACTACATGTTGAATCATACACAAAGGCACGTTTTATAACATCAAGTTACTGATGCGTTTTCGTGCAATCAATGCACAACCAACTCATAGGAAACAACTCATATCTCTAGGTTTGAAGACTTATATGATATTACCGTCTCACGATCACTCGAGATAAATTCCATGAAGTGATACAAGTGAGCGTGGGTTTAATCCAATAGTCAGAACTTATGAGCACTCATGAATGTTGTACCAACTCTTTGCTATGTCTAACCACCTTAGACATCTACAAGCCCAATTCATGACAATCTTGATTCATATCTACTTCCAACATATGACTGACTGTGGAGAGTTTGAATAAAATAGTTATTCTAGAAGTCAAAACATGCAAAGTTGAAACAATAGTAAACGATTGACACAAGATAGCAACACCTTACTTATAAATAAACAACAACTTTTATTTAATCATCGAATGTCAATTATATTTTACAAGTTTCATAAATAGCTATCTAATCTGTAAAACTAATATTGTCCTTCAGCCCGATGCGCCTTACATGCTGCAAATGCCTAACCCTGGTCAGTCCCTTCGTGAGGGGATCTGCTGGGTTCTCTTCTGACGATACCATCTTGGACACGTTGAGTCCTTCTTCTATCTTGTGTCTTATGAAGTGATATTTTCTGTCAATGTGTCTGGATCTGCCATGATCTCTCGGTTCCTTGGCTAAGGCAACCGCACTATTGCTGTCACAGAAAATTTTCATAGGCTCTTTTATAGTTGGTACAACTCCAAGGTCTCCGATGAAGTTCCTCAGCCATATCGCCTCCTTCACCGCTTCACTCGCTGCTATGTACTCTGATTCACAATTCGAATCAGCTACTGTCTCCTGCTTGGAACTCTTCCAGGTAATTGCTCCTCCATTCATGGTAAAGACCCAGCCCGACTGAGAGCGGAAATTATCCCTATCAGTCTGAAAGCTAGCATCATTATACCCCATTACTCTCAAGTCATCACTCCCACCAAGGGTAAGGACCCAGTCCTTAGTCCTCCGCATGTACTTGAGAATGTTCTTCACCGCAGTCTAGTGAGCCTTGTCATGATTCCCCTGATATCTGCTAACCATGCTCAAAGCAAAGGCCACATCAGGGCGGGTACAAGTCATATCATACATGATCGAGCCTACAGCGGAAACATATGGTAATCGACTCATCTCAGCTATCTCAGCCTCTATACTCGGACTCTGAGCCTTGCTCAGTTTGGCATTATGCTGGATCGGTAAGTCACCTTTCTTGGAATTTTGCATGTTGAACCTTTTCAACACTTTGTCCACATAGGTGCTTTGAAAAAAGTCCAATTAGTCTCTTACTCCTTTCTCTCAATATCCTTATCCCTAGGATATAGGTAGCTTCTCCAAGGTCCTTCATAG
The DNA here is from genome assembly GCF_052849685.1 of Lactuca virosa. Taxonomy (NCBI): domain Eukaryota; kingdom Viridiplantae; phylum Streptophyta; class Magnoliopsida; order Asterales; family Asteraceae; genus Lactuca; species Lactuca virosa. The sequence continues at coordinate 39,734,630 of NC_136428.1, forward strand.
CAAAACACTTCCCAAGCCAGGACTTAACCTCCTGCAAGGTTGGGATGTCATTTCCCATGAGTAGTATGTCATCCACATACAACACCAAAAAGCTAACTATACTCCCACTAGCTCTGACATATACACAGGACTCATCTTCACTTCTCGAAAAGCCAAAATCTTTGACTTTCTCATCAAAACAAAGATTCCAGCTGCGAGATGCTTGCTTTAATCCATAAATGGATTTCTCCAGCTTGCACACTCTATCAGGGTACTCTACACTAACAAAACCCTCTGGCTGACTCATGTAAACATCCTCAGCCAACTTTCCATTAAGGAAAGCGGTTTTGACATCCATTTTCCATATTTCATAATCATGAAATGCAGCAATGGCTAGCATAATCCTAATAGACTTAATCTTTGCTACTGGCGAGAAGGTTTCATCATAGTCAACTCCCTGAGTTTGTGTGAAACCCTTCGCAACCAGTCGCGCCTTATAGGTGTGCACTTTTCCATCCATGTCGGTCTTCTTCTTGAAGATCCACTTGCACCCGATCGTCTTACGGCCTGGTACATTGTCAACCAAGTTCCAAACTTGATTGTCATACACGGACTGTATCTCGCTGTCCATAGCCTCTTTCCATTTGGCAGACTCAGGGCCTGCCATGGCTTCCCTATATTTGTTAGCTTCATCCAAATTTACCAGTGTACTATCACTGATAAATGTATCACCTTCTGTAGTAATATGGAAACCATAATAATGCTCAGGTGCATTCCTAACTCTAGTGGAACGCCTCAGAGGTATGGGCTCGTCAGTTGACTCAACATGAGTTTCCTCCTCAAGTTGATTGCTAGGGTTTGAGGTTCCTTCACCACTTAACTCTTGAAGCCCTTCAAGGTCAATTTGCCTCCCACTGTTTCCTTGGCTTATAAATTCTCTCTCTCGAAAGACCCCTCTCCTTTCCACAAAGACCACATTCTCACTGGGTATGTAGAATAGGTAACCAAAGGATTTTTGTGGGTAGCCGATGAAAATACACAGCTAACTATGAGGTTTGAGCTTGTCCTGAGTCTCACATCTCACGAAAGCCTCACAACCCCAAATCTTGATGTGGTCTAAATTGGGAACTTTCCCATTCCACATCTCGTGAGGTGTTTTGGCAAGCTTCTTGGTAGGGACTAGATTAAGAATATGGGCGACAGTCTCTAAGGCATACCCCCAGAATGAGATTGGTACCGAAGCTCGACTCATCATGGAATGAACCATGTCTAACAAGGTTCGATTGCGCCTCTCTGCTACACCATTCAGCTGTGGTGTCCTAGGAGGTGTCAATTGTGAAACAATTCCACATTCCTTAAGATAGTCAAGGAACTCTGTACTAAGATACTCTCCTCCTCGATTGGATCGGAGCATCTTAATGTTCCTGCCCAACTGATTCTCTACTTCCTGTTTAAACTCTTTGAACTTTTCAAAGGTTTTTGACTTATGCTTGATTAAGTAGACATAGCCATATCTACTGTAATCATCAGTAAAAGTCATATAGAAGCGGTTAGCATCCCTTGTGGCGGTTCTGAAGGGTCCACACACATCTGTGTGTATGAGGTCCAACAAACCTTCACCCCTAGCACAAGTACCTGTGAAGGGTGACTTTGTCATTTTTCCAAGCAAACAAGATTCGCAACTATCATCCGACTTTAAGTCAAATGACTCCAAGACTCCATCATTTTAGAGTTGGCCTATGCGCTTCTTGTTGACATGTCCAAGACGACAGTGCCACAAGGATGCCTTATCTAAACTAGTGGAAGAATCGATATACAACACATTATTTCCTAAATTGTCTACAACCGACACAATTTCCTATACACCATCACAAAGTAATGCTTTAAAATAAAGAACATTATTATAAAAAGCATTAATACCACCCCATTCATTATCAAATGAAAAAGTAAACCCTTGTTTGTACAAACCATGAAAGGAAATAATATTTCTCGCCATTTCAGACGAGTAACAACACTTATTCAAATCTAACACTAACCCACTACTTAGCAACAAAGAAAACTCCAATCTTGGTGACAGGTGAAGCTTTCCTATTACCCATGATCAAGTTTATCTTTCCATGCTCCACATCCTCACTTCTTCTTAGGCCCTACAAATCAGAACATATATGAATACCACAACCTGTATCAAGAACCCAAGAAGTAGAATGTGATGAGTTATTAGACAATATAGTGTAAATACCTGCATGGGTAGGCTTGACTTTCCCATCCTTAACATCTTGCAGGTACTTGGGGCAGTTTCGTTTCCTGTGCCCCTTATCATGACAATAGAAGCATTCAACTTCTTTTGGGTTGGAAGAAGGAGTGACAGAACCACCTTTGGTTCCACTTGAAGAGGAGCCATCAAGAGACTTTCCCTTGGTACCCTTCGAAGGGGTCTTCCTCTTCTTCCGTCTACTTTTCCCGATTGCCAGAACATGGGCGGCGGTAGGAGTAGGAGTAGTAACAACCGATTTTCCCTTAAGACCAGTTTCAGCGGTCTTCAAGTGCCCTTGAAGTTTTCTAAGTGTGACCTCCTCCTTGTTCATGTGATATGTCATGCGGAATTGATCATAACAAGTAGGTAAGGAGTACAGTATGATATCAATAGCCAACTCCTCAGGGAAGTTCACATTCAATTTTAGCAAATGGTCAACAAACCTTTGCATTTTCTGCATGTGGCCCGTGATGGGTTCACCATACTTCATTCGGGTTGTTATCATGGAAGAGATGATTTCATACCTCTATTGACGAGCACTTTGATGGTAGCGGTCCATCAGATCCATGTGCATCTCAAAAGGGTAAAAGTCCTCATAGTACTTCTGGAGTTCAGCTTTCATTGTGGCCAACATGATACACGCCACCTTGGTGGCATCTCTCTCGTGTGCCCTAAAGTCAGCGATATCCTCTGGAGTAGCAGTAGACTCATCAATTTCCTTCAGCTCCTTGTCTAGGACATATTCCTTGTCCTCGTAACGAGTGACCATCCTGATGTTCCTGATCCAATCATTAAAGTTTGAACCATCAAAGATGACTCTCCCACAAAGGTTCATGAGAGAGAAGGAGCCGCTAGGGTTTGAGCCAGAAGCAGCATTGTTGAAAGACATCTGAAAAGAAGAAAGACAAGTTTAGATTAGATATAGAATCCTTAATAAGACACCCAAATGTAATATTAAGGCTAGGACCCAACACAATACTTTATAACTTGGAAGAGGGATGTCGTAATCCAAGCTATAAAATATTTGAAGGTAGGTGAATGACGATTCACCAATTTCCACCATGAAAAACAAAATAAATTATTAGGTTTTAATTGGATTGAAACTCCTAGATCTTTTGAGATTCATTGAACTTTTCAATGGCATATTTAAATCTCGATTGTGCCCTCTCAAGTTTGTGACTGGGATGCCGAGGATCACAAACAAGGTGTGAATAACCATGCAAATTAACTTGGTACCCTTAACCTTTATCACATAATCGATGTGTCGGTTACCCACATGCGCTCCACCGATCTATGATAAACATTAAGTCACCCTTTTCCACTCTTACTAGTCCATGTTGGTGTGCTGGTTACCCACACACGCTCCACCAACGACTTGGTAAGGTACAAAGTGTAATTTCATGGGTTAGCACCAATTTCACATATTCCTAAAGTAACTAAGATTGGGAATTGGCAAAAGGTTTAGTCACTTTATATTTATCATTATACTTTTAATGAGAATTATAGTCCTTGTCCTACCCCTTCGGCTAACGACCATCCACCAGTCAAGGAAGCGGTGGGTGAGAGTGGACACGCATTAAGCTGCCATTTTATAGGCAACAACCTTATACCCCCTTATAGATCGGCTTCGTGAATGAGGCCTACTAACGGTAAGACTGACTTGATCTTATACATGTATATATTATTAACTTATAATACTATAAAGTATAAGGGTTGAATTTTAACTTTTAAAACTCTAGGGTTTGGAATTAAAGTGTGTGTGAGACTTTACAAATTCCAAGACTTGAGGGAAAGTTTTGAAACTATTCAAGACTCTTCAACTTCATAACTTATGAGTTTAATGGTCTATTAAAATGAAGAATCTTCATTTTATGTAACCTATGGTTCTTTAATGACTCTTTAAAGAAGTGACTTTTGGTAATCCATAACTTGAGGACAAATTATGGACTCCATCAATAGGCATTAAGATCAAGAATTACACTAACTAACAATTTGCAAATAGTTCCTATGATCTTCTAAAAACTCATAAGTATGAACATTCATATCAATAATTTCAAGAATCATATAAACACATATAAAAACTTGAAATTTTTATAATAACCATTGTAAATGGATTAGCATAATCATTACCACATCAAAAACAGGTTTTACATAGGGTAATGATTCTAGTCCATTTCCAGCAGCAAAACTCGAAATTCTGCACACAGTGGCTCCTACTCGCCGAGTGCAAGAACCTACTCGACGAGTAGGATGCATTTTCACTTAGACTCGTCGAGTCCCCCCATGGACTCGGCGAGTTCACTGAAAAGTAGCAAAAAAATCGATTTTTTCAAGCAGTTTGCATCAAATATCAAGAAAACAAGCCTAGGCTCTGATACCACTGATAGGTTTTGAGCATTCTAACACTCCTATGGTGTACATGCAACCCCAGAAACCTTGGATCTATGTTTTCTCTAATATTCATGCAAATTTGAATTCCAAGGTTCTCAACCTAACTAGCATGTTATGGGGTACTTGTACTATAAAAACTTTAGTAGAATAACATACCTTTTCTTGTGGTTGATTGCTTGGACTGTTGAGAGCCTAGCACCAATAATGTGGATGCCTCAAGTGGAATCACAAATCACCAAAACACCTTGGAAGACTTGAGAGAATAGTATGCACCAAGTAGAAATAGGCCTACCCTTTGTACTCACACACTAGTGTCATTTCATGTGCCAAAGACCTCTTTATATAGTATGGAGGATTAGGATTACATCCATGTAAACCCTAATACCCATCACCTTTCATTTCCATAGGATCCATGGGTTAAAAACTCCATGGACTATCCATGCAAGCTTAGCCCAACCTAAATGAACTTGGCCCATTCTACATATATATAAGAGTCCATATTTAATTAGTTCCTTTTGATAACCAAATTAATTCTAAATTAATTATTGATCAATACTAATTAAATAATATGATTTCGTATTAATATATTACAACTTATAATATATTAATAAATCATAACTTATGTTATTCTCAAAATATTATCCATATAAATTGTTTCGGTGAAGTGCAACCCAAATGGACCATGCCGTGTCGGGTCAAGTACATACCAAATATAGTTACGGACTTAGACACCTTATCCAACAATCACATACACAGGTTCCCTGGATTCATCTCAGCCTTCCTTGACTCGAGTATGGATCCTCTGTTTTCAGTAGTACTTGCCCATACTACCTTCAACATCTATCCATACTTTCCTCAAGAACTACCTCGACTCCACCAAGTCCCTTCTACTACTATTGTTGTTCTCATGCTAATCTCATCCTAGGCTTTCCCTAGGGTAATCACCAACCCACTCTCCGCCATCAGCTGCATAAGAAGTCCCTTTATCTCCCCCTGACTAGCTCGCGGATACCATTACATATCACTAAGACTAAATAATTATTCTTCGAATGAGAGGTCCTACCCTACAACAGTTGGACTCAAACAAGAGCTCTGAAATAGAGCTAAACCTAACCTTCTGAAATTATTTAGTCCTCACAATATATAACTTAGCATATTCGTTTACTAGTTAGTTAAAGATAACTTGAACTCCTAAAAGCACAAACAAAGCAGCATTCGAGCATTGAGTAAACATTAATAAGCATATCCTAATCAGGCCATCATATCACTGACTATTCAGTACTAGCATGCAGGTCATAAAGCTCATACACATATAACAGGCACATAAGGCATCCTTCTTAGACCCTTAGCCCTAATCTAGCATGCAGTTCTCATAAACATATCATAACATAAACTTGTATGGGTAATTTGGGAGTACTTACTTGAGCTCGGCTGATTGTATGCACCACTCCTTTTTTTCTTTTCAAAATCCCTTTTGTAAAAGTGTTTTTTTAATTTATACCAAGTCCTCAGTTTGAGTTCAGACACACCCGAGAGTGTACCGAATCCCTCAAACCAAGGCTCTGATACCAACTTGAAACATCCCAAAAATACAGTCCAAAAATTTTGTTTTTAATTATTAAATAAACCATAGTTATCAAAAGCATTCCATCCAAAAACATAATTCATAGTATCAAATCAGAGTATCACATCAAAACTCATATCCAAATATCAGAGTAAACACATCCGAGGCTAAAGAAAATGGTGTGTGCATTGCAGTCATCCCGAGCTCTTCCCCTTACTACCGGAAGTACCTAAAACTAAAACTGAAAACTATAAGCACGAAGCTTAGTGAGCTCCCCAAACTACCACACACCATACTCATAACATGCAACTAGGAGATACGGCCCCCGCCCATACTCGTTGAGATACGGGCCCCGCCCACCCTCATCTACCTAGGAGATACGGGCCTCTCCCACACTCTGCTATCTCTGAGATACGGGCCTCGCCAACACTCAGCTGCTATGAGATACAGGCCTCGCCCATACTCAGCTGCTATGAGATACGGGCCTCGCCCACACTCAGCTACTATGAGATACGGGCCTCGCCCACACTCAACTAATCAAGAACACATACAGGTATCACACAGACAACACGTATAACTAAGCATATCCATCCGTACCATATCAAATATCAATGAGATACGGGCCTCGGCCACACTCGACTACTAATCAGAATGTCAATCCATACTATATCAGTTATCTACGAGATACAGGCCTCGCTTACACTCGATGTAACATCTCGACTCCCAGGTATAAATTTTAAAGCTTTATATTTATGTTTTTAGACCTACTCGACGAGTTGGATGCCCCAACTCGTCGTGTAGAGAAGGTTAAAGCAGTGTGGATTCTAGAACCTACTCGACGAGTTGAAGGACCCCAACTCGACGAGTAGACGTTGTGCATGAAAACCCTAATTTTTAGGGTTTGCACCCTATTTAAAGGACCTTAAGTCCTCCTTCCAGCCTCCTTACCACCTTTTGATGTACAAAAGCAAACCCTAATCAATCTAACCCCTATTTTGAGTGTGTGTGAGGCTAAAAGTGTGTTTTTGGTGCATTTGTTGAAGGAACTTGAAGGTTGAGATGCTTGGAACGAGAAGGAGAATGTAGATCTAACATCCACATCGTTTTGGCTTTCATTTGAAGGTGTTGGTGTTCGGAGCCGTGTTTCGGGAGTTTGATCTTTTGCAGTATAGTTCGACGTTTTGAGGTGAGTTCTTCTCACTATATCAACAGGGTCTAAGGCACCAAGGTCGGCCCTTTATGGTTTGTATCCTGGTTATAGGATTATGATATGTTAGTGATCTGTTAGATCTGTATCCTGGTTATAGGATGATGCTATGTTAGTGATCTGTTAGATCGGTATCTTGGTATATAGGATGATGATATGATTAGTGATCTGTTATATCTGTATGACTATCTGTACATGCTAGCTAATGTATGATATCTATGTACACATGATTTTTTGATTGGGTTTGGGTTGAGGCGAACCTGCTTTGGTCTCTAGGCCAACATATCCATGGTGGCTCGGATAGACTGTAGACCCGGTAAGGGCGTACTAGTCAGGTCGAAGGCCCGACGAGCGGTCCGGATAGGCTGAAGGCCCTGCGAGGCGGTCCAGACGTGCCGATGGCTTGGAGAGCGGTCCAAATAGGCTGATGGCCCTGCGAGGTGGTCCAGTCAGGCTGATAGCTCATTATGCATGCTGTTTGCTATGATATTGTTATGAGTTGTATGGCGTTGGTATTTTGGGGGAACTCACTAAGCTTCGGGCTTATAGTTGTTGATTTTGTTTCAGGTACCTCAGATAATCTCGGGAAGGCGAAGGCGTGATCGTGGACATCCTTATATTTTTATGATTTGATTTCTGGGATACTCTGACATGAAACTATTTTGAAAATAATTTGTAATAATTATTGGTTTTTGAATGTTTTAAAAAGTTTTAAATTGGCATGATTTTTATGGATGTTACAAGTTGGTATCAGAGCCTTGGTTTGAGTGAATTGAAGGAACACTTGTGTGAATCCAGTCTCAAACTAAGGACAAGATTTTTAAAATGATTTTCAAATGGTTTTCAAAATATGAAAGGAGGATGCAAGTGTACGATCAGCCGGAGCCAGTAAGTAGACCCCAAAATACCTTACTGATTATTTGATTTTGTGATATTTTAGAACAGCAGGCTAGTGATAAGATAGGGATCCTCAGGAATCGTATGATAGAGTTGCCTGATCTTTGATGCCTTATCTTGTGTAGAGCACCTCACTGATTGTTGTATGACTCTTTCGTGTGTGAACTAACTATTGAGTGAATACTCTAAGTCACATGCTACATGGGTTAAATGGTCTTAGGGTAAGGGATTGGGTCCTGCTGCACAGCTCTTGTCTGAGTCCAACCGTTGTAGGATTAAATCTTTTAGTCTAAGATTGTTTAATTTGTGCGACATTTGATTGTATTCATGCAATAGTTAACTGGCACCAATGGAGGTTCGTGTGGCAGTTGGTGGTAGGATGAGTTGTGCGGGGTTAGTCGGCCAGTTATGAGATATTTAGCCTCCCTCTAGGAAGTGAGGATTGAGCGCTCGCCTATGCTTATGAGTATTGTTAGGGTGTTGTGATGATACTTGCGACAAATACGGGTAGGTGTGGAAGGTAGTATAGGCCCGTACTACTGAAAACACAGGACCCGTACGCGTAACAAGGAAGTCTCAACCCCTAGGGCTTTGTTGGGAGTTCGTTCCTTGATTGTTACATAGAGTATTTGATATCTTCCTGGTATATTTTCAGTATCACTACTAGAAAACAGGCCTTTAATGACACACAATTTATGACACGCACAGATTAACGATACGCAAAAGTGTGTGACGTAAAAATAATGTCATCTCTCCTAAAATTTAAAGGATTTAGGACACGCATTTATGCGTGCCCTAAAATTAGTGTCAGAAAATAAAAAAAAATACGGAGGGCGCTTAACATGAAATGTGTGTCATGTGAGTGTGTCGCTTTATAATTTTTTAATGAAACACTAGTTTTAAGGGGGAAAATGAAATCACTAAAAATTAACCCTCGCCTATTCGATCCCAAAAATTAAAACCCCACCTCTTCTAATTAGCAAGAAAAAGCCCTAGGGACTTCGTCTTCATCCGCAGCTTCCTTAATTCCCTAATCCATCACCTCCACCAAAAACCTAATCCTCAGTTGCAAAAAGTTCTTACACTCTTAATCGAAATCAGTATAGATCGACCCACTTCACCTCTCCTCTACCCTAATCCATTTTGAGCCAACGACTCCTCATTTTTCTCTCAGATTTGAGACTCCTCTTTCATCAGAAATAGGAGGTCGCAAGGTTAATTTTCTTAGAATCGAAACTATATGACTCGAATTAGAGGTTTAAGATTAGAAATCGAAGGTTGCAAGTCAGATTTGGGATCGAAAGTCAGAGGTTTAAGGTACGATCGGAAGCATCAGAATGCGGAAAACAAAAACGTAGGAGGCATAAGGTTCGAAGATGGTTCTATTCTTCTTCATGTATGTGCCCTAGATTTCTTTCTCTTACATTCAATTTTTAAATATTCTTTTATTCCCTAAATTAGGTATGAAGATTGTTCTCTTCTTCTCCATCTGTTTTTGGAATGACGACCTCTCTTGTTATCCTAAAGGGTATTTTCGACTTTTTTGTTTTTGTTTTTGCTAATTATTATTTGTTGTTGATTTGTGTTTTGTTTGGTTTGTTGTGTAGGGGTACTAGCTATGTGGTCATTACATGAGCAAATTAAGCAAAGGGAAGTTCCAGTTGAGCAAGCTACACAATCAAGTTCAAGAAGAAGCAAATGGCAGTTTATGGGGGCAAGAGGTGCTGGTTCTAAAGAAGAGCTTCACCAGGTGTATTGTGTGTCTGAAAGAACAGAAGGAAATCCTTCGCTTGGTGTATTGTGCTAAAGAAGACCTTCTTCCCATTCCATTATATTTACTTGTGATTCTTCTCGGTTAACGATAACAGGACAAGAGAGAATGATATATGTAAGCAATCCTTCTGTTTCTCTCAACTGTTGAGTTATGTCATGAGAATGATATATATTTCTTTTCAGGTTGCAGATGTTGGAAGCCGTAATTTAAGTCATTGATTCATCCCATGTTGTAACGAGTCAGATTCAGAATTACCACGTGCAGTCAACTGTTTTGGAGATGAGTATATATTCAATCTAGAGGCACAAATGTAATAATCAAGTACTCTAGCTAGTATATGTATATGTATGATGTTTGTAAGGCTAATCTGATGTAATTTTGTTTGTCTGTTTGAGCAGGCAACACTAGTTCATTCCAAAAGTCACTTGTTTTCTGCAGTAGGTAGCATTCAAACAAAAGTTGGAACCTTTCATCAAGATAAAGGCGATTCTTTTGTCCTATCATTTATCAACAGAATATCCTTCATCTTAAAGAAGTGTTCCACCTTGTGTTTGAATACCAAATACTTCAGAGAAAACAATAATTGATAATATGAGCATGGAGTAAATAAAAGTATTGATTTGCACCATGAGTATCTTCTCTAGTTAGGTGGAGAGCACCATCTGTTGAATTAGATGTCTAAGCCCATAAATATTATTGGTATGTATTTGACCCGACTTGGCATGGTCCATTTGGGTTGCATGCCATCAGAACGATTTGGATAGACTTTTGTGAGAAAAGGATATATATGATTTATTAATATATTATAAGTTCTAATATATTAATATGAAATCATATTATTTAATTAGTATTGATCAAGAATTAATTTGGAATTAATTTTGTGATCAAAAGACACTAATTAAATATATTGGGATTGATTGTGTAAATCATTCATTCTTATATATGTGGGCTTATGATCCATAGTTCTTCATGTTGAGATAAACCCATGGAGTAACCCATGGATACTCCATGGAGGTTTAATCCATGGAGCATGCAGAATATGGAAAGACATGAGTTACATAGTGTAACCGTAATAGCCACAATATATAAGGACCCTATGGCTCAAGAAATCGGCCCTAAGGGTTTTGATATGAGAGGGCTAGCCGATTTGAGCATAAGGACTTTTCTCTCAAGTTATTCCAAGTTGTTGTTGTTGGTGTTGTGTGAACCATTTTAGGTGTCACACTTGAGGCACTTGGCTCTTAAGCTCTATGGAATCAAGCTACAACATAAAAGGTATGTTACTCTAACTAGTATCTTATTTGGTAATATGAAATTGCATGCTAGTTATAGTTTTAATGCCTTGGAAACCATTTGCATGTATAATTAGTGAAAACATAGATCCAAGGTATTTAGGGTTGTATGTGCACCATATGACGTTGTAGTATACTAAAACCCTTCAGTGGTATCGGAGCCAAGGCTTGTTTTTAAGTTATACTTGCTGAAATAGCTTAAAATCGAAAATTCTGGCTTTCTGGGAACTGGACTCGCCGAGTCCATGAAGAAATTCATCCTACTCGTCGAGTAGGTTCATACACTCGACGAGTAGGAGCCCCTGACATCATATTTTCGACTTTTAAGGCTGGAATTGGACTAGGAACATTACCCTAAGCCATTTTTGAACTTATAAACCTGTTTTTGATGTGGTAATGTACATGCTAATCCAATTTCAAAGATAATTGTCATTAGTTTCATGTTTTGTATTAGTTTAATGGTTAGGCTAATTACATGAAAATTGTTTAATATAAATTATCTTGTTGTTATGAGTTTGCTTAGATTAATAGAAAAATTATGTGATAATGTGTTTTCAATCCAAATTGATCTAAAAGTTACTCATAAAATGTGTTTTTGTAAGTTGTCCTCAAGTTATATGAAAAGTCACATTTATGATTCTTAAAACTCATAAGATTTCCATAAGTTATGAAAATGAAGAGTCTCATTTTTTAAATGTTTTAAAGTCTTCCATAACTTGTCCTCAAGTTATGGAACTTGAAGAGTTTTTTCATTAAAACTACTTTAAACACAGAAGTTATGGAATTGAAAAGTTTTTTGAATTGTTCAAAACTTGCCCTCAAGTTTTGGAATTTGTAAAGTTTCCCCATGAACACTTTAATCCAAGTTAAACCCTTAGAATTTTAAGAGTTAAAATTCAACCCTTATACTATAATAATATTAATAGTTAATAGTTATATATATGTATAAGAACAAAGTCAGTCTTACCATTAGTAGGCCTCATTCACGAAGCCTGTCCATAAGGGGGGTATAAGGTTACTGCCTATAAAATGGCAGTTTAATGGGTATCCACTCTCATCCACCGCTTCCTTGACTGGTGGAGGGTCGTTAGCCGAACGGGTTTGACAGGACTCTAATTCTCCCTTCATTAAAAGTATAATTATAAATACTAAGTACCTAAACACTTATAAATTCCCAATCTTAGTTACTTAGGAAAATGTGAATTTGGTGCTAACCCATGAAATTACACTTTGCAGTTTGCTTAAGTCGTTAGTGGAGCGTGTGTGGTTAACCGGCACACTAACTTGGATCTAACAAGGTTGGAAAAGGTTGGCTTAAGGTTTATCATAGATCGGTGGAGCGCGTGTGGTTAACCGACACATCGATTAGGTGATAAAAATTAAGAGTACCAAGTAGATTTGTATAGTTATTCACACCATGTTTGTGATCCACGACATCCCAATCACAAACTTGAGAGGGCACACTCGAGATTTAAACATGCCATTGAATAGTTCAATGAATCTCAAAATATCTAGGAGTTTCAAACCAATTAAAACCTAATACCTATTTCGTTTTTCATGGAAATTGGTGAATCGTCATTCGCCTACCTTCAAATATTTTATAGCTTGGATTACGACATCCCTATTCCAAGTTATAAAAGTATTGTGTTGGGTCCTAGCCTTAATATTTCATATTGGGTGTTATATTAAGGACTTAAATCAACTAACTTGAATATCTCCCATTGTAGATGTCTGGTTCAGACAACTATGATCTTCCCAAATCCCTAGGAACAAGCTTTCCTAATGAAGATGATGTCCCGTAGTTGGTTCATGGAAATCAAGGTCACTCAAGCCCTATTGGCAAGCAAAGTCTATGTGTTCTCACATCTTGAAGATAAAGTCACATATTGACAAGCTGGGAGAGTTGGGTGTTAAGGTCTTGAGGAAGTTGGTTGTTGACCAGGTTCTTCAATCACTTTCTAAGTCACATAGTGAGTTCCTTTAGGGCTACTACATGACAGAGCATAACATGACCATTAATGATCTTACCTATTTGCTTGATGCTGCTAAATCAGCAATCATTTGGAGCACGAGTAAAGCAAATTTGATTGGAAGATCGACTTTCCAAACTTCCATGGACATTGACAATGGTAAAATTGGAAATCCAGAAAAGCTTTCTCTTCCCAATGGAAAGGGATCGGCCATAGTCAACTCGGTTGACCAAATGGTAAAGAGAAAGGCTAAGTCTGAGATAGTCCCGTGTACCATTCCCAAAGAGTCCATATGTTTCTATTGCCAAAGGAAGGGGGCATTGGTTGCGAAGCTGCCCTATTTACCTGAAAGATCATAAGGTTGGTCAAGTCAAAAAGTTTGACTCTACTTCACGTAAGTCCACTATGTAACTCTATTAAGAGCCTATTTGTAGATTCTTATTACATAATGTGACTGGGTCACATGTTGAAGTTTTAAGAATCAAAGAAAAGAGGAAGCTTAAAGAAGAGTAAGCTAATTCTGATCGCGAAGGTGGATTTCGATCGCATGGTTCGGTGATCAGAATTTTGAGCTGCTGCTTAAGAGTTGTGATAGATTGCTTAGGAATAAATAACAACATGTTTTTCATATGCATTTGCATTGTAAGGACAAGTTTTTCCGCAAGTTTTAAATAAAAGAAAAGTTTCGTTTTTATTTATTTTAAATATCGTTACAGTGGCATTTGTGAAAAATTGTTGTTTATATCATTCCATTGATAGAAACATTGGAAAATGGATTTGATTCTTTCGTTTGTGGTAGTGTCATAATTTACCAAATAAGGAAAGATTCTCATCACCCAAGTTTCAGTTGGATAGAAACTTGGAATCATGCAAGTTGTATTGTATGATGAATGGGAATTTTCATCTTTAGAAAGTTAAGACTAGTTCCTTGTTCACATGTATATGTGAGTCAAGTGAAGGACTAAGGGATCGAGTACACATTCTTGTGCACTGGTCAAGTCCACCACAAAGATTGATAAGACTATTCGTCATTATTTACTGAAGTTTAGTAAATATGGTTATACTTACAGTTTTAAGTATAATTCTGAAACATTGGAAAAGTTTCAATTCATGGCAGAACGAATAAAAAGAATCAAATTAGGCAGAAAGATAAAAGTTTCTCCAATCTGAAAAGATGGGAGAGTACTTGAGTATCTTGTTTTATGATTATCTTAGTGATTATGAAACCATATCACAATTGATTCTCTGAGTTCATCTTAGTGCATTTGTTTGACGAAGAAGAGGAATCGTGAATTGTTGAATTGGTTAAATCAAAAAGGATGAATCATACTTCGTTCCAAAACAAGTCTTAAAGTCATACTCCAAGATTGTAACTTGAGTGACATAACCTTTAGAAGGTTAATAACACTTGTCAAATGTAGGGTAAAATGTTTTCTTACTCTTGTACATTTGAAATTGGTAAGTTGTGATGTTTTGGATAAAACAAAGACCAACTAAGACCAATTGTGTGAAGTGTTTTTCTTGATAAGAATCAGCACTAACTCTTGAATATTTGTTTTGTCAAGGAATGGTTCTTGACATTAGAAACATATATGTCAAGAGGTCAGTGGGAGTCTTAAAGATCTTGAAAAGTTTCAAGAACTAATCAAGAATAAAAACCTATTGGTTATCACTAGCACACGACTTGAGGTTTGTAACCTATCGTGTTGACATATTCTTATTTCTGTGCTTATTCCAGTTAAAAGTTGACTATTCATGTGAGTTCTATGAGTTCTCAGTTGTTTGCATAACTGCTTGGAAGCAATGGTAGGCCCTTGTGCTGCTATGTGGCAAGGAGTTAAGATTGCCCAAGTTCAGTCCATATAGTTTGGATTTGTCATTAATATTGTTTTGTGATTATGATTATGAGAAATTTACATGGATAAGAACACATACACCATAAAATCTAAGTGTCATAAGGTTTCTCTTCGATTCATGAAAATGATGGTGAGGAAACGCTTTCACTAAGTAGATTTTAAGTAGATAGCAATTGTGATATTTGCATTCTCAAAGTCGTTAGTGGAGCGTGTGTGGTTAACCGGCACACTAACATGGACTTGTGAGAGATGGCAAAGGTCAAAACAATTGAGACTATGATTACAGCATCCCTTTTCATAGTTCTAAAAATTGTTTAGACACACATGTGAGCTATCTAAGGAAAGGTGTATGATTTTGATAAAGTTTTATCAAAGCATCTCGTATTAGAAATCTCAACTTTGGTAAGAAAGTCAATAAAGTATTGATTTCTAGAAGTCCAGCTAATTTCTGGATACATGTAAGAGCTAGTGGGAGCATAAGTGTTATGCTAGTAAGATAATAATTATTATGCTAGTGGGAGCATATATATAGTAATGGTAAATATTGCAAGTGAGCAATGTTAATTATAGAAAAAAAAAGTTTCGATTCGTGAAGTTGCAGGGGTTGAAAAGGTTGTTATGCTATAATTAAGGGAGAGGAAATTATACTTCATTTCAATTCTAAAAGCTTAGATTGAGATTTTAATCATCTTTAGTCAAGGATATATATATAAATTTTATGTTGGAATGGTTCAACATAAGGAAATTCCATATATATATATATATATATATATATATATATATATATATATATATATATATATATATATATATATTGTGTTCTCAAATTCGATTATGATTACAGCATCCCTCTTCATAGTCGAATTATGAAAACATGGCAAATATAAAAATATTCTAGCAAAAGACTGATCTAGGTTCATGTCTTTATGTGAGACATCATGAATCGTGTCCCATATGCTTCGGGTATAGGATCGATTACATGTGCTATAATATTTATCCTTTCTAAATTTTCCAAATGCCCAGGGCATTAAGAGGGGAAAAGGTCTAGAATTGGATATGACTAAAATGATTAAGCAATTGTCGAGGACAATCTGAGGTTTACCAAAGATTGGTTGCTCATGGACAGTTTGAAGTATGGTGTAAATTTTTGGAAAGGACCATATTGACATATTCTGTGTAAGATTGGAAAACTTAATGCAAGAAGGATGTTCAAAGCATTGTACTTTGAATATGAGACTTCGTTTCCATGGAATTGATCTCCATTGGAATACTCTGTAATGTCTGTTGACAAGTCTTTGTGACTTTGTGCATAATCATTACAAGAGGATCAATGCATTTGAGTTTAGAATCTAACAGATCTCGGTAAATGGCATAAATTTGGAATTCGTACCTTTACGGTAAGGATTTGGGATTGTGAAATGAGAATCATTGGAATTATGTTCAGTTGATCTATTCCACAAAGTAAGGATCATAGACAAACACAGTGTGCATACTTGGTGTATGGCATAACTATTGTTTGGATAAACATAGTGTACATGCTTGGAGCATGGGACAACTATTGTTTTGATTCAAGTATTAAGTTGATAAATCGAAACATTACATGAATAATGAGTAATCAATATGGTTTTTAAATAAACGGTGTTTTATTTACTCTCAAAGGTGTTTGGGACCATAGAGGATTAGTATTATTCTTGTGTTTCACTTTGCATGTTTTGACTTCCACAATAGCTAGGTTATTCTTTCCGAATGAATAAGTTATTTAAATTCTCCACAGTTAGTCATATGTTGGAAGTATGTATGAATCAAGACTGTCATGAAGTTGGCTTGTAGATGTCTAAGGTGTTGGACATAGCAAGAGTTGCTACAACATTAATGAGTGCTCATAAGTTCTGAGTATTGGATTAAACCCACGCTCACTTGTATCACTTTATGGATTTTATCTCGAGTGATCGTGAGACAATAATATCTTATATTCTTCAAACCTAGAGATATGAGTTGGGTATACATTGATTGTACGAAAACGCATTGGTAACTCGATGTTATAAAACGTGCCTTTGTGTATGATTCAACAAGTAGTAGAAAAATCATATGAGTCGAAGTTTATCCATTCCTTTTACCCTTGGAGGGATAAAAGTGATATCTGTGGGCCCCTCGATGATTTAGTGATGACAAACATAAGTGCTCGGTCGGGCCTGTACTGATTTGATTTGTTCAATTAGTCAGTCGTCATAAATTAGAAATCGGGAAACAACAGATGGACAAAGAGAATGATTATAATCCATGTCCCATTCCATATGATATCTAGAATGGAGGAATATATGATCTCTTATCTAATGGACGCGTCATTGATTCGTTCAGAGTACGACAACGGCTTTAAGAGCTACGATTGCTAGTCGGGTTTTGGAGTCATACGCAATAATAGTTTTAGACTTATCCAAGTGGGAGACTGTTGGATTAGATGTCTAAGCCCATAACTATTAATGGTATGTATTCGACCCGACTTGACATGGTCCATTTGGGTTGCATGGC
Source organism: Lactuca virosa (assembly GCF_052849685.1). NCBI lineage: Eukaryota > Viridiplantae > Streptophyta > Magnoliopsida > Asterales > Asteraceae > Lactuca > Lactuca virosa. The sequence goes on from NC_136428.1 coordinate 39,752,343, forward strand.
ATCAGAATGATTTGGATAGACTTTTGTGAGAAAAGGATATATATGATTTATTAATATATAATAAATTCTAATATATTAATATGAAATCATATTATTTAATTAGTATTGATCAAGAATTAATTTGGAATTAATTCTGTGATCAAAAGACACTAATTAAATATATGGGGATTGATTGCGTAAATCATTTATTCTTATATATGTGGGCTTATGATCCATAGTTCTTCATGTTGGGCTAAACCCATGGAGTAACCCATGGATACTCCATGGAGGTTTTAACCCATGGAGCATGAAGAATATGGAAAGACATGAGTTACATAGTGTAAGCCTAATAGCCACAAAATATAAGGACCCCATGGCTCAAGAAATCGGCCCTAAGGGTTTTGATATGAGAGGGCTAGCCGATTTGAGCATAAGGACTTTTCTCTCAAGTTATTCCAAGTTGTTTTTGGTGTTGTGTGAACCATTTGAGGTGTCACACTTGAGGCACTCGACTCTTAAGCTCTATGGAATCAAGCTACAACACAAAAGGTATGTTACTCTAACTAGTATCTTATTTGGTAATATGAAATTGCATGCTAGTTATAGTTTTAATGCCTTGGAAACTATTTGCATGTATATTTAGTGAAAACATAGATCCAAGGTATTTAGGGTTGTATGTGCACCATAGGACATTGTAGTATACTAAAACCCTTCACCATCTGGTTCAGAATACAGTCAAATAATTAAGTCAAAGTCTCAATGATGAGCATCCCGTTAATCATAACATTCAGAAGGTTAATTTTTTTGCAATCCCTAAATGTAACATACACGTTCAGTTATCGTGTTATGTAATTTTAAAAGTGAATAATATTATGAAATATTATATAATATGAGTATTGAGTTCGAACGGCTAGTTTTTACTAGAAATGAAGTAAAACTATGTTTAGAATCATCCAGAATGTTTCGGAAGTCTTATGAGATTCCGAACAAAAGGCAAATATTGAAATTTAACGAAAATATAAAATTTGAAATAAGTAAAAATTTTATTATTGAAATTTGTAAAGAATCTCGTTAGAAACATTTAGGCGAAAACCTCATTGAAATCCGAGTTATAACGAAGAAGTTATGACCAATCGAAGATCCGCGACAAAACCGGCACTGCGCCGAATGATGTAAATAGTGAATTTTTGATAAACTACTTTTTAGCCTTAGTAATCTAAATGAAAGTCGTAGTATTTATTAAACCGAGAATTTTCATAAAAACAACATCAAAATCTGACTTCGTATGAGGAAGTTATGATTTTTCTAAGTTTCAGAATAGTAGTAGACAACTAAAAACTCGAATTTTAGATCGAGTGATTTTTAGCCGACACAACCTAAACGAGAATCGAAGGTCTCGTCAATAGTAGTACAACGGTAAAAAGACTAACAAAAACGGACGTCGGATGAAGAAGTTATGACTTTTTAATAGATTTTTGTGTCCCGATCTGTTAAAAATAATAATATTAAAAATAAAGTCAAAGTTAGCCGACGAAGTCTAAATGAAAGTTGTAGAGCATAATTTTACCTATGTGTGCATATAAAGAACGTCAAAAACGGAGCTCGTATGCGAAAGTTATGGATTTTAGAAGTTTTGGGTTCAATTTCCGAGAATTTTCGCATGGATAAGATCCAGAAGAGGCCACGTCGTCCGATCTCGGTGAGTCAGCAGACGCGTGTCCGAGCCGAAGAGCCGTCCGAAGCGCGGTCAAATAGGCGTCTGACGCGTGCCCTCCTTGCGTGTCTGAGCCTCGCATCTGCCACCTGCCTCCCTCGCATGCACGCCATCTGGCTCCCTTCGTTGCTGCCGCGTGTCGCCTTCGGCCGAAGACCTCCGGACCTCGCTACTATAAATAGTAGCTGCGAGATCTCCCGGATAATTTTAGGAAATTGCCACTTTTTACCCCCTAAACCCATTTTTAAGCCATTCCAACTTCTCCCGAAGCCCCGGGATCATACCAAACACCCGAAATACGCTCCAAAGTGCCCGAGAAGCCCGAGAAATTTATCTTTTCGGTTTTGAAGCCCAACCTTCACAGGGCCCGGTTTTCAACGAAGAAAGCTAATTATAGTAATGAAATGTTGCCCAAATTACTATTTTAACCCCCAGTTATTTCACGGTGAGTTCAATATATAGGAACAATTGTATGTTATGTGTTATAAGTGCTATGTGCTTTTCTGTTGTTATTATTTCTGCTATTTATGATAGCAAAGTTATACCTTTGACCATGTGATCAGTGAAAGGACTTAGATTCACGGTGGTACTGGTATGTAGCCTCTAACCATGTAGAGCATGTCTCGTAAGAGAATGACTTCTATTCTATGGTATTGGCAGAAGGTTAGACAGGGCTTTCAGCCTAAAATCTACCAAAATGTTTAAATCAGAAAGTGTATGTCTTCTGTGCCATTTGGGCCGAAGCTTTATTGATCGTATATCTTTGTATCAAATCATTGATTGATATGGAAAGTTTGTCACATGATTCACATATGCCTTTGTTGTTCCTTGTTCCTCTTTGCTTCTGCCATATTGAAGTATATATATGGCATAACGTTATATCGTATCTATTATTGAACTCACTAAGCATCACCGCTTACCCCTCTCGGTGTTTAACAATTGCAGGTAATATGAATCCAGTATAGTCATATACTGTTGGAAGATTTATAATAGTTTATACTATTACTTTTGTACTTGGGTTTACGTATGTATAAAAGCTTAAATATCCTGGGTAGTTATGTAATATATTAAAACTTAGTCGGTTTGTATCCAGTCTTTTGTAATCAAATTATCAATGTAAAATATTGTTTTTATGAATATGCATGTAGCATGTTTTGGAGTAACAATTGTCAAGTATGAAAGTTTGTGTCTTTCAGAAATATGAAAGTGTGGGTCTTTCAATCATGGTATCAGAGCAGTGGTTTAAGTGAACTAGATTCCACAGATTGGTATTTAGACTTAGACCATCAGAAATTCAATATATGAACGGATTCATTAGGAGTATATGGATACAAACCATAGGAAAGACTTAAATAAGTATTAGGTAATAATAAATCCTAATATTCTAAAATACTATATTGCTCCAAATTTTCAGAAGAATGGCTGAACAGGATGGTAGCCATACCCCTGAGGTGGGTGGAGGTCCTCAACCTGGTGAAGTAAATACTCCAGTATCCCCTCGTGAGAAGCGACTCTTAGGTAAGCTTACTGGTATAATTCTGTAGACTCTTGAAGAACACAAGAAGAATAATGATAAAGGCAAAGAGAAAGCCACTGGAGAATTTTCAAACGGAGAGGTGAAGCGTCCCTCGTTCAAAGATTTCAAGAGTAGTGGTGCTACGGAGTTTTCTGGTGTCCTTAATCCTATAGTTGTTCTAACTTGGATTCAGAACACAGAGAAAGTATTTCGTATTTCTCATGTGGATAATGAGGACAAGGCAAATTATGCTTCTGCAATATTCACCGGAGAGGCCCTGGTCTGGTGGGAAGCAACTTTTGAAGCTCTTAAAGAGTATGACCAGGAGAATTTATCCTGGGAAATGTTCAAAACTCGTTTGCTAGAGAATTATTGTCCTCTAGACATGGGAAGAAGATTGGAGAAAGAGTTTATTGAGCTTAAGCAAGAAGGAATGACCGTGAATGAGTATGAAACTCAATTCAATCAAAGAGCACGGTTTGCCGCAAAGTATATCCCAACTGAAGACGATAAAATTTAGTTATTCTTGGATCGACTGCGGTATGAGATCCGCGATTTCGTAGCTAATCGGGATGTTCTGTCCTTTGACAAAGCTGTTGAGTATGCTCGAAAGCTTAAGCATGACTTAGAGATACGTGGTGCCACTTTTTCTGTTCCAAAGCATCCACGTATCGATCAAACTGTTCCTGTTTCCTTTATTCCACCAACTCGATATGTTCAATCCGGTTCTAATACAAGAGAGCAATCTCAGAGCGCCGTTCGTGGTCGCGATAGATCACAATCTTTTTCTATTCAATCGCCATCATGCCGCATTTGTGGAAAGAATCATCCGGGCCAATGCAGAATAGAAAAGGAATCTGTGGTCTCCTATGGATGTGGAGAAGCGGGTCACATAAAGCCAGGTTGCCCAAGGAAGGATGTTACTTGCTATGCATGTGGTATTACTGGCCACAAGAAGGATTTTTGCCCTACTCTTACAAGTCAAATGGCGGGGAGTCAAGCTTCCGTTCAACAACCAAAGAATACTCCAAAGGAGGAGGTGCCAAAAGCTAAGGGTCATGCATTCCAGATTACCACAGAGGAGGCACGCGAGGACCCGAATGTTGTGACGGGTACATTTCTTGTCAACTCTAGACCTACTCACATCTTATTTGATTCTGGTGCCTCAGATTCTTTTTTGTCTTGTGAATTTGCGCATTCTTTCCAAATTGCTTGTTATTCATTCACCCAATCATTTCACGTAGATACTGCGAGAAGTATATCATTATTTGCTGGTAAAATCTATAGAGATTGTGTCATAGAAATTGAAGGCTATAATTTTCTTGCCAATCTGATTCCTATCTCCTTACCCAACTTTGATAATATTCTCGGCATGGAATGGTTGTTAAAGAACACACTCAGGCGTGAAAAGTTTCTTTGTGAAAACTTATGAATGGGGACTTGGGAACTGCGAGACAATACTTGGGACGAGTATGAGTAGGTGTGAATAGTAGTAGAGGCCTATACTACTGGAAGCACAGAACTCACACTTGGATCAGGGAAAGTCACAAGGTTACCAAGAAGCTAGTAATCGATTCTGTTTTTGCTTGAGTATGTCATTACCTTCGTTTCGGTGATGACTAAGAAGATGATTTTCGTTCAGACCTAAATGGTCGTAAAGAATCGAGTCCGACTAATATAGATCTGCGAAGTGAATTGATTGGTTCAGAGAACCATGTCTCGTGTAGTGACGAAATTTCAGTCAGAGAATTGAAGAAGGAGATGGCCATACGGAGAGAACAATCCAAACAGTAGAAGATATGCTTTGCGCGTATGTCTTGGAGTTGGTGCACGACAAGTGGAAACATCATCGAGGTCCAAATTATAATTAGGAAAATAAGAATGAGATAAGAGCGAAATATTCCCAGTCATTTTTATCGTTATAATTTCGGGGACAAAATCCTCAAAAGGAGGAGGTATTTGTAACATACACGTTCAGTTATCGTGTTATGTAAGTTTAAAAGTGAATAATATTATGAAATATTATATAATTATGAGTATTGAGTTCTAACGGATAGTTTTTACTAGAAATGAAGTAAAACTATTTTTAGAATCATGTAGATTGTTTTGGAAGTCTTATGAGATTCCGAACAAAAGACAAATATTGAAATTTAACGAAAATATACAATTTGAAATAAATAAAATTTTATTATTGAAAGTTGTAAAGAATCTCGTTAGAAACATTTAGGCGAAAACCTCATTGAAATCCGAGTTATAACGAAGAAGTTATGACCAATCGAAGATCCGCGACAAAACCGACACGGCGCCGAATGATATAAAAAGTGAGTTTTTAATAAACGACTTTTTACCCTTAGTAATCTAAATGAAAGTCGTAGTATTTGTTAAACCGAGAATTTTCATAAAAAGAACGTCAAAATCTGACTTCGTTTGAGGAAGTTATGATTTTTCTAAGTTTCAGAATAGCAGTTGACAGCTAAAAACTCGAATTTTAGATCGAGTGATTTTTAGCCGACACAACCTAAACGAGAATCTAAGGTCTCGTCAATAGTAGTACAACGGTAAAAAGACTGACGAAAACGGACGTCGGATGAAGAAGTTATGAATTTTTAACGGATTTTCCAGTCCCGGTCTGTTAAAAATAATAATATTAAAAATAAAATCAAAATTAGCCGATGAAGTCTAAACGAAAGTTGTAGAGCATAATTTTACCTACGCGTTCATATAAAGAACGTCAAAACCGGAGCTCGTATGCGAAAGTTATGGATTTTTGAAGTTTTGGGTTCAATTTCCGAGAATTTTCGCATGGATAAGATCTGGAATAGGCCACGTCGTCCGATCTCGGTGAGTCAGCAGACGCGTGTCCGAGCCGAAGAACCGTCCGAAGCGCTGTCCAATAGGCGTCCGACGCGTTCCCTCCTTGCGTGTCCGAGCATCGTATCTGCCACCTGCCTCCGTCGCATGCGCGCCATCTGGCTCCCTTCGCTGCTGTCGCGTGTCGCCTTCGGCCGAAGACCTCCGGACCTCGCTACTATAAATAGTAGCTGTGAGATCTCCCGGATAATTTTAGGAAATTGCCACTTTTTACCCCCTAAGACCATTTTTAAGCCATTCCAACTTCCCCCGAAGCCCCGAGATCATACCAAACACCCGAAATACGTTCCAAAGTGCCCAAGAAGCCCGAGAAATTTATCTTTTCGGTTTTGAAACCCAATCCTCGCAGGGCCCGGTTTTCAAGAAAACTCACGGTTTTCAACGAATAAAGCTAATGATAGTAACGAAGTGCTGCCCAAATTAATATTTTAACCCCCGGTTATTTCACAGTGAGTTCAATATATAGGAACAATTGTATGTTATGTGTTATATGTGCTATGTGCTTTTCCTTTGTTATTATTTTCGCTATTTATGATAGAAAAGTTATACCTTTGACCATGTGATCAGTGAAAGGACTTAGATTCGTGGTGGTACTGGTATGTAGCCTCTGGCCATGTAGAGCATGTCTCGTAAGAGAATGACTTCTATTCTATGGTGTTGGCAGAAGGTTAGACAGGGCTTTCAGCCTGAAATCTACCAAAATGTTTAAATCAGAAAGTGTATGTCTTCTGTGCCATTTGGGCCGAAGCTTTATTGATCGTATATCTTTGTATCAAATCATTGATTGATATGGAAAGTTTGTCACATGATTCACATATGCCTTTGTTGTTCCTTGTTCCTCTTTGCTTCTGCCATATTGAAGTAAATAGATGGCATAACGTTATATCGTATCTATTATTGAACTCACTAAGCGTCACCGCTTACCCCTCTCAGTGTTTAACAATTGCAGGTAATAAGAATCCAGTATAGTCATATACTTTTGGAAGATTTAGAATAGTTTATACTATTACTTTTGTACTTGGGTTTACGTATGTATAAAAGCTTAAATATCCTGGGTAGTTATGTAATATACTAAAACTTAGTCGGTTTGTATCCAGTCTTTTGTAATCAAATTATCAATGTAAAATATTGTTTTTATGAATATGCATGTAGCATGTTTTGGAGTAACAATTGTCAAGTATGAAAGTTTGGGTCTTTCAGAAATATGAAAGTGTGGGTCTTTCACTAAATCTATTTTTAAACTGTAAATACTTTATAATGAAATTTTGTATAATGTTTATCTGGTTAAAATCCTATTTTATTACAAGAATGTACCATGGTTGCTGCTTTAGGTATGTTCACAGATCATTATTTTGAAATATTTGGTGGCAATTTATTTATATGTTTGTTGTTGACACAGACAAGAGTTAAAGACTTGGAAATTTAGTTATCGGATAATAAGGGAATAAGATTGTCCCATTGTTCAAATACATTGAGAAAATGAGATCAACGACCATACTAATAAAAAAGGAAATGAAGGTATGATTCATTTTTCATGTATATAAATAATAATACCATGAATAGACATTAAATTAAAAAAAGGTCAGATTCTAGTAAATAAAAGATAAACAAAATAAAGGGTGGGCATTGTCATTCATATGGAAAGAGAAAAACGATCTAGCACGGAAAGGAGCACTTATTGATAGGAGAGCAACTCCGTGGAAGACCTTGGTAAAAATATCTTATCTTTATCCTGATTTATCTTACCCTTATCCTGGTTTTGCCCTTGGATTCAAAGTTGTTTGCCATCTTCTTGTATCTGCACTTGCTTGGTGGCCTGTATATGGTTGGACAACTACTCTTTTTCATTTTCTTCTTGATAGTCTACACGCTACGTCATTACTAGCAATGGCCCCAAAGAAACTTGTAGTTTGCTTTTCCTTTTGGTAAGTTGTCAATTTTTACTTTTTTTTTTCTTTTTTGTTATAAAAAGTAATAATATCTTATATTTTTTTTCTTTTGTATTTTGCTAGAATGGTCTCTTACCTGATGAAGGCGTCTCACTTTGGAAAAACGAAATGCCAATGTTGAGTGCTTTTCGCCAGATAGAAGTTGAAACACTGTTGGGCCCTGAAAAGGAGAGAGAAATCAACTGGTACTTGCAGCCTAGACATAAGGAGACGCTGATTAGATAGTTGACACCATCTCTTCACAAGATTTAAGAGATTGTTTTACGTTGTGCTATTAGTGTAAGTAAAATTACTCTCTTTCATGTAATTTCTTTTTCTTTTTTTTCACTTTAGGATTTTCTTAACAAACAGGCATTGGTTGTTATACAAGACATGTTGAGGATTTTTATTGTACGCGTGGCATGTGTACATGCTGACAGAGCATCCATACTCCTATGATACTTTATATAGAAGAGTGGCTTTCAGATCCATCTGTTTTAACTGATACAAATGCATATAAAGTTCAAAGATTGCTTGATTTTCTTGCTAGCTTAGTTGAACAGCCACGTGCCAAGGTATTCTTTTATTTATTAAGTTGTTGCTTAAAAGTTAATATTTGCTCATTTTTAAAGATTTATGCTTTTTTTGACAACCAATACTGTTGCGTGAAGGGTTGTTCAGATGTTATCTAAAGTTCTTAATACTTCACACAAGCTTAATTGGTGCATCCCTGTGTGTAGGTCGATTTCTTCACTATCTGATTCTAGGTGAGTTTTTTTTTATATATATTTCTTAACAATATCTATTAAGAATAATCTTTAATTTTTTTTGTTTTGTTTGTAGGAACAATGCAAAGATATTAACAACAGAGGATTGTTCATTGCTTTTTTTCAAGCTTTTCAGGCTTGTCAAGGTAGGTTACTGAACAATGCTACTTATTCTCAGTTTGGGCAAATTACAGGAAATAACAATGTACTTTACTCTTTTTCAATTTTGAAGTCGTCTGTCTTCACTTGCACCAAACTGATATTCCTGTTGTTAAGGTTACCTCTATTCCACACAAATTCTTAGCATGTATCTCCATTTGATTTTTTAGTATATTTAGAGCAGGATATGCATCAATATGTACATATATTTGGTGTTTGTCACCTTGTGGTTCAATATGAACATTTTGAGTTGCAAAATATGGTGAGAAGGAAGTTGTTGAGTTAATGGAAATGACTATTTTGCTGCTGTTGAGAAAATGAAAGAAGGTAATTGGTTATTATTGAAGCATACTAGCGAGCAAACAAATTGTTTGTTGATTATGGTGAGGTTAGGTTATCTTATTCTCCTTCATGTTTCCCTTACATTCCTACTTTTTTTTATTCCTTTAAATATAACTTTGTTTTTATATATAAATTCTCTCGGCCCCATTAAGATCAAGTTTCCTTGTCTTGGAGCTAGTCTTGTTGCCAAAAAAAGCTTTTGAACTTGGTTTGGAGGTACTTTTAGTTTACATTTCTCTAAATATTCTATATATTTATGTTATGTATTCTTTTTGGTTTAACAAGTCTTTAATGCTATGTATGCCATGTATTCTTTCTGGTCGGCTTAAGGGTAGATTTTAAATTTTATTTTTTTGGTAGTTATATAGTTTTATAAATATATTGTAGGTTGAGTAAATTTCATATGAGCGAATTGCCTTCACTCAATGATAAGCTGGAGAAGTTCTTGGATCATCTGGTAAGAGGCATTTCTTTATTATTTATTATCATTGGCAATCTATTCCTTAAATTGTTTTTTGCTATTTTTCTTTTTACGGGATAGTACATATTATATCACATTTGTTGGTATATATATGCATTTTGATGTACTTCTAAATGTTGTTGATTGTGTGATTAATAAAAGCTTTTTTGTTTCAGCTAATTTCAAGTCATTACTTGCCATCTACACTCAGTGGACAACAACCAATTTTTTGATATGGATGATTTTTTTTTGACATGATATCTGAAACAAGGTGTCCCTTAATAGCAATGTAGTATTAGGTTATATAGTTAGGGAAAACCTCTTAATAACAATGTACAATCAGATCCCCTTAATACCAATGTATTATAATTTATTGACATGATGTTATTGGATGAAAGTGATAGTTTTTGTATATATTTATTTCCATATTTTTATATTCTGCGTGAATGAGTATCGTAAAGAGGCGTCGTAAATGCATATCGTAAATGGCTGTTGAAGTTTATGACACGCAAATGCGTGTCATCTTCATTTATGTCAGGGGCTTTAATGATACGCAATGCGTGTTATAAATGAGCGTCGTATGGCTACGATATGCAAATACGTTTTGTCTTCCTTTATGACAGGGCCTTCCTTGATACGCATTGTGTTTCGTAAATGAGTGTCGTAAATGAGTTTCGTAACTACGCGTCATAAATCGACGACGCGCAAAAGCGTGTCGTCTTTCGTTATGACAAGGCCTTCCTTGACACACATTGGTGTGTCGTTTGAGCGTTTTATGACACACATTACGTGTCATAAAAGGCTGTGTTTCTTGTAGTATATGGTGGTTACGAGGCGATTCATGACCGGATCCAGATCGGGATCAGGACAGGGCAGTCAGGGTACACCAGCAGTGCCCGAGACTATCAGTCAGAAGAGGCCAGATGAGATGGACGCTAGGATTCAGGAGATCCTGCATGATGAGGTTGTTATGTAGTTCTGGGCTCAGTTTCCAGAGATTTTTAGGTCTATCAATACCACCAGGGTGGAGTACTTTGATGAGCTTTATGCAGCCATCGTTGAGACAATTGACGCTGCAGCTTCCGCAGCCATAGCAGCTGCATGCAGTGGGGCCATTCGGGCTTTCCAGTACCGATACGTTGATAACACGGAGCCCCGACTTTTGATGGGACTCTGGACCCGATCATAGCCATGAGGTGGCTATATGATATTGAGGGATGTTTTTTCACATGCTCATGTCCTGCTGACTAAAAGGTCAGATGTGCCCTGAACCTGCTGAGGTCTGGGGCAAAGGACTGGTGGAGGTTGATGACAGGGTCGCATATGATGTGTTTTGATCACTATAACATCCCTATGGTGCACGTACAACCCTAATGTTTTGTATCTAAGTTTTCTCTAGTTATACATGCAATTTTCTTTTTCCAAAGCATGAAGCCTAACTAGCATACAACATTGATATTTGAAACATAAAAACAAGTTAGATGATCACCTCTTTGTTGTAGCTTGTAGAACTTGGCCTTACAAGAGCTTAGCACCTCAAATGTGATGCCTCAAATAAGTAACAAAACACCAAGAACAATGGAGGATTATGAGAGAGGTTTAGGAGGCACCAAAATCGGCTATATTCTTCATAGAATACTTGTGTCTTCTGATTTTAGGGGCTTAGGGGTTACATATATAGTGTAGAATTCCAAGGGTCATTAGTAAACCCTAATCCATTCACTTAGGATTTTGATCCAATAATTCATTTGGACTAACACTTCATGGACTCTCACATAAGCTTAGTCCATCACTAATCAATCATGGATCATTAGCCTAAACTATATGTATCACTGATTTACATAATCAGCCCCTGTTAATTTAATCAGTCTCTTTTGATCACTAAATTAATTCCAAATTAATTCTTGATCAATACCAATTAAATAATATGATTTATCAATTAATATATTATTCTTATAATATATTAATAAATCACAAATAACCTCTTTCTCAAATATCCTTCCTATCAAATTGCTCCGGTGAATGCAACCCAAATGGACCATGCTACTACCGGGTCAAGTACATACCAATTATAGTTATGGTCTTAGACACCTAATCCAACAGTCTCCCACTTGGATAAGTCTAATAACTATAACTGTAAGTATGACTTCAAGAACCGACTAGCAATCATAGCTCTCAAAAGTCGCCGTCGAACTCTGACGCGTCCTTTAGATAAGGGATCATATAATCCTCTGTTCTTCAAGATATTGTGTGGACAAATACATGGAACATCGTCATACTTATTGTCCAACAGTTTGTTTCCCGATTTCTGATTTGTTTGACATAGAACTTAATTGAACACATCAACTGAGTCCTGACCGGGCCCGACACATAAGTCAAAACAAAATCATCGAGGGTCCCAATATATAGCTTTTAATCCTCTTAGGATAAAAGGAACAAATAAACTTTGACTTATATGCTTGTACTAATTACTTGTTAAATGATACACAACAGCACGTTTTATAACATCAAGTTACTGATGCGTTTTCGTACTATCAATGCACAACCAAATCGTAATCAACAACTCATATATTATGTTTTAAAGATCATATGATATTATCGTCTCACAATCAATCATGATAAATTCCATGAAGTGATTCATGTGAGCGTGGGTTTAATCCAATACTCAAATCTTATTTCAGGAGCACTCATGAATGTTGCAGCAAACGTTTGCTATGTCTAAACAGTTTAGACAATCTACAAACCTACTCATGACAGTCTAGCCTCAGTACCTACTTCCAAGGTATGATCGACTGTGGAAAATTTGAATAATCTTATTATTCTGGAAGTCAAAACATGCAAAATGAAACAATAGTAAACGATTGACACAAGATAGTAACTTTACTCATAAATAAAACTCCTTTTATTTAATCATCAAATGTAAATTATATTTTATCTATTACAAGTTTCTAAATAGCTATCTAATCACTAAAACTAATATTGTCCTTCAGCCCAATACTCCTAACATGTTGCAAGTGCTTAACCCTACTCAGTCCCTTCGTAAGGGGATCTGCTAGGTTCTCCTCTGACGATACCATCTTTACTACGAGGAGTCCTTCTTCTATTCGATGTCTTATCAAGTGATATTTTTTTGTCGATGTGCCTGGATCTGCCATGATCCCTTGGTTCCTTGGTTAGGACGACCACACTCTTGCTATCACAGAAAATCTCCATAGGCTCCTTTACAGCTGGTACAACTCCAAGGTCTCCGATGAAGTTTTTAGCCATATCGCCTCCTTCGACGCTTCGCTTGCTGCTATATACTCTGGTTCGCATGTTGAATCAGCTATAGTCTCCTATTTGGAACTTTTCCATGTTATTGCTCCTCCATTTAGGGTAAACAGCCACCCCGACTGAGAGCGGAAATTATCTTTGTCGGTCTGAAAAATGGCATCATTATACCCTGCATTCTCAAGTCATCACTCCCACCGAGGGTAAGGACCCAGTCCTTAGTCCTCCGCAGGTACTTAAGATTGTTCTTTACTGCAGTCCAGTGAGCTCTACCAGGATTCCATTGATATCTGCTGACCATGCTCAAAGCAAAGGCCACATCAGGGCGAGTACATGTCATAACATACATGATCGAGCCAACTGCGGAAGCATATGGTACTCGACTCATCTCTACTATCTCGGCATCGGTACTCAGGCTTTGAGTCTTACTCGATTTGGTATTGCTCTGGATAGGTAATTATCCTTTCTTTGAGTTCTCCATATTGAAACGTTTCAACACCTTGCCCAAGTAGGTATTTTGACTAAGTCCTAGTAGTCTTTTACTCCTATTTCTCAATATCCTTATCCCTAGAATGTAAGCAGCTTCCCCAAGGTCCTTCATAGCGAACCACTTCCCAAGCCAGGACTTAATTAACCTCCTGCAAGGTCGGGACGTCATTTCCTATGAGTAGTATGTCATCCACATACAATACCAGAAAGCTAACTATACTCCCACTAGCATTGAAATACACCCAGGACTCATCCTCACTTCTCGAAAAACCAAACTCTTTGACTTTCTCATCGAAACAAAGATTCCATCTGTGAGATGCTTGTTTCAATCCATAAATGGATTTCTCAAGCTTACACACTCTATTAGGGTACTTCGCATCGACAAAACCCTCTGGCTGACTCATGTAAACATCTTCAGCCAACTTCCCATTTAGGAAAGCGTTTTTGACATCCATTTGCCATATTTCATAATCATGAAATGCAGCTATGGCTAGCATAACCCTTATAGACTTGATTTTGGCCACTGGTGAGAAGGTCTCGTCATATTCAACTCCAGGAGTTTTAGTAAAGCCCTTCGCAACCAATCGTGCCTTATATGTGTGTACTTTCCCATACATGTCGGTCTTCTTCTTGAAGATCCATTTGCACCCGACCGTCTTACGACCAGGTATATTGTCAACCAAGTTCAAAACTTGAATGTCATACATGGACTGAATCGCGCTGTCTATAACCTTTTTCCATTTTGCGGACTCGGGGCCCGCCATGGCTTCCTTGTAGTTATTAGGCTCATCCAAATTTACCAGTGTACTATCACTGATATACGTATCACCATCTGTGGTAATATGGAAACCATAAAACTCAGGTGCCATTCTAACTCTACTCGAACGTCTCAGAGGTAAGGACTCGTCAACTAGTTCAACAGGAATTTCATCCTCAGGTTGAGTGCTAGTGTTTAAGGTTCCTTCATCACTTAACTCTTGAAGCTCTTGAAGGTCAATTTGCCTCCCACTGTCCTCTTGACATATAAGTTCTCTTTTGCGGAAAACCCCTCTCCTCGCAACGAAGACAACATTGTCACTTGGTCTATAGAAGAGATATCTAAAGGACTTCTATGGGTAGCCGATGAAAATACAACGCTCACTACGAGGTTCGAGCTTGTCGTGAGTCTCTCGCCATACGAAAGCCTCGCAACCCCAAACCTTGATATGTGCCAACGAGGGAACCTTCCCTGTCCACATTTCATGAGGTGTTTTGGCAACCTTCTTAGTTGGGACTAGATTAAGGATATGGGCGGCAGTCTCTAAGGCATACCCCCAGAATGAAATAGGCGACAAAGCTCGACTCATCATGGAATGAACCATGTCCAACAAGGTTCGATTGTGCCTCTCAGCCATACCATTAAGCTGCGGTGTCCTAGGTGGCGTCAATTGTGAAACAATTCCACATTCCTTAAGATAGTCGTGGAACTCAATACTAAGATACTCACCACCTCGATCGGATTGAGACATCTTTATCTTCCTACCCAGCTGATTCTCCATTTCTTGTTTAAACTCCTTGAACTTTTTAAAGGTTTCTGACTTATGCTTGATTAAGTAGATATACCCATATCTGCTATAATCATTGGTAAAAGTCACATAGAAGCGGTTAACATCCCTTGTGGCAGATCTGAAGGGTCCACACACATCGGTATGTATGAGATCCAACAAACCCTCACCTCTTTCACAAGAAACAGTGAAAGGTGACTTAGACATCTTTCCAAGTAAACAAGATTCACATGTGTACAAGGCAATATGCAATACATTATTTCCTAAGTCGTCTACAACCATCACAATTTCATATATACCATTACAAGGCAATGCTTCAAAATAAAATTTATCATTATAAAAAGCATTAATAGAACCAATTTCATTGTTAAATGAAAATCTAAAACCTTGTTTATATAAACCATGAAAAGAAATAATGTTTCTCGCCATATCATACAAATAGCAAGAATTATTCAAATCTAGGCCTAACCCATTACTAAGCAATAAAGAATAAACTCCAATCTTGGTGACATGCGACTCTTTCCTATTCCCTATGATCAGGTTCATCTTCCGTGCTTCACATCCCTACTTCTTTTTAGACCCTGCAAATCAGAACAAATGTGAAAAACATATCCTGTATCCAGGACCCAAGAAGTAGCATGTGATGAGTTATTAGACAGAATAGTATAAATACCTACGAAGGTGGGCTTTATCTTCCCGTCCTCGATGTCCTGCAAGTATTTGGGGCAACTTCGTTTCCAATTCCCCTTTTCATGACAGTAGAAGCACTCTGTTGCTTTTGGATTGGAAGAGGGAGCAGCAGAACCACCTTTGGACCCACTAGAAGAGGATCCATCACGAGACTTTCCCTTGTGATTCTTTGATGGAGCTTTCCTTTTCTTCCCTTTACCATGTCCAATTTCCAGGACTGGGGCAGCAGTAGTAGCAGTGGGTACAACAGACTTTCCTTTCAAACTACTTTCAGCAGTTCTGAGAAGGCCTTGAAGCTTGCTTAGAGTGACTTCCTCCTTGTTCATATGATAAGTCATTCTGAACTGATCATAACAAAAAGGTAAAGAGAATAGGATAATGTCGATAGCCAACTCTTCACCAAAATTGACATTCAACTTCAGCAAGCGGTCCACATATCTTTGCATCTTCTGCAAGTGGGCCGTGATGGACTCTCTATCCTTCATTTTTGTTGTTATCATGGAGGAAATGATTTCATACCTTTCCTGTCGAGCACTTTGATGGTACCTTTCCATCAAGTCTTGGTGCATCTCAAAAGGCCAGAAGTCCTCATATGAATTTTGAAGCTCAGGAGTCATAGTGGCTATCATGATGCACGACACCTTTGTCGCGTCCTTCTCATGATCCCTATACTCAACTACCTGTTCAGGAGTGGTAGTAGATTCATCAATATCATTAATCCCTTTGTCGAGGTCATACTCTTTTTTTCTCGTATCGAATGGCCATGCGGATGTTTCGAATCCAATCATTGAAATTTGATATCAAAAATGACCGTCCCACATAAGTTCATGAGGGAGAAAGATCCGAAAGGGTTGGAGCCAGCAGCGTTTGGGGTAGACATCTGAAAATAAAGACAAAGTTCAGATTAGATAAGAATCCTTAATATAACACCCAAATGAAATATTAAGGCTAGGACCCAACACAATATTTCACAATTCGGAAGAGGGATGTCGTAGTCCAATTGCAAAATATTTAAAGGTAGGTAAATGACGATTTACCAATTTCCAAAATGAAAAACGAAATTGAGGACTAAGTTTTAAATGAATTGAAATTCCTAGATCTTTGAGATTCATTGAACTTTTCAATGGCATGTTTAAATCTCGATTATGCCCTTCAAGTTTGTGACTGGGATACCGAGGATGACAAACAAGGTGTGAATAACCATGCAAATGTGCTTGGTACTCTTGATATCATTTATCACCTAATCTATGTGTCGGTTAACCACACACATTCCGTTGATATATGACAAACATCAAGCTACCCTTTGCCACCCTTGCTAGTCCAAGTTAGTATGTCGGTTAACCACACACGCTCCACTAACGACCTGGCAAGGTGCAAAGTGTAATTATATGGAATAGCACCAATTTCACATTTTTCCTAAAGTAACTAAGATTGGGAATTTATAAAACATGTAGTTACTTTTATAATTGTCATTATACTTTTTAACGAGTATTAATGTCCTATCCTACCCCTTCGGCTAACGACCCTCCACCAGTCAAGGAAGCGGTGGATGAGAGTGGACACCCATTCAATCGCCATTTTATAGGCAATTTGCTTATACCCCCCTTATAGACCAGCTTCGTGAATGAGGCCTACTAACGGTAAGACTGACTTGTCTTATACATATATATAAGTATTAATCCTTTAATATTATAATAATATAAAGGTTGAATTTTAACCTTTTAAAAGTTTAGGGTTTAGAACTTAATGTTTCATAAATGAGACTTTCCAAATTCCAAAACTTGAGGGAAAGTTTTGAAACTCTTCAAAAAACTCTTGAATTTTAGAATTTTAATGTTTCATAAATGAGACCTTTGAAATTCCAAAACTTGAGGGAAAGTTTTGAAACTCTTCAAAACCTTTTGGATTCCAAAACTTGATGACAAGTTTTGTAACTCTTCAAGACCTTTTGAATTCCAAAACTTGATGGCCAGTTTTGTAACTCTTCAAAGCCTTTTAGATCAAATTTTAAACAAGTAAAATAATCACATATTTTATCTCTTACTAATTTGACCTAATTCAACTCACATAACAAGACAATTCAAATCAAATAATACAAATAATCAACTTATTATCTTAAAATTTGATAACTGTTTTTTAATTGGATGAGGATAATCATCACCATATCAGAAAAAACGAATTTTATGATACAAAACAGTTTGTGGTAATGATCCTAATCCAATTCTGGCCAAAAAAACTCGAAAAACTGCAAACAGGGGATCCTACTCGTAGAGTTCATGGCATGGACTCGACAATTTCATCACATACGATCCAACTCGTTGAGTTCCCTTATGGGACTCGACGAGTCCAGCAGTCAGTGGCTAAAAATGACATTTTTTCCAGCTTTGAAAAATAAACAATGCATCAATATAACAGAACACACCCTAGTCTCTGATACCACTGATGGGTTTTGAGCACTATAACATCCCTATGGTGCACATACAACCCTAATGCTTTGGATCTAAGTTTTCTCTAGTTATACATGCAATTTTATTTTTCCAAAGCATGAAGCCTAACTAGCATACAACATTGATATTTGAAACATAAAAACAAGTTAGATGATTACCTCTTTGTTGTAGCTTGTAGAACTTGGCCTTACAAGAGCTTAGCACCTCAAATGTGATGCCTCAACTAAGTCACAAAACACCAAGAACAATGGAGGATTATGAGAGAGCTTTAGGAGGCACCAAAATCGGCTATACTCTTCTTAGAATACTTGTGTTTTCCGATTTTAGGGGCTTAGGGGTTACATATATAGTGTAGAATTCCAAGGGTCATTAGTAAACCCTAATCCATTCACTTAGGCTTTTGATCCAATAATTCATTTGGACTAACACTTCATGGACTCTCACATAAGCTTAGTCTATCACTAATCAATCATGAATCATTAGCCCAAACTATATGTATCACTGATTTACATAATCAGCCCCTGTTAATTTAATCAGTCTCTTTTGATCACTAAATTAATTCCAAATTAATTCTTGATCAATACCAATTAAATAATATGATTTATCAATTAATATATTATTCTTATAATATATTAATAAATCACAAATAAACTCTTTCTCAAATATCCTTCCTATCAAATTGCTCCGGTTAATGCAACCCAAATGGATCATACTACTATCGGGTCAAGTACATACCAATTATAGTTATGGAATTAGACACCTAATCTAACTGTATACTGATGAGCAGAGAGTTGTTGTGACATGGGATCAGTTCAGAGAGATGTTCCACTCCCGCTACATCCCGCGGGTCGAGCGACACCGGTTGGCTCATGATTTTTTGGAGTTGAGACAGGATGCGGAGTCGGTGATGGAGATCACCCATATGTTCACTGAGAGGGCGATGTTTTGCCCAGAGTTTGCTTCTGAGCAGGCTCAGATGACACGTTATCTGAGCATGTACAAGACCGACATCTGACAGTTTGTGGCTACCCAACGTTGTGCTACACTATTGGAGTTACAGGAGGCCCCTAGGCAGCGTGAGCTTGAGATTGAGTTGCAGTTGAGAGAGCAACGGCAGGCCCCGACGCAGTCACAGCCGGCGCCAAAGCGGTCTAAGACCGCTGATTCTAGGTTTGGAGGCCAGCGTGGCCGCATTTGTGGAAAGTACGGTAAGGGTCATTCGGGGTTTTGTCGATCAGGTAGTGGGTGCCGCAAGTGCGTAAAGGAGGGGCACTTTTCGATGGATTGCTTCCAGCCAGCCCCGGTTCAGGATATGAGGATTTGCTACCACTGCAATCAGTTTGGTCACGTGAAGACCAACTGTCCAGTGCTCCCTGCCAAACCGGCGCAGGCTCCAGCGTCGGCTACAATGAGGATTACTGACGGGAGTCAGGGTAGAGCAGGGCCCCCGAGGGTTCAGCGAGACACCTTCCAGCTTACATCCGAGGAGGCCAGGGTAGCACCAAATGTGGTTGCTGGTATGTTTTTATCCCTTATCTTGTTGATTATATTTGTTTTATGCTTATATGTGTTGTACCATGTTAAGTACATTCTTAGTAAACTCCTTACCTGCTTTGGTATTGTTTGAATCGGGGGCGAGTCGGTCTTTTGTCTCGCAATCTTTTAGTAGGGAGTGCGGTTTTCCTTTAGGAGATCTAGAGTGTTCGTTGCGAGTGTCCATCGCCAATGAACACGGGATTTTTACTTCTTCGGTTGATTGGGATAGCATTCTGGAGATCTTCGGGGTATCCTTTCCAATCGATTTGATTCTGATTCCCATGGGGGAAGTTTGTGTGATAGTGGTTATGGATTGGCTGAGTCGATTCGGTGCTATGATCGACTACGAGGGTCAGCGTGTGGTAGTTCGAGCCCCAAGTATGGGAGAACTGGTTATCTACGGTGAGGGCACCAGGTTGGGTTCAGGGTTCTGCTCAGCTGCCAGTGCTCATCAGTATATTCATCATGGGTGTGCAATTTATCTTGGGTATGTGGTGGATATGCGGGTCAGGGATACGACCTCGGTTTCAGAGGTTCCAGTCATCAGGGAGTTCGCTGATGTGTTTCCAGAGGAATTACCCGGAGTGTCTCCGGAGAGGCATGTCAAGTTCAGGATCGACCTTGGGCCAGGTGCGGCCCCTATCGCCAAGGCGCCGTACCGATTGGCACCACATGAGATGCAGGAGCTGTCCTCTCAGCTGCAGAAGCTTCTAGGAAAGCAGTTCATTCGTCCGAGCAGTTCTCCGTGGGGGTACCAATTCTGTTCGTCAGGAAGAAGGATGGTTCACACCGGATGTGCATTGACTACCGGGAGTTGAACAAGTTGATGGTGAAGAACCGTTATCCACTACCACAGATCGATGATCTTTTCGATCAGCTGCCGGGAGCATCTTGGTTCTCCAAGATAGATTTGAGTTCCAGGTACCATCAGTTCAGGGTAAGGGATGAGGACGTGGAGAAGACCGCGTTTTGAACTCGTTATGGATACTACAAGTTCGTGGTCATGCCATTTGGGCTCACTAACATGCCAACTATATTTTTGGACCTGATGAATCGGGTATGCAGACCGATGCTCGATCGCTCAGTCATTGTGTTTATAGATGACATCTTGGTGTATTCCAAGACCAGAGAGTAGAACGAAAGACCAGAGAGTAGCACGAGGAGCATCTTCAGGAGCTATTAGGAGTCTTGAGACGAGAACGACTTTATGCCAAGTTATCGAAGTGCGAGTTTTTGTTACGAGAGGTTCAGCTCCTTGGACATCTTGTTAACCAGGAAGGGATTTTGGTCTATACAGCCAAGATCGAGGCCGTTATGCATGGGGAGGTTCTGAAATCTCCCTCCGATATCAGGAGATTCTTGGGATTGGCAGGGTACTATCGGAGATTCATACAGGATTTCTCCAAGATTGCAGTACCCCTCACTTATCTGATGAGGAAGGGGATGGATTTCCGATGGGGCCCTGAGCAGGATAGGGCATTTGAGACCCTCAGACAGCGACTTTGTGAGACTCTAGTCTTGACTCTCCCGAAGGGAGTTGAGAATTTTGTAGTGTTCTGTGATGCATCCATCACGGGACTGGGAGCGGTCCTCATGCAGATAGGACGGGTGATAGCCTACACGTCGCGACAATTGAAGCCGCATGAGACGAGATACCCCACGCACAATTTGGAGTTGGGACCGGTGGTATTCGCTCTCAAAATTTGGAGACATTACCTCTATGGGGTCCACTATACCATATACATGGACCACAAGATTTTGAGACACATCATGGATCAGCCGAACCTGAACATGAGGCATTGTAGGTGGCTAGATGTAGTCAAGCATTATGACTGCGAGATCCTTTACCATCCGGATAAAGCGAACGTTGTGGCGGACGCCCTAAACCGCAAGTCGACTGGGTCTTCTACTCCAGCGACATGTATGAGGATATCGGTGGATTCTCCACTTATGAGCTTGATCAGGGAAGCTCAGGCTGAGGGTGTGCGGCAGGAGAACTGGAAGCTTGAGAGGATTAGGGGCGAGATCACCAGATTCGTGCATGATAGTCAAGGATTGTTGACCGGTTGTGATCGGGTATGGGTTCCGATGCCTGGTGGGGTCATACAGGATGGTCAAGGGCGAGAGATCGATTGGAGGAGGCTCATAAGGCTCGCTTCTCTATTCACCCGAGGGCCACCAAGATGTACTGGCATCTGAGTTTGAGTTACTGGTGGCCGTGCATGAAGCGAGAGATCGATTGGTACGTCGAGAGGTGCTTAACATGCAGGATGGTCAAGGGCAAGCATCATAGGCCGCATGGCAAGCTGCAGCATCTAGAGATCCCCATGTGGAAGTGGGAGCAGATCACGATGGACTTCATCACCAAATTTCCTAAAACGGCAAAGGGTTTCGACGCTATATGGGTCATCGTGGATCGATTGACCAAGAGTGCCCATTTTATGCCCATTTGGGAGAGCTCATCGGCCGAGAAGTTTGCCGATGTTTATATCCACGAGATCGTCGCTCGCCATGGGGTGCCGGTCTCTATTGTCTCAGACCGGGATGTGTGCTTCACCTCCTGGTTCTGGCTGAAGTTCCACGAGGAACTGGGCACGCGACTGCATTTCAGTACAGTTTATCATCCGCAGACAGACAGCCAGAGCGAGCGGACCATTAAGACCGTCGAGGATATGTTGAGGGCTTGCGTCATTGACTTCGGTGGGAGCTGGGACTCCTACCTACCCCTTGCAGAGTTTTCCTACAGCAACAACTATCACTCCTGCATTGGTGCTCCACCTCAAGAGTTGTTGTATAGACGTAGATGTCGTACCCCAGTCTGTTGGGGTGAGGTTGGTCACATGGTGATGGGTCGGACCGAGGTGGTCATGCAGACTACCGAGATGATACAGCAGATCAGATAGCGTTTGTAGACTACTCAGAGTCGGCAGAAGAGTTACACCGACCGGCGCTGATCTGAGTTGGAGTTTCAGGTTGGTGACATGGTACTACTAAAGGTCTCACCCTGGAAGGGTGTGATTCTCTTCAGGAAGAGGGGGAAGTTGGGTCCCCGATACATTGGGCCATTCAGGATCATTGCCAGGGTTGGCAAAGTAGCGTATAGACTGGGTCTCCCGGAGGAGCTCAGTTAGATTCACAACACTTTCCACGTCTCACAACTGCGAAAGTGCATATTAGATGAGGAGGCAGTGGTGTCATTAGATGATATACAGGTCGATGAGCGCCTGAATTACGTGGAGAGGTCGGTGGCCATTCTAGAGAGGAAAGTGAAGGTTCTACGGAACAAGGAGATGCCTTTGGTAAAGGTACAATGGGAGCATCGGAGGGGATCCAAGTGGATTTGGGAGCCGGAGGTAGAGATGCGGGAGCATTACCCGGAGTTGTTCACCGCAGCAGACTTCGAGGATGAAGTCTAGTTTAAGTGGGGGAGAATTGTAACATCCCGAATCCCAGGTATAAATTTCAAAGCTTTATATTTATGTTTTTAGACCTACTCGACGAGTTGGATGCCCCAACTCATCGTGTAGAGAATGTTAAAGTCGCGTGCATTCTAGAACCTACTCGACGAGTTGAAGGACCCCAACTCGACGAGTAGAGGCTGTGCATGAAAACCATAATTTTTAGTGTTTGCACCCTATTTAAAGGACCTTAAGTCCTCCTTCAAGCCTCCTTACCACCTTTTGACGTCCAGAAGCAAACCCTAATCGATTTAACCCCTATTTTGAGTGTGTGTGTGAGGCTAAAAGTGTACTTTTGGTGCATTTATTGAAGAAACTTGAAGGTTGAGAAGCTTGGAACAAGAAGGAGCTTGTAGATTCAGCATCTACATTGTTTTGGCTTTCATTTGAAGGTGTTGGTGTTCGGAGCCGTGATTCAGCATCTACATTGTTTTGGCTTTCATTTGAAGGTGTTGGTCTTCTCACTATATCAACAGGGTCTAAGGCATTAAGGCCAACCCTTTATGGTTTGTATCCTGGTTATAGGATTATGCTATGCTAGTGATCTATTAGATCTGTATCCTGGTTATAGGATGATGCTATGTTAGTGATCTGTTAGATCAGTATCCTGGTATATAGGATGATGATATGATTAGTGATATGTTCGATCTGTATGACTATCTATACATGCTAGCTAGCATATGATATTTATGTGCACATGATTGTTTGATTGGGGTTGGGTTGAGGCGGACCTGCTTTGTGCTTTAGGCCAACATACCCAGGGAGGCTTGGATAGACTGCACACCCGGTAAGGGCGTACTAGTCAGACCGAAGGCCCGGCGACCGGTCAGGATAGGCTGAAGGCCCTGCGAGGCGGTCCAGATGTGCCGATGGCTCGGAGAGTGGTTCAGATAGGCGGATGGCCTTGCGAGGCGGTCCAGTCAGGCTGATGGCTCATTATGCATGTTGTTTGCTATGATATTGTTATGAGTTGTATGGCGTTGGTATTTTGGGGGAACTCACTAAGCTTCGGGCTTACCATTGTTAATTTTTTTTCAGGTACCTCAGATAATCGCGGGAAGGCGAAGCCGTGATCGTGCACCTCCTTATATTTTTATGATTTGATTTCTGGGATACTCTGACGTGAAACTATTTTGAAAACAATTTGAAATAATTATTGGTTTTTGAATGTTTTATAAAGTTTTAAATTGGCATGATTTTTATGTATGTTACACTCGACTACTAATCAGATCACATATACGGGCCGACCTTGGTGTCGTAGACCCGTTCCTACTAGAGGAAACTCACCTCGCAAAGCTGAGTGTCGACTCTCTTGGTAAGGAATCCCCAACGGCTGCTCCAACGACTCCCCGACTATCATTTTCATAACAACACTTAGTCAAAATCCATAATCCTTCTTAGGGTAAAATGACCATTTTACCCCTGGTCTAAATTCGACAATATCCAAGGCCCAATTCTATCTAATCTTTCCACGCCCACTAAAGGCCCATTAATGGCCCAATTTTCTAAATTGGGCCCAACTCCTCAATTGGGCCTTCCCTTAAGCCCAAACATGTCCTTGGTCCATTATCTGACTCCTGGTGGCCCATTAAGGCCCAATAACGGCTAAGTCCAATGATTGGCCCAAACCGAGGCCCAAACGTCGCAAAGCCCAAAACCCCAGAGTACGTTGGGTGTACTCCTCTGTATGCTAAGCGTACTGCTGCATGGCTTGTACGCCCAACGTACTACCATGTTAAGCAATAAACTTCAAAAGTGCTTATTCCATTAATACCTTAAGCCCATATTACAAATCTGAGTCCCTTAGCATGTTTTAACTCATAAAGTTGGTTACTTGGTGGCTTGCAACCCACCAAATGGACCCAAACATGGATTATATCAACTAACTTCCATGGAAATGGATATATCTCATGCATGGTCACAAAAGGACCTTAAAGATCGAGACTTTACTGCTAATGGGACACATTTAGCACTAAGGGTGGCAACCCTAAGCCTAAATACGAAGTTAAAACATAAAAATCCATTCTTTGGACCTAAAAAGGTCCAAAACTCCATAAACATAGATCTAAGCATTCATGAGGAAATTTGGAAGCTTTATACCTCCAATGAGTGCCAGATGGTGAGATAATCTCAGATCCTTGAGCTCAAGATACTCAAGTTCTTCTTCTCTAACTCCTCCTTTCTTCTTCCAAGCTCTAAATCTCCAAAACAAGCTTCACAAGGCCAAACACACACAAGAATGAGGTAAGAGAGGCTATCTAGGGTTTCTGAGGTTGAGAGGCTGGTAAGGAGGCTAGGGTTTCAGTCATAATGTTCTATTTATATGGATTAAACCCTAAAAATTAGGGTTTGGAGTCTTCTCACGTACGATGCGCGTACTCCTTGGTACGCTACACGTACGTGCATGCGCCCCCCGAATCCAATGCTCCTCTACGCCCCGCGTACGCCAAGATTACCTCCAACGTACGTCTTCTAGGCAGCCCAACTACATGGCCCACTTGCTAAGTTCACTCAATAATCCATTACTTATTCCAAGTCCAACTAATAGATTACAATTACTTTAAACAAAATAAATAATACCTCAAGTGACGGATGTTACAAGTTGGCAACTTTAAATGATAAACCACCCTAAGGAAGTTAGATCTAAGTGTTGGAGTAAAGTCTTAACTGTTTAAGATATGAATGAGAAAGTTGGCTAAGTAGTGGAGTACGTTGGGCGTACAAGCAGGTACGCTTATCGTACAAGCCCTAAAGCGAGTACGCTGCGCGTACGAGCTGAGTACGCCCCACGTACTCAATAGATGGGCTTCGAACATGTGGGCTCCTTGGTGTTGGGCCATATTTGGACTCTAGATGATTAAGGCCTTGTTGGACCATCTGAATATCATTTTGGGCTAAGGATATTTTTTTGGTCCTTTGGTTGAAGGCCCATGAAGGGGTTTGGGCCTAATTTGGAAAATTGGGCCATATTTGGGCTTTGGATGATTATTTTGGAATTTGGGCTTTTTGGACATTTGGATTGGATCTTGACCTTGGGCCAAGTTAGGGAAAGAGTAAAAAGGTCTTTTTACCCTAGTTTGGACTCTTAGTGTGAGTTGGAACCCAATTAATAATTGGAGGTTATTTTGTGATAGCGTAAGGATTTTAGCGGGCCATCAGCCAGAGATCTTTCTGTGAGTTTCAGTAGTGTGAGGTGAGTTTCCTCACTGTGTTTAGCGGGTCTAAGGCACCAATTCCGGGCCATGATATGTATGATAGAACACAAGATGTCTGTGTGACTCTTGTATGTGTATGTGCTTCTATGCTTACTGGGCGGGGCCTAATTGTTATTATGTAAGCTATTATCTGTTATGTTTATATGATCTGTATGTGGGTGGGGCCCGTTATACGAGTTTCGGCGGGGCCCGTTATAGTCATTGGCCGGGGCCCGTTATGCGAGTGTGGGCAGGGCCCATTACACTCATTGGGCGGAGCCCATTATGTGTTTATTTATGTATGGTATGTGGTATGTTGGGGAACTCACTAAGCTTTGTGCTTACGGATTTTAGTTTATGTTTCAGGTACTTCTGGTTCCAAAGGGAAGAGCCCGGGATGATTGCAAAGCACACACCACTACTTTCCGCATTTTGAGATTTACTTTGATATGTTTTGATGTATTAACATACTTTGATCTCTTGAGGTTGTATGATAATGTTTGGATTAATGTTTTTATTAAATCAAAATGAAATGTTTGGGTCTTATTTTTGGGACGTTACATTAGAGCTTCCAACGTCTTCCAAATTGTATTACATGGGACGAATCATATTATTTTTCTAGGTCGGTGACTATCATATTGAGGTTGGTGTTTCTTTCTCTATATTTTTTATTAGATGTTTGAGTAGGTGGATACCCTTAGTAGTAGACCTTATAGACATGAAATCAAATTAGTTTTTTTTGATATCGTAGTTTCCTGTCTTAGCCTAGTACCTCTAATACCCTCTCCCATAGCTTTATGGTAAGAGTAAGCAGGTTAATACATCCATAGTTTCAAAAAACTTTTAGTATATCCTTTGTTCTTATAGATCGATATCACAATATTAGATATCCACTCCTTAGGGACAACAACATTGTAATAACATTGTAACATGGATTTGGTCCTGACCAATGAATTTGTCCCTCCACACCTCTTTAAATACCTCTTGACTTCCTTTTTCTCAATATTCATAAGAACTGTCATTGTGAAACACCTCACTTTTGATATATTAGTTTTAATCATTTAAAATTACTTCATCAAATAAAAATAACATTTGCGAAAATACGGTTCCATAATTCAAATCACTTAGAAGTCCAAAGTTCAAAAGTAAAGGTTTGAGGGTTTCAACATCATAGCATGACAAAGACATGGATTCAAGTATCACTAAACAAATATGATCGTTTTTAATATCCTTGATTTTTTTTTAACTACTTTAGTCGCTACTATCACTTGAATACATATTAAAATATGTACTTTAGACACTAATAATGGTTACTATCATTTAAAGAATTTGTTGACTCTAATATAACAAATTGAATATTAATTGTAAGAATAAGTCTAACAGGAATGTAGTAATCAATGTTTTAAAAACCGGTTTTTAATTGAACCGGTATGGTGACCGGTTCCCGGTTTAACCGGGTGAACCGGTTTTCTATATTTTTCATGTTTTTTTCTATTTTCCTACACATACATACATATAGAAATTATGAATTTGATATTTACAAGTTCAAACATTAAAAATACACATAGAAATAAGTTGTAGATGAATCCAAATACATTAAAATAACACATAACCATAAGTTTTAGTGTTTTACATCAATCCATATACATCAAAAAAGAAAATAAAGTATAATACCGAAACGAAATATAGTTTTTGATGAATAGAAACACATCAAAAGAATTTATAACATTTACTTGTATGTTTTTATTTAGAGAAAAAACTAAATAGATTTGAAAAAAATCACCAAAGTTTATTATGTAATGATTCTTTTTTCATGTGTTTTTATTCGGTTTAACCGGTTCAACCGGTTTATTTTGACCGGTTCAACCGTTTTTTTCTAAAAACCGGCCGGTTCAATCCGGTTCAGAAATCAATGTAAAACCGGTGATAGTTGAACCGCTCCCTCTCCCGGTTCCTGGTCCAACCGGTTCGACCGGCCGGTTCAAACCGGTTTTTAAAAACATTGGTAGTAATATTATTATAGATTAAATCACTTTTGAGGTTAACATGTTTAAATCAAGCAAAAAAGAAAAGTTGATATTAGATTCCAAAAATAGATTGGAGTTTGAAAGTGTTTTCACATTTGATTATGAAAACATAATAAGCCTCGAAGTTGTTCTTTACTTGCTAATACCTTTAAGCATCCAACAAATAGAGTTTGATATGTATTTCCTACAAAAATTGGACAACACAATTTTTTTTGTTTAAAAAAGTAAAAAATTTCTTTTAAATTGTAATGTTTAAAACCATCAAACAACAAAAATAACATGGGAAATATGATCTTAAATGAAAAAGTTATTAAAAACGATAAAAAAATGTAAAATATTAAGTTTTATGAAAAAAAACATTAAACAATATATATATATATATATATATATATATATATATATATATATATATATATATATATATATATATATATATATATATATAGTTCTTCTGAAATAAAAATTAGGCTCAACAATAGAAAATTCATAAAATATAAGGTTTCTTTTACATGTACCTCTTAAATATAGTTTTAAACTGTGTAATGGGCTCAAAGTACATTGCATGAATTTTTTTATGAAAGCATGCTTATGCTACTTGGTATGAGGCTAAACCTTGTGGATGCGCTACGTTGCACCTCCTTGACGTCGTGGCCAAGAAGGGAAACTACCCATCCCCACGTCACATTTTCTGCCGTCAAGATTGCAATACATAGGAACGCACCGTTGCCATGTCCCTTTACTGTCCTGAGCAATCACCATCTCCATTCTACCACCAACCCTAAACAAAACCATACACCACAACCCCGTGTTCATTTTAACCCGTTTTTGCATTTGTTCCTGACTTCTCACCGGCAATTAAAGAAGAAAAATGTGTGAGTTTATGCAATTTTGAGAAGAGAAGACAAAAGTGGTTCTATTTCTTTGTTGTTGGGATATGCAAAACACATACTCAGAAAAGCATGTGGCTTTTTACCTTTTGTTTTTTCCTTTTTATTTATGTTGAATTTACTCCTATTATTTGAAGAAAATATGTCAAATAAATGATTTCATGGATTTATTTTTTTCTAGTAATTGTCATGGAAATTTAAATTTTATGTTTTTTAAAATTATGTAATTTTTATAATAATTATAGAAAAATTGAAAAAAAAGGTAAAAGTTGATAAAAAAAAGTGAAAAGAAAAGATGGAAATTAAAATGGTCTGGGGTCGGTCACACACCAATCTTGTGTCGATCTCAGAACGGTCCGGTCTTTTTGGGACCGGTCTCGAAACAGTCTGATTTTTTCCGAATCGGTCTCGGACGATCTCGAGCTAGTCTTTTTTGATCTGTTCTCTTTTAGGGCCGGTCTTTTTTCCGGTATTAGACCGGTTCGTTCTTTATCTTTTTTAGGTCCGATTCAAGGCTAGTTTTTTTGTGTAGCTGTAACAAAATCCATGAAATTTTCATGGTTGCTAGCAACACTAAGGACAAGGTGTAGTGACCCGGTTATGATGACTAATGCGGAATGTAAAGATTAAGTGAATCAATCAACCACAAAAAACACAAAGAGTAAATAATTCGTGTAAGCTCTCATTAATCTAGTAAGCTATTACAAAGTGAGTATGTAATAATTCTCTCACTAGACTAATCTCACAAATGGGTTCTTACATAAAATGGAAGCCACTCACTTCTTATTTATAGAAAAGGCTAAACCCATTACACATCTAAAGTGGGTAAGTCTCATCCAAAAAGAACTTTGCACCATAACATTATCCCCCTCAAAGTTAGGATTGAATGTTCCGACTTCAATATCCAAACGATCTCCAAGCGATCAAGACCAAATCCCCCTCGAAGTAACACCGGTCTTCAAATCCGCTTTGAAAAAGAATATTCAAAAATTGGGTAAAAATTGTCATTTTCGTAAATACTACATGGACCCGTTGCTAAAAATTGTGTCTTCAGCTTCCCAATTCACCCTGCATGCAAAAATAGTCCCTAATATCGAAAGTGGGTAGAAACTGTCAGTTTCGTATATTCTTCAGGGACTAAATCTGAAAATTTTCTAATACATTCACATAAATATACCCCCACATCGAAATTGGGTATAAATTGTCAAAATTCTGAAACTATAAGGACCAGATGCGAAATGTTCAAGTGTTCTTCCCCAATTCTATCCCAATTGGGTACTTGGAACAAGCATCATCAGTCGAAATTACAAGCAACTCGAATCAAGTCTCGACTCGAATCAAGATTCAACACCATCAAACTTAAATTCGACTACAAGAAAAAGACTTTCAACAATGTGGGATTCGACTCTCCAAACAATACCAATCGAACACACTTTCGATTCCAATCAAATACTTTTGACCATGAACCCAAAATACGTTCGTTTCCAGGCTTAAATGAACACAACTACCAGTCGAAATCATAACTCTTGACTCGAATCACCTTTCGATCCCTTATGCCAAGTGAAATCAAAAACCAAATCGAAATCAATTTCGACTATCAAGCCGTTTTGCTTTCGTCTATCAAACACACTTTCGAATCAAGCAATCAAAATCCATATCTTTTGATTATCATTGAAACATCAAGCTTTCAACCTTGGTTCGATTTCAAAAACAGTCGATTCCTCAATCTAATATTCAGCCATTCATTTCCAAAATCATACAAATCGAATATCCATCTTGACTTTCAATTCAATAAGCAATTCGACATATTTCTGCCATCATCGAATTCTTATGTTGACCGACTTCATTGAAATCACCGAAATTAATCGAACCAAATCTGGATGAGCAAGAAGAGATCGAGAATTTATAATGAAATCATTGAAAAATTCGATCCTGAATCAACCAACAAAGATTGATGAAAGCGTGAAGGAAATTTCTTCATTCACAACAGTTTCTCAACCTTCGTTCAAACGAAACAATAAATAAAACAGATGTTATGAATGAAAGCGAGAATTAACAATCATTTCGTTCTATATTTCGACCCTTCTTCAATTTCGATTCAAATGAAGGAATCAACTGACAGCTTTTCTTCCAAATTGATCCAAATCGATCCAATTGCAAATCCAGTTTGCTAAACCATCGTTCTCAACCTTCAAACCCAAAATCTGAACCTTTCAATTTCACTAGAAGTATCATTGAACTCACTCCGATTATCCTCTTTTACCATATCGAAATCCAATACCTTTTGAGGAGACGCGAATTCAACGAATTTATACAGTGAATCGAAGGAACTCGCCGATTGAATATGTCCTTCATGAATATGGATAAAAAAATTAAGTAATGAACAGTAATGGATGAAAGATTTTGGGCTAAATCAATTTGATTAAGGTAATTTGATTGATGAACAGTGAATGTCAAAATAATATTTGGATCGGATGAATAGTAAGATTTTTGGACTAATTTGATAAAATGAACATAACTTGATTGATCAAATAGAATTTGGGATTGTTCATCATTGGATCTTCAAAAACTAGGAACAAGAACTTTTTGGAATCCATTTGAGAATTTGTGATACCTTCTTGAAAATCCTTTTCGCATTTGCAAAGCATGAATCATACATGGAAGATCTACGTTCTTTGGTTGGAATTAGGAAATCTCCAAATTGCACATTGTACCATCCATGATGCATATTGTACCATCCATGAAACTTCTTCTCATTTCTCTAAGATCTTACTTCATCATCAAGTTGAATTTTAGAATCTTCAACAATTTTGGGTTTGGAAATCGATTCCATAACAAAATTTGATGATCTTGCTTCAGTAACCAAATTTTCTTGACTTTGATCTTCTTTTTCTTCTTCTTGTACTTCATATTTTTGGATCTTGATGAATTGAATTCAAGAACAAACTCATTCTTGACAACTTGAACTTGGCAACTTTGAATCATACTGATGCAATTATGCTTATCAATCAGGCACAACAAAGGAATAAAGAAAATGGAACTGGAATCTCGTTATTTCATAATATTCTTGATAAAAAAAACCCCTTCAAGTGCAGCGACTCTGCATTATTAATACTAGTTCCAGTTCCCAAAAAAAAGGAACTGAACAAACAACAAACACTAACTAATAGGGATTAACTTGAACAAAGAGATAAACTAACTAATAGGGATTAACTTGAACAAAGAGATAAAAAAAAAAGATAAACTTTGAGATTCCAGCTTGGATTAGGCTAAGGCCCCTTTTAGCCACTATTATCCGGATCCTGATTTGACCCACCACCATTCGAATATCCAGACCCACCTGCATCATCCTCCCCCTCTTCGAAAGGACTCGTCCTCGAGTCCAATGGATCATCGACCTCTGGTAAAAACGGGGACAAATCAGACACGTTGAAAGTGGCTGAAACATTATAGTGTCCTGGAAGATCAATTTTATAAGCATTGTCATTGATCCTCTTTAAAACCCGGAATGGACCATCAGCTCGAGGTTTCAATTTTCCCCCACGACCACCTGGGAAGCGCTCTTTACTGAGATGCACCCACACCAAATATCCTTCTTGGAAAACCACCTGCTTCCTTTTTAAATTCGCCCGCCTCTGGTACACGATATTATTGTTTGTGATTTGCTCCTTCACCTGTCTATGGATCTCTTTGATTTGGGCTGCTCGATCAGCTCCCTCAGCACTAAAATATTCAGTAGCTGGAGATGGCGCCAAGTCCAGTGGGGTAAAGGGGTTCCTGCCATAGATAACAAGAAATGGACTCATACCGGTAGACCTATGGGTGGATCGGTTATAAGCAAATTCTGCTTGGGGAAGAACCAAATCCCACTGTTTTGGGTTAGACCGCACGAGACTTCGTAAGAGATTTCCCAAACTTCGGTTCGTGACTTTCGTCTGTCCATCACTTTGGGGATGGTGGGCACTACTGAAATTAAGCCGAGAACCCAAGCGTTTCCACAATGTTCTCCAGAAATGACCCACAAATTTCATATCTCGATCGGAAGTCAGCGTTTTTGGTACGACGTGAAGTCGCACTATTTCTGCAAAATACAATCGCGCAATTTGACTAGCATCATAAGTTTTCGCACAAGGGACAAAGTGACTCATCTTCGAAAATCGATCCACGACTACCATGACTGAATCCTTCTGCCTCTGAGTGCGGGGGAGACCTACCACAAAGTCGATACTGATATCTTCCCATGGGCCATCCGACACTGGTAACGGTGTATACAAGCCGGCATTGGAACGATGTGTCTTCGCAACATGACACACCCGGCAGCGATCGACTATCCTTGTGACTGAAGTCCCCATCTTGGGCCAATAAAACCTTTCCTTGATCCATTGTAGCGTTTTATCCCTACCGAAATGCCCCGCCAGAGCTCCTTTATGGCCTTCCAAAACAATAGCATCACGTAACGAACACTGAGGCACACATAGTCGAATGCCCCTAAACAAGAAGCCATCATGCAACGAGTATCCATGGGTTGGACCAGTCCGACAACTTTCCCAGATGCCCGCAAAGTCTGGGTCATCAGCATAAAGAGTTGTGAAACACTCAAATGCATCAACATGAACTTTAAGTGAGGTGAGCAATCCTCGTCGTCTGCTAAGAGCATCAGCCACAGTATTGGTGACCCCTGATTTGTGTTTAATGACAAAAGAGAAGTCTTGGAGTAATTCGACCCACTTAGCATGGCGCGGATTAAGCTTATGTTGTCCCTGAATAAAACGTAGTTCTTGATGATCAGAGAACAGGATGAATTCTGTATGCAAAAGGTAGTGTCGCCAAAACTCTAAACTCCTAATAATAGCATAGAATTCTTTATCATAGGTACTGTATTTCACTTTTGCATCACACAGCTTCTCACTAAAGAATGCTATAGGCCGCCCTTCTTGACTCAATACGCCCCCAATCCCAAAACCATAAGCATCACACTCGACTTGGAACCTTTTCTGGAAGTCGGGTAAAGCTAGAACGGGAGCGCTGGTGATACTTTGCTTCAGCTCCTGAAAGGCGGTTGTGGCTGCGGGAGTCCACTGGAAGATTTTTCCTTTTAGGCACTCAGATATGGGGGCTGCAATAGTGCTGAAATTACGGATAAACCGGCGATAGAATGATGCTAACCCAAGGAAGCTCCTGACTTCATGGACTGTAGCGGGTATGGGCCAAGACACAACAGCAGCTATTTTCGAGTCATCCATCCTTATACCCCCTCCTGAGATGAGATATCCTAGGAATAAGACTTCATGCGCCAAGAAACAACACTTCCCTTCATTGGCATATAATTTTTGTTCTCTCAAAATACTGAATACTTGTTTGAGGTGGTCCAGATGTTGCTGTACGTTTTGACTATATACCAGGATATCGTCAAAATAGACAACCACACAACACCCAATGAGGGGTTTAAAGATGTGGTTCATAAGTCTCATAAACGTACTTGGTGCATTTGACAGACCAAAAGGCATGACCATCAATTCGTAGAGACCATCCCGTGTTTTAAATGCCGTTTTCCACTAGTCTCCGGGCCTCAATCTGATTTGGTGGTAGCCACTACGCAAGTTGATCTTAGTAAAAATGGTCGCGCCATGTAACTGATCGAGAAGATCATCAAGACGAGGGATTGGGAACCGGTATTTGATAGTGATCTTGTTCACAGCACGACTATCGATACACATTCGATACGTCCCATTTGCTTTAGGAACAAGGAGAGCGGGTATGGCGCACAGGCTCATACTTTCCCTAATTAGGCCCTTGTCCAGCAATTCAGTAACTTGCCTTTGAAGTTCTTTGTACTCGGTGGGGTTCATTCGGTACGCAGGTTTGTTAGGGATGCTTGCACCGGGTAAAAAGTCAATACAATGCTGGATTTCGCGTGCCAACGGAAGACCCTCCGGAATCTTTGCGGGTAACACATCTTGAAATTCAGTGAGAAGGGGTAAAACTTCTGGTGGTTTTGTTTCTGGGGACGTGTTGGGTTCAACCATCAGCAGAGCAAACATGATGTCGGGTTTAGTGTCTCGTGTAAAATCCATAAAGGCTGATCTAGTGAGAATCAAAGCCTCTGTTTCCGACCCGCGCATATCAAGGAGAACTAATTGTATCTTAATACCTTCCTTCTTGAAGGTATGTGTGTTCAGGTACCCATCATGTATCACCCTCCGATCAAATTGCCATGGGCGACCCAGCAACACATGGCAAGCATCCATGGGGATAACCTCACACCATACTTCATCCACATATCTCGTCCCAATACTGAACTGCACCAGACATTTGTGCTTCACCTTCACAACATTCCCTCTTTTCAGCCAAGTTAGCTGATAGGGATCGGGATGATCCACCACCTTGAGTCCTAATTTATCCACCATTACTTGGGCAACCATATTTTCACAGCTTCCTCCATCAATAATGACTGTGCAGACCTTCCCATTCACCGTGCACCTGGTACGAAAGATATTATTCCGAAGCCACCTATTGTCGTCGACAGGAGGTGATGGGGACGGAGCGGGGGTTGCGCTCAAAGCCCGTTGTGCAAGGAGGGACTCGCCCTTGTCGGGGTAAATAATTTCAGTGTCGCCGTCTTCCTGTTCGCCGCCATCGGAATCGTAGACTGGAGCTGGGGATGGATCCTCGACGAGAGTGACGAGATGGGTATTGGGGCAATCGCGAGCAAAGTGCCCTAATCCGGAGCATTTGAAACATCGTGGAGTCTGTCGGGTCGGGGCGGCGGTTGTAGTGCGAGAGCTGTTGTCGGTTCGTGTAGAATGGGCTCGGGTAGCTTGGGCTCCTCCTGTGAGAGGTCTTGTGGGCTCAGTTCTCTGAAAAGTGGGCCTAGCCACCGTCGTTTTGGCTTTGGACTTTAGTTGCCTCTTAACTTTGAGAGCTAATTGACACACTTCGTTGAAAGTGCAGTAAGGTTGCAACTGTACGACGTCGGCGATTTCGGGTCTCAACGCTCCAAAAAACCTAGCGATGATTTGTTCTTCTTCCTCTTCTACCCCACACCGAATTCGTAACCTATCAAATTCGCTTATGATTTCTTCCACTGTTGACGATTCCTGCGTGATGTTGTGATAATCCAAAAATGCTTCCTGGCGAAAATTGGGTGGCAAGAACTTTTCCCGCAAAAGTTTCTTCATTTTCAGCCACGTCGTGACCTTCGATTTTCCTTCCCGACGTCGTTTGGTTTTTACAGTCTCCCACCACATCGAAGCATATTTACGAAACTTCAGGGCCACGAATTTTACCTTATAGTTCTCTGAGATGTCCCGCAACTCGAATACACGCTCTATTGTTTGGAGCCAGTCAAGGAATGCGTCAGGGTCGGACCTGCCACCGAACTCAGGTACGTCGATTTTGATTCCCAAATGCCGTAACAGATCGGATCTCTGTTCTCTCCGTTCGACCGAGTTTCCTTCTATCGCAAAAGGGTTGTACGCTGGGTCCCCATCATCCCAGATGCGAGGGTCAGTGTTCGTCCCTCCCTCTGATCGTTCTTCTTGTTGCACCTCGAGGTCCCGGACCCGTTGTCGCAACCTTGCTATTTCTTCCACATCTCGTGGGTCACGATGGTGGTCCTCGTTGCCTCTGCCGGCAAATCGACGTGGATTCCTCTGCCCTCGTTCACCCCGATCTTCCATATTCGAATCTTCCTTGAGCTCTGATACCAAACTGATGTAATTCTGCTTATCAATCAGGCACAGCAAAGGAATAAAGAAAATGGAACTGGAATCTCGTTATTTCATAATATTATAGATAAAAAAAAACCCCTCAAGTGCAGCGACTCTGCATTATTAATACTAGTTCCAGTTCCCAAAAAAAAGGAACTGAACAAACAACAAACACTAACTAATAGGGATTAACTTGAACAAAGAGATAAACTAACTAATAGGGATTAACTTGAACAAAGAGATAAAAAAAAGATAAACTTTGAGATTCCAGCTTGGATTAGGCTAAGGCCCCTTTTAGCAACTATTATCCGGATCCTGATTTGACCTACCACCATTCGAATATCCAGACCCACCTGCATCACATACCTTTTGGATTTTGATACATTTGAACTTATTGGATTGAAGGTTTTCTATATGGCACCATTCCTTCTAATGAATAACAAGAATTCAAACAATCATCGGTTTGAACTCCAATTTAACAAAAAAACTTTCACAACTTCATTAGAATCACATTGAATTCCCTTATCTTGAACATCATGAACATCCGGGTAAAACGCAAGAACATTGACACCATATTTGCATTCATCTAGATGAATTTCTTTAATGATTTCATCTTCTTTCTTCTTCCTTCTTCTCTCATGATAAGTTGTACCCAAACGATTAACCAACACTTTATGATTATCATGATCAAGAGGATAATCAATCATCTTTCCACATTCATATCTTTTTCCACAAGAAATGAGTGAAATTTGTTTAAAGTACCCGATTGTAAAGTTACTGAGAAGTCCTTCCAAACTAGTGTATGAATATGGATCATCTCCAAGAAATACAAACCATCTTTCACAAGAATGTTTTTCCATTTCAAATAAAAAATGAAAAGATCACAAGAACTTGGATTTTTCTAGAGAGAGAAAGTGAATTTGAAAGAAATCTCTAGAGAAAAAAAAAGCAAAATTGATCAAAATTCTAGAGAAAGAAAGTGATTTCGATATGAATTCTAGAGAGAGAAAGCGACAATCACATGAATTCTATACAGGGAAAATTGAATTTGAATCAAGATCAAAGAACAATATGATTTCTTGAACCAAAAATACTCTAAAAAACGAAGAACTTACAACAATTTGTGATTCACCAAATCATGTTGTCATCATGGATCAATTTTTTATAACTTCAAGCACACTTCAAGAACACCCGCTCTAATACCAATTGTAGTGACCCGATTATGATGACGAATGAGGAAATGTAAACATTAAGTGAATCAATCAATCACAAAGAACACAAAGAGTAAATAATTCATTTAAGCTCTCATTAATCTAGTAAGCTATTACAAAGTGGGTATGTAATAATTCTCTCACTAGACTAATCTTACAAATGGGTTCTTACATAAAATGGGAGCCACTCACTTCCTATTTATAGGAAAGGCTAAACCCATTACTCATCCAAAGAGGTTAAGCCACATCTAAGGAGAACTTTGCACCCTACCACAAGGAAAAGTCTGAGCGTTCCAGAATTAAAAAATTTCTTAAGTAGTACAACACCTAACGGGGGAATTTCCTCATATATACTATACCTTTACAAATATCTATTTGCATGGTTTTATTTAGGGATGTTTGGGATTTGCTTATTTAGTACCAAAACGTAATTAGTTGTTAAGATATTTTTTGATGTTTAAGAAAGTCTTCTTATCCGTATAATGATGAACCAACTTATCAAAACCTTTTTATTCAA
The DNA here is from genome assembly GCF_052849685.1 of Lactuca virosa. Lineage (NCBI taxonomy): Eukaryota > Viridiplantae > Streptophyta > Magnoliopsida > Asterales > Asteraceae > Lactuca > Lactuca virosa. Next base: position 39,791,058 of record NC_136428.1, read on the forward strand.
GTCAATAAGTTTTTTTAGAAGCAGCCAAATATATTGGAACAGAAAAAAAAAGCACACGAACTAGCAAAGAGCTAGAACGAAATTACAAATAGTTCAAAGGGTTTTTAACCCAGTTAAGCCTATTTGTATTACATTTAGCAATCCTATTGACAAACCAAATATAAGAAAATTGGCGAATACTATTAACGATGTCACTTTGTTTCAACGAACTTGGCATACAGCCTCTCCGTCCTCAGGGTCTCCAATACTTCCCTCAGATGCTGCTCGTGCTGCTCCTTGGTCTTAGCGTAGACCAGTATATCATCAGTAAAAACGATCACTGATCGATCCAGCATCGGTCTACACACCCTGTTCATGAGATCCATGAACGCTGCTGGGGAATTGGTGAGCCCAAATGGCATCACCATAAACTCATAGTGTCCATACCGAGTCCTGAAAGCTATCTTCGGTATATCCTCATCCCGAATCCTCATCTGATGGTATCCCGACCGAAGATCAATCTTGGAAAACCAAGACGCACCTTGTAGCTGATCGAACAAATCATTGATCCTCGGTAGCGGATAACGGTTCTTCACCGTTAGTTTGTTCAACTCTCGATAATTTAATTCATATGTTGTGTGATCCATCCTTCTTTTTCACGAACAGGATTGGAGCTCCCCACGGGGAACTGCTCGGACGGATAAACCCCCGGTCTAGCAGCTCCTGAAGCTGCGTAGATAGCTCCTGCATCTCGGGCGGTGCTAGTCGGTATGGTGCCTTCGATATCGGAGTGGCACACAACACCAAATCAATGCGAAACTCCACCTGCCTTTCCCGAGGCACTCCTGGTAACTCTTCGGGAAAAACATCCCGAAATTCTTGTACTACCGGCACACTGCCCACATCTGTCGTAGTCTCAACCCTCGTATCCGAGATATAAGCTAGAAATCTCGTATATCCCCGCTGCAGAAATCTCCTTGCCCTCGCAGCCGAACAGAGGGTCGGCCCCTGTGAGGCCCTCTCATCATGTATAACCAGTTTTCCCCCATTTGGGGTTTGAACCCTCACTAACTGGCGCTCACAATCGATCATGGCCCTACTGGCCCCCAACCAATCCATCCCGACAATCACTTTCAGCCCTCGCAATGGTATCGGAACCAAGTCAACGTGAAACCTCTCTCCAAGCACATTCAGGACACAGTCTTGATACACCCTCGCAACACTCACAGTACGGTCGTCAGCAATCTCTACCTCAAGCGGGGAATCCAAAGTTCCCGGCGCATCTCGAAACTTCTTGCTAGGCGCAAGAGACACGAAGGATCGGGAAGCTCCTGAATATAACAAAACATGATCCGACATACCGTTGACCAAAAAGGTCCCTATAAAAGCACAATGTACACATAAGCAATGCATATAAATATAGAGCAGAGGAGAATAAATACATACCAGCCACGACGTCTGGATCTGCCCAATCCTCCTCGAAAATCAACTGAAAGGTGCAGCTCCTCACCGCTGGAGCATCCGCCTTAGCAGGGCGGCCATCAGTGATCCTCATCGTGGCGGGCGTGGGCGCCACCACTGCTCCTCCCCCTCCTTGCAACTTCGGACAGTCGGCCCGTTTGTAGTCGGTCTGGTTGCAGTGAAAACAAATCCAGCCCTTCTTGGGGCAATCCCTGATCACATAGCCCGATTGGCCACAAGCATAGCATCCCGAGCCTGCCACCCGACAAGCCCCACTATGCGGTTTACCGCACTTCGCACACCGGCCACGACCCTGTTGGCCCCTACTGGAAGTGTCTGAGGTCTTAGGCCTTTTAGCCTGACCCACTGCCGCCTGTGGCTGCTCAGGCTTCCGCTTGGTGCGGAAGTCCAACTCCATTTCCTGCTCATGGGCCTTCTCCACCATCTCATTCAGGGTTTTGCACCCTGTAAAGCTCACAAACTCCTGGATATCATCCCTCAGCATGGAATGATATCTCGTCCGCCTCATATCCTCATCTGTAGCGTACTGTGGGATCAACAAAGCTCGTTCCCAAAACTTGGCGATGATCTCCGCCACAGTCTCGGTGGTCTGCTGAAGGTCATGAAACTCCCTCACAAGCCGTTGCACCTCAATAGGTGGTGCAAACTCCGCATCGAATCGCCAAACAAACTCGGCCCACGTCATCTCAGCTACACTGGCTGCTCCCACCTGGCTGATCACCTCTCCCCACCAATCTTGGGCTCTGTCTCTCAGCATACATGAAGCAAAACCCACCTTTGCCGCATCAGGGCAAGAACTCGTGCGCTAGGCGTTATCAATATCCGCCACCCACGGTCGGCTAAGAATGGGGTCCCTGACCCCGAAAAACTTCGGCTCTCCACATGCCTTGAACTCCTGAAATGAGGGAGTTTGGGCCCCGAACTGGCCAGCAGCAATCTCGGCTCTGAATGACCTGAGCCTCTCCTTCATAATCTCCATCATCCTTTCCTTGAACGTCCCAAAGATCACTGGGGTAGCGTCAATGATACCCTTCGTAACCTCGGCTGTAATGATCTCGCGCAGCCTCTCATCAATGGGCTCAGTACCGCTGCCCGATCCAGATCTAAATCCCGATCCTGACCCTGATCCTAATCCCCCTCCTCCAAATTGTGTCATCACCATGCTGAACTGAAATGTCATAAATCATAATGATCAAGATATCTATATAGGGAATCTTCCCACACCGGTCCTCCTTAGAGCTGTCAGATCTAGCATTGGTTCGGGTACAGGTCCTGTGCTTTCAGTAGTACGGGCCCAATACTACCTTCCACACCTACATGTACCTTTACCCAAGGCTCTACCTGATAACTCCAATTTGTCCCAAAATAAAACATATCCCACAGACTATCGCATATCTCAGATCTCAGGCTATCCTAAGATTTGCTCTACTCACATCAATCAGACTAATCATAACAGGTTGCCTTTATGCATGCAAATTATACACAGAAATGGATCATATAGACTTTCGAATAAGAGATTCTACCCTAGGACCACAACCAAACAAGGAACAGGAAATAAGGCCAAATCAATCATTCTTAGGCTATAAGCTCCTAATCGTTTATAATTTTAAAAGCATACACATAGCAAGTTCCATATGATTATCACAGCTCAAATATCAGTATGACATGGCTAACATATTTAGGAACTACTTAGTTGGCTCGGCTGATCACGCGCGTTGCACTCTTCTCTTTTCCAGTCTCAAAAGTTTTTAACTTTTATTTTTGAAAACAATTTTACCATTTCCTTAGTTTGAGTCCTGACACACCCGAGAGTGTGCCCAAATTCCTCAAACCAAGGCTCTGATACCAACTTGTAACGACCCCATTTTTAGAAGGAAAATTTTTCATTTTTGATTAACCAAAACACATTCTCATAAACCGTGAAATTCAAATACAATTGTTTTCAAAACTCATATCATTTACAATTTTATTTCAAAACATAAGAGGGTCCCATAAAAGTGTCTGAGAGTGTGCATGTCACGCCATCATGCCTTGCCCTTGCCCTTGGGCTCAGATGCACCTGAAACAAATCCACAAACTGTAAGCTAATGCTTAGTGAGTTCCCCAGAGCATACCCATACACAAACCACATAACACATATCATAATAGATATAACAGCTACACATATGACATAAGCCATGCATACAACAAATAGGGATGTCGTGGGCTCGTCCCCAGGGTCTCACTCCAGGATGCCATGGGCTCCCCACATGGTCTTACACCTAAGTGCCATGGGCTCTCCCATGGTCTTTGATAGGAAAGCCATGGGCTCTCCACATGGTCTTACATCCAAGTGTCATGGGCTCTTCCATGGTATTCCATACAGACATACCACATATACCACTAGCATACTTCCTAGCTCATACCAACTAACATGCCACGTAATACAATCTCAGATAGGATACCACATATCATAAAATGGGTCGGCCTTGGTGCCTTAGACCCATTGGTATGGTGAGGAGACTCACCTTTGTCTGCTGAATCCGAACGATGCTCTCCTAACAGTCTGTAACCACCCGTGCTGAACAATAATAACATTACTCAAGGATAGGACTGAACATAATCCAATTGAAGAGTCCAAACCCCAAGTCCTTTCACGATGGCCCAAAAGTCTTCCTTTGATATTGGGCCCAAATCCATGTCTAATTATCATTAATTGGGCCTTATAGCCCAATAAAGCCCAATCATAGAAACCATGGCCCAAAACAGATAACTTGGCCTACCAATCCAAAATATGACGAAGCTCAATGACTAATCAAAGCCTAAAAGCTTACAAGCCCAAAACAAGTCCAAGTCCTTCTGTTGTGCGTACGCCTTCCGTACAACCCTAGTACGCGCAACGTACTGGGTCCCTGGTCCGTACGCGCATCGTACGCTGAGTTACGCCCATCATACTAACAAATTAAGCACTTTCTTCCATTAAGTGCTTAATACTCAATTTTCTAACGTCTAATAATCAGATCTGAGCTCATTAAGACGTCCTAGGGCATAAAGTTGGCAACTTTATGCCTTTGCATGTCCCATATGTTCCCAACAACCCATTAAGACCTTTCCAAGGGTCTTAATCCATGCATGAGGTCAAAACTGTTGGATTAGGTGTCTAAGCCCATAACAATTATTGGTATGTATTCGACCCGAGAGTAGCATGGTCCATTTGGGTTGCATATCATCAGGACAATTTGTTAGGATGGACTTTTGAGAGAAGGTTATTTATGGTTTATTAATATATTATAAGTAATAATATATTAATATGAAATCATATGTTTTAATTAGTAGTGATCAAGAATTAATTTGGAATTAATTTAGTGGTCGAAAGAGACTAATTAAATCTATGGGGACTAATTATGATAATTAGTTATATTTATATGTGTTGGGCTTATGATCCATGTTGGACCAAGTTTATGTATGGATACATAAAGAGTTGGGCCACATGAACCATGGATCATAAAACCCATGGGTATGGATTTGGGTTATATCCATGACCCTAGAAATCCCACATATAAATAGATACTTCATTGCCCAAAATCGCCACTTGTATCTTTTTAGAGTTCATGGTGTCTTTTGTGTGCATGGAATTCTCTCTCAAGTTCATCCTTTGTCCATGGTGTGTTGTGATTCCATTTGAGGCTTCCACACTATTGGGGCTAAGCTCTTTAAGGCCAAATACACCAAGAATTCAAGCTCCATCAAAAGGTATGTCATGCTAACTAGTATATTATAATTTTATGTTAAATGCATGCTAGTTGTAAGATTAATACCTTGGAAACCATTTGCATGTATAATTAGTGAAAACATAGATCCAAGGTATTTAGGGTTGTATGTGCACCATAGGATGTTGTAGTATACCAAAACCCAACAGTGGTATCAGAGCCATGGGTTGTTTTCAATTATACTCGATGCAAGTTGCTGAAAAAAAAACTGAAAAAAATCGAATTTTTTGCTGTCGGGACAGCAGACTCGACGAGTCCATGAACAAATTCATCCAACTCGTCGAGTTGGTTCATGCACTCGACGAGTTGGACCCCCTGACAGCTTATCTTCGAGTTTTGTGGCCTGTTTTGGATTAGAATCATTACCACAAAGTGTTTTTGTTCATAAAATTTGTTTTTTTGATACTATGGTAATGTTTATTCTCATCCAAATAAAGGATAATAATCAAAGTTTCAAGTTTTATACATGTTTATATGATGCTTGAAAAATGTTGATTATGAATGTTCATGTTTATGAGTTTGTTTAGATTAATAGGAAAAATTATGAGATAGTTGTTTTCAATCCAAATTAATCTTGAAGTTGTTCATAATATGTGTTTTTGTAACCTGTCCTCAAGTTACATGAAAAGTCACATTTATGAATTTTAAAACCCATAAAAATTCCATAAGTTATGAAAAAATGAAGAGTCACATTTTTAATGCTTTTAAAGTCTTCCATAACTTGTCTACAAGTTATGGAACTTGAAGGGTTTTTTCCATTAAACCACTTTAAAATTCATAAGTTATGGAAACCATAAGTTTTTTGAATTGTTCAAAACTTGTCCTCAAGTTTTGGAATTTGTAAAGTCAAACCCCATATACACTTTAATTCCAAACCCAAGAATTTTAAAAGTTAAAGTTCAAACTTTATGGACTTCATTAAATTAATTAAAGTGTCTAATTAAAAGAGTTAATAATTCCATAAAGACATGGTTTAAGTTTAATTAAATTAAGAGTATAGTTTAATTAATAGATTAAACCACCAAGTATTTTAAATGTTTAAAATACACCCTTATACTATTATAATATTAATAGTTAATACTTATATATATATATATATATATATATATATATATATATATATATATATATATATATATATGTATGTATAAGAACAAAGTCAGTCTTACCGTTAGTAGGCCTCATTCACGAAGCCGGTCTATAAGGGGGGTATAAGGTTACTGCCTATAAAATGGCAGTTTAATGGGTGTCCACTCTCACCCACCGCTTCCTTGACCGGTGGAGGGTCGTTAGCCGAACGGGTAGGACAAGGACTATAATTCTCCCTTCATTAAAAGTATTAATGATAAATACTAAGTAACTAAACCTTTTATAAATACCCAATCTTAGTTACTTAGGAAAAAGTGAATAAGGTGCTAATCCATGAAATTACACTTTGCACTTTGTTTAAGTCGGTTAGTGGAGCGTGTGTGGTTAACCGGCACACTAACTCGTATTTAACAAGGTAGGAAAAGGGTAACCTAATGTTTATCATAGTATCGATGGAGCGTGTGTGGTTAACCGGCACATCGATTGAAGGGTAAACACTTAAGGGTACCAAGTAATTTGCATGGTTACTTCACACCTTGTTTTGTGATCCTCGGCATCCCAGTCACAAAACCTGAAGGGCACACTCGAGATTGAAACATGGCATTGAACAGTTCAATGAATCTCAAAGATCTAGGAGTTTCAAAAACCAATTAAAACCTAATAATATATATTTCGTTTTCATGGTGGAAATTGGTGAATCGTCATTCGCCTACCTTCAAATATTTTATAGTTTGGATTACGGCATCCCTCTTCCAAGTTATAAAAGTATTGTGTTGGGTCTTAGCCTTAATATTCCATATTGGGTGTTATATTAAGGACTTTAAATCAACTATCTTGAGTATCTCCCAAAAGATGTCTGGTTTAGACATTTATGATCTTCCCAAATCTCTTGAAACAAGCTTTCCTAAATGAAGATGATGTCCCATGGAAATCATACTTCTTTCACCTCCTCCAATTATTCTCCCTAACCCACAAGTTCCTGAACAGTTTAAGGTCACTCAAGCCCTATTGGCAAGCAAAGGTCTATGTGTGATCACATCTTGGAGATGTAGTCACATATTGACAAGCCGGGAGAGTTGGGTGTCAAAGTCTTGAGAAAGTTGGTGGCTCAACTACTTTCTAAGTCACATAGTGAGTTCTTTTGGAACACCTATGAAACAGACTATGACAAGACCCTTAATGATCTTATCTAAGATCAATTTCCTAAAAACTTTATGGACATTGACAATGATGACACTGGGAATCCAAAAAAATCATTCTCTTCCCAATGGAAATGGATCGGCCATAGTCAACTCGGTTGACCAAATGGTAAAGAGAAAAGCTAAGTCTGAGATAGTCCCATTACCAAAGGGTCCATATGTTTATATTACCAAAGAAAGGGGCATTGGTTGCGAAGCTGCCAAATTTACCTAAGGATGTTAAAGTCAATAAGTTTGACTCTACTTCAGATAAAGTCCACTATCTAACTCTGCTAAGTTTCTATTATGAGATTCTTGATACATGATGTGACTGGGTCACATGTTGATGTTTTAAGAATCAAAGAAAAGTGAAGAAACTTAAAGAAAGAATATGCTGAATCTGATCGCATAGATGGATTTCTATCGCATAGTTTGAAGATCGGATTCTTGAGCTACTTCTTAGGAGTTATGATATTTTTCTTAGGAATAGATAACAACAAGTTTTCATATGGATTGTAAGGATAAGTTTTTCCGCAAAGTTTTAAAATAAAAGGTAAATCTTTTGATTTTATTTATTTTAAAATATCCTTACAATGGCATTTGTGAAAATCTGTGTTGCTTATAAGATTCCATTAAGAGCAAGAGTGGAAATATGAATTTGATTCTTTCATTTGTGGTAGTGTCTAAATTTACCAAATAAGGAAAGATTCTCATCACCCAAGTTTCAGTTTGATAGAAACTTGGAATCATGCAAGTTGTATAGCATGATGAATGAGAACTTTCGAGCATTGGAAAAATTAAGACTAACTACTTGTTCACATGGGTGTGTGAGTCAAGTGAAGGACTAAGGGATCGGGTACACATTCTTGTGCACTGGTCAGAGTCCACCACAAAAGATCGATAAGACTATTCGTCATAATTTACTATAGCTCAGTAAATATGGTTATACTTACAAGCTTAAGTGTAATTCTGAGACATTGGAAAAGGTTCCAATGTATGGCAGAGCGAATAAGAAGAATCAATTTAGGCAGAAAGATAAAAGTTTCTCAAATCTGAAAAGATGGGAGAGTACTTTAGTATCATGTTTTAAGACCATCTTAATGATTTTGAGACCTTATCACAATTCATCCTCTAAGTGCATTCTGATAGTTAAGAAGAGGAGTTATGAATTATTCAAGTGGTTAAATCAAGAAGATGATTCATACTTCGTTCCAAAAACAATTCTTAGAGTTATACTCTAAGATTGTAACTTGAGTGACATGTCTTAAAGAAGGTTTAAAACACTTATCAAATGTAAGAGTAAAAGTTGTCTACTCTTGTACATTTGAAATTGGTAAGTTGTGATGTTTTGGATAAAACAAAGACCAACTAAGGCCAATTGTGTGAAGTGTTTGTCTTGATTAGAATCCACACTATCTCTTGAATATCTGACAAGAAAGTCTTATATGTCAAGAGGACAGTGGGAGTCTTAAAGGTCTTGAAAGTCTCAAGAACTAATCAAGAATAAAACCTGAAGTTCTTCACTAGCACACGACTTGAGGTTTATAACCTATCGTGTTGACATATTCCGTGCCCATTCCAGTTAAAGTTGGCTTTGCATATGAGTTCTTAGAGTTCTCAATTGGTTGCACAACAACTTGGAAGCAATGGCAGGCCCTTGAGCTGCCAAATGGCAAGAATTTAAGATTGCACAAGTTTAATCCATATAAGTGTGGATTTGTCAGTAACCTTGTCTTGTGATTATGGTTTTGACAAAATTCATATGGATAGGAACTCATACACCATAAAATCTAAGTGTCATAAGGTTTCTCTCCGATTCATGAAAATGATGGTGAGGAAACACTTCCACCAAGTAGATTTGAAGTAGATAGCAATTGTGATATTTGCATTCTCAAAGTCGTTAGTGGAGTTGTGTGGTTAACCGTCACACTAACATGGACTTGTGAGAAGTGGCAAAGGTCTAAACAATTGAGATTATGATTACGGCATCCCTTTTCATAGTTCTGAAATTGTTTAGACACACCTGTGAGCTATCTAAGATAAGGTGTATGATATTGATAAAGTTTTATCAAAGCAATCTAGTATCAGAAATCTGAACTTTGGTAAGAAAGTCAATAAAGTATTGTTTTTTTCTAGAAGTTCAACTGATTTCTGAGTACATGTCAAAGCTAGTGGGAGCATAAGTGTTATGCTAATAATCATCATGTTAGTGGGAGCATGATAATTATGATAAAGGTTGCAAGTTAGCAATGTTAATTATAGAAAACAAAAGGTTTCAATTGGGAAAAAGTTGTTTTGCTATAATTAAGGGAGAGGAAATTATACTTCATCTCAAATCTAAAAGCTTAGATTGAGGTTTTAATCGTATTTAGTCAACTATATATATGAATGTTATGTTGGAATGGCTCAACATAAGAAAATTCTAATATAGGGTCCATTATTTGCGTTCTAAAATTCGATTATGATTACGACATCCCTTTTCATAATCTGAATTATGAGAACTTGGCAAATTGAAATGGAAATATTATAGCAAAAGACTGGTTTAGTCTTTATGTGATACATCATGAATCATGTCCCATATGCTTCGGATATAGGATCGATTGCATGTGCTATATTCATCCTTTCTAAAATTTTCCAAATGCCTGGGACATTAAGAAGGGAAAAGGTCTAGAATTAGATATGACTAAAAGGATTAAACAATTGTCGAGGACAATCTAAGGTTTACCAAAGATTGGTTGCTCAAGGACAGTTGGAAGTATAATGATAATTCTGGAAGGACCATATTGACATAATCTGTAAGGAGGAAACTCTTGTTCAGAAGTGATAGTCAAAATGGAATATGGAAATGTTTCAAAGTTAGAAATTATTCAATCTGTGTAAGATTAGGAAACTTAATGCAAGAAGGATGTTTCCAAGGAGTTGATCTCCTTTGGAATGCTCTGTAATGTTTGTTGTCAAGTCTATCTGACTTTGTGCATAATCATTACAAGAGGATCAATGCATATAAGTTTAGAATCTAACAGATTTCAGTAAATGGCATGAATTTGGAATTCTTGCATTTGCAGTAAGGATTTGGGACTATGAAAAGAGGATCATTGGAGTTATGTTCAATTGATCTATTTCACAAAGTAAAGATCATAGACAAATATAGTATGCATACTTGGTGTATGGCATGACTAGTGTTTAGAAAACATAGTGTACATGCTTGGAGCATGGGACAACTATTGTTTTAAATTCAAGAATAAAGTTGATAGCTGAAACAGTATACAATGAATAATGTGTAATCATATGGTGATAAATAAAAGGTGTTTTATTTATGTTCATAGGTTTTGATACCATATTCGATTCATTTATTCTTGTGTTTCATTTTGCATGTTTTGACTTCCAGAATAAACTAGGTCATTGTTCTGGATGACTAAGTTATTCAAACCATCTACAGTCGGTCATATGTTGGAAGTAGATATGAATTAAGACTGTCATGGGTTGGCTTGTAGAGGTCTAAGATGTTGGACAAAGGGCTACAACACTCATGAGTGCTCATAAGTTCTGAGTATTGGATTCAACCCGCGCTCATTGGAATCACTTCATGGATTTTATCACGAGTGATCATGAGACGATAATATCTTATATTCTTCAAACCTAGAGATATGAGTTGTTACTATGAGTTGGTTATACATTGATTGCACAAAAACGCATTGGTAACTCGATGTTATAAAACGTGCCTTTGTGTATGATTCAACAAGTAGTAGAACAAGCCATATGAGTCGAAGTTTATCCATTCCTTTTACCTTCGGGATAAAAGCGATATCTGTCGGCCCCTCGATGATTTGGTGATGACAAACGTAAGTGCTCGGCCGGGCCTGGACTGATTTGATTTGTTCAATTAGTCAGTCGTCATAAATCGGAAATCGGGAAACAACAAATGGACAGAGAGAATGATTATAATCCATGTCTCAGTCCATATGATATCTAGAATGGAGGAATATATGATCCCTTATCTAATGGACATGTCATTTGATTTGTTCAGAGTTTGACAGCGGCTTTAAGAGCTACGATTACTAGTCGGGATCTTGGAGTCATACTTGAATAATAGTTTTAGACTTATCCAAGTGGGAGAATGTTGGATTAGGTGTCTAAGCCCATAACTATTATTGGTATGTATTCGACCCGAGAGTAGCATGGTCCATTTGGGTTGCATATCATCAGGACAATTTGTTAGGATGGACTTTTGAGAGAAGGTTATTTATGGTTTATTAATATATTATAAGTAATAATATATTAATATGAAATCATATGTTTTAATTAGTAGTGATCAAGAATTAATTTGGAATTAATTTAGTGGTCGAAAGAGACTAATTAAATCTATGGGGACTAATTATGATAATTAGTTATATTTATATGTGTTGGGCTTATGATCCATGTTGGACCAAGTTTATGTATGGATACATAAAGAGTTGGGCCACATGAACCATGGATCATAAAACTCATGGGTATGGATTTGGGTTATATCCATGACCCTAGAAATCCCACATACAAATAGATACTTCATTGCCCAAAATCGCCACTTGTATCTTTTTAGAGTTCATGGTGTCTTTTGTGTGCATGGAATTCTCTCTCAAGTTCATCCTTTGTCCATGGTGTGTTGTGATTCCATTTGAGGCTTCCACACTATTGGGGCTAAGCTCTTTAAGGCCAAATACACCAAGAATTCAAGCTCCATCAAAAGGTATGTCATGCTAACTAGTATATTATAATTTTATGTTAAATGCATGCTAGTTGTAAGATTAATACCTTGGAAACCATTTGCATGTATAATTAGTGAAAACATAGATCCAAGGTATTTAGGGTTGTATGTGCACCATATGATGTTGTAGTATACCAAAACCCAACAAAAACACCCATCAAGACTTCATTTTTATGCTATGAATGGACCAAAGGACTTCAGATCTAATCATTTCAGCCTCTGGAGTTGCTCAACTCTCAAGAGGAGGTCCAAAACCAATTAAAGGGACAAAATAGAAAATCCTAGCTAGATCTAATGAATAAGATGGCAAGATCAAAGCCTTATACCTCCAGAAGTTCCTCAAGGTGAACAATATGTAGATTCTTGAAGCCCAAAGCCACTCCAAGCTTGCTTAGCAATTCCTTCTTCTTGAATGGACACTAAAATGGCCACAAATGCACTCCTTAAGCTCAAAACACGCTCTCAAATGATTCTAGGGATTTAGGGACGTTTGAAGGTGAGGGAGACTGGTTAGGGTGGAGCTCAAATGAGATAAGGATGCTTATATAGGTCTCAAGTCCGGAAATTAGGGTTTGCACACCCGTCACGTACGCCCCACGTACTTTTGGTACGCCCAACGTACGTGCTGGCCCTCCGCGTTCATTTATTCGTGGTACGCTAAGCGTACTCATGAAGTACACACAGCGTACTCAAGGGGCTTAATATGCAATAGTTAATAACTTCAAGGGCTTTTGTGGTAATACCTGAATTGGATTGTTACACCTTGTCTGAAGCCTTGAAGTTTATGGTTATGTTTTTCAAAATTTGAAATCTGGACAGATTTGTTGACCTGTCTTGCAAGGGATGTAGAGGCCATTTTTGTCCGAGTTAGACAAGATCACCACACAAACGAAGTTGTGGGAAAATGGGTCTAGTTTCCAAAAACTTCGATATTGTCTCGTTTGGAGTTGTCACTACAAGAAAAACGCGATTTTGCTAGGGAAGATCGCTATGGAACGTATTTTCGTTGTTAATCTGCAATGGATCGTGCTATGGAATGTCGTTCCATGGCAATGTTGCTACCACATTGTCTATGGATTTTATTTCTGGTAGCGAGAGTGCGAGTTGCTAGGGAAAATGCTACCGACTCCATATCCATTGGTATTATGCTACCGATAGTTCTATGGAACAAAAATTCGTAGCAATTTTCCAACGACAATTGTTACTAAATCACTTTCAGTTGTACTGCTTCTATGGAATTCATCATCGTGGTTACTATGCAACGGATTTTGTGACGGAAACCAATTCCATAGTTGAATTACTATGGAAGTATCATTCGTAGGTATTTGCTAGGGAATTATACTATGGATTATGATTTCGTTTGCTTGTTTTGCTATGGAACACTGGCTAAAAAATGTAAAAATGAATTATAAAGTAGATATTGCTGGCAAGCGGACTCGAACTTAAGCTTATGCTAGAAAAGGGAGAGGTTAAGTCAGTTGTGCTAATCAAGTTGTGTATAATTTCTTGAAAACATAGTATATAATGAATAATTAACAACGAATTCATTACAAACTTATTTTTAATTACATTAACCGGGCATGTTAAAGTATATAATATATGTAGATTATTTTCCTTAATAACGAATTCATTACAAACTTATTTTTAATTACATTAAGTATACTTCATCACAAAAATAACATGGGTTTTACGTATACTTCATCCTACTCAAACAACATAGCAAGAAAAACTGACTAAAATGCCCTTTTAACAGAATGATGTAAACACAAAACCAAAATAAAATTATAGTGGTACTATACAACTTCATATACAATACAATAACAACAATAATATTCAATGTCCAATCTATTATCAATCATTACTATTTTTAAGAAATATACAAAACCTACCATACTCTACATACCAACGACAAATTGTGCAATATCTTTGTCGATCCTCATCCTATTCATGGCCTATTGCAAATGCACTGTGACATCCCCAAAATCACGGCAAGAAAAGACCGGTTTCATTTATGCTTTTAAAATATTTTCAGAGTAAATCCATTGATTTAAAAGAGTTGCGGAATTTGTCCCCAAAAACATTACATGATAAAATAAGGTTTATCAAAGCATTTCTTAAAGAAATGTATTTTCATTATATATCAAAACTCGGGATGTCATATTCCGATACAGACACAAAAGCATAAACAATAAAACATAGACCTTACACAGTTATATATGACTACTGGTCTATAAACAAAAACATCTTCACAAGTTCTCCAACTTATGCTCTCGCGCCACTACCTGTAATACAAAGAAACTGAGTGGGTCAGGCTTGGGAGTCTGGTGAGCATATAGGGTTTTCAACCCACAATAAATAATTATATTTAATTTCACCAACCAACAATAACCCGATTACCCATTCCCGTTATCCTTACTTTACGTCCCTAAAACAACAACTATTACAAGGGACCTAATCTAGGATTTTCATCGGGACGGACAATACTGCAAAGGGGTTTCCTCAGCAATGAATGTCCTAAGGCAACCATGAGGGGGATAGAATACAGCAAATGAACACCCAAGTTCACCAACACCTACAGGTTATGAGCCTGCCAGCGTTCCACAGGACAGTCCAGAAAGAGTCCGTGGTCGTCATCCATATTCTGCTGAATGACTAGATCACAATCACATCGAGGCCTCTCATCAGTTTATCACACATCAACTATCTACCCAAGTTCTACCCAACATTTTTGTAGATAACAACATACATATGCATTCATATGCAACTTAAAAACTGATAAGATAATCATTCAATACTCATCCCAAATAAACAGATAACATATATATACACGTATATTTATACACACGTAACACGTATTCTAAAGTAGATACTTCATATCTATGTGTTAGAAGAAAGGGAATATACACTCACATAGAACGTATACTAAATACATTCAACAATACTTGTATTAAATCGTGTATATGAAAGAGACTATGCACTCACTTGATCAGAAGATGATCGGACAGAACTACGGCTCTAAAAGTAGTATTCTTCGGTGAAACCGGGAGATCTTCACACACCGGGCTTCTCGCGGGTAGAGCTTCGGCTCGGAAACTCTTTTCTTCTCGGGATCTTCGGGCTTCGGGACTCGCTTCGGATCTTGGGATGATACAGGGGCTTCGGGGGGTTAAAATAGGGCTTAGAGAGGGTATCAGGAGTGAGAGAGAAGGGATAGAGCAACCAAACTCGGCTGCCCCTTGAATTCTATTTATAGGGCCATTTTTCAGCTCTCACGTCGTGAATTTTAAGTTCTCACATCGTGAACTTAGTCGTCACTGCATGCGTCATCAAATGTTGCGTCTGACAGGCTCTGAAAGGTCAAATCACTGAGTTCATGTCGTGAACACTGTATTCACGTCGTGAACTCTGACACAGTATCGGGGTTCGCACCCCGAACTTCAGAAATTCATAACTTTCGCATACGAGCTCCGTTTTCGACGTTCTTTATATCGACGCGTAGGTGAGACTATGCTCTACAACTCTCGTTTAGACTCCGTCGGCTAATTTTGAATTTATTTTTATTATATTATTTTTAGTAGGCCGGGACAGGAAAACTCCGTTATAAATTCATAACTCTTTAATCTGAAGTCCGTTTTCGTCTGTCTTTTCACCGTTGGACTACTATCGATGAGATCTTCAATTCTCATTTAGAAAGTTTTGGCTAAATATCACTCGGTCTCTATTTCGAGTATTCGGGCTGCATACCGCTAAGTCGAAACTTCGAAAAATCTTAACTTCCTCATACGAAGTCAGATTTAGACGTTCTTTTTATGCACGCTCTCGGTTCAACGTATTCTACGACTTTCGTTTAGATCACTAAGGCTAGATATTGCTCTATCTTAAATTCGTATTTTACGTCATTCAGCGTCGTGTCAGTTCTATCGCGAAACTTCGACAGGTCATAACTTCTTCGTTATAACTCGGATTTCAGCATTCTCTATATATTCGGAAACCTCGTCACGACCACTACCACATCCTTCATAGATATCGGGTTTATCTAACAGTTCATTTTGACGCTTATTTTTATCCTTAATTCAATTAAGCATAAAACACATAATACTCAAATAATACATTCTTATTATTTCAAAATGAGTTACAAAGGTTAACCTAGACTATTACATCACTATTAATGCCTAGCCCAGAAATGCGGGCGTTACAATTCTCTCCACCTTAGGATGATTCCGTCCCCGGAATCACACATCAACAAACAAATGCGGATAGCGACTCCTCATGTCACTCTCCGTCTCCCAGGTGAGATTTGGCCCATTCGCATGTTTCCATCGGATAAGCACTAACTCGACCATCTTGCGTCGTAACTTCTTAGTCTTTCGGTCAACGATTGCCTCTGGTTCTTCAATTAACCTCTTGTTCTCATCAATTCTCAATTCTGAAAGTGGAATCATGTCGGGAACTTCTCCTGTGAATTTCCTCAAGTAACACACATGAAAAGTGTTATTAATTCCATTCAGTTCTTCGGGTAATTCCAGCTTGTAAGCTTGGTTCCCAATCCTCTGAAGAACTTTAAACGGTCCAATAAACCTTGGACTCAGTTTTCCCCTTTTACCAAATCTTATAAGTCCCTTCCACGGCGAGACTTTAAGTAAACTGTTTTGAGCTGCTAACATTCTCTCCCTGATTATTTTCAACTTTTCAGCAGTCTGGTGGACTATCTCCGGTCCCATAAACTGTTTTTCCCAGCCTCAAGCCAACAAGACAGCGTACGACACTTCTGTCTGTACAAAGCTTGATAAGGTGCCATCTTTAAGTGTTCATCCCAGTTGCCTTGAAATTACAGGGTAATGCTCTCAACATATCTTCAAGTGTTTGTATTGTTCGTTCGCTCTGCCCATCAGTCTATGGATGGTAAGCTGTACTTAAACACAACTTGGTACCCAATTCCTCTTGTAGACTTTTCCAAAAGCTTGAGGTGAAACGGCTGTCACGATCCGATACAATCGTTAACGGAACACCGTGAAGCCTCACAATTTCCTTCACGTAAGAATTCACAAGCTTATCCATAGACCATTTCTCATTGGCAGCTATGAAGTGCGCACTCTTAGTGAAGCGATCAACGACCACCCAAATCATGTCGTGACCATTCTTTGTTCTGGGCAGTTTAGTGACAAAATCCTTAGTGATGTCTTCCCACTTAACCATAGGCACAGGTAAAGGTTCTAAACTCCCGTATGGTTTCTGATGTTATGCCTTGACTCTCGCACAGGTCACACACTCCGCCACATACTTCGCAATGTCGAGCTTCATCGTCGGCCACCAGTAATAGGGTTTCAAGTCCCTATACATTTTAGTGCTACCGGGATGAATCGAGTACATGGTTTTGTGAGCTTCTTCCATCAGAAGATCTCTTATTCCTCCTGACTTAGGCACCCAAATACGATCTTGGAATACCTTCAGTCCATGACCGTTTGTACCGAACACCAACGTTTTGCCCAAACGTTCCTCCTTCCGGTCATTCTTTTCAGAAGCTTCCTCTTGAGCTTTCTTTATACTCTCCACAATTGTTGAGACAACTTCTATTCTCAACGCTCTTGGCCTTTTTCTCTCAAGATTGACTTTCCG
Source organism: Lactuca virosa (assembly GCF_052849685.1). Classification (NCBI taxonomy): domain Eukaryota; kingdom Viridiplantae; phylum Streptophyta; class Magnoliopsida; order Asterales; family Asteraceae; genus Lactuca; species Lactuca virosa. The sequence goes on from NC_136428.1 coordinate 39,808,895, forward strand.
ACTGAGAGCATCAACGACAACATTTGCTTTACCGGGGTGGTAAAGTATCTCACAGTCGTAGTCCTTAAGTAATTCTAGCCAGCGTCGCTGCCTCATATTCAATTCTTTCTGACTAAAGAGATATTGGAGACTCTTATGATCACTGAAAAGTTTGCACTTCGTGCCATAGAGGTAATGCCTCCATATTTTCAGAGCGAAAACTACCGCTGCCAGCTCCAGATCATGAGTGGGGTAGTTCTTTTCATGCTCTTTTAGCTGTCGAGACGCATATGTTATCACCTTTTCTCTTTGGGTCAAAACACAACCCAACCCAACCCCAGACGCATCGCTATAGACAGCGAAGTCTTCAACTGCATCGGGTAAAGAAATAATCGGTGCCTCGCATAGCTTCTTCCTTAGCAACTCGAATGCTTCTTTGTGCTTATCACTCCAAGCATAAGTAGCTCCCTTGTGGGTCAAAGTTGTTAAAGGAGTAGCGATCGAAGAAAAGCCTTGGATAAACCTTTGGTAATATCCGGCTAATCCCAGAAAGCTTCGGATCTCCGTGGGACTTTTCGGTTGTTCCCACTTCATAACAGCTTCAATCTTTGCCGGATCAACCATTATCCCTTCTTGGTTGACCATGTGACCTAAGAATTGGACTTCTCTAATCCAAAAATCACATTTGGAGAACTTAGCATACAACTTCTCCTTCTTCTTCTTCTTCTTAGGATAAGTACTTTCCTTTATCTATTGCAACGGATCGATGGGCATGTTCTAACGACCTCTCATCGTATGAAGCAACGTTTAGACTCAAGTCTCTTAGAGTCAAATTCCAGAATGGAATATACCTTCCCTCATATTCTAATGTGATATAATCATATTTTTTTATGTAGCATTTCTAGCTACAAGCTTCCTTAACAACGAGCGTGATGATATCGATCGCATTGATTTCAATCTTCTGACTTGAGTCAGATGCTACCTCGAACTTGGTTCTATGAACCACGTAACAAACTCATCGTAGTCGGACTCAATTTGATATGACTGCTAGGGTCAGAATATCAATCATCTTCTTAGTCATTACCGAAACAATGGTAACGACATACTTGAATAAAACGAGACCAATCACTAGCTTCTTGGTAACCTTGTGACTTTCCCTGATCCAAGCATGAGTCCTGTGCTTCCAGTAGTATAGATCTCTACTACTATTCACACATACTCATACTCGTCCCAAGTATTGTCTCGCAGTCCCCAAGTCCTAAAATCACAAAACAATTTAACACATACGAATGTGTCCAATTAATCATAAAAATTCTCCTAGACTCTACTAGGACTTCTTCCATGCGTATCTTCAATCATCAATTCTACTTCAACTCGGTTGGTGATGGAAATTCCAGACGATGGGACAACTTCAAGAATTACACCAATCGTTCCATCATCCTGCCAATCGCAGGTGTACTTCAGACGTATCGTACTCCTCTAAATGTTCCGTTATTTTATCAGACATATTCTAAAGGCAAGATAACACTCTTACGATATCCTTCGATAGGTGTCATTCAACACATCAGATAACAAAACCAGGGTTTATATTAATTCTTGAAACTATTACACAAAAGTTCAAGTTCACCCTATACTATGCCTCTAATAGGCTACACTTCCTGATACTAGCTATACTTTGATACGAAGTCTTCATCCTTGATTCCTCGCTTTGTTATCTGCTTCGTCAAGGATCATTTAAAATGCTTCTGCCTTTGGCTGTGGCAGTGCATTTGGTTTTGCTCCCTCATTCTTCTTCGGGCAGTCCCTAGATAAATGCCCTTCTCCTCGGCATTCATACCACACCCTCTTTTTGGATACACACTTGTTGGCGTAATGCCCTGTCTTTCCACATTTGTAACAAGTCACATCTTTGTCGCATCTCTCATAGTTCTTTAGCGGTACACTTGGCTTTGTAACTCTCATAGGGCATTCTTGCTTGAAGTGTCCCTCTTTACTACACTTAAAGCAAACTTCTTCCTCGGTTGGGCATTCGTGGGCATAGTGACCAGTTTTTCCGCATTTGAAGCAGGTCACTTCCTTAGGGCATCTCCCGTTGTGTTTTCTTCCATACTTGTCACACCATGTTGCTTCACCTACTCCTCCAAACTTTGAGAACATGTTGTTATTGTCAGACCTTGAAGACCCCTCAAATTTCCTCTTCTTGCCAACTTCAACCTTGTTGGCGATACTACCGTTGATCACTTCTTCGACTGACTTAGCAACCCCGATATCTATCTCAAGAGTAGGTGTCTGGCGTACTGGCACTGTAAGTTCGTCCTTACTTTGTTGAAGTAAACGCCTTGTTTCTTCCATCTGATGTTCCAACATCATTCGCACCATTGCGTATACTCTCGCCATCGTGATTGGCTCAGGTGCAGCTGTTAGTTCTAGTGCACTCACAATCATTTGTGGCTCAGACTGCGGGTTGTCGTTTCCCAATCCACTTTGTATGTTTTCCATTTTGATCTATACACCAAATTAGGTGAATTTAGATCTCTATTTTGATAGACGTTCAAATCATCCTTATCACTCCGAAACGTTTACATGCTAGTTCTAATACCGTAATCATACGCTTAGAATCCTAAACACATAAGGTTTCCAGATCCGGTTGGCAACAAACCATAGATCCGAACAAATAATATCATATATGGCAAACATATAACATTTAGCACATAAAAGCATTTTAGGCAACTTTCCTAAAATAAACTAGTGCTCATGTCTAAAGTATAACAGACACTATCTCAAAATCTTCACTTAGCATTCTAAGTTTAAGTCTAGAAATCCTACAAATTCCTAGTTCGCTTAAACTAATGCTCTGATACCAACTGTGACATCCCCAAAATCACGGCCAGAAAAGACCGGTTTCATTTATGCTTTTAAAATATTTTCAGAGTAAATCCATTGATTTAAAAGAGTTGCGGAATTTGTCCCCAAAAACATTACATGATAAAATAAGGTTTATCAAAGCATTTCTTAAAGAAATGTATTTTCATTATATATCAAAACTCGGGATGTCATGTTCCGATAAAGACACAAAAGCATAAACAATAAAACATAGACCTTACACAGTTATATATAACTACTGGTCTATAAACAAAAACATCTTCACAAGTTCTCCAACTTATGCTCTCGCGCCACTACCTGTAATACAAAGAAACTGAGTGGGTCAGGCTTGGGAGCCTGGTGAGCATATAGGGTTTTCACCCCACAATAAATAATTATATTAAATTTCACCAACCAACAATAACCCGATTACCCATTCCCGTTATCCTTACTTTACGTCCCTAAAACAACAACTATTACAAGGGACCTAATCTAGGATTTTCATCGGGACGGACAATACTGCAAAGGGGTTTCCTCAGCAATGAATGTCCTAAGGCAACCATGAGGGGGATAGAATACAGCAAATGAACACCCAAGTTCACAAACACCTACAGGTTATGAGCCTGCCAGCGTTCCACAGGACAGTCTAGAAAGAGTCCGTGGTCGTCATCCATATTTTGCTGAATGACTAGATCACAATCACATCGAGGCCTCTCATCAGTTTATCACACATCAACTATCTACCCAAGTTCTACCCAACATTTTTGTAGATAACAACATACATATGCATTCATATACAACTTAAAAACTGATAAGATACTCATTCAATACTCATCCCAAATAAACAGATAACATATATATACACGTATATACACGTATATTTATACACACGTAACACGTATTCTAAAGTAGATACTTCATATCTATGTGTTAGAAGAAAGGGAATATACACTCACATAGAACGTATACTTAATATATTCAACAATACTTGTATTAAATCGTGTTTATGAAAGAGACTATGCACTCACTTGATCAGAAGATGATCGGACAGAACTACGGCTCTAAAAGTAGTATTCTTCGGTGAAACCGGGAGATCTTCACACACCGGGCTTCTCGTGGGTAGAGCTTCGGCTCGGAAACTCTTTTCTTCTCGGGATCTTCGGGCTTCGGGACTCGCTTCGGATCTTGGGATGATACCGGGGCTTCGGGGGGTTAAAATAGGGCTTAGAGAGGGTATCGGGAGTGAGAGAGAAGGGATAGAGCAACCAAACTCGGCTGCCCCTTGAATTCTATTTATAGGGCCATTTTTCAGCTCTCACGTCGTGAATTTTAAGTTCTCACGTCGTGAACTTAGTCGTCACTGCATGCGTCATCACATGTTGCGTCTGACAGGCTCTGAAAGGTCAAATCACTGAGTTCACGTCGTGAACACTGTATTCACGTCGTGAACTCTGACACAGTATCGGGGTTCGCACCCCGAACTTCAGAAATTCATAACTTTCGCATACGAGCTCCGTTTTCGACGTTCTTTATATCGACGTGTAGGTGAGACTATGTTCTACAACTCTCGTTTAGACTCCCTCGGCTAATTTTGAATTTATTTTTATTATATTATTATTATATTATTTTTAGTAGGCCAGGACAGGAAAACTCTGTTATAAATTCATAACTCCTTCATCTGAAGTCCGTTTTCGTCTGTCTTTTCACCGTTGGACTACAATCGATGAGATCTTCAATTCTCATTTACAAAGTTTTGGCTAAATATCACTCAATCTCTATTTCGAGTATTCGGGCTGCATACCGCTAAGTCGAAACTTCGAAAAATCATAACTTCCTCATACGAAGTTAGATTTAGACGTTCTTTTTATGCACGCTCTCGGTTTAACGTATTCTACGACTTTCATTTAGATCACTAAGGCTAGATATCGCTCTATCTTAAATTCGTATTTTACGTCATTCAGCGTCGTGCCGGTTCTATCGCGAAACTTCGACAGGTCATAACTTCTTCGTTATAACTCGGATTTCAGCATTCTCTATATATTCTGAAACCTCGTCACGATCACTACCACATCCTTCATAGATATTGGGTTTATCTAACATTTCATTTTGACGCTTATTTTTATCCTTAATTCAATTAAGCCACACAATTAAGCATAAAACACATAATACTCAAATAATACATTCTTATTATTTCAAAATGAGTTACAAAGGTTAACCTAGACTATTACATCACTATTAATGCCTAGCCCAGAAACGCGGGCGTTACATGCACCTTTAACAGAATGTCGTGGGTCTTCACATTGGAATGTGAAGTTATTTGTTGTAAGTCTATGAACAACATCAACAGCCCGCAACAACTCATTGGCACTATCAACAACACCCGTGTACTCCCCATCATCCGGAACTACCCAGCCAAAATAGGTATCAAGTAATTGTAAACCTACACATTAAAATATCCATCAATTAATCCAATGTATCCTTTTCAATACAACAGTAAATATTATACAACAAAACACAACTAAATACTAACCCCAAACTACAAACATGCCTTTAATTAACTATATATATAATTTAATTTACATATATACCATATATACATACCTTCATCACATTGATGAGGCCCTATTGAAATGTAGATCATTCCAAGCAAATAAATTGCCTCAAGATGATCTTCATTTGTTGTTTGTCTCAACAAAGATAATCCTAAATCAAAATGGCCATAATAGAAGCACTCTTCCTGTTGACAGAATAACAATATCAATATATAACATCAATGACACACAATATTAATAAATGGTATAGATTACATATAATTAAAGAAATTACACATATAATTCCTTGTCTGAACATGGCTTCAATGTTATTATGCAATGCACATGTGCGTATAAATGAATCAGCATTCAGATTTTTAGGACCCATTCCTTCAATCATGTCAATGCATGCTATTCTGAACACTTGAGGATCACCCCCCTGCTTCATACATCTTCTTTGAACTTCAAAAATTTAAATACACAGTAAATAACAAATAAAAAAAGTTGTATTTCATCAAATATACATTCATTAGTTGATTTTTATTGAGAATTACCAAAGTCTTGCAGAGACGATGTCTTTCGCAGATTCTGACCCTAATACGACAAATATCCAACTCAAAATCTCTAATGGGAGATCATCTAACGAACGGCGACTTCTAGTAATCGACATTCTACTAACAAAATGTAACGCCCGTGTTTCGGGGCTAGGCATTAGTAGATGATGTAATAGTCTAGGTCAACTATTGTAACTCTTTTTGAAGCAATAAAGATGAATTATTTGAGTAGTACGTGAATTATGTGAATTTATGTGCTTTATACTTAATTATAAAGATATAATTAATAAAGAATAAAAATAAGCGTCAAAATTAAAGTGTGAGATAAACCTGATATCTTTACATAAATTTGTAGTGGTCGAAACAAGGATTCCGGATATATAAAGAACGCCGAAATCCGAGTTATAACGAAGAAGTTATGACTCGTCGAAGTTTCGGGACGGAACCGGCACGGCACCGGGAAGCGTAAATAGTGAATTTACAATAGAAGACTTTTTGGCCTTAGTAATCTAAACGAAAGTCATAGAGTATGTTAAACCGAGAACATCCATAAAAAGAACGCCCAAATCTGACTTCGTATGAGGAAGTTATGAATTTTCTAAGATTCGGCAAAGCAGTGCACGGCCCGAAACTCGAGTTTTAGTTCGAGCAGTTTTTAGCCGACACACCCTAAATGAGAATTGAAGATCTCATTAATAGGAGTTCAACGATAAAAAGACAGTCGAAAACGGAGTCCGTATGTAGAAGTTATGAATTCTACACGGTCGTTTAGCAGTGTAATCTTCTCATACTGATAAATTTAAAATCGGTCGAGAATTAGCTGATGGAGTCAAAAGGAAAGTTGTAGACCTTGTTTTTACCTACGCGTGGATATAAAGAACGTCAAAAACGGAGCTCGTATGCGAAAGTTACGGGTTTAGAAGTCGGCAGGGTGCTGCTGCAAAAGGGGTGACGTGGCACAATGTAGGCCACCCACCTTCTGCCACCAGAATGGTGACACCTGGCCATGGACTCGACGAGTTGGGCTGCCAGCCAGCCTATAAATAGAGGTGTGGAGGCAACTCGTTTCTCACACCTTCAACCTACTTCTTTCCCTCTCTAAATACTCTCTAACACCCCCCAAACCTCCCCAAAAGCCTAGGAAACCTCCTAGCATTAGAAGAAAGCCTTGGAGAGCCCGGAGGCTCCAACAAAAAGAGTTTTTCGGTTTAAAACTCTGCCTGCGCAGAGCCCGGTTTTCAAGCAAACTTCTCGGTTTCGTCAAAGAAGGTTATTTTTAGAAGCGAGGTGCTGTCCGAATCACTCCGTATCAGGTGAGTGTATAGTCACTTTCATCTTACACATATATATGAAATATAATTATGTGCTATGTGTATATATATGTTATCTATTTTCCTGTGATGTTTGCTAGATGAAAGATCTATACTTCTTTCTTTCAGATCTGGAACTTTTTCCTTCAGATCTACACTTTTTCATCTCAGATCTAAACTTTTTCTTTATATCTAAACTGTATACTTTGAGATCTATGTTGGATGAAAGATCTGAACTTCTTTCTTTCAGATCTGGAACTTTTTCCTTCAGATCTACACTTTTTCATCTCAGATCTAAACTTTTTCTTTATATCTAAACTGTATACTTTGAGATCTATGTTGGATGAAAGATCTAAACTTCTTTCTTTCAGATCTGGAACTTTTTCCTTCAGATCTACACTTTTTCATCTCAGATCTAAACTTTTTCTTCAGATCTAAACTGTATACTTTGAGATCTAGGTTGGATGAAAGATCTGAACCTCTTTCCTTCAGATCTGGACTATATATGTATTTTATGCTTTAAAAGTTATGCTGGATAAAAGATGTAAGCTTTATTTTACAGATCTGGACCATGTATGTATTTTATATCTACAAATATACTGGGTAGAACATGGGTAGATAAAATAGTTGGTGTGGTGAAATAAAATGATGAGAGGCCTCAATGTTGACGTTGTTCCAGTCATCTAGCGGAGTATGGATGACGACCACATACTTTTCTAGGAAGTCCAGTGGAACGCTAGCAGGCTCGCAACCTGTAGGTGTTTATGAACGAAGTGTTCACCGGTGTACTCCATCCCCCCCATGGCTGCCTTACGGACACATATGGCTGAGGAACCCCCTTAGACGTAGTGTCCATCCCGATGAAATTCCTTAGGATATGTCCCTTATAATAGATGCTCTAGGGACGTAAAGTGAGGATAACAGGAACGGGTAATCGGGTTAGTAATTTGATGAAAATAAATAATGAACTTATTATTGTGGGTTGAAAACCCTATATGCTCACCAGGCTCCCCAGCCTGACCCACTCAGTTTCTTGTATTACAGGTAGTGGCAAAAGCATAGTTGGATAATTTGACGAGAGATTACGGATTTGAGGCCAGATAGTGTTTTGTGGCCTAAGATGTTTATTTCTTTTTAGTTTATGCTTATGGTCTGTATCGATGATTGACATCCCGAGTTTTTGTAACGTAATGGAAATACATTTCTTTAAGAAATGCTTTGATAAAATTTATATCATATTTTGTTTTGGGAACAAATTCCGCAATACTTTTCTTAAGAAGTTACTCTGATTTTTATTAAAAAGCATAAACGAAATCGGTCTTTTCTGGCCGTAAAAATGGGGATGTCACAGTTGGTATCAGAGCATTAGTTTAAGCGAACTAGGAATTTATAGGATTTCTAGACTTAAACTTAGAATGCTAAGCGATGATTGTGAGATGTGAGCACTAGCTTATTTAGGAAAGTATGCCTAATATGCCTTATGTGCTAAATGATTTATGCCTTATATGCTGTTAATTTTTCGGATCTATGGTCTGTTGCCGACCGGATCTGGAAACCTTATGTGTTTAGGATTCTAAACGTACGACTACGATATTAGAACTAGCATGTAACGTTTCGGAGTGATAAGGGGAATTTAAATGCCTATCGTGAATAAAGATCTAAATTCACCTAATTTGGTGTATATATCGAAATGGCAAGAACCCGAAGTGGAGCTGGAAACGCAAATGGAAACAGGAATCAGCAGCCTCGTCCCGAAGTGATTGAGCAGGTGCCGATAGTCGAAGTTGCACCTGAGCCAGTCACAATGGCTGGAGTTCAAGCCATGATTCGGGCTATGATAGCGGAACAGAGGGAAGAAATGAGACAATTGTTGCTGAATAACAGAAGTGAACCTTTAATGCCTGTTGAACAACCAGAACGAAGTGACGGAGAGTCGGAAGAAGGGAATAACAGCCGCACTGTCAGTCAAGTGGAACCCCCAGTGGTAAGAAGGAATGACCCGGAGAGGGAAATCGACCGAGTGGGACGTATGTATAAGAACTTCTTGGGTGCCAAACCACCAAGTCTTTCCGGAAACCCAAAGCCTGTGGAGATTATGGACTGGATCTCCGAAATGGAGATGGTATTTGAAAGCTGTAACTGTAGTGATAAGCAGAAAACCGTCTTTGCGGTTCGACAACTGAAGACCGGAGTCTTGAGCTGGTGGAAATTGTTGGCGGATACGATGCTACGAGGAGAAGCTTTGAAGATGTCTTGGGAAGCATTCCTGGAGCAGTTGAAGATGCAGTACTGCTCCGAGATAGATCTGATCGATCTAAACAATGAGTTCCAAAACTTGAAGAAGGGGAAAATGAGCATTGATGACTATGCTACTGCGTTCACTGAGAAGATGAAGCTATTTCCTTACTTGGTGCCGACTGAACTCGCCAAGATCGAGAAATTTGCTAACGGATTGCCATCAGACTTTGGCCCAACAGTCAAAATGGCAAGTACGCTGAAGGCAGCCGTTAGAGCAGCCAAAAATGTTGAGACCCAGTTAAAGGAAAGGGGTCTGGAGAGAACTGAGGTGGGTGAAAAGAGGAAGTTCGAGGGATCTTTAAGATCCAACAAGAAAAGTAAATCCTCGAAGTCTGGTTCGAGAGGAGGAGGAGGCGAAGCGAAATGGTGCGAAAAGTGCAAAAAGAAACATCATGGGAAATGTGACGGGGAAGTCACTTGTTTTAAATGTGGGAAGCCTGGGCACTATGTCAACGAGTGCACATTCAACAAGAAAGTTTGTTATGGTTGCAACGAGGAAGGACACCTTTTGAAGGACTGCCCGAAAAAGAAGGAGGCAGCAAGGCCCAATGTCCCACCGAAGCCAAAAGCCAGAGCTTTCCAGATGACCCTGGAAGCCGTGAAGGAAGCAGCGGACGTCGCTTCAGGTACCTTTCTTGTAAATGGATTGCCTGCCAATATATTGTTTGATTCTGGAGCAAATTACTCCTTTATATCACATAAATTTGGTGGAAAACTAGCATTGCCTACAGAAAAACTTGATGATTCCCTAGTTGTAGAAGTTGCCAGTGGCAAATTCATACCTGTTAGCAATCGCATTAGGAATATCGTCATCGACTTAAACGGAAACGAATTCCATGAGGAGCTGTTACCTATTGAGCTGAATGGTTTCGATATCGTACTGGGAATGGATTGGCTTAGCGCCAATGATGCCGAGATATTGTGCAAGAAAAAGATAGTAAGAGTGAACCCACCTGGAAAAGAGTCATTTATGGTGTACGGGGACAAACACAGAGTAAATTCTGGAATCATCTCCCTGATGAAAGCCAGGAAATGTTTGTCCAAAGGATGCACATCGTACTTGGCATTCGTGATCGATGCAAAGAAGGAGAAAAAGGAGGTGCAGGATATAGCGGTCGTGTGTGATTATCCGGAGGTCTTTCCCGAAGATCTTCCTGGATTACCCCCTGATAGACAAGTGGAGTTCAGAATAGACTTGTTACCAGGAACAACACCGATAGCGAAGGCACCAAACCGATTAGCACCGACGGAGATGAAGGAGCTCATGACGCAACTTCAGGAGTTGTTGGACAGTGGTTTCATTAGACCTAGTTCATCACCCTGGGGAGCTCCGATGTTATTCGTGAAAAAGAAAGATGGAAGCATGAGGATGTGCACAGATTACAGAGAGCTGAACAAGGCAACGGTGAAGAACAAGTACCCATTGCCGAGGATTGATGACCTTTTCGATCAGCTGCAGGGTTCGAGCTATTTCTCGAAGATCGATCTTAGGTCAGGATATCATCAGCTAAAGGTGCGAGAGCAAGATATTGAGAAAACCGCGTTCAGAACGAGGTACGGACACTATGAGTTCTTGGTTATGTCGTTTGGACTAACCAATGCTCCAGCAGCATTCATGGATTTGATGAACAGGGTTTGTAAACCGTTCCTCGATAAATTCGTAATAGTGTTCATAGATGACATTCTGGTTTACTCAAAAAGCGAACAGGAGCATGGCAAGCACCTGCGAGAAGTGTTAGAAGTTCTGAAGAAGGAGAAGTTGTACGCAAAGTTCTCCAAATGTGATTTTTGGATCCGAGAAGTCCAATTCTTGGGTCATGTGGTTAACCAAGAAGGGATAATGGTTGACCCAGCAAAAATCGAAGCGGTGATGAAGTGGGAACGACCGAAAAGTCCTACAGAGATCCGAAGCTTTCTGGGATTAGCCTGATATTACAGAAGGTTTATCCAAGGATTTTCTTCGATAGCTGCTCCATTGACAGCTTTGACCCATAAAGGAGCCGCTTATACTTGGAATGAGAAACATGAAGAAGCATTTGAGAAGTTAAAGAAGAAGTTATGTGAAGCACCAATTCTTTCTCTGCCCGATGGAGTTGAAGACTTCGCAGTCTATAGTGATGCATCTGGAGTTGGGTTAGGTTGCGTTCTGACCCAAAGGGATAAGGTGATAGCATATGCATCGAGACAATTGAAAGAACACGAAAATAACTACCCCACTCATGATCTGGAGTTGGCAGCGGTGGTATTTGCACTAAAGATATGGAGACATTATCTTTACGGCACGAGGTGCAAGCTTTTCACTGATCATAAGAGTCTTCAGTATCTCTTTGATCAAAAAGAGTTGAATATGAGGCAACGACGCTGGCTAGAGTTGCTTAAGGATTATGGTTGCGAGATACTTTACCACCCTGGTAAAGCAAATGTCGTAGCTGATGCCTTGAGCCGAAAAGTGAGCCTAGAAAGGAGAAGGCCAAGAGCGTTAAGAATTGAAGTTGTCTCAACGATCGTGGAAAGTATTAAGAAACTCAAGAAGAAGCTTCAGAGAAAAATGACCGAAAAGAAGAGCGTTTGGGCAAAACGCTGGTGTTCGGTACGAACAATCAAGGATTAAAGGTATTCCAAGATAGGATTTGGGTACTTAAGATGGGAGGAATAAGAGATCTTCTGATGGAAGAAGCTCACAAGACCATGTACTCGATTCATCCCGGCAGCACAAAAATGTATAGGGATTTGAAGCCCTACTACTGGTGGCCGACGATGAAGCTCGATGTTGCGAAGTATGTGGCCGAGTGTGTGACATGTGCGAGAGTTAAGGCACAACATCAGAAACGTATGGGAGTTTAGAACCTTTACCTGTACCCATGGGTAAATGGGAAGATATCACCATGGATTTTGTGACTAAACTGCCCAGGACGAAGAGCGATCACGATATGATTTGGGTGGTCGTGGATCGTTTCACTAAGAGTGCACACTTCCTAGCAGCCAACGAGAAGTAGTCTATGGATAAGCTCGCAAATGCTTACGTGAAGGAGGTAGTAAGACTTCACGGTGTTCCTCTTACGATTGTATCAGATCGTGATAGTCGTTTCACATCAAGATTCTGGAGGAGTCTACAAGAGGAATTGGGTACGAAATTGTGTTTAAGTACAGCTTATCATCCGCAAACCGATGGTCAGAGCGAAAGAACGATTCAGACGTTGGAGGATATGCTAAGAGCGTGTACCCTAGAGTTTCAAGGTAACTGGGATGAACACTTACCTCTGGTAGAATTTTCCTACAACAACAGTTACCATTCGAGCATCAAGATGGCACCTTATCAAGCCTTATATGGACAAAAGTGTCGTACGCCGTCTTGTTGGCTTGAAGCCGGAGAAAAGCAGTTTATGGGCCCCGAGATAGTCCATCAGACTGCTGAAAAGCTGAAAGTGATTAGGGAAAGGATGTTAGCAGCTCAGGATCGTCAAAAGAGCTATGCTGACAAGAAGAGGCGACCGGTGACATTCGAAGTTGGGGAGTCGGTTTTGCTCAAAGTCTCACCGTGGAAGGGACTTATAAGATTTGGGAAACGAGGAAAGCTGAGTCCAAGGTTTATTGGACCATTCAAAGTTCTTCAGAAGATTGGGAACCAAGCTTACAAGCTCGAATTGCCCGAAGAACTAGACGGTATTCATAACACCTTCCATGTGTGTTATTTGAGGAAATTCACGGGGGAAGTTCCCGACATAATTCAAATCTCAGAGTTAAGGATGGATGAGAATAAGAGGCTAATCGAAGAGCCCGAGGCTATTGTTGACCGTAAGACTAAGAAGTTACGACGCAAGATGGTCGACTTAGTGCTAGTCCGTTGGAAACATACGAATGGGCCGAATCTCACTTGGGAAACAGAAAGTGACATGATGAGTCGCTATATGCATCTGTTTGCTGACGCATGATTCCGGGACGGAATCATCCTAAGGGGGAGAGAATTGTAACGCCCGTGTTTCGGGGCTAGGCATTAGTAGATGATGTAATAGTCTAGGTCAACTATTGTAACTCTTTTTGAAGCAATAAAGATGAATTATTTGATTATTACGTGAATTATGTGAATTTATGTGCTTTATACTTAATTATAAAGATATAATTAATAAAGAATAAAAATAAGCGTCAAAATTAAAGTGTGAGATAAACCTTATATCTTTACATAAAGTTGTAGTGGTCGAAACAAGGATTCCAGATATATAAAGAACGCCGAAATCCGAGTTATAACGAAGAAGTTATGACTCGTCGAAGTTTCGCGACGGAACCGGCACTACACTGCGAAGCGTAAATAGTGAATTTATGATAGAAGACTTTTTGGCCTTAGTAATCTAAACGAAAGTCATAGAGTATGTTAAACTGAGAACATCCATAAAAAGAACGCCCAAATCTGACTTCGTATGAGGAAGTTATGAATTTTCTAAGATTCGGCAGAGTAGTGCACGACCCGAAACTCGAGTTTTAGTTCGAGCGGTTTTTAGCCGACACACCCTAAATGAGAATTGAAGATCTCATTAATAGGAGTTCAACGATAAAAAGACAGTCGAAAACGGAGTCCGTATGTAGAAGTTATGAATTCTACACGGTCGTTTAGCAGTGTAATCTTCTCATACTGATAAATTTAAAATCGGTCAAGAATTAGCCGATGGAGTCAAAAGGAAAGTTGTAGATCTTGTTTTTACCTACGCGTGGATATAAAGAACGTCGAAAACGGAGCTCGTATGCGAAAGTTACGGGTTTAGAAGTCGGCAGGGTGCTGCTGCAAAAGGGGTGACGTGGCACAATGTAGGCCACCCACCTTCTGCCACCAGAATGGTGACACCTGGCCATGGACTCGACGAGTTGGGCTGCCAGCCAGCCTATAAATAGAGGTGCGGAGGCAACTCGTTTCTCACACCTTCAGCCTACTTCTTTCTCTCTCTAAATACTCTCTAACACCCCCCAAACCTCCCCAAAAGCCTAGGAAACCTCCTAGCATTAGAAGAAAGCCTTGGAGAGCCCGGAGGCTCCAAGAAAAAGAGTTTTTCGGTTTGAAACTCTGCCCGCGTAGTGCCCGGTTTTCAAGCAAACTTCTCAGTTTCGTCAAAGAAGGTTATTTTTAGAAGCGAGGTGCTGTCCGAATCACTCCGTATCAGGTGAGTGTATAGTCACTTTCATCTTACACATATATATGAAATATTTCATATAAATTATGTGCTATGTGTATATATATGTTATCTATTTTCCTGTGATGTTTGCTGGATGAAAGATCTATACTTCTTTCTTTCAGATCTGGAACTTTTTCCTTCAGATCTACACTTTTTCATCTCAGATCTAAACTTTTTCTTTATATCTAAACTGTATACTTTGAGATCTATGTTGGATGAAAGATCTGAACTTCTTTCTTTCAGATCTGGAACTTTTTCCTTCAGATCTACACTTTTTCATCTCAGATCTAAACTTTTTCTTTATATCTAAACTGTATACTTTGAGATCTATGTTGGATGAAAGATCTGAACTTCTTTCTTTCAGATCTGGAACTTTTTCCTTCAGATCTACACTTTTTCATCTTAGATCTAAAAATTTTCTTCAGATCTAAACTGTATACTTTGAGATCTAGATTGGATGAAAGATCTGAACCTCTTTCCTTCAGATCTGGACTATATATGTATTTTATGCTTTAAAAGTTATGCTGGATAAAAGATGTAAGCTTTATTTTACAGATCTGGACCATGTATGTATTTTATATCTACAAATATACTGGGTAGAACATGGGTAGATAAAATAGTTTGTGTGGTGAAATAAAATGATGAGAGGCCTCAATGTTGACGTTGTTCCAGTCATCTAGCGGAGTATGGATGACGACCACAGACATTTCTAGGAAGTCCAGTGGAACGCTAGCAGGCTCGCAACCTGTAGGTGTTTGTGAACGAAGTGTTCACCGGTGTACTCCATCCCCCCCATGGTTGCCTTACGGACACATATGGCTGAGGAACCCCCTTAGCCGTAGTGTCCATCCCGATGAAATTCCTTAGGATAGGTCCCTTATAATAGATGCTCTAGGGACGTAAAGTGAGGATAACAGGAACGGGTAATCGGGTTAGTAATTTGATGAAAATAAATAATGAACTTATTATTGTGGGTTGAAAACCCTATATGCTCACCAGGCTCCCCAGCCTGACCCACTCAGTTTCTTTTATTACAGGTAGTGGAAAAAGCATAGTTGGATAATTTGACGAGAGATTACGGATTTGAGGCCAGATAGTGTTTTGTGGCCTAAGATGTTTATTTCTTTTTAGTTTATGCTTATGGTCTGTATCGATGATTGACATCCCGAGTTTTTGTAATGTAATGGAAATACATTTCTTTAAGAAATGCTTTGATAAAATTTATATCATATTTTGCTTTGGGAACAAATTCTGCAATACTTTTCTTAAGAAGTTACTCTGATTTTTATTAAAAAGCATAAACGAAATCGGTCTTTTCTGGCGTAAAAATGGGGATGTCACACAAAATAGACATTGGAGTAGTTTATTTCAATTTCTTTTTTAAAAAAAATAAGCATAACTATGAAAAACAGTGTAACAGAGTATGGAAAAAAAATACTTAATTTATGATGATCTGGTCGCGAGGTGTACAGGAGTGTCTATTATCGGATAAAATCGATTTTAAGAACGATTACCCTTCGACGATTTGGGGGTTTTAGTGTTTCTGTGGAGATTTATCGTCCGGAATAGTTGAGACGTTCTGAATGGTTGAAGAACTGATAACGCCGGTCTGACGTCAGAGGTATGATGGCGCCTCAATGCTTCAGAGTGCAAAAAGACCAAAGTGCCCTTGAAATCATTTCAAATATGTGAATACTAAGGATATTTGTGTCAAAACACATTATTCAAATATTATAACCTTTTATAGGTAACAGTGGAATTTTGATTGTTGAAATGGAAATGGAATTTTGATTGTTGAAATGAAAAAGACAAAAATAACATATATATTATAATCTATAATGTAATACATTAGTATATATATATATATATATATACATATATATATATATATATATATATATATATATATATAAGCACAAAAGAGTTAGCAATAGGAACTTTTTGGGCATTAAGAATTTTGCCACATTTTTTTTGGTAACTTTGACACTTTTGGCCCTTGGAAACAAAACTTTTACATTTTGGTAAAAAAACACAAAAAACCTTTAGATTTTTGCCACAATGTTTTAGCCAGTTTGACACTTTTAGTCCTTATTATAAAAAATTATACATTTGGCACAATATACACGAAAAACATTTAGGTTTTTTCCACAATTCTTTAGCCACTTTGACACTCTCGGGCTTTACAGTCAGTAGTTTTACATTTTGACATAAAAAAACACAAAAAAACATCCCGGGGCGAAGCCCAAACTTTCTTCCTAGTTTACATTTATGTATTGATATTAAACCAAATTACAAATTAACTTCATCTCAAAAGACATTAAACACAAAAACATCTAGTCTCTATCTTCTTCCTCCTCTTCTTCTTCATCCTCTTCTTCTTCATTGCTCGATGTACTATACTCATAACTACCCTCGCTGTCAGGAATACCATCATTGTCGTCCTCATGAATTTCACCTTCTTCATCAATATTGTTTTCCTTATCTGAACCGTTGCTTGACATTTCGTGATCATCATCATAATTGTCTGTATCGGCTAGACTTGGTATAATAATTTCATTTGATTCAACTTCATCTTCTTGGAAAGCAACGTCTTTGTGAGGATGATTTTCATCGGTCCAACCACGAGGTTTAACTTTAAATACAGCCCACCAGTCCGAGTTGTTTGTTTTCAAAATTGGGTAAGGAATGTAACACACTTGAGTGGCTTGCATGGCTAAAACAAATGGCTTGAACTTGTTGTATTTCCTTTTGACGTTTATCTCGACCAAGTTATATTGTTTGTGAACCTTAACTCCTATGTTATGTGCTGGATCATACAAATGACATTTAAACAAAATCGTGGTTTTAATTGGGTAACCAGGGTACTCGACTTCTAAAATTTCCTCTACCTTACCATAATAATCACCTCCTTGGCTACTAACACACAATCCGCTATTGGTTGTTGATTTGTTCAGACTATGAGCTTCTATGTGAAACTTGTAACCATTGACAAAGTATACACTATATAATTTCACTTTTTTGAATGGCATTTTGGATAGGTTAGATATAGACTTGTTGTTTATCGGGATCTTACATGCCTATATGAATAATGGTAAAACACTTAATTAGAGTTAATTATAACCATAACAAAAAATAATAAATTTTAAAAAATACAAAAATAACACCCACATAGTTTTGAAACCATAATGCAAAGTTCTTATCAACTTCAGCTGCAAGGACCTGTTCATCCATATCTCCCATAAGTTCATTCATATGTTCTTCAAATATTCTGTATCACCATTTCAATGACATTTTAAAGTTACTATGAATGTAATAAACAAAATCATGCATGTAAATGTTATTCGATCATAGAAATTACACAACAAATGATTATTATAATTAAAAGTGATGCATATGTTACGTATGAACCTGATGTAATGCTTGATCTTATCTTCGTTAAGGAGTATGTAAGTTTGGGCAGCATGCACTTCCTCATCAGACATCATTCTATTCGTTAATCTTCCATAATGACGCCCAGGATATGAAAATATATCTAACATGTCGTTGTTAGCATCCACTTGCTCATCTCCTCCTCCATCATCATTTCGAGGCAACTTTCTATTACGTGTGGGGACACCAGTCTCGAAATAATGAAAGAAAAATATTGATGCTTCACGTAGCAAGTACGCATTAACAACGGACCCTTCCACTCGAGCTTTATTTTTCACATATTTTTTCAACTGATTTAGATACCTATAGTGAAGATTATTTAAATAAGCTTACAAAAATAGCAACATACATTATGATGTACCATACAAACCTTTCAAATGGATACATCGACCGATATTGGACAGGACCGGCTATCTTCGTTTCGTATGACAAATGTACTGGTAAATGTTCCATGGAGTTAAAAATACCAGAGACAAAGATGGTCTCTAATTTACATAATATTATTGGGATCTCGGTTTCAATCCTTTCCATGTCTTTTGTTGTGATTGATGTTGCTATTAATGTTTTGAAGAAAATACTCAACTCTGTTAATGCTTCCCACACTTGTTTTGGCAACATCTCACGAAATGCAATTGGCATCAATCTTTGCATAAAAACATGACAATCGTGGCTTTTCATTCCGAACAGTCTACACCCTGTTAAATCAACACACCTCCCCAAATTAGAAACATAACCATCGGGGAAATGCAACTTCTCCACCGATTGGCATATGGCTTTCTTTTGATTCTTGTCCAGAGTGTAGTATGCTCTTTCATTATCTTCGACTCCTTTTCCCTTCCTACAATAGAGCTTCAGATCTCTTCTGGATGCTATATTGTCCTTCGTTTTCCCTTTGACATCCATTACAGTGTAAAAAAAGGTTTTCAAATACATTTTTAACAATATGCATACCATCAAAATTATGTCTAATGAGGTTTGTTTTCCAATATGGTAAATCCCAAAATATGCTTTTCTTTTTCCAACCATGATCGCCACATCTTTTGTTTACATCATCAGCATTTAGTTCAGTCACTTTTACCAAACCTAATTGTTCAATCTCCCTTAAAGTTTGTTCACCATTCTTACTTGGAGGAGGACCTTCTATCACTTCACGATTCTTCTTGAACTTATTTTTATCCTTTCTATATGGGTGATTTACCTGTAGAAATCTTCTATGGCAGTCAAACCATGACATCTTATTACCATTCTTTAGTCTGAATGCTTGTGTATGTTTCCCATAATGTGGACATGCTAGCTTACCTGTTGTAGACCATCCGGACAACATTGCATATGCTGGAAAATCGCTTATTGTCCACATCAAAGCTGCTCTTAGATGGAAATTTTGTTTTAAAGATATATCATATGTTACTACACCTTCTTCCCATAATTGCTCAAACTCTGCAACAACTGGTTGCAAAAATACATCTATTTTATGCTTAGGGTTTGACGGACCTGGCACAAGTGCGGTCAAAAACATTTAAGGCTCTTTCATGCACATAGAAGGTGGCAAATTATAAGGTGTTATAATAATAGGCCAAGATGAATATTGTTTTCCAAATGCTCCATGTGGTGCAAACCCATCTGTACTTAGGCCTAATCTTATGTTATGTACTTCTTCTGCAAATGAAGGATGTTTGTCAAAGTGCTTCCAAGATTCTGAATCGGATGGATTACACATTACTCCAGCATCATGTCCATGATTCTCAGAGTGTCATCGCATGGAAGCGGCTGTGGCTTGTGAAGCATACATTCTCTTCAACCTTTAAGTCAAAGGAAAGTAATGCATTTTCTTGAAGGATACGCGAGAACATCTGGCCAAATTTTTTGACCGTTTGTACCTATCTGCATTGTAGAATTTGCACCGATAAAGATCTTTGTCTTGCCTCCAATATATCATACATCCAGATTTGCAGCAGTCAATCATCTCCACAGGAAAACCTAGTGCTTGTATTAACTTTTTACACTCGTATAAACTACCTACCATATTATCCTCCTCCGGTAACACATCATTTATCAACTGGCAGATAGCATCATAACTTTGCTCAGGTATGTGATACTCTGATTTTATATTCAATAGTCTAGCTACAGCAGATAGTTGTGTCACTTTTTTACATCCAGGCCACAATTCTTTATTGGCTGCATCTAGCATATCAAAGAATTTTTATCTAGTGCATTTGGCTCCTCTTCAGGATTATTATTATTTAAAATCAGGAGCCATTGCATCTATGACCATTTCTCTATAAGAACATGCACCTTCACTAAAATTGGTGTTTGAATCATCCACCCCAAAAAACGTATTGTCATCATCAATTGATGTTTCGCCATGTTTATCCCAAAACCAATATTCCTCAACAAAACCAAACTTGTACAAATGATGCTTAACCGTATCAACTTCTGTATATGGTACGTTACGACATGTGATGCATGGGCATTTCATTTTATCTTGGTCCATGAACCTATATTGACTGGTAGAAAAATCTATAAAAATTTTCACTCCTTGTACGAAAACACGGGATACACAACTACGATTATCTTTTCTTTCATACATCCACTTTCTACTTTGATTGTTCATTCTATTTAATATTTAAAGTAACGTATAATTTTAAATAACACAATATTTTACCTTAGTAGAATGGTTTAATTGAGATCGACACTTGTAGAACACATATGCAAACAAAGTGTGTATCGATTAGGGAACATTCGACAACCCTTGATTTCAATGTGTTGGATGGATACTAGGTAAAATTATTGGGTCGATATTATTCCATACCAGGTTAAAACCCATGTAGTATACGGGTAATGATAATTTTAAATAACATTCGTAATAAATATAGATATAGAGCTACTTAAAATATAAATTCTATATATGGTATTTTCCTTATTAATAACGACTTGATTAAACACTTATTTTTATTTCTATAGCAAAAATGGCGCCTTCACTGTAGAGATTGCAAATAGACCAAAGTGCCCTTGAAATCAATCCATATATGTGATTAGTAAGAATATTTCAGTCAAAACACATTATTCAAACAATATAACCTATTATAGGTCACAGTGGACTTTTGGTTAGTAAAATGACAAAGACAAAAATAACATACATATCAAAAATAACATATATATATATATATATATATATATATATATATATATATATATATTAACATTTAATAAAGTTAAAAGTATGTATTCACATTACATCAAAATACACTTACAATATGCATCTCTAATTGTGTGAATCAAACAACTATTATATATATCTACTCAAAACTAATGTCAAACATCAAAGCAAACCTAACGAAACACGCATCCCACAAACAAATATCACAATTCAATAACCACCTATATTGACTCATAAAAGCTGTGTAATAAATGCCCATAGAAGGATGCTTTGCACAACTTCTATGTAAGCCATGGAACTTTATCTCCTTTGTTCTCCTTACCAAGTGGTTATGAACCTTGTTACAGGCATCTCTTAGATTTCAACTTCTTCCAGTAGTAACGTAGGCTTTATTTAACATGATTAGAGCTTTTTGCTTCCTTTCAATGCCTTCGGCCATCAACATCATTCCCAGAACGAAGATCACATCCAACTGCCCCTGATCCGCTGCATTTTGAAGCAACTTTTTCCCTGCTATTTCTTCCCCTATCGTAAAATACTTCGCCTGACATACAATAAGTAATCATACAATTTTAAAAATAAAAATGTAGAAAAATAATTGAATTCACAATTATCCGATTGCTTAAAAAAAGAGTACAATTCCATCGTTGAAGAGTACGTGTGGGCTGTTCAACTTTCTGCATTTGCTTATGACTTCATACTGGTGAAAACTAAATGGACGAAACCTTATTCAATTTGTGTCTATGATTTTGTTTAATGCGTCTAATGTTACAGAATCCCTAAAGAGTTTGCAACTATATATATATATATATATATATATATATATATATATATATATATATATATATATATATATATAAATTCATATATTAAACACTAAATTAAGTATGTAAACAAGTTTAATAAAAGTAATGCACATCATACTTACACTATCAGGCACTTAAAAGCATCGATTGGTGAATTTCCCCCAACCGTAGTTACTTTTTTTTCAATCAAGTGCGATGGCAAAGCAGTGATCCTTGTTACTTGTTGCCTTGTTTGCATTCTTTCTGAAGAACAACTCGCTGCCATTATGTTGATCTGCATGGAGTGTAATCCAAATTATGTAGCAACAACGATTTTAGGGTTTATTGATCAACGTTCGGGAATTTTGAGTGTTGGTAACGGATTGTAGAAGATCTATCGCCGATAAACTGAAACGACGGGATGACTCTGACTACAAATTATGGCGCCTAAGTGTTTAGACTATGAATTCACATAATTGCCCTTGAATGTAAAAAGGTTACTACGTAAATGGTTAGTGTATTTTTGTCAATACCTATGGGCATTTTTGTAATTGAATTGAAGAGTTTAAATTTAAAAAGATGAAGTTAAATAAAAATATTGATTAAATTTAGAGAGATGAATTTAAATAAAATTATTGACATAAGTAGGATTCGAACCTGCGACTTCGGGTAAGAAGCAAAACGCGTTTGCCAGCTAAACTAAATTAACTTATGTTTCTTTAAATTGAAAAACCATAATATTATGCTAAATAATATTGCAGCCCATATGTCATCCGTGGCTATATCATATACACCATAAGCCACTACCATGTTGACCAACGGCCCATATGTCATCCATATGTCAACCATGGACACAATAAGCCACTACCATGTTGACCAATGGCCTATATGTCATCCATAGACACAATAAGCCACTACCATGTCGACCAATGGCCCATATGTCATCCATGGAGACCACAACCCACTACCATGTCGACCAATCGCCCATATGTCATCCATATGTCAACCATGGACACCATAAGCCATTACCATGTGGACCAATCAACCATATGTCATCCATGGACACAATAAGCCACTACCATGTCGACCAATGGCCCATATGTCATCCATGGACACAATAAGCCACTACCATGTCGACCAATGGCCCATATGTCATTCATGGACACCATAACCCACTACCATGTTGACCAATGGCCCATATGTCATCCATATGTCAATCGTGGACACCATAAGTCATTACCATGTGGACCAATCAACCATATATCATCCATGGACAAAATAAGCCACTACCATGTTGACCAATGGCCCATATGTCATCCATGGACACAATAAGCCACTACCATGTCGACCAATGGCCCATATGTCATCCATGGACACCAGAACCCACTACCATGTTGACCAATGGCCCATATGTCATCCATATGTCAACCATGGACACCATAAGCCATTACCATGTGGAACAATCAACCATATGTCATGCATGGACACAATAAGCCACTACCATGTCGACCAATGGCCCATATGTCATCCATGGACACCATCACCCACTACCATGTTGACCAATGGCCCATATGTCATCCATATGTCAACCATGGACACCATAAGCCATTACCATGTGGACCAATCAACCATATGTCATCCATTGACACAATAAGCCACTACCATGTCGACCAATGGCCCATATGTCATCCATGGACACAATAAGCAACTGCCATGTCGACCAATGGCCCATATGTCATCCATGGACACCATAACCCACTATCATGTTGACCAATGGCCCATATGTCATCCACATGTCAACCATGGACACCATAAGCCATTACCATGTGGACCAATCAACCATATGCCATCCATGGACACACTAAGCCACTACCATGTTAACCAATGGCCCATATGTCATCCATAGACACAATAAGCCACCACCATGTTGACCAATGGCCCATATGTCATCCATATGTCAACCATGGACACCATACACCATTACCATGTGCACCAATCAACCATATGTCATCCATGGACACAATAAGCCACTGCCATGTCGACCAATGGCCCATATGTCATCCATGGACACAATAAGCCACTACCATGTCGACCAATGGCCCATATGTCATCCATGGACACCATAACCCACTACCATGTTGACCAATGGCCCATATGTCATCCATATGTCAACCATGGACACCATAAGCCATTACCATGTGGACCAATCAACCATATGTCATCCATGGACACAATAAGCCACTACCATGTTGACCAATGGTCCATATGTCATCCATGGACACAATAAGCCACTACCATGTCGACCAATGGCCCATATGTCATCCATGGACACCATAACCCACTACCATGTTGACCAATGGCCCATATGTCATCCATATGTCAACCATGGACACCATAAGCCATTACCATGTGGACCAATCAACCATATGTCATCCATGGAAACAATAAGCCACTACCATGTTGACCAATGCCCATATGTCATCCATGGACACCATAAGCCACTACCATGTTTACTAATTGCCCATACGTCATCCATATGTCAACCATAAGCCATTACCATGTGGACCAATCAACCATATGTCATCCATGGACACAATAAGCGACTACCATGTCGACCAATGTCCCATATGTCATCCATGGACACAATAAGCCACTACCATGTTGACCAGTGGCCCATATGTCATCCATGGACACCATAAGCCATTACCATGTTGACCACTCAACCATATGTCATCCACTTACACAATAAGCCACTACCATGTCGACCAATGCCCATATGTCATCCATGGACACCATAAGCCAATACAATGTTGACCAATGACCCATATGTCATCCATGGGTATACCATGGACACCATAAGCCACTACCATATATATTGACATGACTTGTATGTCTTTTGTATATAATGTTCGGTTTAAACAGAAAAGCATAAAGATGTATAGTTTATTAATGTTTAGTCCTCGTATATAATTTTAAGTTAAAATTATACTATGAACACATCGTTGGTCTATGTTCTTTCTTGATGTTATTTATATGTATATACCATATTTATCAATCTGTATCTACTTTAAATAAATTTGAATTACTAAATATTTAGCGGTAATTAGCTCAGTTCGAATTTTTTATTAGCGGAGGTTCAAAGTATTTCACAATTCGTTTCCCTCCAACCTACACACGTTTATGCTGTATATTAGGGTAAGTTTACCGATTAGAAATAGGGTTTACATTTTCTGTAATCATCATCTCCGGCGGCTAATTGATCGAAATGTTTGTTCATTATACGTTTGTGCACTGACTTTGGCGATATAGGTTGTCACTCATCTAAAATTTATTTTTATTTAATTTACTGTTGTCGTAATGATCGATCGTTTTTTGTTCTCTGATCATCTTTATGTAAATTGGTTTTGATTGTATTCAATAGTTTGCATGCAAAGTAATGCCTTCATATATAATTTATTTTTATTGTTTGTGTCAGAAAGATGTCGACCTCGAAAGAAAAAGGAGCGTCCGGTGTGAAGCCAACTAAATTCATTGCACCACAAGTTATGAAACGCAACAAGATTTCTGCTGCAAAATTCGTAAACAGACAGTTACAAGATGAAGAAATCCGACTTCCCAATACCAACAACCAAATCCAAAGCACCTATAACATCTACCAACAAAACCCCTAAACCTATATCATTAACATCACCCATGACTACCACTTCCTCAGCATCACTTACAACATCCACACCCTCCTTAGAAAAAACATTTAAAACTTCAGAAACTGGAACAATACAATCGTCAACAATAACATCAATAACCAAAACTTCAGCACGTACATCATCTAAAACATCCTCAATACCAACACCCACTACCACATCATCAACACCTATATCTACTACTACAACCTCAAAACCTCCATCTACACTACCATCCTCCACAACTACAATAACTACCACACCCTCCTTAAGTAAAGGAACTACCACATCCTCAACATATACATCCATCCCAACACCTACCCCAGAATATACCCCATCAACAACACCTATCCCAGAATCTACCCCATCACCAACACAACCAACCATGAATGGATCTGTAGTGGAAAGTGTAGAAGGTGAAAACAATTCCTCTGAAGATTATGGACCAGATGGACGTTTAAATGTTCATGTTTGGAAAAATACGTGAGTTACCAATCAAATCTTAATTACAACTTTTTCTATGTATTAAATTTTGGTTTACACCTACATATCAATTCATAACTTAACACATCACATGATTACTTGCAGGCTAATGCCACCAGGCCCTTGTGCACACTTTATTAGTCAGTCCTTTAAACAAAGAGTAGATCCAGAAGGGTACGCTTGGGCACAAATAAGCAAAGAAATGCGCGAATTATATTGGGAGGAGTTTCAGGTAATTAACTATAAGTGATAAATTGTTGTTTGGTAAACATTTACACTTCAACTTATGTTTATAATGTTAATGTGTAGAAAAAATGTTGTTGGGATGAAACAATAGACTCGCTGGTGAGGCAAGCTTGGGTAAGGAAAGCGACACAAAGTTATAGTCAATATCTCTTCAACATGAGGAGCCCAAAAAGAAACAAACATGGCTTTAAACCAGCTCATATTCCATAGGAAGTATGGAACTCCTAGCAATTAAAATGGAATACAGAAGAATACAAGCTAAAATCTGAGCAGAACAAGAAAAATAGGCGTAATGGTGTGGCTGATGGAGTAGCAAAACCCTACAAATAACGCTGGATTTGCATGTCATTTGAAGATAGCTTCTGATTTGGTAATTTTTTAAATGGTACATCGTATCAATGTTTGCATATGTTTATCTGCATATTTGACTTTTTATATGGTATTTATGCAGAAGAGGAAAATAGGACATGAGCCACTCCATAGTGAATTGTTCCTGTATACACACATTAAGAATCATGATGGAGTCACTTTCACAAATGAAAAAGATAGACAAATTCATGTAATATTCATTTAAGTTTAAATTAACTTTTATATTGTAGCTACTCCATAATATCATTCCTAAATTTGATATCTTTTAACTTATAATATTTTTATTTTGTAGGCGGCCTATACAGAAAAACGGGAAGAGTTGGAAGCTGAAGGTGTTGAATTTAAGGAGGACAAACTATTTTATGTTGTTGTTGGTGGTCATGATAAAAAAAGAAGACTTTATGGATTAGGCTCTTTTGCAAAGGCGGTTCCCAATAGGAATGGTAAAACGGATGTATCTTACATTCCGGAAAAAATGATGAAATATAAGAAATGGGGGAGCTTGTTGCTAAACAAAAACAACAAAACGAAGAGCTTAAATAAATGATGAACGCCCAACAAGAGGAAAACAAAGCAAGGGTCGGGCATCTTGAAAAACAACTTCAAACGGCATTGGATCTTATTAATGTCTTTACAAAACAACAAGAGTAGTAGGTTGATATATGTTTATTGAAGATTATGTATTTTAGAGTAGCAACTTTCTTTTTTCCATGTAATAAATAATTATTTTGTTATTTTATGATATAATGGTTATGATTTTTTTGTTTTTTTTTTTGTTTTTCATATATTACTACAAACGTATTTGGATATAATTTATAAATCAATTATCCATCGGTCCATATTGAATCTGGTATATAATATATACACCACTAAAATTGCTAGGGATTCATGACCACAGAATTTGCTAGGAAGTGATCAAACAGAATTTGCTAGGGATTCATGCATGACCACAGAATTTGCTAGGAGATCATCAAACGGAATTTGCTAGGGATTCAGCACGACGAAATTTGCTACGGAATCACCACCATGGAATGTACTAGGGAATAACCACCATGGAATTTACTAGGGAATGACCACCACGAAATTTACTAGGGAATCACCACCATGGAATTTGCTATGGATTCATCACCACAGAATTTGCTAGGGAATGACCACCACGGAATTTTCTAGGGAATCACCGCCACGGAATTTGCTAGGGAATCACCACCACGGAATTTGTGATGGAATAACTACCACGGATTGTGCGATGGAATCCTACTACGGAATACACGACGGGATACCACTTACCACGGATTTCATTTCATTGTCATATTTGTGACATAATTATCTTTTCCGTTGCAAACCCTCGCTACGGCGTTTTTAGGGAGTGAAATAGGTCGTTGCAAATTTCGTCGCTAATCATCATTTGCAACGGAATTTCAGCTTTTAGCAACGGATTCCTTCCGTAGCAAAACCGCGTTTTTCTTGTAATGTGTAGATTATGTTTATGCTCAAAACATTGAACATGGGTCAAGCTTAGAAATTCTTAAACTCTAATAAAATGAGGATAAACCTAATCGTAATATTAACTTTATATGTGTTAATGTAATAAACTTGAAAACACATAGTAATATGATTGTTTATGTTGTATTAGGGGAGGTTGTGATAATCTCAAGTGTTCACGAGACTTAAAGTGGGAAAGAACATTTTCGTGACAAAGGTTACTCGATCCTTGTTGCAAAATCAAGTACAATGTATTGTGGTGGAAAATTTTGCTCTTGTTTATGCTTTTGGTTTCTTTTGGTTTCTCCTTGGTGCTGACGGATGTTATTGTTTGATCCTGGTGAATTTGAATCTACTTACTTATTTTTGGTTCCTCTCCGTTATGGTTATATTGCTTGGAGTTTGCTTCTTTCTGGACCATTTTACCCTCATTTTTATATGTTATATTTTTTGATGTTCTTAGTGTAAATTGCATGGAATTTCTTTAATATATTACTTAGCTATTAAAAAAATTCTATTTTTAAGTTATCTAATATCAATTTTGAATGTGAAAAATAGTCTTATTAATGCAAATTACCAAGTCAACTTGATTGTGTAGGGTGAAGCTTTGTTACCAGGCCACCTTAACACAACAGCTGCATGACAACTTGGATGTGCGGGGGAAAATATGACTAATGGGTGGGAAATCTGTCGATTTTCTTTTACAATAATGAGAACAACGATCCATAATGGCAAAAAAATTTC
The DNA here is from genome assembly GCF_052849685.1 of Lactuca virosa. Taxonomy (NCBI): domain Eukaryota; kingdom Viridiplantae; phylum Streptophyta; class Magnoliopsida; order Asterales; family Asteraceae; genus Lactuca; species Lactuca virosa. The sequence continues at coordinate 39,837,966 of NC_136428.1, forward strand.
AATACATACTTCAGAATAGGGATGTACTTGTGAGTCAGATACACATTTCTATTTTAGAATGGCTCTTGAAAGTTTGTTGCCATTTTCTTAACGGAACCTCCATATTCAATTACTCAGAGTGAATTTTTTACTTGTAAGGTTGTTAACAGTGTTAAGGATGGTAATAATTATGGTTATGTACTTCATGTATGTGGAAAAACACATAAGAGCTTATAAGGGCAAATATGTCTAATATAGTTTTTAAGGGCAAACACATCAGAGGTTGGAATTTCAAATGCTTCTCTTGCCACTATTGTATCTTAAAGTTAAGATGAATGATTTCTTGATTTTTATCTTCAATACCATGAAAAAATAATTAATTTGTGTCAATATTATATTTAACTATTGTAGGTAACGAAAATATTGAGATGAATGGATTATATGAGCGAGCAATAAATATCCCAGAAGTAGAAAGTATATTGTTGTAATCAACTCCTTTTTAATTATATTATTTCTATGATGAACATAAAAGTAATAGTTCTTGAAAATTTGTCTTACAGTTGTTGTTACAATGTTAGTGGTTTGCTTATATAATCATACACCGAACTTAAATGGAATTGATTGAATTCTAATTCCTTTATGTTTTAGTTACTTTGTAGAGACTCTTGTTGTATGCAATGGAAAAGTGAAGGATCTTCTAGGGTATATAGTTTATTTTCAAGGTGAATGTGAACACAAATTTTGTAGTCCCTTATTAGGTTGCTTCCGGATAATGATTGTATGGTTGAGGAGAATGGTCCCATTTTCTTGGTAACATTCATTGTATTGTTAGTGATATTCAAAGCAAATGAAGTTGAAAGAAATCAGTTGATTGAAATGCAAAAATTTATTCAAGAGGACCATGAAAAAAACAAGTTGAATTAGAAGTTATGCGAATAACATCAAACGAGAAAACTTTAAAGATATGATGCGAAAGTTTACGAAACAACAACCTACAGAAGGTTGATAGTTGCGAATATGATTTATCGTCTATGTTTAGTACACATCTAGGGCGATTTTAATACCTTTTTGTGATTATAGTTGACAACTTTGTGTTGACTTTGATTTATGGTTGTTATTTTGAATTTAAACATGTCAATGGAGAACTTAAAATTATATAGCATATTTATGTTATTATTGTTATGGTGTAATTTTAGTAGTAATGAATATTCGTAGCAATGTAGTACAACATATTTAGCATGACTAGAACAAATATCTCGCATTAGCATTAGGAAAGTCACAAAAATAAAGTTGCATTGGACTTTAAACAAGGTTGAATTTTTTGTAATTAAAGACACAACAAAGGTTGCACATACCATAAATAAAGGTTGCAATTATTTACTAGAATCATAATAAAGGTTGCAATTCATTATAAAAAAAATTACATTTTTCCAACTAAATCAGTTAAAAAAGTAGCCTCTAAGTGTAAAAAAAAAGTTGCATATGAGCATAAAAAAAAGTTGTTTTTGCATAACAAATGTTTCATTCAAAAAATGTTGCATCCAAAAACGATTTGCAACTATTTCATAAAGGTTTGCATTTACAAAGAAAAATATTGCTTTTGGTCTAATACAACTTTGCCTAATGCAACATATGGTAAAAGGTTGCTTTAGACATTATGCAATTTTTCAAATGCTAATGCAACCTTTTAGTAGGGTTGCAGCTTCATTTTGTTGTAGTGTGTTCCCAAGATCACATTAGTTGATCTTACTTTGCACTTTGCACCTCCAAACTCATGTTAAATTTGTGTATTTAATAAAAAATACAGTTATAATATAAATAACACATATTTATACATAACCAAAGTTGTAGAACTCGCTAATCGGTACCTGTTCGGCCGACTACCGAGTAGCGAGTACTCGGGAGTACTAGGGGAGTACTCGGATTCGCTAATTCATATAGAAATATTTTTAGGGAAATTATATATGTCAAAATCATAAGTTAAAATCATAATTTGATTGAAATATATAGAAAACAAAATTCGATACATGTGAATACACAAAAATTGTAAAACACACAATGGTCTCACTTCGTGAATAATTACTAGAAATTTAAGATATATATATATATATATATATATATATGTGTGTGTGTGTGTGTAGTAATAATAACATGTGTGTGTGTTACATAATAAATCATTAAGTATATTATACATATTAATCACCAAGTTGGTCGAGTTTTACAATACTGCTCGCTTCAGTAAGGGGCCGATCGGGGAGTACTCAGATTTTGTAACTCGCCTCGGTAAGGAGTCGAGTAAGGAGTACTCGGCCGACTCGGCGAGTTTTAAAACATTGTATGTAACATTAATATATATATATATATATATATATATAAAAAGTGGAATCCCTTATGAATAGTAAACTTATGGTGGTTAAGATTTTGGCCATAAAAGTTTGTCAAATTGGCAGTTTTGGCCCCTGCTCTTAATCCGGATGGTTGTTCTTAAATTGGCTGGTCAATCACGACCTCAATGCTCCAATGATTTTAGTCCAGCTACATAACACTTGGCATTCTTATTCAACACCACCGCTACTGTCTTCCAATGACATCACCATCGCCTTCTTACTATTCTCTCAATTCAATACCAATGTATCTCACTCTTCTCTCAAATTTATATCTAAAGTCGGTAAAAAGAGAAAGGACTGAAATCAAAGCACTCAAGTAACCATTCACAACCGTTATCAATCAATAAATGCGTAGCATGTGTCCAGTTCCCTCTTTCGACTTTCTGGATAGACCACCACCTCAACTCTCCTCTGATTCCATCAATGGTTTTGCTATCATACGCCTCCTCTAAACCCTATTACTTCATGTACACCTCAACTCCAATTTCATGAAGGTTAGTTTTGGATTATTGTGTCGCCGGCTTCCAATTACATTTTCTCCACGGACTTCTTCCAGAGTATGAGTATCTGCTCCATAATTTTGCATTAATTGAAGAGTCTTACTACTTGGAGATTGTCACACCACTACTCTCACTTCTTCATTGATGGTTGAAGCTGTCGTGCATACGACGTATCCTCAACTCCGGTAAGGTCTTTGATTCCCACCCCGATAAACTGCCATGTACAGTTTTAGGTTTTGATTTTTATTAGGATCTTCTTCATGTCATTGTTGATTTGGGTTTTTCTACTCCGCTTAACTTCTGTCATATGTGGGTTTGTTGTTCAAATTTCTAATAGTTTTATCATGATTTCATCTTCTTTCACTTCTGTACCTTTTCTTGCTACGAAGATAGAAGCCGCCAACTCCGATATCATAGGAATCGAAATATTTGAAGATCAGAAACCGAAGGAATTAGAGTTCCAATTCTGAATAAAATACGATCAATTGTAAATTGTTTTTCCTGTTTCTATAAGTTAAATTGGTATTGTGATGATTCATGAAAAAATAGGGTAGGCAATGTATACTTTCCTCTTTTTATAATTTCTTTTATCAAAATTTTGTCTAACAATCTTTGCACTTATGGGTCTTTTTTTTTGAAACGGCAAACTAACTAATCTACTCCTAAATAACCACCTATGTCTCCACCGAGACTTGAACCTCTGACCTCTCATATGAGATGGTCACTCCATACCGCTAGGCCATTGGCAATGTACGCCATTATTAATTTGTAGCTTAAATTATGCATTTGTGACTTTCTCTGTTTAATTGATCCATGCATATTAGGAACTATTGTGAATATATTTGGGAAGCCATAGTAGGTTTTTTTGTTCCATTTCTAATTTAAACCTTCTATTCTGGAAGGATTATGTTTTTTAGGATTTTTACAAACGATGTTGGGTAGATGACACAGAGGTTAAATGAATTGAAATTTTTTTGTTGTTTATTTATTTTTACAACTCAACCAACCTGCTTGATTGCGAAATTTGAAAGTGAGTTTCATGACGCACACCAAAGTGCTCGATGAAATGTTACAACCAAATGTTATTCCTTTTCACACTGAAAATACCCACAAAAATTCTCACTGAAGTTGTTTTGTTTCTGCATTTTCTCAACATAATGTGATTAGAAATTAAGTTACGTCTCTTTTAATTCTTATAAATCATTATTATTGTTTTTATTGGATTGTTGTTAGGATGATAAGATTATCTTATAAACAAGATTATGCATCATATGACCTTTAATACATGTTATTTTTCAATTTCATAATTTCCTTTGAAATATATACACTTGCAGTTTCTTACATCTGTTGTACATCCCTTTTCAGATATGGCATTTTTGGCAAGCATGGAAAAAAGATTTTCCATCTGCGGTTGAGTTTTTATTTTAGGTATATATGATCTGGTTGTAATAATCATATTTCTGTATAACATTACTTTTTACGAACTCTATTTAGAGACTAGAATTTTATTGCATTACATAAAATTTCATCCATTAATGTCAATGTCAATTCTTCCTCTGTGGTTTATTTTACAGTTATGTTTGTCATGCTGAAGTTAATTGCATTTTGAATACAGATCTCACATCTGATGCATGACAGGTTGGTTTAACCTTTTTTCAAATTAATGACTTTATTACGATGATGGTGCTACATTTTATTAGGGTATTTGCTTACATATTTGAATCATATAAATGTACATAAGTTATATGTAACTAGGTTAAAACCCGTGGAACCCACGGACATTAATTTTAAATGGACTTAAAAAATTGATACTTATAGAACCGAGCAATTCATTATTATATAAAATAAGTAATCGAACCTAATACATATTTTTTGATTTCTACAATTTCATAAAAATATAAAAATATTATTATGTAAAATATTCTAAGTAGATAAAAACCAATAGAAAATTTTAATATAACACAACAATAAATTAACTTAATTTTAGTTAACAATTAATAAATAATATTAAAAATAATAATATTGGGAAATTCAATCTATACGAATAAAATACCATTTACACTTCTAATTAAAAGTTTATAACTTTATATTTCTTATACATTACCGTCACATTCAAAACAGAAAGTCACATGATCTTACTAACTTTCAAATCAACTCTTATTGTGGAAAATAGAAATAAAGGCTATTTTACATAACTATTTGAGGCAAGAAAGTATTGATGCTTTATAGGTGTAGTTAAAATGATCGTCAAAATGCCTAAGCTATTACCACATATTTAGCTATGAAAATGAAGGTTGATAATAAAATAAAAATATAAATATTCCAAAAATAAAAGCATAATTTTGTTGTAAAATTAAATTTGATAACTTTCGAAAAAAATCATGAATTGTGAATATATATATATATATATATATATATATATATATATATATATATATATATATATATTAATCTGATTAATGTTTTCATTTGTATGTATTTAATAAGTATAAAAAAAATAACTTCTTAACTACCGAAGTCCTGGTAATTTTTTTTCAACTTTAGATATGTAGAAATATTCAACTAAAGAAAAAAATAAAATATAATAAGATTTAAAAATAACAATAACAATATTTAAACTCAATTTAACAAAAGTTTTTGTGCTAAATCTACAATTCTACAACATTACACAAAATTTGGTACTAACAAAAGTTTTTTATATGCTAAATGATATAATGGGTAACTCTTTAATTCATTCTAAAGTCAAGTTTTTTTGTTAAACTTTTAAATATCTCACGTAAATCTCAAATCATTTCCAACACCAACTCTCAACTCTTGTATCTAGACAATTGTCAAATGCTCAAATCTCGTTTTATTTGGTAGCAAATAAATTCCCACATGAAATATCCCCAAGAAATCGAAAAAAAATCCTATCATTATAATGAATACATACATTACATTTCAAATTTTTTATGTTACTAAATTTGACAACATTTGTATTATTACTAATTTAACTTGTTATAGCAAGTCATAGTCAATATTGAAAAAAATGGTCAAACTTGGATTGGTTTCATAACAAACATGAATAAAATGGTTAAACCACAAAAATAACAAAGATATATGGACTTTTTTTTTCTTATTTTGGGCTAAATTATTTATCTTTCTAAAAGATTTAATTACAAAACTTGATATAATTATAATCATAGTATATTACTATTTATGTGAAATCCTAATATTATTTAATTTAAATGGAATATATGTTACGTTAGATAGAATTTTAAAATGCCATTAAAAGGCTTTATTTATATTAATCCTAAAATATTGCATAAACAACATTTTATTTATACATGCTTGGTTACGAAAACCATAGTCACATTTTATGGTTTGATTATGAATAATGATTACCGCAACATTTTTCCTATTTGACAAATTCAAATTTTTGAAAACACCCAACCATCGTTTTGTCCTTTTCTTTTAGGGCTATTGACCGATTTTTATTTTGAACATGACTTTGCCATTACATTGTGTACAAGAATACACGAGGAAAAGAACAAAAGAAACCTAACATCCTAGCTCCTAAAACACCCAAAACAGGCTATCATAGAGTACATTGCTATTAACAGCCAAAAAAAACAAATTACAACAGCAAACGAAAAGGATAATATCCAAGAATAGCTACAACACACAATAATAGAAACACTTGTTAATACCAGTAGAACAACAAGCAACGAACCATCATATGTTGCAGGTAATTCAAGTTGAAAACTCTAGCGAGATCTACATATAGTCCAATGCAAGGAAATCATGTTATATATTAGGAATGAGATGATTTTTTATAATATGAAATTATAAGAAAACCAATCAGCCAGGTAACAGTTTTACAAAAATAGTGACACTAAGTGCAGGTTTGGTGTAGCCCCAAAAGATTATGTCATGCAACATTGGTTCTTTTTTGAAATGTTTTGGTCTCTGATCCAAATGAAATGACTAACTTACCCTTCATGTGATCTCCACCTCCTCGGTTACATAACAACACCATTGTTCTAGTTCAACCAATCTTGAGAAGCACTTACATCTCAATAAAATTTGAGTAATTTTATAAAAGAACCAATAATACAATTTTAAATTGAGGTACCTAAAAATCCAGAAACGGAGGTACCTAAACATCCAGAAAAAATAAGTAATTTTTATAAAAGAATCATCAATATAGTTTAAAAGTTTATAAAACTTACAAAGTGTGCTTTCATTGTCTTCAACTAACTATCAAAATACTCTGCCCATGAGCAATCAACCACATTAGCTTGTGTAACGCCCTTTAACTAAACTTGCACACGAAAGGACAAGGTCTCCGAAGGGATTTTCAAGTCTGGTTGTCTCCTGATGATTTTAACCTTGGCGGTGTAAGTATCTTTGTAGATATCCATTTCTTTAACTTTGAATCCATTAATCTGTAGTTAGAATCAATAATTTGTTAGAAACATTGTATTTTTGTATTTGGATACATATTCTTTGAATCCACACAGTCACATAAACACACAATCGAACACAGTAACACTTTTTGATGTCAGACCTTGAGTACTAAAGTTTGAATTTTATTGAATTCCTTGTTTTTTACAATGTAGTTATAGTTTTATGGATGCAATTGATAATTGTTTATGAGTTTAGAGGTTCAAGTTATATCTCAAAAGAGTTTTAAAATACAATTCATACTCCAATCAAAAAGAAATAGATGTTTGAATCTTTAAAATATAATTCAGGGTTCTCTTAGGCATTTTATCAAACACATGGTATATGAAACTTACATGAACTAAAAAAAATGATAGATTATAGTTTTTAATTGTAAAGCATTTTTTATCAACATCTGATGAAAATATATGAGATGATACAATCATGGGTAATGTTCCAAATACGATTAGTGATTTACAAACATATTAAGTAGGAAAAAAAACTATATGAACTTAAAAAGAAAATATGTGAAGTAGGTAATGTTCCAAATCAACTGCCTTTAAGCAAAATTACCACAAAATGGACTTTAAATTGAATAAGAATGTTGTATAATGGATTTTCCAAATAAAAATTTATCAAGGCAATACAAATTTATGTGGTGAAATTTAGGTAATAAACGACTATTGATTTTTACCTCTTTGATCCTCAAGGAACGTATGCGAGAACAAATATACCAGGGCATTAGGGTTCCAGAAACTTCAAACCTACAAAACCCACTTTAAGTAATCGATTTCAATAACCATGAAGAATAAAAAAAAGATAAAGAATGAATACTTTAAATATAAGAAAGCCCGCACAAACAGAATAAGGAGATGGAATTAGCGGATTTCCATGAAATTCATTCCGATCTTGGTAATCAACATCAAAAAAATCTCGGTGATTGCTGATTTCTAGGAATGGATGAATGCTTGAGATTTCTTGGGAGCTGATTTACCACATAGAAGTTGGAAACTTTTAATTGTTTCCAACCTTAGAGCCAGAATTAAAGTGGAACTGAGAAAGAGAGAGAGTCTGATTAATCTTACGTAGTTGTGTCCGATTGTTGCATATGAAACGGTGAAATCTTGAAATGGTTTAAAATCTTGGCAGCATTCATATTGTACGTTATCTTTGATTTCAGGAGAAAAATTCATGGAGGAATAGAAGGTTTATTTTAAATTTGAATAGGCATTGGTTTCCAAAATCAAGAAGACAAATTTGGAGCCGATGGAGGCGTGATTAGGGGAGACGTGATTTGACTAACGTATTTGCTAGCATAAAGAGTGGAAGGGCAATATAGGGAATTCAGTTAGATGATATGAGTGTGAAAAATCAATTGGGGGGTCTAAGAGATTGCCACGTGGCGGCTAATGTACTGTTTTATTAGAAGAGAAGATTCCTTACATCTAACCATAAATATCACTATATATAATTGTTTTTTTTCATTCAAAGCAGAAATAACCATTTAACAGAGTCAATTTTTTCACAAAAAAGAAAAAAAAACTATATTTTCCTTCCCTTCGTGTGACATCATTTTCTCAAAGAAAGAACACACACACACAAACAAAGGGATCTATCACCTATCTTTCTCTGAAGTCAATTAAACTAAACAAAGATCGGCAAGACACTTACTTGGAGTATTTCGACCTCGAATGAAAAAGATCAATTGCTTTCTTAGCCTGATATGTAATTTGATGTAGCACTACGATTATCAGCCGGGTTAAACTCTCCGTACTCATTATATGTGTTGCAATCCAATGGATGACGTTCACTTTTACGGCACATATCCCACATAAATCTGCTAGAATCTGTGATCAAGAAAAACAAAACATAAAGTTTCAAACTTTTGGTCTGAAAATGTAAGCAAACGATCGTGTTCTGATATGCATGATGGGTTTCATTCCTATTTAAGAAGAACATAACCAATCTTTTTCAAAAGAGATGCACTTCCGTAGTCACATCCCTAATTTCACATTTCAATTGACATGTATTTTGTTACAAATTGAGCACCAAGATTGTTGGTCGGTATAATTCACAAACAAAATACCTTGTTTGTTAGATTTAGCTACTCAATGGCATAGTACTCACACAACAGACACTGGAAAAAGAAACTTAAATACCTCAGAAAGGGTTAGTAAACTGACCAAGTAGTGAAACAGGGTAAGTTGATCAAGTTTAATAATAAACACACACATTACAAAAAAACAAAGTTACAGAAAAAAAGACTAATAGAAGCTGTTGCAGAGTAAGCTGACCAAGCTGCAAATGCGGTTTAAAACACAAGCCTACATTTACATAACTTTCCTTCTGATTCTAATTCAGAATCCCTTATAAGAAAAAATGAAAATACAATATTTTTAGAAAATGATGAGAAAATTCATGAATTCCATTAATACCCTTCTTGTACCAATAAAAAAAATTCATGGATTCAATTAGTTAAAATTTTCATTATTGAAAAGGAAACAATCACTAAATATTTTTTAGATACCTAACTAAAAATAAGCTCCATAAAATGGATTAGCAAAATTCTAAAAAATTAAACTACACGCATTTGAGACATTTACCATAACAAACAAAAAGGTTGATTTTAAAACAAATTAACATATATTACTATTATTTGCTATGGCAAACAAATTATAAAAAAACAAATCAATAAAGCTAAAAATAGTACTCTTAGTTTGATCATTTTCTCTAAATTGATAAACAAATCAATAAAGCTAAAAATAGTACTCTTAGTTGGATCATTTTCTCTAAATTGATAAACAGATTACTAACCATCGCATCAATTAAGCTAAAAAATAGATTTTGTTTTTCAATTTTTATTCAATGAAAGTTCCTAATTTGTGTATAATTAGTGTCCTGATTACATTTAGACAACACCACACTGCCATATGGATTGCGTTGGAAGGGGAAAGAAACACCACTCTTAAATTTCTCCTCATAAACCCTTAAATGAAAACAATTAGAAATCATCAAACCTTCAAAGTAACATATGATAGCAATACAGCAACTGTGTACAAGCATAAGGTCTTAATTTAAAATAGGAAACATCATAAGTAGAGAGGAAGAAGCGCAAGAACGCATACCTGGGAGAAAAATTCTCAAATTGCATTATAGTAATTTGTTTATCCAATTCCTAAGTATTTCAAGAACAAAGAGAAAAATCCATAAACATTAACAAAATCACCTCTTGACCAAATCTCCTAAGAAGACCTGAAAAAAAAATCGGCCAAGAACCTTTAAGATCGGCCAAATAGCCAGATTGGATAGTGAAATGTTAAAGAAGCGATCCAACTCAAACCAGTGTTTCACCCAATTGATATCTTTGTTGGGTGGTGATGATATAACTTTGTGACGATTCCCCTGATTAATCCACCATTACCACCAATCACATTTTCTCTCTCACTCTCTGTGAACACGTGTGTATAAAGAAAAATAAGAGCAAGTTGTAAATCAAGCAAAACCCTTTTCCTTTTCTTTTATACCCTTCCCCTATGTTCGATGTAGGGTTTATGGAGAAGATGGGAGGAATATGTTGAGAGAAAGATAGAGACATATTTGAATTTGAGTGAGATTGTGTGGAAATGTATGATTGATATAGATATTTCAAAAAAAATTAAATTATTGAAGAGATCTCAATTCAAATTTTTTCAACCAGTTTCTAATCTGTTCCTTAAATCAACGTAGGGATAAAAGAATTTCAAAACATTTAAAAATAAACGACTTTCAAAATCACATGGTGGGTTGTCGTTGACAGAAAAGTGTTGCGAGAGCACATAGTTGGTGGAGACTGCGGTCAGATACTGCAGGTTAGGGATGAAAGTGGGTCCAAACCCGAACCGTATGGACCCGGAACCGGTTAACGGGATTTTGTAGAACCGAAAACCGGACCGGTATATAGGAACCGGTTTCGGTTCGGTTCCGGGTATGGTTCCGGGTAAAGTGGGTCTAGAACCAAAAAACCCGGAAACATCAAAGTGGTTAGGTTGGAACCGGATAAAGTGGGTTTAGAACCGGAAAATCCGGAAAAACCGGAATTTTTTGGTAATTACTTACTACTTAGTGGGTTGAACTTTGAAAAATTTCATATTGATATCCCGACTTTGGGGGACTGTAACTCATTGAATGTGAAACCAAAATTAACAAAATTATAGTCTAAAATCATGTACAAACTCTAAAATACACTCTGTAAAAAACCGCATGTCAATCCGACTTTAAACGAATGAGATATGCATCTGTTAACATTTTCACATAATACAAAGTACAAAAACAAATAGTTGAAAAATTGAAAATTTTCAGTTTTGATATCCCGACTTCGGAGGACTGTAAATCATTGAATGTTAAACCAAAAATGACAAAATTATAGTATAAACTCATGTACAAACTGTAAACTACAAGTTGGAAAAAACCACATGTCAATCCGACTTCAAACGAATTAGATATGCATGTTTTAAAACTTTCACCGAATACAAAAAAACTGAAAAACTAAAAACTTTCAGCTTTGATATCTCAACTTTGGGGGACTGTAAGTCAATGAATATAAAACTAAAAATGGGAAATTTATAGTCTAAAGTCATGTACAAACTCTAAAGTACATGTTGGAAAAAACTGCATGTCAATCAGAGTTGAAACGAATGAGATATGCATCTTTTAAACGTTTCACAAAAACCGGTTCCGGTCCTAAAAGTGGTTCCGGTTCCGAACACCGGTTCCGGTTTTTAGACCCGGTTTACCTGGATCCAATGGACCCAAACCCGGATTTCCCGGAACCCGAATAAAGCCAATTTTTAAACCCGGAACCGGAACCGGTTCTATATATTCCGGTTCTAACGGTTCCGGTTCCGGTCCGATTCTTGTTCCGGTCCGGTTTTCCGGTTCTAAATCTCATCCCTACTGCAGGTGGTGTGAGGTTGGAGAGCCGATGGTAGTGAGGACGATGAGTCGGGTGGATGAGGTGCGATGTCGGCCTAAAATTAGGGTTTTGGCTATTTGTTTGAGAGAAAATGCGGATATAGAGGAACAGAGCAGAAAAATAGAAAATATTGTTTAATTTTTTGATTTAATTTCTGAAACATAAATGTAGTATCGAAAGGTAAGCATAATTTTGTTGTAAATGATGTAGTAGGTGTGGTACCTCTTAAATTTCAAGAAATATCTAAAATGCTTTATATAATAGTAAAGATAATGTTTCCTTTAAAAAGAGTGCAAAAATGTCATGCTTTGCCACATCTCGATATTTGTAGTGAAATTTTAGACTTATACGTGATCATTTGTAATGGGATTTTCAAATTATATATGATGCTTTGCCACTTTTCATATCTCGGTACTTTACCATCACTTTTTCGTTAATTGTTAAAGTTAATTTCTATTTATTTTAAGTCTTGGATTCATATATGCCATTAGTTTTCGTTAAGTATATTAATTTTTGTTTTTATTAAAGTATGAATACCCCTTTCTTTTCGATGCCATTACACATGGACCATTTATGTAAATTAAATTAAAGGACCATTGCTGCAACTACCTTTTAATAGACATCATATAGTTTTCCAGAATTTAGTCCAACTCTTTTTTATGAAATATTTCCAAATTTATTTTTATACATTTATTTGAAACTTAGTTACATTTGATAAATAGTTTTAGATTCTATAATGTTTTTCCCCTTTCCTATTGCACATTTTTGCTATATGTTTCTACACACCTAACCATTTTTTTTTTAAATTTATTATGACCATTTAATATATAATAAAATATCACTTATCGTTCATTACACGTCCTCATTAGTAAAAAAAATCTTTAGCCAAATAGTTATATTTTGTAGGCTATTCGCAAGCAACCAATGACAGATTATGGCGATGGAAAACAAACACGTAGTTCTCAATACGTCTTTGATTTGGTATATCTGACAAGTTTGATTGGTGTTTTCTAATACAAGAGCAAATCTATGTTGTTGTGAGTGAAAAACTCTTTAAGTTCATATTTATTACAAGTTTTATATAGATTATTGTGAATTTGCTGAAATAACCCTTTCATATATTTGATTGGTTAACTAGGCTTCACTTATGCGTATTTTGGCACAACGGTTTCTGAAACTTAGAACACTTGTTGCTCCTGCAGCTGTACATTCACTTGCCATTGAAGGTGTCTTTTGTGGATTTAAGGACACAAAAACGCCAATGTTTTTCTAGGTAAGGATTTTTTAAATTATCAATAATTTTTTTTTCAAAAAATAATTTTGAAATAAGACACTGGACAAAAAGCAGGCAGCCTTCTTTGGGGTAGAGTATTGAAGACGTACAATGCCAATGTTGTAAATGTATCTGAGAATAATACAACAAATTTGAGGAAATGGAAGGAAAAGGTAAAGGGTTAAATGTTAAATGCAAGAAATATTATGGTTGAGAAGTTTTATTAATCAATCTAATATAACATCTTACTTTTATTTTTGTACTTTGAAAAATCTACCCAATTATAGCAATTTCTCCTTATACAAAATTGGGTAGATTTTTCAAATGATAATGTCCTAATAAGAAGATAATTGAAAGGACAATGTTATAAATATATAGACTGAACTAATAGTATAATGTTATAATAAAAAAGATCGACTCAATGGGGGAAAGCTTGACTTTATGTTTTAGGTAAAAAAGAAACCTGCATGTATAGCTTATTGGATTGACCCATTAAATGTAACATCCCAAAACATAGTCATAAAATCAGAGTATCAAAAATCTCTCAAAACATATATCAGCAGGAGCATGTATACGACCACGCCTTTGTCTTGCCCCGATCATCTGATATACCTGAAAGGCTGAAACCATGAAACCAACAACTGTAAGCCAAAGCTTAATGAGTTTCCTCAAAATACCACACACAACAGAACATAAAAATTACATGCTCATCGAGCCCACATTATAAAACTAGATTGCCCCTGGGCCCACAGTCTCCCGACTGGATTTTCCCAAGCCCATAGTCTCCCGACTGGATTTCCTTGGCCCACAGTCTCACGACTGGATTGCCCGGGTTTGTTGGCCTACAACACAAAGCAATATCGCCTCAACCCAACCGTACTATGTCGATATATGCAACAGATAAACAATAACCAGCATACAATAAATCTTACAGATCTACTAATCTAATAGATCAATACAACATAGCAACATCATATACATAAGGATACATAACACAACCAAGTGGGCTGACATTGGTGCCTTCGACCCACGAGTACAATGAGGATAACTCATGAAGTCTAGAAGATAGTTGAACTGATCACAGATCCAAATATCGGCTCTAAAGGTCACCATACAGAAAACAGGGACCAAGTCTCAATCTACAGCTCAAAATGCTCCATTTGACCTAAAGTCAAACTTGCTCAAAGTAAACGGTTAACGGTCAAAAAATTCAAAAGTCAACTTTCAACCGGTTTACGCCCATGGTAGAGCCTAAGGTGGAAAAACGGGGGAAAATGGAGCTACGCCACGCGTAAAGGAACTTACGCACTGCGTAACCCCTGAAACCCTAACTTAATCATTAAGTCATTAACTCACACCAATATCCCTTCCAACATACAGATCTCCATTCTTACAAACGTCTTAATGGATAAAGTCTCAGACTTTATCTATCTACATGCATACCAATGGCACGAAATCATAATCTAAGTCCAAAAAGTCACCCAATGCTCCATAACTCATGCATGGATGGATGAGAGTGACCTAGCTCTCATTTTTATGACTTATCAAACCTAAAAATGTCTGGAAATGACACTCCAATGGTTTGGAGTAGCTCATACTCATATACACCATAGTTATAGGGACAAAAACATGAAAACCTAAAGAAAAACTAGATCTAGCATAAAAACACATCAAGATGGGAACTTTATACCTTTTGGAGACGGTTGATGGAATGAAACTTCTGGATCCAAGCTGATTTGAGCTTCCAAGTAATTCCACAACTTTCTTCTTCCTTCAAAAGTGAACATAAAACACTCTCAAGGCTCAAAAACACACCGATGGGGATTAGGGTTTTAAAGGGTCCGTTTGGGAGGATGGAGGCTGAGGATGGAAGGGCCTCAAGGGAGTTAGAGCCTTTAAATAGGGCTCAAAACCCCAATATTAGGGTTTTGGTTCTGGACAGCTACGTGCTGTGTAACTTGATCTACGCCCTGCGTATATCATTTAAGTGTCATATCCATATACCCTCCTACATGATGCGTAGGAGACTACCCTATACCCTGCGTAGGACCAAACGTCACCATCTTTCAAACTTTACAATGAAGGAAAGAAATACACCTGCAACGATCGGGTGTTACCAAGTCAAAAAAAAAGACAACTATTTACTCATGCATACAACAAATGTGCAAGAATGGGAAATTTAGTTGATGTATTCTTTTTTCCCATTCTCATGTATGTTCTCATGTTGGGTGTCGCTGGTGTTTCCATTTAATGTAAGTTGTATGCTCTTTATACTCGGATTAGAAATGAAAGTAGTAAACGATCAGATGAAAATTGTAACATTTTATTTCGACTTGAAATGCTTTGACTATCAGTCAAAAGCGTTAAATGCAAAAAAAAAAAATAGCAACGTACACTCATTTATATGTTTAGTATAGCATTCTACTTTCATTTCTTTTTACTACAATACTGTATTTTTTGTTTTTTCTTATCGAGGCATTCTACTTTCATTTCTTATATTAGGACAATATACTTTATTCAATATATCCAATTACAACAGTATCCAATTGCTTTGTGTTTAGATGACATTATAGCGCCCTACTTTCGTGAGCCACAAAACATAAACAAAAAAAATCTGACACGTGCAGTACACGAGCCTTATCACTAGTTATGGTTTGAATGTAAACCTTATATTTAAACAAAAAAAATAAGGTTTTTAAATATAAAAAAATATATTTATATGGTTTCAAATGTAAAAAAATTATTTATATGGTTTCAAATGGAAAATGGTCAACATTGAACGAAAATGGAAAAATGATGTTCAATTAGGAACAACAAATGAAAGGGTCAAAATTGAAAAAAAAATTAAAATCTAATGTCACAATAGAAAAAAAAATGAAAATTTTCATCATGTCAACTCAACGAAGAAGAAGGGAAGAGTACAATGGAAGGGGCCTAGGAAGATGTTCAACAACCATCTCCTTTCCGTCCAGAATGTAGTGTAGAAAAGCAAAGAATCTTTCCTGCTTCAGAGCTAAAAATTAAAGATACAAATCAAGAAATTGACTTTGAATTATTTTTGGAAAGATGTCAATTGGTAGAACCCTCGATAAAGGAAAGAGATGTTGTGTATGAATCACTCACATATTCTTCTGAATTATATGTATCTGCGAGACTAATTTGGAAAAACGATACACATTACCGGATAGTCATGATATCATGTCACATCACTAAAGATTGACACATCAACCGTTAACCGGATTGACCGATCAAATAATCAACATTATAAAAAATTAGAAAACTTAATGACTAAATTGAAATAAAAAATTAAACAAATCAATTTTGATTTTTTATAAAAAACATCATAACTTTTATATGCAATTTACCCGTTAAACAATTCCAATAAAACTCATACAAATGATACTAGTATAGTTGTATATGACTAACTCATTTCTATTAAATATATGTAACTCAAAGTCTCAATTAAGCATAATAAGAATAGTACTTTTATTTATTTATTTTTTTTATCGTTATAGTATCTTTCAAAGGTTGTTTATTATTATTTTTTTAATTTTGTTTTTTTTTTTTTTTTTTTGGGGGGGGGGGGGGGGGGTGGGGGGGGGGAGGAGAAAAGGAGGGAGGGGTTGTTGGCCCATACATACATCCAACTGAAAGTATTCAAGGTTTAGATTGGTCCAAAACACATCATTCATGGGACATGCATGTACACTTGTCTAATCACTTATCATCAAGGTAGGTACCCATGTGTTTAAGCCTTTAGATAAGAACAGAAAGCAATCACCCAATGACTTGCACCTTCACACAATAAAATGAAATTAATTACATTTGGTAAATTAATTAATAAAAAAGAACAGGTTCATGCAAGTGCAACGTCCCATTCCACTTGTATTTGGTATGGGGAGATGGGATCACAATTCACCTTGCTTTCAAGCATGGAACCAAAATAATGTGGTCATGGTCATGGTCATGGAGGCGGGAGCCACAACTCCAGGGGTCCCATGTCAAAACTTCATTCTTCTGGACTTGTTCTACCACTTTTGGTAATAAAAGTTTTTACTTTATAAGTAAAATTACACGAATGGTCTCCCAAAATGTATAATTAATCTATATTTTTTTAAAAATTAAATTGGACCATTGTTCGCTTGTTTAAAACTTGTATATTTCATCCATCTGGTCATAAAAACTATTTTGCTATTAATATATTTTTTTAATTTTTTTATTTGGTTTAGCATCTTTAATTTTTTTTTTAAATATCTCTACCAACCCACCTCTCCCCGTCATTTTCCTCAGTTATCTTTCGTCTCAATAATTAATAGAATGCTCCCCACCTCCGATAAACATCCCCACATAAGTATTGACGACTCTTCCTCCTCCACCATCAACCAACAACCTCTCGTAACACTCCACACAAAACAAGGACAAATAGTGCTCCACCTAAGATTCACCATTGATTCTCCTCCTCTTAAGTCGACTCAAAATCGGTCTCACACCAACCATGTACAATCTCCTGTACCCGTCTAACGTCGAAACCACCGGCCAAACGCCAATTGGCGGTGGCGACACATGACGGAAGCAGAGATTACCACTGGTGGTGGTGCTCGATCTAAAACCCAAAGTGAAAATCCATCATAGGTAAAATTTACAGACTATGAATTCCATCAACACCACCCCCTAATTCTACAAAGTTCATAGGTAAAATTTTAAAATCTAGGGGAGCATATGTGGAATGGAGTTTTTTACATAATCAGAATAATTTGAAAAAGTATTTACTTAAACGGAGTAGTCTAAAACATAATTACAAAGTAAATGTAGTTTTATTTAATTTTTTTTAAAAAAAAAACCTATTTTTCTAAGAAACGCAAGAATTATCGCTAACACGTTCTCTTCTTGATCGTCTTGCAGTAGCCTCTAGTCCTTATGATCAGAACCGCATATAGCCCCATCTTTAATCGCCGGAAGTTTTTCCTATATCTACCAAACACCACCATCCTAGGTGCGCTTTTCAAATCGTTGATTTATTGGTTAATTGGTTTAACATTACATCCACTACAAAAAAAAAAGTCGATTAGTGACGAAAACGAAATGGTCACGAACAATAGAAGGGTTCGTCACTAAGTGATTTAGTGACCAAACTTTGGGTCGTCACTATAGGTCCGTCACAAAAAAACTGATTAGTGACGAAAATATGAAATGGTCACTAAACGGTGACTAAAATATAATGGTCACTAAATCTGTGACAACCCGTTTCGTTACTAAATGTTGTCACTAATCTATAAAAGTCGTCCCTGTTTTACCTAATTAGTGACCATAAAAAGTCGTCACTGGCTTATCCAATTAGTGACCATAAAAAGTCGTCACCGACTTCTCAAATTAGTGACCATAAAAGTCGTCATTGATTTATCTAACTAGTGACCAGAAAAAGTCGTCACTGATTTATCCAACTAGTGACCATAAAAACTCGTCATTGATTTTTTTGCTATTTTTGTATTTAACCCCCGTTTAAATAACTATCATGGAACTAGTCAATAGTAAATTATTAAAATGAAAAAGTTGGGGGAAATTTATTTTCCACTTTTCCACTTGGCTCAATCTTATTTATTATGCAGACATACGTCACCTACTCAACAAAACCTTAACAATAACACAACTTTCCAGCAAATTACACAAAAAGAAAACCAAAAAAATATTCAACTCTTCCGGTTTCTTTCTACAACAATTGTCTTTGCATTCTCATGATCCTTTGAAGAATGTGGATGAAAAAGTGTTGCAAAACATTAATCGATTACCCTTCAGTTGATGTCCAAACAAAGATGTCATCTCAATCTGCAATACATTTATACAACTTTAATTAAAAAATTTCACTTTTTTTACTTGACAAATCTATCAGTCAAAGAAACTTAGAACAGTAAAAGCTAGCCTCATAGCCCCTTATTCCATGCTTTATCACTAACACGATTCAAGGCCTAGAACAACAAATGTTTTACAACTTGTTTATATAAAATAAAAAGATAATAATTAGAAATGTGATAGTTAACCTAATTATTAAAATATACCTAATACATGTCTTCACATGTCAAGACTCCAAATATACAGGGAACACCTGCAACAATATAAAGTGAATAAATTAGTTAGAGAAAATAATACAAATGTGAGAAAGAACACCAAACTATGAAGATGTTAAAAACAACCTGAATTAAGGCCAGCAGAAAGAACCACATATGCAGATGAATTTGCAACACCATTAGCTTACCTATGAAATCACAAAGCAAAATATGTAATGTAGACTTCATTGTCATGTAAGATATTACATACCACATTTCCTATACACAAGACTGCATTTTATTTACCTGACTTTTCAGCAACTAAACCAATCTCAAAACAACCAGCAACCCACACCACCTAATAATGTTAGTCAATAATCCCAGTAGCATGAAAAGGGTAATCCAATGACATTACGAACATGTAATTTAGCCTTAGTTATAGATAAGGTGAATAATACATACATCAACATTTTTTCTCTGACATTCAATATTTATTGAACGTGTCCAAAGCACCCTCCATCAAAGGCCTTGTGACGATTTCATTAAACCTTGCAATGACCTATGGATCAACAAAACTAATTCAAAAGGAAAAATAAACAAGAGATAGCAAGAACAACGAGATTAGAATTAAAAAAAATCCTGCAAATTAAACCACCAAGAATATTCTTCCAATTCTCCACAACAAGGTTGATTTTTGTTGTATTAAAATACAAAAGGTTCCAAAACTATCAATTATTTTTTTATATGAGAAGGATAAATAAAAACATAACTTTATATGATATAGAAATGGTTAAATGCAAGAAATAGCAATGAACTTTCATCCGTTTGTTTATTAAAGCACCCTACTTTAATGAAATCTACCAATTTATAGCAATGGCATCCCCATACAAATCAATTTTTTGTGGTAATTTCGAAGTATTATATTTTATTTTTTGTGGTCTTTTTTTTGAACAGCGGGATTTTTTTAAACTAGCAAGAAGCTAGAAAGGAAACATTACAAAGTAATTGTAGCAGAAATAGGATTATGAAGCCAAGAACTCCAGCTAATCTTAGCTTTAGAACACCTATTAGAAATCCAAAAGAAAGACCTGTAAACTACATCATCAAAAAGAAGAGATTTCCTAAGGGTATCTGCTCTAAAAATCAAGGAATTTCTAAAATGCCATATACACCAAAAGCAAGTAGAAACCACAGCATCAAAGGCCTTTCGCTGCGCAGGTCTAATGGAAATAACATCCAACCACAAAATAAGAGACTCAACAGAAATTTGGTTTGGAAGTTGTAAACCCTACCAAATAGCAATACGAGACCATAAAACAATCAACTCAGCACATCCTGCAAAAATATGGTCAATAGTCTCCATATTATGAGAACATATGGGACAAGTAATCGAGTCCACCATAATACCCCTAAGGGATAAACACTCTCGAGTAGGAATACTGCGAAGCCTGATCCTCCAAATAAGAATGTTTATCTTAATTGGAATCCAATTATTCCACCGGGTGGTGGGACCTCCCGAAGTAATCATAATGCCATCCAAATAACTCCGGGCCGAAGAGACAGAGAAAAAATCTGAAGAATCGATAGTCCATCCCAACCTATCAGGAACGGACCGAAGCTCGCAACCCTGCAATTGAGACATCAAATTATCCCATTGCTCCCGCTCTGCTCCTCCTTTAGGAATACGCCTAAGAGTATTATGATCCCATCCCCTAGATAACCGATCACTAACATAATCATGTCTAAAATTATCCAGAGAAAAAACTCTAGGAAATATAAAACACAATGGCTCATCACCCAACCAAACATCATGCCAAAAAGAAGTAGGATTCCCGTCCCTAACCTTAATAGGACAAAAGAATTGGAGATCTATATTCTTTTCTCTCAAATGAATCAACATGCGAAGGACCCCATTCCAAGGGCTACCACCTGAACCCCGAGGGGTAAATGATCTACAACCACCATCAGAACCAAACGTAGATTTTATGAAACGGACCCACAGAAGACGGGGATTATGGAAAAATCTATACCACCAACGAAAAACCATGGCTCTATTAAAAGAAATCAAACTCCCAATCCCCAAACCACCATTCTCTCTGGACGCTAAAACTTTATCCCATCTAACCCAGTGCATCCTTCTCTCTTCTAAGTCTGCTCACCAAAAAAATCTAGCTCTCAAGGCCTCCAAAGAAGCCAAAACCGAGATAGGAGAAAGAAAAATAGACATCATATAACTCCCTAGCGATCCCAAAACAAAATTCACCAAAGTGAGACGATCTCCAACCGAAAGAGTCTTAGCTTTCCAACCCGACAATCTACTCCGGAAACGCTCAAGGATAGGAGACCAAGCAGCAACACGATTCATCGACTGCCCTACCGGAACACCAAGATGAGAAAAAGGCAACTTAGAGGCAGCACATCCAATTCTTTCTGCAACACTAGAGATCTCTATAAAAGGAACTCACACACCAATCAACTTACTTTTAAGCAAATTAATTTTCATCCCAGACGCCATGTAGAAACACCGAAGAATACGAATAAGACATTTTACATTCTTTGGAACCCAAGAAGAAATCAACATGACGTCATCCGCATAAAAAAGATGTGAAATATCGACCCCTGAGATCGAAATCCCCCTAAAAGCATTAGCTGAACGGGCCCTAACCAAAGCAGCATGGAGGCCTTCCATAGCCAAGATGAAAAGAAAAGGAGATAAATGATCGCCTTGTCGTAAACCATGATGAATTTGAAATTCATCAGTCGGAGAACCATTAACCAAAACTGAGGCCCTAGCAGTACATAATAACTCCTTAATCCAGCCACACCATATCTCCCCAAATCCCATAATCATCATAATCTCCAAAAGATAATCCCAAGACAAAGAATCATAAGCTTTTTCAAAATCCACCTTAAATAACATCAAAGGATTTCGAGAGGTCTTGCTCCAGGCAGCCACTTCATTTAGAAGAAAGGGACCATCTAATATTTGTCTACCTTTAATAAAAGCAGACTGTTCTATACTAACGACACTATCAATAACTTTCGCCAATCTATTAGCTAAGAGTTTACCAATAATTTTATATTAGCAACCAATTAGACTAATAGGTCTAAAATCTTTTGCAGTCTTGGGGTCTCTGATTTTTGGAATAATAGTGAAAAAAGAGGCATTACACCCCTTTGGAATACAGGAATGATGGAAGAAATGTGAAATAAATGCCTCAACATCACCTGCTATAAGATCCCAAAAACGCTTAAGAAATCCAAAAGTGAGGCCATCCGGCCTTGGGGCCTTTGACGATCCACAATCCCAAACCGCTCTTTTAATCTCTTCCCAGGCGAATTTAAGAAATTCACCTGCATTGAAGATAAAGTACTAAAATTACTAGCATTAGTCTTAGGCCTCCAATGCTTTTGATCCGAGAAAACATCCTTATAGTACTCATGGAACCCTTTTTTAACCAAAGTAGGGTTATCTACCCACACCCCATCAATTAACAGACCATGGATCGCAGTTTGTCGTCTCTTCCGATTAAGGACCCCATGAAAAAAACTCGAGTTCTCATCATGTCACACCCCCAAACCAAGGATGGCGGAAACGTCTGGGGGTGGGAATGACATCATGTATAGTATCATAACAACGAGTATAATAGTGACCAAAGCAAACACAACCATCATAAATATAATTGAAAAAGTTACACCATAGTATGAATTACATGTTCCAAAATCAATTACATTATGATGACAAAAATGTATTAATTGATGTCTTGCGTCCCATCCTCAAAAGCAGTTGGTTACATGTTTCACCGGTTTCCTGAGAATACAAGTAGTTTTGAAAGAGTGTCAACAATTAAGTTGGAGAGTTCATAAGCTTTTGGATGTAGTGTTTGAAAACCTTTGTTTGTAAATGTAGTGTATACTCAAGAAAAATCCAATATTTCCCTTATAAAATGTTATGTAGTCTTAAGTCCCAAGACCGAATGTATGGGTGTGTTTCGTAATTGTAACGAAGTATGTAGTTTTAAATAGATAAAACCCCTTTTTAAAGTACAATTTCCCGTAAACTTTAAGTGTTGTTAACTCCCTATGTGAGTCGTTATAACCATACTATAACTGAATGAACCTGCTACAACGTTTTTCAGACATCAAAATGTTATGACTTTTGTCACCCGTAGACCTGCAGGTCCTGTTGTAGCTAGCAGCAAGGTGTGGGGTGTCAATCCCAATATAGATCTATATACAATTATCACGCTCTCCCTACAAGAGACTCTGGTTACAACTTACATGAATTTTAACCCGTACTCTAAGAGTACAATTGAATAATTGTCTCACAACTTACGTTAACGATTTTATGTGTGGTTTGACTGTAAAACCTTTTCTGTGATGGAAGTAATCCCTTTCTTATGTAGTATGTTTGAAGTGTAAAGTCCATAAACTATACCTATTATAGTTTATTATACGTGTTCAAAGTGAATGAAAACTCTTATCATGAATGACTAATTTCTATTTATGGTGTTAAACTAACAAGAAATACATTCAACATTTAGAAACTTATTGTCATACACTTTGCTCAACATGTTACAAAGTGTTGTAAATATTGTAAGTTGTTAAACTAGCTTTTCGCTTTACTGCACAGTTTTAGAAAAATCACAGGAAAATCATACGAGGCCAAAAACTGAATCTGTAAACTCTGAGAGTTTAGAAAATGTATCTAGTTTATTCAGAATCTTTATTATGATTTTTAGAAGTCTCTAACGTGTGTGAAAATGTTCAATTTCACAGACTGGTCCGAAGTTGTTTCTGAAATGATAGACAGTTTTGTAAAAATCGCCATAAATTGTAGAAAAACCGTATAAACATGTGCAAGTAGTCATTAGAAAGGTATAAACCTAAACTATTTGCACCTTGTACAGTTTTGAAAACTAAAAAGTTTAAGATGTTCAAAACAGTCCGTGAATGGAACTAAACTTTCCTGATGAAAGCTGATGTTTTAGTTTAGTTAAGTTTTTGGTGTATTAACTTGTATTCCCCCCCTAAAACTCGAAGAAAACATAAAAATGTAGGGTTATAAACTCACCTTGAGTGATTTCCTTAGATGAATGTGGAAGAGGAGAGATTTCCAAGTCAAGAACACTTGGGAGGTGCTTGAAGATTTGAAGATTGTAGGCACAAATATGACGATATTTGTGTAAGAGATTCATGATTTGAGTGAAGGAGTGCAGAGTATTCAAGTGTAGGATGAAGATACTTACCAATAATGGAGGAGAATGCTCAAGAACAACCTTGAAATCTCGAGTTTAGAGAGGGAAAGTGAGAGAGAGAAATGGGTTTGTTTTTTATGAAAAAGAGAATATCTTGGAGGAGAGATAAGGGTTCTTCCCAGGCCTTGATTAATGTATGTTGCTGGAGAGGGGTGGTGAAAGTACAAATAGTTGACTAGCTATAGGTGAATAGTGACAAGAAGATGTCATGGAGTGGGTATGGGAGATAGCTTGTGTCATTACTTTATGGGGAAGTCAACACTCAAAGCCAATATCTTGCACAAAAGATATTATTCTTTAGCTAAAGGTTTCCCTCAAAATGTGATTAAAATATGAATATACAGGGTCTTATATGTCTAAATATAAGTTTGGATGAAAAACCCACGCGAAAATCATGAAAAACGAGCTTAAAATGCGAAAGTGGTCGAAAATTGGGTTTTAGAGGCGAATCTGCGAAGTTTGGTCCGTGAGAACCGAGAGGAGGCTCTGTCCGAGAAGCTCACAGGCGAACTCGTCAGAAGGGAACCGAAAGTAGGATGGAACCGAGATCCGAGGGTTCGGTCCATTAAGGTTAGTTTCGGTCCTTTAAGCAGCTTCGGTCCCATGCATATTCGGTCCTAGAGGTTTCGGTTCAAGAGGCAGGTTCGGTTCACATGACTTCGGTTTTCTTGGGTTTCGGTTCCTAAGGGTTCAGTCCCTAGGGTTTTAGTTCTTACAGCTAGTTTCGGTTCTTATAGCTAGTTTCGGTTCTTACAGCTAGTTTCGGTTCTTATAGCTAGTTTCAGCCCTATATGGCTGTTTTCCAAGAAATCTTCCCGTTTCGAGTGGTGTTCGACTAAGTTATGGGTCGGGATGCCCCGAATGATTATAAAAAGTTTGAAAGAGATTTCGAGAGAGATTTGGGAGAGAGAGATAGATTGAGAGAGATTTAGAGAGACTCTGTTTGCGCCCTTTGTGAGTGTTTAGCCTCGAAATGCAATGTTTTTAAGCCCCGTTAAACCTTGTTATGAGTGTTAGATGCCCCCGTAGGGTATGTAATAGTATTTTATCAAGTAGTTACATCATTCACCCTGATTAGGGTTTAGATTTTCCAAACACGTGAAAACCTAAGTGATACTTTGTATTAAGATAGTGAGTTGTACAATAGTATACATAATGTAAAGCCTAATATACAAGGGTTAGTTGAGTTGACCAGTTTGACTTGTTGACTTTCATTGACTTTGACTTGACCAGAAATTTACAGTTGTCACATCATCCCCCCCTTAGAAGGAATTTCGTCCCGAAATTTGCGTTTTGACTGGGACTTCAGACGTTGGGGAAAAGGTGTGGGTATTTTTGTTTCATATGATCTTCGTGTTCCCAGGTGAACTCGGGTCCTCGTTTAGCGTTCCAACGGACCTTCACGATAGGGATGCGACTCTGTTTCGTTCTCTTGATCTCTCGATCCATGATTTCAACCGGTTCTTCTACGAAGTGGAGACTTTCGTTGACCTCGATTTTGTCGAGTGGTATTACAAGAGTCTCGTTGGACAGACACTTCTTTAAGTTTGACACATGGAAGGTCGGGTGTACGTTATTAAGTTCTTGGGGTAGTCGGAGTTTGTATGCCACTGGGCCAATCTTGGCAAGGATTTCGAAAGGCCCGATGTAACTTGGATTTAGTTTACCACGTTTACCAAAACATATCATTCCTTTCCATGGTGAGGCCTTTAGTAGTACCCGGTCTCCAACCTGGAATTCCAAGGGTTTGTGTCGCTTATCTGCGTAGCTCTTTTGTCGATATCGAGATGCTTTCAGTCTTTCTCGAATTTGCACGATCTTTTCCGTAGTCTCCCTTATGATTTCAGGGCCTGTGAGGATGCTGTTCGGAACTTGCCCTTTTGCTAGCTGTGTATCTCCCACTTCAGCCCAGCACAGCGGTGATCTGCACTTGCGGCCATAGAGAGCTTCGAATGGCGCGACCTTGATGCTAGTATGATAGTTGTTGTTGTACGAGAATTCAATGAGTGGTAAGTGGGTATCCCAAGCTTTACCAAAGTCTATCACACACGCTCTTAGCATGTCTTCTAGCGTTTGTATAGTTCTCTCACTCTGCCCGTCAATTTGTGGGTGGTAGGCTGTACTCATGTCCAGCCTAGTCCCCAGAGATTTTTGAAGTGACTGCCAGAATCGTGAGGTAAATCGACTATCCCTGTCGGAGATAATGGATATTGGTACGCCATGCAATCGCACGATTTCGTTAATGTATGTTCTGGTCAGTTTTTCCATCTTGTCGGTTTCCTTGATTGGCAGGAAGTGTGCGGATTTGGTCAACCTGTCAATGATCACCCAAATGGTATCGAGACCACCTGCTGTCTTGGGTAATTTGGTTATGAAATCCATCATGATCCGCTCCCACTTCCACTCAAGTATCTCTGGTTATTGCAACAAACCCGAGGGCTTTTGATATTCTACCTTGACTTTGGAGCAATTCAGGCACTTGCTCACGAAGGTAGCGATGTTGGCTTTCATGTTCGGCCACCAATAAAGATTTTTAAGATCTAGATACATCTTGTCTGAACCAGGATGTATGGAATATCGAGTTTTGTGTGCTTCATTCATGACGACGTCCCTGAACCCACCGTACTTCCGTGTCCAAATTCGGTTCATGAGATAACGAGCTCCGTCGTCCTTGACTTCTAGATTCTTATCCATTCCTCTTAATGACTCACCTGTCACATTCTCAGGTTTCAAAGCTTCCAGCTGGGCCTCTTTGATTTGCATGGACATGTGCGAATGGATTGTCATGGTTAATGACTTTACTCGGCAACCCGAGTATTCCTTTCGACTTAAGGCGTCAGCTACTACGTTGGCCTTACCTAGGTGATAACGAATCTCACACTCGTAATCATTCAATAGTTCTACCCATCGCCTCTGCCTCATGTTGAGCTCTTTCTGATTGAGGATGTGCTGAAGGCTTTTGTGATCGGTAAAGATAGTACACTTTGTTCCGTAAAGGTAGTGCCTCCAGATCTTAAGGGCGAATACTACTGCTCCCAATTCGAGGTCATGTGTGGCGTAGTTGACCCCGTGCGTCTTTAATTGCCTCGATGTGTAGGCAATGACCTTTCCTCGTTGCATTAACACACATCCAAGACCCTGGTTTGACGCGTCGCAGTAGACCACAAAGTCTTCAGTTCCTTCTGGTAGGGACAGAATCGGAGCGCTGCACAGGGCCTGTTTTAGTGTTTGGAAAGCGACTTCCTGCTTCTCTCCCCAGCTGAAAGTTACACCCTTCTGAGTCAGAGTGGTAAGTGGTTTAGCAATCTTGGAGAAGTTTTGGATGAACCTCCGGTAGTAGCCAGCGAGGCCTAAGAATTGACAGATTTCTGTAGGCGTCCTTCGTGCTGACCAGTTCTCGATTGCCTTGATTTTGGAGGGATCCACGTGTATCCCTTTCTCACTAACCACATGACCGAGGAAGTCTACTTCTCGGATCCAAAATTCACACTTTGAAAATTTTGCATATAATTTCTCTGCCCTTAGTGTCTCCAATACTTGCCGTAGATGTTGGCTATGTTCTTCCTCACTCCTTGAATAGACCAGAATGTCGTCTATGAAGACAATTACGAACTTGTCTAAGTAAGGCCGGCACACCCGGTTCATCAGATCCATGAACACTGCGGGTGCGTTTTTTTAACACAAAGGGCATTACTACAAACTCGTAGTGGCCGTACCGAGTCCTGAACGCCGTTTTAGGAACATCCTCCTCCTGGACCCATAGTTGATGGTATCCTGACCTAAGATCGATCTTTGAGAAGTAAGATGCTCCTTGGAGTTGGTCAAATAGGTCGTCGATTTGGGGTAGAGGGTATCGGTTTTTGATGGTAAGCTTATTTAGCTCACGGTAGTCGATGCACATGCGGAACGATCCATCCTTCTTTTTCACAAACAGAACTGGTGCTCCCCAAGGCGAGAAGCTTGGTCTGATGAACCCTTTTCTTAGCAGTTCATTTAGTTGGCTGGATAGTTCTTGCATCTCGGCTGGCGCTAGGCGGTAGGGCGCTTTGGCTACGGGAGTGGCTCCGGGAATTAGTTCGATTCGGAATTCGACTTGTCGTGCGGGTGGAACTCCGGGAAGGTCTTCTGGGAATACGTCAGGGAAATTACAGACCTTCGGAATGTCCTTGATGTTCTTCAACTCTTGTTTCTTATCCACTACGTGGGCTAAGAAGGCGTGGTATTTCTTGCGGAGATACTTTTGGGCTTTGGCGCAAGAGATGAGTTGTAGGTTTGCACTAGGTTTGTCGCCGTAGACGACGAGAGTTTCGCCACTCGGCAGATTAAGGCGAACGACCCTTTCGTAACACAGAATGTCAGCTCGATTTGAACTTAAGCAATCCATGCCAATGATGACGTCAAAGCTTTTTATTGAAACTGACAATAGATCAATTTTGAATGAGTGATTGTCTAGAGTGAGGGTACACCCTGAGTATATGTCGTTAGTGCTTTCTGTCTTTCCATTTGCCATTTCTACGACGTATGTATCTTTTAGTGTTTGGGGATTTTGTTTTAATAATTGTTTGAATTTGTGGCTAACGAAACTCCTCTCCACACCACTATCGAATAATATGCATGCATATGAGTTATTGAGGAGAAACGTACCGGTAACCACCGTGGGATCTTCCCTTGCTTCCCCTTGCCCTAAAGCCAAGACCCTTCCGACACCGCCGGTGTTTGCATTCCTAGCTTTTGGGCAATCCCTCTTGCAGTGCCCAGTTTCCCCGCAGCCATAACAGGCTCGGCTTTCTCCGGCATTGGCGGCCGGGTTGGCTTGTTGGGCAGACGCCCTGCAGAAACGGGCGGTATGCCCTTTCTTGTTACAGTTGTTGCAGTGCATTTCTAGACAAGGACCGTTGTGATGAAAGTTGTACTTGTTGTACTTGGGAAGGGTTCCAACATATTGTCTCAGCGGTGCTGGAGTGGAAGGAGTAGTGGCAGCATGGACGGCAACAGTTTGCTGCTTCTTGGCGGGGTCCTGCGCCAGTTGCTTCTTTTTGTTGTTCCAGAACTTCCTCTTGTTGTTCCCTCCTCTTGCTTGATCGGAGGTGGTTGTCACAGTGCTATGATCAATGAGTTGTTGTGCCAACTCCTTGGCACTGTCAAAGGTAGTTGGTCTTGAGGCCAACACGCTATTTTGAATTTGGGTAGACAGTCCCCAGAGATATCGCTCCACCTTCTTGTCTTCCGGAGTGACCATCGCTGGACAAAGGAGTGCTAGATCATTGAATCAGGCAGTGTAAGCTGCAAGGTCAGAGCCCGTCATCTTGAGACTTCATAGTTCTTGTTCTAACTTTTACACTTCACCTCTTGGGCAATACTCTTTCAGCATCATAGTTTTCAAGTCTTCCCAGCTTATCGAATTAGCCACTACGAGTGTCAGTGATTTAACGCGGCCGTTCCACCAAGTAAGGGCCCTGCCGGTGAAAGTGCAAGCTGCAAATTTGACGTTGCTTGCTTCGGGACATGCACAGATCTCGAAGAAGGATTTCGTCTTCTCGAACCATTGCATCAGAGCGATGACGCCCCGCTTCCATTGAAGGGATTAGGTTTGCCATTTGTAAAATCCTTGTAAGAACATTCTTTTGCGCGTGTGTGACTGTCCCCCTGGTTAGAGTTTACGGCTCCACTTCCCGAACCACCGGCGCCATTTGTACCGATGTGTGACCTTGCGGCTGCCACGAATGCTGCTACGGCAGCTTGGAACATTGCGAGATCAAATTGTGGTGGCAGTGGAGGTGGTGGTGGTGCGTTGCTGGAACGCCTGGGATTTCTCCGGGGTGGCATAATTCTGCCACAAGTTTTAAAGATGAAAAGATGGTAAGCCTTTAATAGTAGTGATAAGTCGGTTGTTAATTGTACCAGATTTATCTGCATTATGTCCCAACTTTAAATTATTTGCAAGTAATTCATAATCGAAGTTTATGTAAAATAAACTTATGAATTTAATAGTACTGTTTCAAACAATTTTTGTGACTTGATCCATACTAGGCCCTTACTACAATTTCTCAGTGTATACTTAGTTATACATAATTAAGATTTAATAGATCTTTGAATCTAATGAGTCTGCCCTAAATCCACAACCAAACAAGGAACAGGATATAAGGCGGACACACCATTTCTAAACCGATAGACTCGTAACTATATATAACTTTATTGTATACACTAAACAATTGTAGATTTCACCAAGTAACGATAAACACTGTTATAAATGTAGTGGTAGTGCTCCCAGTGAAATAATATGCATGCCCATTTCATTGATATGATTTAGTACATAATGTTTGGAAAATGTGACCCTGAAGCAGGTCTACATCATATTAATGCAACATGATTCTTACAGCACATAAATCCCTCGACTAGTGTAATCACTTAATCGTAGGATTGAACCTACATGTAGAAAAGAGTAGCACCAACGCATACTCATAAACCTAAACTATAAGGATTTGTGGGTGGTATGGACCCTACTCACGGCGACCAGACCCTTGCGGTCCCTGAGACGAATTCGAGGCACCCTGCAGTTCCGCTAGCTAACGCTCGGCTGCGATTACCCTTTCCTCGAGAGCCAAGTGTCTTTCCTGAAACTCCCTTACCTCCGCCCGAGCGGTGGTAAGGTCCTCAATGAGTTGATCAATGGGATAGTAGTCTCTTTATAGGTCTTGAGTACGCGCATCTGAGGCTTCTACAACAGCGTTGAGATCCTGAAATCGATCCGCCATTTCCCTATTCTGGTCCCCTAGGTTCGTGATTTGTTGGATCACGACTGGGAGGGCCCTGTCAGCCGGTCCCCCATGATTGAGGTCGTAGTAACCATGTTGATCGCTAAATGGTGATCGTTGTCGCTGTTGACGGCTCCATCTCTCGATCACTGTTGCCCAACGGGGCTCAGGCCCGTTGTAGCCAAAACGGTTCGCGGGCACCCTGGCTTTGTAAGGAGGATTGATGACCTCCGGCTCCTCTTCCGACTCCTCTTCGTCTTCATCTTCCTCCATTTCCTCTTCAATTTCATCTTCTTCGGGTTCTTCTTCTGGTTCCTCCTCTATCCATCCTCCGTTTCCCTGGTTCGGAAAGTAGGGGTCTCCTGGTAAATGTAATCCTGCCATGTCGTCTGTGCAAGAATAGGGGTGTAAGAGGCATATAATGAATCTAGAAACATGGCGATAAAAAAACATAAAATACTCCTATAGTGTTTTAAAGGTTATGTTTGGTTCTTAACGCGTTTCTTGTATGGGTGTTGGTAAGTTGATAGACCTGTCGCCCACTACGACTATCCCCTGATATATGCTAGTCACTTCTCGGACGAATATAGTTGATCAGACTATATTTCTCCCAGACTTGATTACATATCCCAAGGCACAATCATAGTGTACAACTCATCTATCTTTATTTTTCGTGTTTTTCTTAGATGTGACACTATACCGTCATGCATGCATGTACCTATACTTTTACAAAAATATATTTCATTTCAAAAAGTATAGTTATATGAAAATGTTTAATCAAAGAAGTTTAGTCCCAATGTGTTTATAGTTGGTATATCTTATGTGGTTCGATATACTTAGTTCACTATAAACAATGCTCTGATACCAATCTGTCACACCCCCAAACCAAGGATGGCGGAAACGTCCGGGGGTGGGAATGACATCATGTATAACATCATAACGAGTATAATAGTGACCAAAGCAAACACAACCATCATAAATATAATTGAAAAAGTTACACCATAGTATGAATTACATGTTCCAAAATCAATTACATTATGATGACAAAAATGTATTAATTGACGTCTTGCGTCCCATCTTCAAAAGCAGTTGGTTACCTGTTTCACTGGTTTCCTGAGAATACAAGTAGTTTTGAAAAAGTGTCAACAATTAAGTTGGTGAGTTCATAAGCTTTTGGATGTAGTGTTTGAAAACCTTTGTTTGTAAATGTAGTGTATACTCAAGAAAAATCCAATATTTCCCTTATAAAATGTTGTGTAGTCTTAAGTCCCAAGACCGAATGTATGGGTGTGTTTCGTAATTGTAACGAAGTATGCAGTTTTAAATAGATAAAACCCCTTTTAAAGTACAATTTCCCGTAAACTTTAAGTGTTGTTAACTCCTTATGTGAGTCGTTATAACCATACTGTAACTGAATGAACCTGCTACAACGTTTTTCAGACGTCAAAATGTTATGACTTTTGTCACCCGTAGACCTGCAGGTCCTGTTGTAGCTAGCAGTAAGGTGTGGGGTGTCAATCCCAATATAGATCTATATACAATTATCACGCTCTCCCTACAAGAGACTCTGGTTACAACTTACATGAATTTTAACCCGTACTCTAAGAGTACAATTGAATAATTGTCTCACAACTTACATTAACGATTTTATGTGTGGTTTGACTGTAAAACCTTTTCTGTGATGGAAGTAATCCCTTTCTTATGTAGTATGTTTGAAGTGTAAAGTCCATAAACTATACCTATTATAGTTTATTGTACGTGTTCAAAGTGAATGAAAACTCTTATCATGAATGACTAATTTCTATTTATGGTGTTAAACTAACAAGAAATACATTCAACATTTAGAAACTTATTGTCATACACTTTGCTCAACATGTTACAAAGTGTTGTAAATATTGTAAGTTGTTAAACTAGCTTTTCGTTTTACTGCACTGTTTTAGAAAAATCACAGGAAAATCATACGAGGCCAAAAACTGAATCTGTAAACTCTGAGAGTTTAGAAAATGTATCTAGTTTATTCAGAATCTTTATTATGATTTTTAGAAGTCTCTAACTTGTGTGAAAATGTTCAATTTCACAGACTGGTCCGAAGTTGTTTCTGAAATGATAGACAGTTTTGTAAAAATCGCCATAAATTGTAGAAAAACCGTATAAACATGTGCAATTAGTCATTAGAAATGTATAAACCTGAACTATTTGCACCTTGTACAGTTTTGAAAACTAAAAAGTTTAAGATGTTCAAAACAGTCCGTGAATAGAACTAAACTTTCCTGATGAAAGCTGATGTTTTAGTTTAGTTAAGTTTTTGGTGTATTAACTTGTATTCCCCCCTAAAACTCGAAGAAAACATAAAAATGTAGGGTTATAAACTCACCTTGAGTGATTTCCTTAGATGAATGTGGAAGAGGAGAGATTTCCAAGTCAAGAACACTTGGGAGGTGCTTGAAGATTTGAAGATTGTAGGCACAAATATGACGATATTTGTGTAAGAGATTCATGATTTGAGTGAAGGAGTACAGAGTATTCAAGTGTAGGATGAAGATACTTACCAATAATGGAGGAGAATGCTCAAGAACAACCTTGAAATCTCGAGTTTAGAGAGGGAAAGTGAGAGAGAGAAATGGGTTTGTTTTTTATGAAAGAGAGAATATCTTGGAGGAGAGATAAGGGTTCTTCCCAGACCTTGATTAATGTATGTTGCTGGAGAATGGTGGTGAAAGTACAAATAGTTGACTAGCTATAGGTGAATAGTGACAAGAAGATGTTATTGAGTGGGTATGGGAGATAGCTTGTGTCATTACTTTATGGGGAAGTCAACACTCAAAGCCAATATCTTGCACAAAAGATATTATTCTTTAGCTAAAGGTTTCCCTCAAAATGTGATTAAAATATGAATATACAGGGTCTTATATGTCAAAATATAAGTTTGGATGAAAAACCCACGCGAAAATCATGAAAAACAAGCTTAAAATGCGAAAGTGGTCGAAAACTGGGTTTTAGAGGCGAATCTGCGAAGTTTGGTCCCTGAGAACCGAAAGGAGGCTTTGTCCGAGAAGCTCAGAGGCGAACTCATCAGGAGGGAACCGAAAGTAGGATGGAACCGAGAGCCGAGGGTTCGGTCCATTAAGGTTAGTTTCGGTCCTTTAAGCAGCTTCGGTCCCATGCAGATTCGGTCCTAAAGGTTTCGGTTCAAGAGGCAGGTTTGGTTCACATGACTTCGGTTTTCTAGGGTTTCGATTCCTAAGGGTTCAGTCTCTAGGGTTTCGGTTCTTACAGCTAGTTTCGGTTCTTACAGCTAGTTTCGGCCCTACATGACTGTTTTCCAAGAAATCTTCCCATTTCGAGTGGTGTTCGACTAAGTTATGGGTCGGGATGCCCCGAATGATTATAAAAAGTTTGAAAGAGATTTGGAAGAGATTTGGGAGAGAGAGAGAGAGAGAGTGAGAGAGAGAGATTTAGAGAGACTTTGTTTGCGCCCTTTGTGACTGTTTAGCCTCGAAATGCAAGGTTCGTAAGCCTCGTTAAACCTTGTTATGAGTGTTATATGCCCCGTAGGGTATGTAATAGTATTTTATCAAGTTGTTACATCATTGACCCTAATTAGGGTTTAGATTTTTCAAACGCGTGAAAACCCTAAGTGATACTTTGCATTAAGGTAGTGAGTTGTACAATAGTAAACATAATGTAAACCCTAATATACAAGGGTTAGTTGAGTTGACCGGTTTGACTTGTTGACTTTCATTGACTTTGACTTGACCTGAAATTTACGGTTGTCACACATCACCCTCTACTCCCCACTGAATCTTCGTTTTTTGAGCGAGATCTAACTGAGCTAATTGATCTAACTCTGAAACCTCCTTTAATAAAGAAACCCTTTGTTCCCTCATGATAGAAGATCCTTCCCCATCCATCAGACGACTATCAAGAGATTCAATTAAATCTTGGAGATTCTTCTTTTTAGTAACCAACAAATTTCGATTATTTAGATTCCAAACCCTAAGATTATATTTAAGACGCTATAATTTCTTCTTAAATTTCACCCAGGGATTATCCAGACCCACCCCAGACAAATCACTCATCCAGGAATCCCACACAATAATCTCAAAACCATCTCTATCAAACCATGAATGAAACACCCGAAAAGGAATAGGGCCATAATCCACCCGATGCTCCAAAAGAAGGATCGGACGATGATCAAGAATATTTTTTTCCAACACAATACCCGCAAGATGAGGAAAAACAATCATAAACCCATCTGTGACCAAGAATCTATCAAGTTTACTAAACTTAGATCCCCATTTGTCACTCCAAGTAAAACGAGGTCCACCTAAAGGAATATCAGAAAGATCAAGATTCTCTATAAAATCATTAAAAGCTCGAGCAGAAACATGATTAAAGACCGAACCCATTCGCTCTGTTTCATCACGAACTTCGTTAAAATCACCCATAATAATATTTTCCCCTGGAAAAGATGAAATAAGGCTAGAAATCTCATCCCAAAGAACTCTTTTGTTGGCAATTCCTTGAGGGGCGTAAACAACAATAAACATGACATCAAGACCCGTACGAACCCACACCCCCTCCACAGCAATAAAGCAATACGAAATAATAACGCGATTTTTGGAAATACTATCCAAATCCCAAATAGCTAGGATGCCACCCAAAGCACCTCGGGAAGGAGAAACCGCATGCATAAAAGAAGAATTACCCCAAAAGGAACGAACCGTGGCCAAATCAACATCTTCCATCTTGGTTTCTTGAATGGCTAGAAAATTAATTTTATGGAAAATACATAATTTTCTAACCCAACTCCGCTTTTGTAAAGATCCCGCTCCTTGAACATTAATAGAAAGACAATTCATAAATGTTGTCTTTCAACGTGCCCTTGTAAAATATCTTTCACCCGGTCCAAACAACCTTCCATATTATACCCCAAAGATGCTCCCATATCAATCGTCTTCTTTAATTCAATAAAAAAGGAATTACTTTTTTGATGCCCCTCCGAGACAGACTGATTATCTCCCATAAACGAATAACACTGGTTAGAAAAACCCCGGGGGTAAGAAAGGTCATCTTCAGAAATATTAATGCCTGAAACACGTCCATAACCTCCCGAAAATCCGACTGGACTAGCATGAGACCGGTTATCTTTATTTGATGCCGAATTAACAGCTTCTTTAGACCCCGATTTTTTGGAAATTGGATCCAACTCATTTAACAATGGTTGACCAGAGACGGGCGGAGTAGCAATAGAAGCTGTTGTCGCTGCAGCAGGCTTAGCAAAATTGTCTTTTTAACGTATGATGCCTGTATAAGAAACAAAATTGAAAGTACATTGTTGTAATATAAAGAACTAAGAGTAGGATGCTGTAATAAACATAAATGAAAACATGTTGATATTTCTTGCCATGTAGAATACCTAAGTATTAAAAGCTGTTTATGAAAAAAAAAACAGTATAGATGCATTACCAAGATATAAAAAAGTCATTGTCATCACGAAAAAGACATTTAACTCATTTCTTGCTTTTTCTTTGTGCTTGTGTCTGCCATGTTTAAGCAGGACAATCACATATTCCTGTAAAAATAAAAATAAAAATAAAAATAAAAATAAAAAAAAAAAACCTAGTTATTAAATTTACAAAAATAAAATCATATCAAGTAGAAGCATAAACTAAACAAATTTTTTTATTAAGTTTATAGTTAAGAATGACCCTTATTGACTCAGAAAAGTACCCATGCTAGATGACAGCCATGGATATAGCATACTTGTAATTACTAGTGCTTAGTAATACTTTATATTCAGAACACTTTAAGCAAAAGAAGGTAAATGAAATCCAATATGCGAACATATTATCATCATAAACACGTATAGTTTTAAAGGTTGATGTTCTTGATCTTAAAGGTTGAATGTGCTACAATATAGTAAAGGGAAAATCTGTCTACTACCAACACTACTGAGTGCACCATGATTCCTAAATGAAGAATGTGATAATGATAACTTAAGTGGTAACAATGGTGGAATTCATATAAATATATAATTACTCTGTGATCGATAGCTATAGTGTAGCATGTGCCCTGTGGTATTACATTTATATTCAGAAAACTTTAAGCAAGTTAAACCAGAATACTCTAACTAGTTAAAGTGATTCATCTCATCAAATAACTCATTTACACGCAGAACCATTAAAAACTAAAGGCAGGTGCTGATTTACTGTAAAACAAAGAGCAACGATCAAAATAATCAAAGCAAGAATAAAACACCTTGAGAAAGTCATTGTTCCCGATGAACGTCAAGCTTATGGATTCAATTATCAAAATTGTGAAAATAACAATAACAGAATAAATAAAATTAAGTAAATTAAAAGTCATCATCAAATTGCAGCTCTTAAGAACATAGATTCAATGGTCAATGTAACCTTCTTTCAAAATCTCATCCAGTTGATGAAATCACGAGACAGAGATCGATTAAGAGAGAGAGAGAGAGAGAGAGAGAGAGAAATACCGGAGGATGTGGGGAAGGAGGAGGCGCCGCCGGTAAGTAGGAGACGGCAACGTGGGAGGACGAACCTTACCACAGGCGGCTCTGTTGCCCCTTTCGTTCTTGCGCTGCAAGTAAGAAGTGGCGAAGGCGGCGAGGAGAACGAAGGCCGCCGACGACGGCGACGGTGGTGGAAATGGCAACAACGACTTCAGGAATCAATCAGGAGTGCAAAACTAGGGTTTGTATGTATAGTAATCTTCGCTTAACCTTTGGACCTGTTTATTTGATGCGGGACGGTTTAAAATCAATATACTCGGGACGGTTTAAAATCAATACATTTAAGGACTGCTTATTATTATTCCACTATCGTTCAAAACAAAAATAGCAAAAAATATGATAACTTGTTAATTATTTAAATTAATTATTTAAATACGAAATGGAGTAGAATATATTTTTATTTCTTTTTTTTTTTCTTTAAAGGTTTTAGTATCTTAGATCTCATAATTCTCATTCTTTTATAATGTTTCCGTTGATTATATATAGGTTCACTAATGACCATTATTTTACGGTCATTAAATTTTTTTACTTTGTAATTTAATGATCTTTATTTTGTCTTAGCAATATTTGTATGTTGAAGGTTGGGGTTCGAAAGTTCATTGATAACTAAGATGCAGGGACAACTATTTTTAATCATTAAATGTCAAATACAGTGAGGACAATTCTTGGTCACTAAGTCCCCAATATAATGACCAACATATTTAGTCATCACGCATCAGATACATTGACCATTATTTTATGGTCACTAAAATTCTTTTATTTTATAATTCAATGACTACTGCTATGTTGTCATAATATTTCTATGTGAAGGTTAAGTGGGTTTGAAAATTCGGTGACGATTATTTTTGGTCACTAAGTCTGCAATGCAGTGACCACTTAATATTTGGTCATTAAATTTGTAAGACTACAAAAACTCAGTGACGACTTAATATATAGTGACTAAATGATGTTGTTAGTGAATAGTCAATGCTTCTTTCTTTTGATATTAATTGTTTCTGTGGAATTGCATATTGTTTCTTTTTATTCAAAAACTTTGTTTTGTATATTAATTATGTTGGAGTCCCAATAAATTCCTCTCTGTTTGTCCCTTTTTTTGGCTTTCCCTTTTTTTGGCTTACTAACTGTATATCATTAACATCATGGCATTTAAATAATCATCATATAATCGTGTGATTTCATTCACTTTTCTCTTTTTTTCTATCTCATTAAGGTTTTATAATAAATGTTATATGATTTGTATATTACAGCTTTCTTATTTGAAATTCTAATTTTCGTTTCTTCATAGATTTTCATCAATATGACATTAAAATCAGTGGCGGATCTTAGCGGTACCCGAGGGGTCCCGGGCCACTGCTCCGATTCCGGCACGTAGTGTAAAAAAAATTTATGTTTTTTCTATTAGGTGCACCGGCTTAAAATACGAGTGCCACTACTAATTTAGATTTTTTTGGAAAATTTTTTTAGTGTCACCCCTACTAAAACCTTCTGCGCCCGCCACTGATCAAAATCCATTACACTGTTATGTTATTGGGATGAAAAAATTTATGATGAGAAAGAAAGTATAACTTACAACAAATCTCCGAATAAAGCAATCAAGGTTCAATGTAGAATACAGTTCGATCAGCCAAATCCATAATCCGACATCGATTGACAAGCAACGATACCATATCAAAGTAATATTCAGATACCCATCTATTGTTGGAAAGGTGGTGAAATATATATCACTCCCAATCAAGGACGATATTGACGTTGAGATCATGTTTGATGTGCTTAGTCTCCATCAAGAATTAAACAACATTGAATTAAACAACATTGATCTATGTTTGATGTTCCGGTCCCTCACGAAGCATATTGGCTCGATGCATGTATTCGAGGAATGCTTCCAAACCCAGAGTTAAAACGGAAGGAAAAAAGGTCGACCTCGTTCGACAAGGCTACGACATGGAATGAACATTAAAGAAGGAAAAAAAACTAATTTTTATGGATTGTGTAGACAAAACGGTCATAATAATAAATAAATAAATAATTAATAATAATAATAATAATAATAATAATAATAATAATAATAATAAACATGTCCTTCTATGCCTAGAAAACGATATGCTGATATGTAACAGTGATTGATTGAGTAAGATTTATTCAAGTTTTTTGGTCATTTTACCTTACATTTACTCATTTTATATTTGATGTTTGATTATACAATATTTATCCAAGTTACATTTACATTTATAAATTTTTATGTCTATTTTAGTTTTGTTATGATTTTATTCATAAAAGTTATAAACCTCAAACGTTAAAAATAAAATGAACTGTGAACGATGAAAAATTTTAAAAAATAAAACAAGTTTTTAGTATTTTGTTATTTGATTTATCTTATTTTTTTAATAGCTCTTGAGACTTTACTATCAGTTGATGAGAACGGTTTAAATTATTAGAAAAGAAATCTATTCTAATAAATGAAGGTTTTTTTTGTCACATGTCATACTCTCATTAATTTATCAAATGTCATTTTGTGGTTATTTTGAATTGATTTTTTTTCACATGTAATTTTATGGGTTTTTCTATTTTAATAAATTCTACATAATATTTTAATGTAATAATTATAATAAATGTAGTAATAAATGAATATCAATTTCATTAATGAAATTACCTTCTTATTTCAAAATTCTCAAATTAAAGCTCATTAATTTATTTTTTTAATTTAAAAGATAAAAAAATCAATTTTAATAATTCATTATTTTTCTTATTTTCTTATAAATCCAAAGTTTTAAATATTTTGACATTTATATTTTTTTTTAATTAACACGTGTAACACATGGGTCTTACACCCAGTAATAATATAATAATAAGGTTATTTTTTATTTTAATTTTATATTATAAAAATAATTTATATTGTAAAAGTAATAACAAGTAATAACAAATCGGTAGTCACATGATATTTAACACGTATTTAATTTACTTTAAGTAATTGAAAGTTACCAAAAACAAATTACTATGTTTTGGTAAATAAGTTTGAAACTACAATTGATTTGTAAATATTTTTTAAAAATGCAATGACATTGTACAAAACTCATATGGAATGTGGCACCACACTGTTTAGCCTAAGAGTTTTCAAGCAAAAATTATACAGTTAAGTCCCAATCCAACAGACATGCTGACTAGACTGTAAATGTTGATGTAGCGTTGCGAGAAAAAACACGCCAGCGGTGTTCCTTACTTAAAAAAAGCTTTATGTGGGAGGGTATAAGTTTTACCGATGAAAACCTATGTGGACACCATTACCGACGGTAAACACCGCCCCCTGAAAAAAATTTCACCGCCGATATATGTTCACCCGTGGTAAATGTGAGGCAAAGGATGGGATGTGTCTTTCTCTCTCTACTCTCTCTCTTCTTTACCGACTACGAATATCATCAACACCACCCCCTAATTCTACAAAGTTCATAAGTAAAATTTTAAAATCTAGGTGGAGCATATGTGGAATGCGGCACCACACCCTTTAGCCTAAGAGTTTTCAAGCAAAAATTATGCGGTTAAGTCCCAATCGAACTGAGATGCTGACTAGGCCTTAAATGTTGACGTGTCTCTGTGAGGAAAACCACATCAGCGGTGTTCCTTACTTAGATAAAAGCTTCAAGTGGGAGGGTATAAGGAAGTTTCGAACTCGGGACCTCACAAAAAGGAGTGCATCGCTTAGTCGACCTGGCTATAACCCATTTTATGTTTTCTTTTCCGATTTCTTATATATATATATATATATATATATATATATATATATATATATATATATATATATATATATATATATATATATATATATATATATATATATATATTGTATGTATAACGGATTCCTATTATTATTATTATTATTATTATTATTATTATTATTATTGTATAAATATGATTTTATAATGTATTATATATTTAAAAACATAATTTATTTTACTTTTAAAAAGGTATTTATATCTTAAAACCATATCTATATATGAATACATTTTTGAGTAAATTACACAGATAGTCCCTATGGTTTGAGGTAAATTACACTGGTAGTCCCTAACTTTTGTTTTTAACTCGCACAACCCTTAATATGGAACTATTTTGTGCGCCTAGTCCCTCCGTCTATATATCCATCATTTGCACAGTTAGGTCAGCCCATCTGTTAGGCACTCGCACGTGGGCTTTTTAATCTTTTCTCTTTTATTGCCTTATACCGTCATAAGGATGATACGAAGACTCAAACACCCCATCCCCATAATTCGTCTTATCTTACTCGAGAAAACCCACACCCATCGCTGACTTGCAGAAACCCCTAGAAGAAAAACCTTTTTCCATGAAGCTTAGCAATGATAAACCCACTGATATGTGCTGACATAGAAGAAATCGACATTGGACTTGGTTATGGTAAGATTTCTTTCTTGATTTTGCATGTTTGATTGAATGTAAGTTTTTAGAGTAGCCCAGATTTTATAAATCGAACGTATTTTGTGTCTTAGGTGATGGTGATCGTGATGAAGGCAGTGACTCTGATGATAGTGACTTTATTGTTGATGAAGGCAATGTGGTAGAGGATGTAGAGGTTGACATGACGAATTTTCACTTGAACATTGACATCGATGCTGAGTGGGTGGGGGGGACATCAATGTTTAGTGGGTAGGGGTACCAACAATAGACTGGTAGAAGAAAACAATGAAGAACCATAAGTTGAAATGTTAGACAACGAAACATTGTTGTCTGGATCTTCTTCAGACGAAGGACCAGCTTCTCAACACAGGAAGTCCATTAAAGCTCTACAGAGAGCACATGAGAATGATGAAGCATTTGTGAGTGAACCATTTTACATACATCTAACATTTAGTTCTACCAATGAATTTAAAGAAAATGTTAAACATCATGCTATCGAAACTACGAGAGAAATAGAGTTTGAAAAAAATGATAAGAATAGAGTAAGAGTTGTGTGCAAAGGGGCAACGCCAAGTCTTTAAATTAATGACGATGAAAGAAAGTGTATGTGGTTCCTCTATGAAAGTAAATGGAAATGTGACATTGACTAGACGATCAAAACATACATCTGAAGGGTTTTGAGCACTCTAACAACCTTATGGTGCACATGCAACCCTAAATGCTTTGGATCTATGTTTTCTCTAATTATACATGCAATTTGATTTTCCAAAGAATTATCCTAACTAGCATAC
The DNA here is from genome assembly GCF_052849685.1 of Lactuca virosa. Lineage (NCBI taxonomy): Eukaryota > Viridiplantae > Streptophyta > Magnoliopsida > Asterales > Asteraceae > Lactuca > Lactuca virosa. The sequence goes on from NC_136428.1 coordinate 39,881,268, forward strand.
AAAGCATGGGTACTTGAACAACAAAACTAGTTAGATAACTTACCTCTTGTTGTAGCTTGTAAACTTGAACCTTTAAGAGCCTAGCACCCCAAATGTGATGCCTCAAATGCTTCACAAAACACCACCAACAATGGAGGACTTGAGAGAAAATGACTTGCACAAAAATCGGCTCTTATGATCTCTTAGAACAACTAGTGGCCGATTTTAGGAGCTAAGGGACTCCTTTTATAGTGTGGCAAAGTCTAGGGTTACATCCATGTACACCCTAATGGACATGACCTTTCATATTACTTAGGCTCCATGGGTTAAACCTCCATATACTATCCATGGACTAACTTGTTGGTTTAGCCCATCCTAAATAACCATAGGCCCACACTATAAGAATCATTGATTTACTAAATCAGTCCCTGTATATTTAATTAGTGTATTTTGATCACTGAATTAATTCCAAATTAATTCCAAATTAGTTCTTGATCAATACTAATCAAATAATATGATTTCACATTAATATATTAGAACTTATAATATATTAATAAATCATAAATAACCTCTTCTCAAAAGTCTATCATGTCAAATTGTTCCGGTGAAATGCAACCCAAATGGACCATGCTATTTTTAGGTCAAGTACATACCAATTATAGTTATAGACTTAGACACCTTATCCAACAGTCTCCCACTTGGATAAATCTAATAACTATAGCTGCAAGTACGACTTCAGGAACCAACTAGTAATTGTAGCTCTTATATCCTCTGTCAAACTCTGACATGCCATTTAGATAAGGGATCATAGAATCCTCTGTTCTCAAGATATCAGCCAGACAAATACATGGAACATAGTCAATCTTATTGTCCAACATTTATTTCCCGATTTTCGATTTGTTTGACATAGAACTTAATCGAACATCAATTGAAGTCTGACCGGGCCAGGCACATAAGTCAAAACAAAATCATCGAGGGGCCCAAGATATCGCTTTTAATCCTCCAAGGACTAAAAGGAACAGATAAACTTCAACAATATATGCTTGTACTAACTACTTGTTAAATCATACACAATAGTGTGTTTTATAACATCAAGTTACTGATGCAGTTTCACACTATCAATGTACAACCAATTCATAGTCAACAACTCATATATCTCGGTTTGAAGACTATATGATATTATCGTCTCACGATCACTCATGATAAATTCCATGAAGTGATTCAAGTGAGCGTGGGTTTAATCCAATACTCAGACCTTATGAGCACTCATGAATGTTGTAGAAAACTTTGTTATGTCTAATACACTTCAGACAATCTACAAGCCAAATTCATGACAGTCTTGCCTCAATACCTACTTCCAATGTATGATCGACTGTGGATAGTTTGAATAATATAATTATTCTGGAAGTCAAAACATGCAAATGAAACAATAGTAAACAATTGACATAAGACAGTAACCTTACTTATAAATAAAAAAAACACCTTTTATTTAATCATCAAATGTCAATTACATTTTATCTATTACAAGTTTCAAAATAGCTATCTAATCATTAAAACTAACATCGTCCTTCATCCCGATGCGCCTCGCATGCTGTAAGTGTTTAACCATACTCAGTCCCTTCGTGAGGGGATCTGTTGGGTTCTCCTCTGACGATACCCTCTTTTCTACGAGGAGTCCTTCTTCTATTCGATGTCTTATGAAGTGATATTTTCTATCGATGTGCCTGGATCTACCATGATCCCTTGGTTCCTTGGCTAAGGCAACCGCAATCTCGTTGTCATAGAAAATCTCCATAGGCTCCATTATTGCTGGTACAACTCCAAGGTCTCCGATGAAGTTCTTCAGCCATATTGCCTCCTTCACCGCTTCGCTTGCTGCTATGTACTCTGATTCACACGTTGAATCAGCAACAGTCTCCTGCTTGGAGCTTTTCCAAGTTATTGCTCCTCCATTCAGGGTAAATACCCAGCCCGACTGAGAGCGGAAATTATCTCTGTCAGTCTGAAAGCTGGCGTCACTATACCCCGTTACTTTCAAGTCATCACTCCCACCGAGGGTAAGGACCCAGTCCTTAGTCCTCCGCATGTACTTAAGAATGTTCTTAACCGCAGTGCAATGAGCTTTACCAGGATTCCCTTGATATCTGCTGACCATGCTCAAAGCAAAGGCCACATCAGGGTGAGTACAAGTCATAGCATACATGATCGAACCAACTGCGGAAGCATATGGTACTCGACTCATCTCAACTATCTCAGCCTCTTTACTCGGACTCTGAGTTTTACTTAGTTTGGTATTGACTTGAATGGATAAGTCACATTTCTTGGAATCCATCATGTTGAACCTTTTCAACACCTTATCTAAGTTGGTACTTTGACTAAGTCCAGTTAGTCTTTTACTCCTGTCTCTCAATATCCTTATCCCCAGAATATAGGCAGCTTCTCCAAGGTCCTTCATAGCGAAACACTTCCCAAGCCAGAACTTAACCTCCTACAAGGTTGGGATGTCATTTTGTATAAGAAGTATGTCATCCACATACAACACCAGAAAGCTAACTGTACTCCCACTAGCTTTGACATACATACAAGACTCATCCACGCTTCTCAAAAAGCCAAACTCTTTGACTTTCTCATCGAAACAAATATTCCATCTGCGAGATGCTTGTTTCAATCCATAAATGGATTTCTCAAGCTTGCACACTCTATTAGGATACTTTGCATTGACAAAAACCTTTGGATGACTAATTTAAACATCCTCGGCCAACTTTCCATTAAGGAAAGTGGTTTTGACATCCATTTGCCATATTTCATAATCATGAAATGCAACGATGGCTAGCATAACCCTAATAGACTTAATCTTCGCCACTGATGAGAAGGTTTCATCATAGTCAACTCACGGAGTTTGAGTAAACCCCTTTGCAACCAGTCGCGCCTTATATGTGTTTACTTTCCCATCCATGCCGGTCTTCTTTTTGAAGATCCATTTGCACCCGAGTGTCTTACGTCTCGGTACATTGTCAACCAAGTTCCAAACTTGATAGGTCATACGGAACTAATCATAATATGGAGGTAAAGAGTGTAGAATGATATCTATGGCTAACTCTTCATCGAATTTCACATTCAACTTCAGCAAGCGGTCCACAAACCTTTGCATTTTCTGCAAGTGGGCCGTGATGGGTTCTCCATCCTTCATCTTTGTTGTTATCATGGAGGCGATGATTTCATACCTCTCTTGACGAGCACTTTGATGGTATCTTTCCATCAGGTCTTGGTGCATCTCAAAAAGGTAGAAGTCCTCACAGGACTTTTGGAGTTCAGCTGTCATAGTAGCCAACATGATACAAGACACCTTGGTGGCATCCTTATCATGAGTCCTAAGCTCAGCGATCTCCTCAGGAGTAGCCGAAGACTCATCAATTTCCTTAAGCTCCTTATCGAGGACATATTCCTTGTCCTCATAACGAGTGACCATCCTGATGTTCCTAATCTAGTCATTGAAGTTGGTACCATCAAATATGACTCTCCCACACAAGTTCATGAGAGAGAAGGAGCCAGAAGGGTTTGAGCCAGAAGCAGTGTTGGAAGACATCTGAAAAAGAAATACAAAGTTTAGATTAGATAACAATCCTTAATACAACACCCAAAATGAAATATTAAGGCTAGGACCCAACACAATATTTTACAATTTGGAAGAGGGATGCCGTACTCCAATTTGCAAAATATTTGAAGGTAGGTAAATGACAATTTACCAATTTCCACCATGAAAAACGAAATTGATTATTAAGGTTTAATTGGATTGAAATTCCTAGATTCTTTTGAGATTCATTGAACTTTTCAATGGCATGTTTAAATCTCGATTATGCCCTTCAAGTTTGTAACTGGGATACCGAGGATCACAAACAAGGTGTGAATAACCATGCAAATTTACTTGGTACACTTGAAGTCAATTATCACCTAATCAATGTGCCAGTTAACCACACACACTCCATTGATTTATGACATACATCAAGCTACCCTTTGCCACCCTTACTAGTCAATGTTAGTGTGTCGGTTAACCACACACGCTCCACTAACGACTTGGCAAGGTGCAAAGTGCAATTTCATGGATTAGCATCAAATTCACATTTTTCCTAAAGTAACTAAGATTGGGAATTTAATAAAAGTTTAGTTACTTTATAATTATCATTATACTTTTGATGAGAATTAATGTCCTATCCTACCCGTTCGTCTAACGACCCTCCACCAGTCAATGAAGAGGTGGTTGAGAGTGGACACACATTAAACTTCCATTATATAGGCAGTAACCTTATACCCCCCTTATAGACCGGCTTCATGAATGAGGTCTACTAACGGTAAGACTGACTTGTCTTATATATATATATATATATATATATATATATATATATATATTATTAACCTTATAATATTATAATAGTATAAGGGTTGAATTTTAAATTTTTAAAATTCTAGGGTTTGGAATTAAAGTGTTCATAAGTGTGACTTTACAAATTCCAAAACTTGAGGGCAAGTTTTGAAACTCTTCAAAACTTTTCATTTCCATAACTTATGAGTTTAATGACTTTTTAAAGAAAAGACTTTTCATTTTCCATAACTTGAGGACAAGTTATGGAGACCATTAAAGGCTTTTAGATCAATATTTTAATTAACACAATAATCAAATAATTCATCCATGATCTAGTTAAACTCATAAGAACAAGATAATTCATATCAACAATTTACAAGAAATTAGCCTAATCATACAAATCTTGAAATTATGACAATTATCTTTTAATTAGATAAGCATGATCACTACCATATGAAAAACAGATTTTATGTTTCAAAAAAACAGTTTGGGGTAATGATCCTAATCCAATTCTTGCCAAAAACTCGAAATCCAGCACACAGAGCCATCAACTCGGCGAGTGCATGAACATGACTCGTCGAGTTAGTCTGATACTGAGTGGTCTCGTCGAGTCAGCCAGTGGACTAGGCGAGTTCACCAGTCAGAAGCCAGAAAAATGATTTTTTCAAGTTGGAAAATTAATAAGCATCAAGTATAACAGAAAACAATCCTAGGCTCTGATACCACTGAAGGGTTTTGAGCACTCTAACAACCTTATGGTGCACATGCAACCCTAAATGATTTGGATCTATGTTTTCTCTAATTATACATGCAATTTGATTTTCCAAAGCATTATCCTAACTAGCATACAAAGCATGGGTACTTGAACAACAAAACTAGTTAGCTAACTTACCTCTTGTTGTAGCTTGTAAACTTGAACCTTTAAGAGCCTAGCACCCCAAATGTGATGCCTCAAATGTGTAACGCCCCGTTCCTGGTACGTATTTAATTTATTAAAATGTTTATTTTATAAGAGCTACTCGACGAGTTGGTAGCCCTAACTAGTCGAGTAGATGGCAGCTTGATCGCGGGGTTTAAGTGGTCTACTCGACGAGTCGAAGCCTGGACTCAGCGAGTAGGTCCATCAGGAGGAAACCCTAATCTTCAGGGTTTGCACCCTATTTAAGCATCATATCTGGCCTCCACCGCAGCCCCCATCACCTCCAAACCCTATTATCAAAACCCTAATCCGCCATAAGTGATCTTGAGCTAGTTCTTGCCATTTTGAGTGTTTTTGTGCATTGTGAAGTTTGTAGAAGAAGTAGAAGAGTGAAGACTCAAACGGGAAGAAGTAGATCTAGGAGCTACACTTCATTTACTGCATATTCTGGTAATCAAGCATCCAACTTGATCATTCTTCTCTTAGATCTAGTTATCTCCATATTATGATAGTTTTAGGTCAAGAGCCTTGGTCCTTGGGGTTGGGACGTCCCGAGTGACTCATATATCAGATCTAGGATCTAGGAAGGGTTCCATGGCATAAAGGTGCAAACTTTATGACCATGGAAGCCCCATGCAAGCATATGAGCAAGTTTATGGTCTTTTAGCCCTAAAAGACCATGCATGGAAGGAAAGTTCGAAGCTTTATGTGTCCAACAGATGCTAAGACCTTAGATCTGGGTTTGTATGTGTGTATTTGAGATTATATGACCTTTTGGACAAGATTCATGTATTGGAAGAAGTAGGGTTTTGTCTAAACCCTTTTAGAGGAGCTATGAATGGGTAAAGTTGGAAACTTTACCCTTAGGAAGGCCTTTCCAGTGGACAAACGAACTAAGGAACATAGATCTGAATGGTAGGAGCTTAATCCATTGAGATGGCTCAATCAGACAGGGAACTCGCCGAGTCCAGGGAAGGAGTCGACGAGTTGAAGCGGGTTGACCCGATTATTATGACAGCAAGAACTCGACGAGTCGGTTAAGGGACTCGACGAGTTGACTCAGTTGACCACAAGTTTAAGCATTCAGGGACTCGCCGAGATGGGAGATAACTCGATGAGTTGGGTTGACTGGGAGTTGACCTTGACTTTGACTTTGACTTTGACCAGGGGTAAAATGGTTATTTTACCCTAAGAGAGGATTAGCAGATTCTGACTAAGTGTTATTATCGAATTGATAGCCGGAGAGCGGAGCAGCAGACAGGGATTCCTCGCTTGAGTTTTCAGCAGCCAGTCTTGCGAGGTGAGTTTCCTTCAGTAGGAACGGGTCTACGGCACCAAGGCCGGCCCGTATAAGTGATTTGTAGTAGCTCAGATTGGGCGGGGCCCGATGCTTATATTTAGTAGCTAAGTGTGGACGGGGCCCGATGCTTATAGTATTATTTGTGTATAGATATGTAATTAATTGGTAGATGTACTTGTTGTCTGTGTGATACTTGTATGCATGTTTGATAGCGGAGTGTGGTCGGGGTCCGAATCTCCTAGACAGCGGAGTGTGGGCGGGGCCCGAATCTCCTAGACAGCGGAGTGTGGGCGGGGCCTGAATCTCCTAGACAGCGGAGTGTGGGCGGGGCCCGAATCTCCTACACAACGGAGTGTGGGCGGGGCCCGAATCTCCTAAACAGCGGAGTGTGGGCGGGGCCCGAATCTCCATGAGAGTGGGCGGGGTCTGTATCTCCTAGTTGTATGATATTTGTATGGTATGTGGTAGTTTAGGGAGACTCACTAAGCTTCGTGCTTACAGTTTTCAGTTTTGGTTTCAGGTACTTCCACTAGCAAGGGGAAGGGCTCGGGATGATCGTATGGCACACACCACAGTTTCAGCCTGGGATTGTTTAGACTCTGATATTTTCTCATATGATTTGATACAGTTTTTGACATGATGTTTGAGATACATGATTCTTGATTTTCTTCTTTATGATGATGGATGATTTATGGTTTTATTAATGATTTTAAAAGGAAATTTTTGGCCTATATTTTTGGGATGTTTCAAGTTGGTATCAGAGCCTTGGTTTGAGGGATTCGGGCACACTCTCGGGTGTGTTTGAACTCAAACTAAGGAATTGGTATGAAAATTTTCAAAAGAAAATCATTTTTATAAAAGAACTTTGAAAAGAATTTCGAAAAGAGAAAAGACCTTTGAAAAAGAGAAAAAGGGTGTGGTGTATGCAATCAGCCAAGCTCAAGTAAGTACTCCCAAATTACCCATACAAGTTTATGCTATGTTATGATTATTAGCTTTATGAGAACAACATGCTAGATTAGGACTAAGGATCTAGGAAGGATGCCTTATGTGCCTATTATATGTGTATCAGCTTTATGAGAATTGCATGCTAGTTTTGGACTAAGGATCTAGGAAGGATGCCTTATGTGCCTGTTATAGGTATCTCAGCTTTATGAACTCCATGCTAGTACAGATTAGTCAGGGATAGCCTGAAAGAGATATGCTTGATTATGTTTACTCGATGCTCAAATGCTGCTTGCTTTGTGCATTTAGGAGTCTTAGTTATCTTTTACTAACTAGGAAATGAATATGTTACGTTACATATTGCGAGGATTAAATAATTTCAGAAGTTTAGGTCTAGCTCTATTGCGCAGCTCTTGTTCGAGTCCAACCGTTGTAGGGTAGGATCTCTCATTCGAAGAATTATCTAGTCTTAGTAATATGTAATAATATTCACGAGCTAGTTAGGGGAGGTAGCAGGTACTTCTTATGCAGCTGATAGAGGAGAGTGGGTTGGTGATTACCCTAGGCTAGTTTAGTATGAGATCAGCAGTAGTAGTAGTAGAAGGGACTTGGTGGAGTCGAGGCAGTTCTTGAGGAAAGTACGAATAGATGTGGAAGGTAGTATGGGCCCGTACTACTGAAAGCAGAGGATTCGTACTCGATTCAGGAAAGGCTGAGATGAATCCAGGGAACTTGTAGTATGTTAGATCCCTCGAGATTTAATGAGTATACTGATGTTCGTTATGGTGTATTTTCAGTATGGTGGTTCTACGTCCTAGGCCGACGGGCACTTCAGGTGAGGGATCAGACTCGGGCTCTGGATCCGAGCAGATGGATGAGCAGACGAGGGAGTTTCTTTCGTCGGAGGTTACACACAGCATTCTAGAGCAGACTCCTGTGATCTTTGGATTGGTCAAGGAGGGTATTTTAGAGCTTCTGGATGAGAAGCTGAGCACTTTTCGTACTGAGATAGCGGCCATGATAGGGTCGTGCACACTGACCTTCCGGGAGTTCAGAGCATGTGGAGCTCCTGACTAGCATGGGGCTCGGGACCCCATCGCTAGCAGCAGATGGTTGGCTGATGTTGCCAACGCGTTCCGCACCAGCAGATGTCCCAAGGGGGACAAGGTTAGGCTTGCGTCCTGTCTTCTGAAGGACAGGGCACGTGACTGGTGGGAGGAGGTTGGTGATGGGTTTTGAGCATTCTAACACTCCTAAGTGTACATGCAACCCTAAATACCTTGGATCTATGTTTTCTCTATTATACATGCAAATATGATTATCCAAGGTATTATCCTAACTAGCATACCAAAACATTGATACTAGGATACTAAAATAGATAGAATACATACCTTGTTGTTGTTGCTTGACTCCATGAAGCTTGAGAGCCTAGTGCCCCAAGTGTGACACCTCAAATGGTTCACACAACATCATGAACTCTTGGAATAACCATGAGAAGAAGACATGCATGTTCAAATCGGCTAGCCCTCAAAATATGTATCACTAGTGCCAATTTCTTGAACTAAAGGGGTTCTTATATAGTGTGGCTATTAGGGCTACACCATGTAACTCATGACTTTACCCATTCCTTATGCTCCATGGGTTTTAACCTCCATGGAGTATCCATGGATCACCACATGGGTTAAACCCAACATAAAGGAATCTTGGATCATAAGCCCACATATATAAGAATGAATGATTTACACAATCAATCACCATATATTTAATTAGTCTCTTTTTGATCACTAAATTAAGTCCAAATTAATTCTTGATCAATACTAATTAAATAACATGATTTCATATTAATATATTAGAACTTATAATATATTAATATGTCACAAAATGTCTTTTCCTCATAAACGGTCTATCCAAATGTTCCGATGCCATGCAACCCAAATGGACCATGCCGAGTCGGGTCAAGTACATACCAATTATAGTTATGAACTTAGACACTAATCCAACAGTCTCCCACTTGGATAAGTCTAAAACTATTATTGCGTATGACTTCAGGAACCAACTGGCAATCGTAGCTCTCAAAAGCCGCTGTCGAACTCTGACCTTGTAGATGAACTCTGACCTTTGTCAATGACTTGTCCATTAGATAAGGGATCATATATTCCTCCATTCTAGATATCATATGGACTGAGACATGGATTATAATCATTCTCTCTGTCCATTTGTTGTTTCCCGATTTCCGATTTATGACGACTGACTAATTGAACAAATCAAATCAGTCCTGGCTCGGCCGAGCACTTCCATTTGTCATCATCAAATCATCGAGGGGCCCACAGATATCGCTTTTATCCCGAAGGTAAAAGGAATGGATAAACTTCGACTCATATGGCTTGTTCTACTACTTGTTGAATCATACACAAAGGCACGTTTTATAACACCGAGTTACCGAATGCGTTTTCGTGCAATCAATGTACAACCAACTCATAGTAACAACTCATATCTCTAGGTTTGAAGAATATAAGATATTATCGTCTCATGATCACTCGTGATAAAATCCATGAAGTGATTCCAATGAGCGCGGGTTGAATCCAATACTTAGAACTTATGAGCACTCATGAGTGTTGTAGCCCCTTGTCCAACATCTTAGACCTCTACAAGCCAACCCATGACAGTCTTGATTCATATCTACTTCCAACATATGACCGACTGTGGATAGTTTGAATAACTTAGTCAATCAGGAAGAACGACCTAGTTATTCTGGAAGTCAAAACATGCAAAATGAAACACAATAATAATAGAATCTAATATGGTATCAAAACCTATGAACATAAATAAAACACCTTTTATTTATCACCATATGATTGCACATTATTCGTTGTATACTGTTTCAGCTATCAACTTTATTCTTGAATTTAAAACAATAGTTGTCCCATGCTCCAAGCATGTACACTATGTTTTCTAAACACTAGTCATGCCATACACCAAGTATGCATACTATGTTTGTCTATGATCTTCACTTTGTGAATTAGATCAATTGAACATAACTCCAATGATCCTCTTTCACAGTCCCAAATCCTTACTGCAAATGCAAGAATTCCAAATTCATGCCATTTACTAAAATCTGTTAGATTCTAAACTTATATGCATTGATCCTCCTGTAATGATTATGCACAGAATCAGAAAGACTTGACAACAACCATTACAGAGCATTCCAAGGAGATCAACTCCTTGGAAACATCCTTCTTGCATTAAGTTTCCTAATCTTACACAGATTGAATAATTTCCAACTTTGAAACATTTCCATATTCCATTTTGACTATCACTTCTGAACAAGAGTTGCCTCCTTACAGATTATGTCAATATGGTCCTTCCAGAATTAACACTATACTTCCAACTGTCCTTGAGCAACCAATCTTTGGTAAACCTTAGATTGTCCTCGACAATTGCTTAATCCTTTTAGTCATATCCAGTTCTAGACCTTTTCCCTTCTTAATGCCCCAGGCATTTGGAAAATTTTAGAAAGGATAAATATAGCACATGTAATCGATCCTATATCCGAAGCATATGGGACACGAGTCATGATGTCTCACATAAAGACTAAACCAGTCTTTTGCTATAACATTTCCATTTCTATTTGCCAAGTTCTCATAATTCAGATTATGAAAAGGGATGCCGTAATCATAATCGAATTTTAGAACGCAAATAATGGACCCATATATAGAATTTCCTTATGTTGAGTCATTCCAACATGAAATTCATATATATATATATATATATATATATATATATATATATATATATATATATATATCCTTGACTAAATACGACTTAAAACCTTAATCTAAGCTTTTAGAATTGAAATGAAGTATAATTTCCTCTCCCTTAATTATAGCAAAACAACTTTTTCAACCCCTGCAGCCTCACGAATTGAAACTTTTGTTTTCTATAATTAACATTGCTAACTTGCAATCTTTATCATAATTATCATGCTCCCACTAACATGATGATTATTAGCATAACACTCATGCTCCCACTAGCTTTGACATGTAATCAGAAATCAGCTGGACTTCTAGAAATCAATACTTTATTGACTTTCTTACCAAAGTTCAGATTTCTGATACTAGATTGCTTTGATAAAACTTTATCAATATCATACACCTTATCTTAGATAGCTCACAGGTGTGTCTAAACAATTTTAAGAACTATGAAAAGGGATGCCGTAATCATAGTCTCGATTGTTTAGACCTTTACCACTTCTCACAAGTCCATGTTAGTGTGCTGGTTAACCACACACGCTCCACTAACGACTTTGAGAATGCAAATATCACAATTGCTATCTAGCTAAAATCTACTTAGTGAAAGTGTTTCCTCACCATCATTTTCATGAATCGGCGAGAAACCTTATGACACTTAGATTTTATGGTGTATGAGTTCCTATCCATATGAATTTTGTCAAAACCATAATCACAAGACAAGGTTACTGACAAATCCACACTTATATGGATTAAACTTGTGCAATCTTAAATTCTTGCCATTTGGCAGCTCAAGGGCCTGCCATTGCTTCCAAGTAGCTGTGCAACCAATTGAGAACTCTCAGAACTTCTATGCAAAGCCAACTTGAATAGGCACAGACATGTCGACACGATAGGTTATAAACCTCAAGTCGTGTGCTAGTGAAGAACTTCAGGTTTTATTCTTGATTAGTTCTTGAGACTTTCAAGACCTTTAAGACTCCCACTGTCCTCTTGACATATAAGACTTTCTTTTCAGATATTCAAGAGATAGTGTGGATTCTAATCAAGACAAACACTTCACACAATTGGCCTTAGTTGGTCTTTGTTTTATCCAAAACATCACAACTTACCAATTTCAAATGTACAAGAGTAGAAAACTTTTACTCTTACATTTAACAAGTGTTTTAAACCTTCTTTAAGACATGTCACTCAAGTTACAATCTTAGAGTATAACTCTAAGAATTGTTTTTGGAACGAAGTATAAATCATCTTCTTGATTTAACCACTTCAACAATTCATAGCTCCTCTTCTTCGCTACCAGAATGCACTTAGAGGATGAATTGTGATAAGGTCTCTTAATCATTAAGATGATTATATAACATGATACTAAAGTACTCTCCCATCTTTTCAGATTTGAGAAACTTTTATCTTTCTGCCTAAGTTGATTCTTCTTATTCGCTCTGCCATACATTGAAACCTTTTCCATTGTCTCAGAATTACACTTAAGCTTGTAAGTATAACCATATTTACTGAATTTTAGTAAATAATGACGAATAGTCTTAACGATTATTTATGGTGGGCTTGATCAGTGCACAAGAATGTGTACTCGATCCTTTACTTGACTCACACATCCATGTGAACAAGTAGTTAGTCTTAATTTTTCCAATGCTTGAAAGTTCTTATTCATCATGCTATACAACTTGCATGATTCCAAGTTTCTATCCAACTGAAACTTAGGTGATGAGAATCTTTCCTTATTTGGTAAATTTAGACACTATCACAAATGAAAGAATCAAATTCATATTTCCACTCTTGCTCTTAATGGAATCTTATAAGCAACAAAAGTTTTCACAAATGCCATTGTAAGGATATTTTAAAATAAATAAAATCAAAAAAAAAATTTCTTTTATTTTAAAACTTTGCGGAAAAACTATCCTTACAATGCAAAAGCACATGAAAACTTTGTTGTTATATATTCCTAAGCAATATATCATAACTCTTAAGAAGTAGCTCAAGAATCCGATCTTCAAACTATGCGATAGAAATCCATCTATGCCATCAGATTCAGCATATTCTTTCTTTAAGTTTCTTCACTTTTTCTTTGATTTTTAAAACATCAACATGTGACCCAGTCACATCATGTATCAAGAATCTCAGAATAGAAACTTAGCAGAGTTAGATAATGGACTTTACCCGAAGTAGAGTCAAACTTATTGACTTTAATATCCTTAGGTAAATTTGGCAGCTTCGCAACCAATGCCCCTTTCTTTGGCAATAGACCCTTAATAATGGGACTATCTCAGACTTAGCCGTTCTCTTTACCATTTGGTCAAACGAGTTGACTATGGCCGATCCCTTTCCATTGGGAAGAGAGAGCTTTACTGGATATCCAATGTCATCATTGTCAATGTCCATAAAGTTTTAGGAAGTTGATCTTAGCAAATAGATAAGATTATTAAGGGTCTTGTCATAGTCTGTTTCATAGGAGTCCCAAAGGAACTCACTATGTGACTTAGAAAATAGTTGAGTCACCAACTTTCTCAAGACTTTGACACCCAACTCTCCCGACTTGTCAATATCTGACTACATCTCCAAGATGTGATCACATATAGACCTTTGCTTGAGTGACCTTAAACTTTTCAGGAACTTGTGGGTTAGGGAGAATAATTGGAGGAGGTGAAAGAAGTATGATTTCCATGGGACATCATCTTCATTTAGGAAAGCTTGTTTCAAGAGATTTGGGAAGATCATCTTTTGGGAGATATTCAAGAGAGTTGATTTAAAGTCCTTAATATAACACCCAATATGAAATATTAAGGCTAGGACCCAACAACCTATTTATAACTGGAAGAGGGATGCCGTAATCCAAGTTATAAAATAGTTGAAGGTAGGTAAATGACGATTTACCAATTTCCACCATGAAAAACGAAATATAATTAAGTTTTAATTGGATTTGAAACCCCTAGATCTTTTGAGATACATTGAACTTTCAATGGCATGTTTGAATCTCGATTGTGCCCTCTCAAGTTTGTGACTGGGATGCCGAGGATGACAAACAAGGTGTGAATAACCATGCAAATTGACTTGGTACCCTTAACTTTATCACCTAATCGATGTGCCGGCTAACCACACACGCTCCACCGATCTATAATAGAGTCAAGTTACCCTTTGCCACTCTTACTAGTCCTTATTAGTGTGCCGGTTAACCACACACGCTCCACTAATGACTTGGTAAGGTACAAAGTGTAATTTCATGGGTTAGCACCTTTTCACATTTTCCTAAGTAACTAAGATTGGGAATGTACAAGTGTTTAGTTACTTAGTATTTATCATTAATACTTTTAATGAAGGGATAATTATAGTCCTTTCCTACCCGTTCGGCTAACGACCCTCCACCAGTCAAGGAAGCGGTGGGTGAGAGTGGACACCCATTAAACTGCCATTTTATAGGCAGTAACCTTATACCCCCCTTATAGACCGGCTTCGTGAATGAGGCCTACTAACGGTAAGATTGACTTTATCTTATACATATCTATATAATTAAAATTATAATAATAGTATAAGGGTTTGAATTTTAACTTTTAAAATTCTAAGGGCTAACTTGGAATTAAAGTATTCATAAGAGAAAACTTTTCAAATTCCAAAACTTGAGGGCAAGTTTTGAAACTATTCAAAACTAATTAATTCCATAACTTATGTGTTTAAAGTAGTTTTAATTAAAAAAAAAACTCTTCAAGTTCCATAACTTGAGGACAAGTTATGGAAGACTTTAAACTAATAAAAGAATGTAACTTTTCTTTATTTTGTAATTTATGGAATTAATTAAGGTTACACATTTTATTACTTAATGAAGTGACTCTTGAACCTCCATAACTTGAGGACAAGACTCTTCATTTTTGTAACCATTACCAACTTTTATGAGTTTTATGAAACTTAAATGTGACTTTTCATATAACTTGAGGACAAGTTACAAAAACACATTTTAGAATCAACTCTTAGATTAAAATGGATTGAAAACACATAATCAATTAACTTTTCTATTAATCTAAGCAACTCATAAGAACAAGATAATTTAATCAAACTTTTTCATGTAATTATCCTAATCACTAAACTAATACAAAACATGAATCTATTGACAATTATCTTTGAAATTGGATTAGTATGAACATCACCACATCAAAAACATGATTATAGGTTCAAAAACAGCTTATGGTAATGTTCCTAGTCCATTTCGAGCCAAAAAACTCGAAGATATGCTGTCAGGGGCTCCTACTCGTCGAGTGTATCAACCTACTCGCGAGTAGGATGATTTTCTTCTTGGACTCGGCGAGTTCATCAGTGGACTCGGCGAGTCCAGTGCCCAGAATGCCCGAAATTCGACTTTTTCAGCATTTTTCAGCAATTTGCATCAAGTATAATTGAAAACAAGCCTAGGCTCTGATACCACTGATGGGTTTTGAGCATTCTAACACTCCTAAGTGTACATGCAACCCTAAATACCTTGGATCTATGTTTTCTCTATTATACATGCAAATATTATTATCCAAGGTATTATCCTAACTAGCATACCAAAACATTGATACTAGGATACTAAAATAGATAGAATACATACTTTGTTGTTGTTGCTTGACTCCATGAAGCTTGAGAGCCTAGTGCCCCAAGTGTGACACCTCAAATGGTTCACACAACATCATGAACTCTTGGAATAACCATGAGAAGAAGACATACATGTTCAAATCGGCTAGCCCTCAAAATATGTATCACTAGTGCCAATTTCTTGAACTAAAGGGGTTCTTATATAGTGTGGCTATTAGGGTTACACCATGTAACTCATGACTTTACCCATTCCTTATGCTCCATGGGTTTTAACCTCCATGGAGTATCCATGGATCACCACATGGGTTAAACCCAACATAAAGGAATCTTGGATCATAAGCCCACATATATAAGAATGAATGATTTACACAATCAATCCCCATATATTTAATTAGTCTCTTTTTTATCACTAAATTAAGTCCAAATTAATTCTTGATCAATACTAATTAAATAACATGATTTCATATTAATATATTAGAACTTATAATATATTAATATGTCACAAAATGTCTTTTCCTCATAAACGGTCTATCCAAATGTTCCGATGCCATGCAACCCAAATGGACCATGCCGAGTCGGGTCAAGTACATACCAATTATAGTTATGAACTTAGACACTAATCCAACAGTTGGGAGAGCTATTGGTGATGATACAGTATTGGATGCGATGACCTGGGGTGATTTCACGACCAGGTTCAGGGACGAGTTTGCACCTGTTATTGAGGTGCATCAGCTTGCTAGGGAGTTTCAGGATCTCCGACAGACGACTGAGACAGTGGTGGAGATTACCGCCAAGTTCAGGGAGAGGACCCTTCTCGTTCTGCAGTACGTGGCGGACGAGGAGATGAAAAAGGTCCGATACCATGAGATGATGAGGAGTGATATCAGACAGTTTGTGAGCCGGTCCAGCTGCAGGACGCTTGAGGATATGATAGCGAGGGCTCGTGAGAGGGAGATTGATTTGGAGATGGAGAGGAAGAGGAAGCCAGAGATAGTGTCTGGAACGGAGGGTTCGGGCAAGAGGCCCAAGGTAGATTCCTGAGGGAAGGGCCAGCAGGGTCGAGGTCACTGCGGCAAGTGCGGTAGGGGGCACGAGGGGCCGTGTAGGGCGGGTAGTTCGGGCTGCTTCAAGTGCGGCCGAACTGGACATGTCAGCAGGGATTGTACAGCTACTACCACCACTACTACAGCATCTGATCTAATTTGATTTCATTGCAATCAGAGGGGACACAAGAAGTCCTAGTGTCCGAATCTAGAATCAGCAGGACAGGTGGTGGCACCCGCTCCTACCACTTTGAGGATTACAGACGGCCGTCAGGGCCGGGCAGAGGCGCCAGCGGCGAATAGCAGAGCCTTCCAGTTGACAGCAGAGGAAGCACGTGCAACCCCTTATGTGGTTACGAGTATGTATCTTCTCCATTATCTCTTGATTATTTCTGATTATTACTCATGTTTGTATGTTTGTGTATAGGATCGTTCGTAGTGAACGACATATCAGCTATGGTATTGTTTGACTCGGGGGCTACCCGATCTTTTGTGTCGCTCGCACTTAGCAAGCGACTTAGTAGAGCTCCGGGGGAGCTGGATTACCCACTTGATGTAGAGATATTCGATGATAGGACCGTCAGGGTTGTGAGGGTTCATAGAGGATGTATGCTACGGTTATTCGATCGGCCGTTTTTAGTGGATATGGTCCCTATTCCCCTGCGTGGGAATAAGGTCATAGTGGGTATGGATTGGTTGAGCTCCAATGGGGCAGTGATTGATTGTGAGCAGCAGTTAGTGAGGGTTCGTACTCCTAGTGGGGGAGAGCTAGTGATTTAGGGCGAGAGGCCACAACACGGACCGAACTTATGTTCAGCCACGAGGGTGAGGTGACACCTCCGGCAGGGTTGCGTAGGATACATCGCCTATGTCATGGATACCCGGGATAAGGGTAAGGCGACCGTTGATGATGTACCGGTAGTGCGAGAGTACTCGGACGTATTCCCAGAGGATTTACTTGGGGTACCTCCGGAGAGACAGGTTGAGTTTAGGATTGACCTGGTTCCTGGTGTGGCTCCGATAGCCAAGGCACCATATCAGTTGGCTCCTCTCGAGATGCAGGAGTTGGCGACGCAGCTGCAGGAGTTGCTAGACAAGGATTTCATCAAGCCGAGCAGTTCACCATGGGGAGCCCCGATCCTGTTTGTGAAGAAGAACGACGGGTCACATCGCACGTGTATCGATTACCGGGAGTTGAACAAGGTAACGGTGAAGAACCGTTACCCACTCCCGAGGATAGATGATTTTTTTGATCAGCTGCAGGGAGCATCTTGGTTCTCCAAAATTGATCTACGGTCAGGTTATCACCAGATGAGATTCAGGGATGATGATGTGCAGAAGACAGCTTTTAGGTCTCGCTATGGTCATTATGAGTTTGTGGTGATGCCATTTGGGGTCACCAATGCTCCAGCCGCGTTCATGGACCTCATGAACTGCGTGTGCAGACCGATGCTGGATCGGTCGATAATAGTCTTCATTGATGACATCTTGGTTTACTCCAAAACTCAGGAGCAGAATGAGGAGCACCTGAGGGAGGTGCTATAAACACTGAGGAGGGAGAGACTGTATGCGAAGTTCTCCAAGTGTGAGTTCTGGTTGCGTGAGGTGCAGTTCCTTGGGCATCTTGTCGACCAGAAGGGTATTTTGGTCGATCCGGCCAAGATAGAGGCCGTGATGCAGTGGGAGATTCTGAGGTCTCCAACTGAGATTCGTAGTTTTCTGGGTCTGGCAGGGTACTACAGGAGGTTTATTTAGGACTTCTCCAAGATTGCAGTTCCGTTGACCCGACTAACCAAGAAGTCGGTAGTTTTTCGTTGCGACCTGAGCAGCAGGCAGCCGTTGAGATGCTCAGGAAGCGATTGTGCAAGGCACCGATTCTCACTATGCGAGAGGGTGTGGATGACTTCGTAGTTTACTGTGATGCTTCAATCACAGGCATGAAAGTTGTGTTGATGCAGCGGGGTCATGTGATAGCTTATGCCTCGAGACAGTTGAAGCCTCACGAGGCTAATTATCCGACGCACGATTTAGAGCTGGGGGCAGTGGTTTTCGCCCTCAAGATTTGGCGGCATTACTGTTGGATAAGGTGTCTAAGTCCATAACTATTTCTGGTATGTACTTGACCCGACCCGGCATGGTCCATTTAGGTTGCATGGCATCATGCATTTGGATAGACTAAATGAGAGAAATAACACTTGTGGTTTATTAATATATTATAAGTTCTAATATATTAATAGTATTATTTAATTAATATTGATCAAGAATTAATTTGGAATTAATTAAGTGATCAAAAGATGACTAATTAAATATATGGGTTGATTATGTAAATCATCCATAACTTGTATAGTGGGCTAAAAGGCTCCATGGATTATCAAGTTGGGTTAAATCCATTGGATGCTCCATGGGAGTTACAAACCCATGGGTCATGGAAATGAAGAGTCATGTCACATTAGGGTTTACATGGTGTAACCCTATATGTGACACACTATATAAGGAACATGATACTCACCAAAATCGGTTACACACTAGTGAGATAAGAGGGCAAGGCCGATTTTAAGTGTTGGACAATTCTCTCAAAGTTTATTCCAAGAGCATTTGGTGTTGTGTGAAACATTTGATGCATCACACTTGGGGTGCTAGGCTCTCAAGGTTTTTCAAGGAATCAAAACAACAACAAGGTATGTAATTCTAGCCATCTTTATGTTTAAAGTTCCCCATGTATGCTAGATAGGATTATGAACCTTGGAAAAAAGTATTTTGCATGTATTTTAGACAAACATAGATCCAAGGTTTTCTAGGGTTGCATGTACACTTAGGAGTGTTAGAATGCTCAAAACCCATCATTGGTATCAGAGCCTAGGCTTGTTTGTTTGATACTTGATGCAAAATAGTGAAAAAAGTCGATTTTCTTGCTGTCTGCATGATGAACTCGCCAATTCCATGGCGGGACTCGTCGAGTCCATGACTAAACTCATCCTACTCGTCGAGTAGGTTCGTGCACTCAATGAGTAGGAGCCTCAGAATGCATTTTTTCGACTTTTGCTGCTGGAAATGGACTAGAAACATTACCCTAAACTGTTTTGGTGTTATTAAACTTGTTTTAGATGGTGTAATGACTATTCTAATCCATTTACAATGGCTAATATCAAAATTACATGATTATATGTGTTCATATGTTCTTGAAATTTTGATATGATTATTCATGTTCTTATGAGTTCTTGATAGATCATAGGAATTACTTGATTAATGTTGAATTCATGATCTTTATGTGTTTTAATGGAGTCCATAACTTGTCCTCAAGTTATGGATAACCAAAAGCCTCTTTGTATTAAAGCCATTAAAATAACACATAAGTTACAAAAATGAAGAGTCTTCATTTTAATAACTCATAAGTTATGAATTGAAAGGTTTTGTAAAGTTACAAAACTTGCCCTCAAGTTTTGGAACATGTAAAGCCATCTTAATAAACTTTAGTTCCAACCCCTAGAATTTTTAAGGTTAAAATTCAACCCTTATACTTTATAATATTATAAGTTTAATAATATATATGTATATATATATATATATATATATATATATATATATATATATATATGTGTGTGTGTGTGTGTGTGTATAAGATCAAGTCGTTTTACCGTTAGTAGGCCTCATTCACGAAGCCGATCTATAAGGGGGGTATAAGGTTGTTGCCTATAAAATGGCAGCTTAATAGGTGTCCACTCTCACCCACCGCTTCCTTGACTGGTGGAGGGTCGTTAGCCGAACGGGTAGGACAATGACTTAAAATTCTCATTCAAAAAAGTATAATGATTATTATAAAGTAACTAAATGTTTTATAAATTCCCAATCTTAGTTAGTTTAGGAAAATGTGAATAAGGTGCTAACCCATGAAATTACACTTTGCACTTTGATTAAGTCGGTGGAGCGTGTGTAGTTAACCGACACACTAACTTGGACTTAACAAGGTAGGCAAAGGGTGACTTAAGGTTTTTCATAGGTCGGTGGAGCGCGTGTGGTTTACCGGCACATCGATTAAGTGAAAAACATTAAGGGTACCAAGTAATTTGCATGGTTACTTCACACCTTGTTTTGTGATCCTCGGTATCCCAGTCACAAAACATGAAGGGCACACTCGAGATTGAAACATGCCATTGAAAAGTTCAATGAATCTCAAAAGAATCTAGGAGTTTCTAAAAACCAAATAAAACCTAATAATTTATATATTTCGTTTTCATGATGGAAATTGGTGAATCGTCATTAACCTACCTTTCAAATATGTTTTAGCTTAGATTACGACATCCCTCTTCTAAGTTATAATATATTGTGATTGGATCCTAGCCTTAATATTACATTTTGGTGTTTTATTAAGGACTATCTTTATATCTAGACTAAACTTGTCTTTTCTTCTTTTCAGATGTCTATCAACAATGCTGCTCCTGGATCAAACCCTACCGACTCCTTCTCTCTCATGAACCTTTGTGGGAGAGTCATCTTTGATGGATCCAACTTTACTGATTGGATCAGAAACATCAGGATGGTCACTCGATACGAGAACAAAGAATATGTTCTCGACAAGGAGGTTAAGGTACCCGAGCCAACTGCTACTCCTGAGGAGTTTGCTGAATATGAGGCACATGAAAGAGATGCTACCAAAGTGGCATGCATCATGATGGCCACTATGACAGCCGAGCTCCAAAAGTCCTATGAGGACTACTATCCTTTTGAGATGCACCAGGATTTGATGGACCGCTACCATCAGAGTGCTCGTCAAGAGCGATATGAAATCATCTGCTCCATGATAACAACCCGAATGAAAGATGGTGAACCCTGTTGGATTAGTGTCTAAGTCCATAACTATTTTGGTATGTACTTGACCCAATTATGAGCATGGTCCTTTTGGGTTGCCTTCACCATAGCAATATGTAGGATGAATTAAGGAGAGAAAGGTTTAATTATGATTTATTAATATATTATAAGAATAATATATTAAAGGAGAAATCATAATGTTTAATTAATATTAGTCAAGAATTAATTAAGAATTAATTTTGTGACTAAAAGAGATTAATTAAATTAAGGGGACTGATATTGTAATTATAAGATAGTTACAAAGTTGGGCTTAGGATCCATTAGATGGCAATGGACGAATTCTATATGGAGGACCATAAAGAAATCGTCCAAGGGCCTTCTGGAATGGTCCATTAGACTGCTTAGGGCTTACGCAGTCAGATTAGGGTTTCCTAGTTGCAAACCCTAATAGCCTACATGTATATATAGGACCCCTATGCCCCAAAAACGCGGCTAAGAGTCCCTCTAGGGTTTCCAGCCGTTTTTGGTGCCTCCTCTCTCCTCCCTCTTCATCCAAGTTGCTTAGTGGTGTTTGTGACTCCATTAGAGGTGCAACACTTGAGGCACTAAGCTTTCTGAAGCCAATCAAAACAAGGATTGATTGTTATTGCTATATAACAATCAAAGGTAATTACTAAACCCTTATTTCAGTTCTTATTTGATAGATCTAGGGTTTGTAAGTCTTGGATTCATTGCATGTACAATAGAGAAACGTAGATCCAAGCATTACGGTTTGTATGAGCACATAGGATTGTTCTTATGTATAAAACCCATCAGTGGTATCAGAGCCTTGATTGGTTTCTGTTGTATGTGATGCAATTGTCGAATTCTTGCAGAAAAACGATTTTCTTGCCTCTGCCCGAACCAACTCGGCGAGTCAGTATCTGGACTCGGCAAGTTGGCCCTACTAGGCGAGTTCAGATTGCTACTCGGCGAGTTTGGGACTCAGACAGAGGATATCTCGGGATTTCTTGCTGTTTTGGTGAAGAATAATTGCCTTATATGTTTTTAACTGATAAAATTCGAATTTTATTGTTATTGAAAGATTAGCCTTGCCAAAACACAAGATAATTACCAATTGATTAGATAATAAATTCCTTATATGATTAAAATTGATTATTTGTATTAATTGGGTAACTTATCTTGCAAGAAATTGAATTAGGTCAAATATAGATAATCACTAAATTAATTGTTTGATATTATTTGTTATTTGATCCCTAGTAAGTTTGAATAGTTTCAAATTACTCCCTTTTGGTTTTATAGTTTAAATTTGAACTTAAAAGTTTTGTTTTTGAAATTTAAATAGTTAAACCCAAATGTTTTGAAAAGTTTCAGAACTTGCCCTCAAGTTTTGGAATTTAAAATTTTGATTAATAGTTTAATTATGTATTATTTAAATTCTAAAACTCTAATATTTTGAAAAGTTCAAATTACACCCTCATGGTTTTGTTAAGTTAATTAAAAGGTTAAATTAATAGAAAAAGTTAATAAAACCACCTAGTATTTTAAAAGTGTAAAATACACCCTATACTATATATATGTAACATTAAAAGTCTAATATTATATATATGAGTAAAGATTCATTCTTACCGTTAGTAGGCCTCATTCACGAAGCTGGTCTATAAGGGGTGTTTAAGGAAATTGCCTATAAAATGGCGATTGAATGGATATCCACTCTTACCCACCGCACTCTTGACTAGTGGAGGGTTGTTAGCCGAACGGGTAGGATAGGACGAAACCTTCCATTATAAGTATAATGAAGTACAAAGTAACTAAATGCTTTTACAAATTCCCAATCATAGTTACTTTAGGGCAAAATGTGAATTTGTATGCTAATCCATGGAATTACACTTCGTACCCTTGTCAAACGTTAGTGGAGCGTGTGTGGCTAACCGGCACACTAATTTGGGATTGACATTGGTGGCGAAGGGTGGCTCGATGTTTATCATAGATCAATGGAGCGTGTGTGGCTAACCGGCACATTGATTAGGTGATAGTAGCAATTGGGTGCACCACGTGATTTGTATGGTTATTCACACCTTGTTTGTGATCCTCGGCATCCCAGTCACAAATAGAAGGGCATAATCGAGATTAAACATGCCATTGAAAAGTTAAATGAATCTCAAAAGATCTAGGAGTTTCAATTCATTTAAAACTTAAATTTCTTTTTTCGTTTTTCATGGTGGGAATTGGTAAATCGTCATTTACCTACCTTCAAATATTCTGCAACTAGATTACGGCATCCCTCTTCTAGGTTGTAGAATGTTGTGTTGGATCCTAGCCTTGATGTTTCATTTGGGTGTTACATCAAGGATTCTTATCAACTAACTTGAATTTTCTCCCGTTTTGTAGATGTCTAAATCTTACAATGGTCTTCCCAAGTCCCTTGGAACAAGCCTTCCAAATGAAGATGACGTTCCACGATACGATCAAGGAAATGAGAGTCATGCTTCACTTCCTCCACCTCCTCCAACTATTCTCCCTAACCTACAAGTTCAAAGGCTTGAAAAGTTCAAGCTCACTCAAGCCCTATTGGCAAGTAAACACGAAGATGGGAAACCTGTGTGTGCACACATCTTAGAGATGAAGTCACACATTGATAGGTTAAGGATGATGGGTGTCGATATCTCAGAAATGTTGGCTGTTGACTGGGTTCTTCAGTTACTTCCTGAATCATATAGTGAGTTCGTTAGAGAGTACTATATGATGGACCATGACGTGACCCTCATTGATTTGACCTATTTGCTTATAGCTGCTAAATCAGAAATGATTTGGTGTGCTGATCGAGCAAATTTGTCTGGCAAATCAAACTCCCAAACTTCAATGGACATTGAAAATGGTGACATTGGAAATCCAGAAAAGGTAAATTCTGAGATAGTTCCTTATGCCATTCCAAAAGAGTCCATCTGCTTCTACTGCCAAGAGAAGGGGCATTGGAGATGAAGCTGCCCTGTTTACCTGAGAGATCTAAGAGATGGGAGAGTCAAGACGTATGGCTCTACTTCAGGTAAAATCCAATAACTAACTCTATAAGTTCCTATTCTTTGATTTTCAATACATGATGTGATAAGATTACATTTTGATGTTTTGTAGGATCGAAGAAAATAGAGGAAGCTTAAGGGAAGAAGTAAGTTGAATCTGATCGTGAAGAAATGGATTTCGATCGCATTGCTTGAAGATCGGATTTTTGAGCTACTACTTTAGAGTTAGAATAGATTGCTTAGAAATTGAAATAGCATAGTTTTCATTTGAATTGCATTGTAAGGACAAGTTTTTCTGCAATAAAATGAATTTTGATTTCGTCCTATTTATTTATCCTTGCAATGGCATATGTGAAAATGGATGTTTACGTATTTCTAATTTTAGCAATGTTGAATTGGATGTGATTCTTGATTATGTTATATGTGAAATGTCCATTGGACTGCTTAGGGCTTAAGCAGTCAGATTAGGGTTTCCTAGTTGCAAACCCTAATAGCCTACATGTATATATAGGACCCATATGCCCCAAAAACGCGGCTAAGAGTCCCTCTAGGGTTTCCAGCCGTTTTTGGTGCCTCCTCTCTCCTCCCTCTTCATCCAAGTTGCTTAGTGGTGTTTGTGACTCCATTAGAGGTGCAACACTTGAGGCACTAAGCTTTCTGAAGCCAATCAAAGCAAGGATTGATTGTTATTGCTATATAACAATCAAAGGTAATTACTAAACCCTTATTTCAGTTCTTATTTGATAGATCTAGGGTTTGTAAGTCTTGGATTCATTGCATGTACAATAGAGAAACCTAGATCCAAGCATTAGGGTTTGTATGAGCACATAGGATTGTTCTTATGCATAAAACCCATCAAACCCATCACAGGCCACATGCAGAAAATGCAGAGGTATGTGGACCGTTTCATGAAGCTGAATGTGAACTTCCCCGAGGAGTTAGCAATAGATATCATTTTGCACTCCTTACCATCGTGTTATGATCAATTACGCATGACATACCACATGAACAAGGAAGAAGTCACCCTCAGCAAACTTCAAGGACTCCTAAAGACCGCAGAATCAAGTCTTAAAGGTAAGTCGGTTGTTACCACTCCTACTCCTACTCCAAACTCCGCACCTGTCCTGGCAATCGGGAAAGGTAGAGGGAAGAAGAGGAAGAACCCTTCGAAGGGTACCAAAGGTAAGACCCTTGATGGTTCCTCTTCAAGCGGAACCAAGAAAGCTTTCGTCACTCCTTCTGCTAACCCAAAATAGGCTGAATGCTTCTATTGCCATGAAAAGGCACACTGGAAGCGGAACTGCCCGAAGTACCAGCAAGATTTGAAGGATGGGAAAGTGAAACCCAACCATGCAGGTATTTACACTATATTATCTAATAACTCACCTTTTTCTAACTCTTGGGTCCTTGATACCGGTTGTGGTATTCATATTTGTTCTGATTTGCAGGGACTAAGAAGAAGTGAGAATGTGGAGCATGGAAAGATAAACTTGATCATGGGGAATATGAAAGTTTCACCTGTCACCAAGATTGGAGTTTATACTTTGTTGCTAAGTAGTGGGTTTACTTTAGATTTGAATAAATGTTGTTATTCGCCTGAAATGGCAAGAAATGTTATTTCCTTTCATGCTTTGTACAAACAAGGTTTTACCTTTTCTTTTGATAATGAAGTTGGTGGAATAAATGCTTTCTTTAATAATGTGTTTTATTTTAAAGCATTACCTTGTGATGGTGTGTATGAAGCTGTGTCTGTTGTAGATAATTTAGGAAATAATGTGTTGTGTATTGATTCTACTAATGATAATAACTTGGATAAAGCATCATTATGGCATTGTCATCTTGGACATGTAAGCAAGAAACGCATAGGCCAACTCCAAAAGGATGGAGTCTTGGAGTCATTTGACCTAAAGTCAGATGATAGTTGTGAATCATGTTTACTTGGAAAAATGACAAAGTCACCCTTCACAGGTTCGTGTTCTAGGGGTGAAGGTTTGTTGGATCTAGTGCACACGGATGTGTGTGGACCCTTCAAAACTGCCACAAGGGATGCTAATCGTTATTATGTGACTTTTACAGATGATTATAGTAGATATGGATATGTCTACTTAATCAAGCATAAGTCAGAGACTTTCGAAAGGTTTAAAGAGTTTAAAGAGGAAGTCGAGAATCAATTGGGCAGGAACATTAAGATGCTTCGATCCGATCGCAGTGGTGAGTATCTTAGTACAGAGTTCCTCGACTATCTTAGGGAATGTGGGGTTGTCTCACAATTGACACCTCCCAGGACACCACAGTTGAATGGTGTAGCTGAGAGGCGTAATCGAACCTTGTTAGACATGGTTCGTTCCATGATGAGTCGAGCTACGCTACCAATCTCATTCTGGGGGTATGCCTTAGAGACTGCCGCCCATATCCTTAATCTGGTCCATACAAAGAAGGTTGTCAAAACACCTCACGAGATGTGGACTGTAAAAGTTCCTAGTCTAGCCTACATCAAGATTTGGGGTTGCGAAGCTTTCGTGAGATGCGAGACTCACGAAAAGCTCCAACCTCGAAGTGAGAGGTGTATTTTCATCGGCTACCCACAGAAATCCTTTGGTTACCTCTTCTACAGACCTAGTGAGAATGTGGTCTTTGTAGCAAGGAGGGGTGTCTTGAGAGAGAGAGAGAGAGAGAGAGATCATAAGCCAAGGAAACAGTGGGAGGCAAATTGACATTGAAGAAATTCAAGAGTCAAGTGGTGAAGGAACCTCAAACCCTAGCAGTCAACTTGAGGAGGAAACTCCTGTTGATCCAATTGACAAATCTGTACCTCTGAGGCGTTCCACAAGGGTTAGGAATGCACCTGAGCACTACTATGGTTTCCATATTACTGCAGAAGGTGAGACACTTATCAGTGATGAGACACTGGTAAATCTGGATGAACCTAACAGCTATTCGGAAGCCATGGCAGGCCCCGAGTCTGCCAAATGGAAAGAGGCAATGGACAGCGAGATACCGTCCATGTATGACAATCAAGTTTGGAACTTGGTTGACAATGTACCAGGTCGTAAGACAGTAGGGTGCAAATGGATCTTCAAGAAGAAGACCGACATGGATGGTAATGTACACACTTATAAGGCACGACTGGTGGCAAAGGGCTTTTCTCAAACCCCAGGAATTGATTATGATGAGACCTTTTCACCAGTAGCCAAGATTAAGTCTATTAGGGTATTGTTAGCCATTGCTGCATTTCATGACTATAAAATATGGCAAATGGATGTCAAAACCGCTTTCCTTAATGGAAAGTTGGCTGAGGATGTTTACATGAGTCAGCCTGAGGGTTTTGTCAGCACAGAGTACCCTAATAAAGTGTGTAAGCTTAAGAAATCCATCTATGGATTAAAGCAAGCACCTCGCAGATGGAATCTTTGCTTTGATGAGAAAGTCAAAGAGTTTGGCTTTTCAAGGAGTGAAGATAAATCTTGTGTATATGTCAAGGCTAGTGGGAGTATAGTTAGTTTTTTGGTATTGTATGTGGATGACATACTACTCATAGGAAATGACATCCCACCCTTGCAGGAAGTGAAGTCCTGGCTTGGGAAGTGTTTTGCTATGAAAGACCTAGGAGAAGCTGCCTATATTCTAGGGATAAGGATTCTGAGAGACCGGAGTAAAAGACTAATTGGACTTAGTCAGAGTACATACTTGGATAAAGTGCTGAAGAGATTCAGCATGCAAGATTCCAAGAAAGGAGAATTACCCATCCAGAGTAACGCTAGATTGAGTAAGACTCAGAGCCCGAGTACCGAGGTTAAGATAACAGAAATGAGTCGAGTACCTTATGCTTCTGCAGTAGGCTCGATCATGTATGCTATGACCTGCACTCGTCCTGATGTAGCCTTATCTTTGAGCATGGTTAGCAGGTTTCAGGGGAACCCTAGTAAGGCTCACTGGACGGCGGTAAAGAACATTCTCAAGTACCTGTGGAGGACTAAGGACTGGGTCCTTACCCTTGGTGGGAGTGATGACTTGAGAGTTGTAGGGTATAGTGATGCTAGTTTCCAGATTGATAGGGATAATTTCCGCTCTCAGTCGGGCTGGGTCTTTACCTTAAATGGAGGAGCAATTTCTTGGAAAAGTTCCAAACAGGAGACAGTGGCTGATTCAACTTGAGAATCAGAGTATATAGCGGCAAGCGAGGCAGCAAAGGAGGCAATATGGCTAAAGAACTTCGTTGGAGACCTTAGAGTTGTACCAGCTATAAAGGAGCCCATAGAGATTTTTTGTGATAGTGAAAGTGTTGTTGCCTTAGCAAAGGAACCGAGGGATCACGGGAGATCCAGACATACTGACAGAAAATATCATTTTATCAGACATCGAATAGAAGAAGGACTCCTCGTGGCAAAGAGGGTATCATCGGATGAGAACCCGGCAGTCCACTCACAAAGGGACTGGGTAGGGTTAAGCATCTCCAACATGAAAGGAGTATAGGGCTGAAGGATGATATTAGTTTTAGTAGTTAGATAGTTTTGAAATTTGTAAAGTGTAATTGACATTTGATGATGAATAAAAATTGTGTTTATTTATGAGTAAAGTGTTGCTATCTTTTGTCAATCGTTTACTATTATTTCTTTTGCATGTTTTGACTTCCATAATATTTATGTTGTGTTTTACATATTATTCAAATTATCCACAGTCGGTCATATGTTGGAAGTAGATATGAATTAAGATTGTCATGAGTTGGTTGTAGAGGTCTAAGATGTTGGACATGGCCTCAACACTCATGAGTGCTCATAAGTTCTGAGTATTGGATTCAACACACGCTCGCTGGTATCACTTCATGGAATTTATCTCGAGTGATCGCGAGACGGTAATATCATATAAGTCTTCAAACCTAGAGATATGTCATGTTGTCTATGAGTTGGTTATACATTGATCATGCGAAAACGTATTGGTAACTCGATGTTATAAAACGTGTGTTTGTGTATGATTTAACAAGTAGTAGAACAAGCATATGAGTCGAAGTTTATCTGTTCCTTCTTGGATTAGAAGCGATATCTGGGCCCCTAGATGATTTTGTTTTGACCTATGTACCGGGCCCGGTCAGAACTAAGTTGATGTGTTCAATTAAGTTCTATGTCAAACAAATCGGAAATCGGGAAACAAACTGTTGGACAAAAGTAAGACATTGTTCCATGTATTTGTCCGGCTGATATCTAGAACAGAGGATTATATGATCACTTATCTGAAATGGCGTATCATCATCTTCTCAGTTCTGAGAAACCTTGAAAAGAGCTACGATTGTTGAGCGGTTCCTGAAGTCATACTTGCAGTTATAGTTATTAGACTTATCCAAGTGGGAGACTGTTGGATAAGGTGTCTAAGTCCATACCTATTTCTGGTATGTACTTGACCCGACCCGGCATGGTCCATTTGGGTTGCATGGCATCATGCATTTGGATAGACTAAATGAGAGAAATAACACTTGTGGTTGATTAATATATTATAAGTTATAATATATTAATAGTATTATTTAATTAATATTGATCAAGAATTAATTTGGAATTAATTAAGTGATCAAAAGATGACTAATTAAATATATGGGTTGATTATGTAAATCATCCATAACTTGTATAGTGGGCTAAAAGGCTCCATGGATTATCAATTTGGGTTAAACCCATTGGATGCTCCATGGAGGTTCCATGGGAGTTACAAACCCAAGGGTCATGGAAATGAAGAGTCATGTCACATTAGGGTTTACATGGTGTAACCCTAGATGTGACACACTATATAAGGAACATCATACTCACCAAAATCGGTTACACACTAGTGAGACAAGAGGGCAAGGCCGATGTAGTGGCTGATGCCCTGAGCCTCAAGGCGATAGCGACCCCGATCCGAGACATCTGTTTGCGGATGACAGTGATTACTCCATTACTGGAGCAGATCCAAGAGGTGCAGGTCGAGGGCCTGAAGGATGAGCGTCAGAAGTATGAGCGGATTGTAGGCTGGGTGGCCTCGTTTGATTACGACAGCCGAGGGTTGTTGACCCTGCATGGAAGGTTCTGGGTACCGTACTGGGGCGAAGTACGACATGTATTGATGGATGAGGCCCACAAGTCCAGATTCTCCATCCATCCGGGGGCGACGAAGATGTACAGAGATCTTCGACCCGACTACTGGTGGCCCTGCCTGAAGCGGGACGTAGCTTGGTATGTGGAGAGATGCCTGACCTGTAGGAAGGTTAAGGTAGAGCACAAGAGGCCACATTGCAAGATGCAGCCGTTAGACATCCCCGTGTGGAAGTGGGAGGACATTACCATGGACTTTATCACTAAGCTTCCCAGGACCGCACATGGGGTCGACCAAGAGCGCCCACTTTATACCGATCCAGGAGAGCATCTCGGCCGAGAACTTGGCCGAGATTTACGTAAGAGAGGTGGTGGGTGGCACAGCATGGAGTGCCTGTCTCAATAGTGTCAGGCCGAGATGTCCGTTTTACTTCCAGATATTGGAAACGGTTTCACGAGGAGATGGGTACTCGTCTCCACTTCAGCACCGCTTTCCATCCTCATACGGACGGACAGAGCGAGAGGATGATTCAGACTCTCTAGGACATGCTACGCGCATGCGTGTTAGATTTCGGTGGCAGTTGGGATACGTATCTTCCGTTAGCGGAATTTTTGTATAACAACAGTTACCATGCCAGCAAAGACCGGCCTCCCTTTGAGATGCTCTATGGGAGGAAGTGTAGTACCCCAATCTGTTGGGGAAGGTCGGTCAGAGGGTCATGGGGAGTACGGAGGTAGTACTCAAGACCACGGAGAGGATCTAGCAGGTCCGGAGCAGGCTCCAGACTGCTCAGAGTCGACAGAAGAGCTACGCCGACAAGCGGCGTTCAGACTTGGAGTTCCAGGTGGGCGATATGGTCCTCCTGAAGGTGTCAACCTGGAAGGGTGTTATCAGGTTTCGGAAGCGGGGAAAGCTGGGACCCAGGTTCATAGGTCTGTTTAGGGTGTTGACATGGGTGGGTCGGGTTGCTTAACGGTTAGATCTTCCAGCAGAGCTCAGCCAGATCCACAACACTTTCCATGTTTCCCAGTTGCGGAAGTGTTTAGTGGATGATTCAGCAGTGGTACCCCTTGAGGATATTCAGGTTGATGACAGCCTGAACTACATCGAGAGACCAGTGGCGATTTTAGATCGCAAGACGAAGGAGATGAGGAACAAGAGGGTGGACTTAGTGAAGGTGAAATGACAGCACCGAAAGGGTTCAGAGTGGACATGGGAGCCCGAGGAGGAGATGAGGGAGCACTACCCGGAGTTTTTTCAGAAGTAGCAGACTTCAAGGACGAAGTCTAAGACAAGTGGGGGAGAATTGTAACGCCCCGTTCCTGGTACGTATTTAATTTATTAAAATGTTCATTTTATAAGAGCTACTCGACGAGTTGGTAGCCCTAACTCGTCGAGTAGATGGCAGCTTGATCGCGGGGTTTAAGTGGTCTACTCGACGAATCGAAGCCTGGACTCGGCGAGTAGGTCCATCAGGAGGAAACCCTAATCTTCAGGGTTTGCACCCTATTTAAGCATCATATCTGGCCTCCACCCCAGCCCCCATCACCTCAAAACCCTATTATCAAAACCCTAATCCGCCATAAGTGATCTTGAGCTAGTTCATGCCATTTTTGAGTGTTTTTGTGCATTGTGAAGCTTGTAGAAGAAGTAGAAGAGTGAAGACTCAAACGGGAAGAAGTAGATCCAGGAGCTACACTTCATTTACTGCATATTCTGGTAATCAAGCTT
Source organism: Lactuca virosa (assembly GCF_052849685.1). Classification (NCBI taxonomy): domain Eukaryota; kingdom Viridiplantae; phylum Streptophyta; class Magnoliopsida; order Asterales; family Asteraceae; genus Lactuca; species Lactuca virosa. Next base: position 39,913,749 of record NC_136428.1, read on the forward strand.
CCAACTTGATCATTCTTCTCTTAGATCTAGTTATCTCCATATTATGATAGTTTTGGGTCAAGAACCTTGGTCCTTGGGGTCGGGACGTCCCGAGTGACTCATATATCAGATCTAGGATCTAGGAAGGGTTCCATGGCATAAAGGTGCAACTTTATGACCATGGAAGCCCCATGCAAGCATATGAGCAAGTTTATGGTTTTTTATCCCTAAAAGACCATGTATGGAAGAAACGTTCGAAGCTTTATGTGTTCAACAGATGCTAAGACCTTCGATCTGCGTTTGTATGTGTGTATTTGAGATTATATGACCTTTTGGACAAGATTCATGTATTGGAAGAATTAGGGTTTTGTCTAAACCCTTTTAGAGGAGCTATGAATGGGTAAATTTGGAAACTTTACCCTTAGGAAGGCCTTTCCAGTGGACAAACGAACTAAGGAACATAGATCTGAATGGTAGGAGCTTAATCCATTGAGATGGCTCAATCAGACAAGGAACTCGTTGAGTTCAGGGAAGGACTCGGCGAGTTGAAGCGGGTTGTCCCGATTATTATGACAACAAGAACTCGACGAGTCGGTTAAAGGACTCGACGAGTTGACTCAGTTGACCACGAGTTTAAGCATTCAGGGACTCGCCGAGTTGGGAGATAACTCGACGAGTTGGGTTGACTGGGAGTTGACCTTGAATTTGACTTTGACTTTGACTTTGACCAGTGGTAAAACGGTCATTTTACCCTAAGAGAGGATTAGCATATTCTGATTAAGTGTTATTATGGAATTGATAGCCGGAGAGTAGAGCAGCAGACAGGGATTCCTCGCTTGAGTTTTCAGTAGCCAGTCTTGCGAGGTGAGTTTCCTTTAGTAGGAACGGGTCTACGGCACCAAGGCCGGCCCATATAAGTGATTTGTAGTAGCTCAGAATGGGCAGGGCATGATGCTTATATGTATTAGCTAGGTGTGGGCGGGGCCGGAATCTTATAGTAGTTTAGAGTGAGCGGGGCCCGATGCTTATAGTATTATTTGTGAATAGATATGTAATTGATTGGTAGATGTACTTGTTGTCTATGTGATACTTGTATGCATGTTTGATAGCGGAGTGTGGGCGGGGTCCGAATCTCCTAGACAGCGGAGTGTGGGCGGGGCCCGAATCTCCTAGACAGCGGAGTGTGGGCGGGGCCCGAATCTCCTAGACAGCGAAGTGTGGTCGGGGACCGAATCTCCTACACAACGGAGTGTGGGCGGGGCCCGTATCTCCTAGTTGCATGATATTTGTTTGGTATGTGGTAGTTTTGGGAGACTCACTCAGCTTCGTGTTTACAGTTTTTAGTTTTGGTTTTAGGTACTTCCACTAGCAAGGGGAAGGGCTCGGGATGATCGCATGGCACACACCACAGTTTCAGCCTGGGATTTTTTAGACTCTGATATTTTTTCATATGATTTGATACCGTTTTTGACATGATTTTGAGATACATGATTCTTGATTTTCCTCTTTATGATGATGGATGATTTATGGTTTTATTAATGATTTTAAAAGGAAATTTTTGGCCTATATTTTTTGGATGTTTCAAAATGCTTCACAAAACACCACCAACAATGGAGGACTTGAGAGAGAGTGACTTGCATAAAAATCGGCTCTTATGATCTCTTAGAACAACTAGTGGCCGATTTTAGGAGCTAAGGGACTCCTTTTATAGTGTGGCAAAGTCTAGGGTTACATCCATGTACACCCTAATGGACATGACCTTTCATATTACTTAGGCTCCATGGGTTAAACCTCCATGGAATATCCATGGACTAACTAGTTGGTTTAGCCCATCCTAAATAACCATAGGCCCACACTATAAGAATCATTGATTTACTAAACCAGTCCCCGTATATTTAATTAGTGTCTTTTGATCACTGAATTAATTCCAAATTAATTCTTGATCAATACTAATCAAATAATATGATTTCACATTAATATATTAGAACTTATAATATATTAATAAATCATAAATAACCTCTTCTTAAAAGTCCATCCTGTCGAATTGTTCCGGTGAAATGCAACCTAAATGGACCATGCTATTTTCGGGTCAAGTACATACCAATTATAGTTATGGACTTAAACACCTTATCCAACAACATCAAAGACCACATTTGTCTTCAAACAAGAGAGGTTAAAGCATGTACTTACAAGTTTATATCCAAACAGATGGTAGATCAAGTAGAATCCAATCCCGTTATTCCAATTAGGAATTTACGAGACCAACTTCAACGTAAGTTTCAGGTGGGAATTTTTGGTAGGAAAGTTTTTAGGGCAAGACATGATATTCTAAAACAGGTTAGAGGCGATTATATTGATCAATATGCTTTATTGAGGGATTATGTTCTTAAGCTGCAAGCTCGAAATCCAGATATGACAGTGAACGTAGATGTAGAGACTGAACCCAATTACAATTCAGAAACAAGAACATTTAGATGTATATACATTTTCCTATGTTCTTTAAAAAAGGGATTCGTTTCTGGGAAGAGGGATTTACTTGGTCTTGATGGTGCATTTATGAAGTGTTTGTACCCTGGTCAACTACTTTCAGCTGTTGTAAGCTCTTTTTGTAATAATAATTTAATCCCTAATATTTATTTTCTAGTAATAAATTGTATTCTTGATAAGGGACTAGATGGAAAAAATGGAACATATCCTCTGGCGTATGCTATGGTCGAATATGAGAATACAAGATCGTGGACTTGGTTTCTAAATATGTCTTGGAGACAATTTAGATTTTCATTAGAAAATTTACAAAGTTGTTGGTCCTTTTTATAAGGTTTTATAGGTTACAAAAAAATATGTGGCGGAAAAACTTAACCTTAAGTTCACATGCAACCCATTGGATCTAAGTTTTCTCTATTGATTGCAACAAACAATTGAACATCAAGAACCCTAGAAATATCCTACTATTTTCGAAATTCAAAAAGGGATTAGGTTTTACATACCTTTTGATTATTGTTGTAAAATAATCAATCAAACCCTTCTTGAACAAGCTCTAGAAAGTAAGCACCAAAAATCTCGTGTCTCTGATGGCTCACACCCAAAACCATATAAACCCTAGAATAAAGAGGAGAGAGAGGGAAAAAAAGGAAATTTCATTCCTAATACTCTTAGGAATGACATGAATGAAAATTGATGGCCTTGAGGTCCTATTTATAGTTTAGGTAACTTGTAAGCAAAGCAGAATCTGAATTGATTAAATAATAGATTTAATCAAAATCCAAATTCTTTCCTTTTATGCAACCAGGAGGCTTCTGGAAACCTTAGAAAGACTTCCAATTTCGTTCACCCCTTGGATAATTCTAGAATTGTTTCTTTTGTTCAACTATTGAACAATAACAATTCACCACTTACACATTTTATCAATTCCAATTAATCCCAAATTTATTCCAAAGTAATTTTGATTAATAATTAATTAATACTAATTGATTTCTTATTAATTTATTAACCATATAAATTAACAAATCAATTATTTAACTATTGATCTCATGTTAATTTATTAATCACATAACAAATTAACATATCAATTATCTATTCCCAATTAATATATTAATCACATACTATATTAACAAAATATTTTTATTTATCCTAATATCATTTCTAACTATTTCTGGTTATGAGGTGTCACACCCTCAAACCGGAACGTCGGAAACGTTTGGGGGCGGAGGATGTCATGTACAGTATCACAACAATTGCAAAATAGTAATCAAAGTACAACAACCATGTATTGAAAAAGTATAAGTTTTTACATATGTGTTCAAGTCATTGTATACATGACACCAAAAAGTTAAAAGACATGAGTCAATGAAGCTCCGTCTTCTCAAAAATTCTTGGATGTACCTGTCTACTGATTTCCTGAAAATACAAGTAGTTTTGAAAAGGTGTCAACAATTAAGTTGGTGAGTTCATAAGCATGTTTGTAATTGAAATCTGTTGTTTGTTCCTTAAAAATGTAAGTGTGTTTTCCCAGAAAATCCTATATTTTCTAGTTGTAATGTGTTGTACTTAAAACATGTAATTATTATTGTACTCTGAAATGGTATAACATAGTTTTAATTTACATAAACCCATGAAAAGTATGTTTTCTCTGCACTAGAATAGTATTCTGTGTTTGTACTCGTATGAACATAGTATAATTGTAACTATCTGGATTTACCAGTTGTACTTGTAAAATACTGTATTATAGTTTCATTATTTAATAAAACTATGTGAAGTTGTTTACTTATTCATACACTAATCGTATTGTTCAATACCAAATTGTGAGTTATCATAACCATGCTTGATGACCTAAGATGGTCTGAATACAACGTTCTTCAGGCGTCGCTATCGGTACGACATTTGTCACCACAGGCCTGCCGGCCTAACTGTTGCAAGCAGCTCTGGTGCGGGATTGTCAGTCCCGTACAGATCTATACACAAGTGTCACGCTCTCCCTCCAGGAGACTCTGGTTATAAATTCAGGACTTGGTTGGTACTTAGATAAGTACTTGAAGTAAGTCTCACAAATGCTATATTGACGGTTACGTATAGAATAATGAAAAGTTACTTTGTAATAGATAAATTGTAAGTATATCTCATAAACTATATTTAACATAGTTTATATTAACTGTTTTCCGTATATTATTCTGAAGATGTAAAGCAACGTAAAATATGAAAGGTTACAACATATGAAAAGTTATGTTTGTTTTCCGTAAGTTTATATTTTATATGTTTGTTTTCTATATTGTAATCTGAACTTTGAAAGGCAACATGTAAGTTCCATAAACTATACATATTATAGCTTATATGCTTATGTTTTACTGAAATGAAAACCTTTGTTTAATTTGTAAAATTTTGTAATACGATTATTCCGCGAAATTCAACATTTATACCCGAATGGTATTAAAATAGTTTGCAAAAATTATATTTTTGTTTAACATGTTTAAAATGAATTTATACTTATATAAATATAATATTTATATAATTTTGATTAAACAAACAGTTAAATAAATAATTCTACCGCAAGCCAACAACCAAACAATGAACAGGAAATGGAGTCAAATTATCAATTCTAAGCCTGTTGAATTCTAATTTTATATATATATATATATATATATATATATATATATATATATATATATATATATATATATATATATATATAATTTTATTAATGGCAATAATTAATAAATATTGAAAACATTTATATATTAACACAAATATCTTGTGTTACGCTTGTATTCCCCCCCTCCCCCTAAAACAGTGAAAATTTATGAAAACGTAGGGGTATGAACTCACCTCGTGTATGTGTTTCTGGTTAAATTCGGTGTGGTTGCGATGATTCCCGGTATAGAATACGTGTGATTAACCGTATCCTAATTATATTTTACACATAATTATATCCATAAATTAGCTAACTAATAATTTAACATGATAATACACACTAGATTGTATAGACTACTTACAAATTGTGAAGAAGTTTTTATGAAAGTTTGAAGGTTTCTGGGTAACTGCTTGCAGATGTGAAGAACTTTGCTATGTGTTTTGAGAGCATATGAATGAAATGAGTTTATTGATTGTGTCAAATGAATTCATTTGTTCCTTAAATATGAAGTAAACTCATGAGGCGGTGAATGTGAGGTTTACGGTGAAATCACATTGGGAAGCTAACTTTAGATAAGATTATGAAGATATTTGATGCGTTCACGGTTAATATGCAAGTGTTCAAGGCCAAAATGAAAGGAAATCACACGAATATATTCACAATATGTTGTTTACGGCCATAAAGTCAATTAGCAAAATGGTTCACGACCAATAAGTTAAATGGAGAAGAGTTCACGGCCATAGATCTTGTAGAAAAGGATGTTCACAGTTTGGGTTTTGGAATTAAAGAGGGTTCACGGTTTGCTTCTCGTTTCAAAGGGTGTTCACGGTTTGCTTCTTATTTCAAAAGGGGTGTTCATGGTTGGCTTTTGGGATAATATTCCCTAAACCGTAAACCTATATACACTTTACATTTTCATATTTTAAGTTAAGCATAAGCCCCTTTATTTAAACTAAAACTTAAATCAATATATGTTCCATTATATATATAATTCATAGGAGTATGGTTTTCAAAGTATGTTTATACACTAACTTATATAAACATGCCCTATAGCATTCAAAGTTCTTACGGTATAGATGTTAGGATGTTAAATCACTTGCATACAATTGTGGTTTAGACTTACATTGATCTGAAATAACGGGTTGTTGCATGAGGGCAACCCAAAAGGACTTTGCTTCTATATTCAAGTTTATACCAATTTAGTTATGAGCTTAGACACCTTAATCCAACATTCTCCCACTTAGATAACTCTATAACTACAATTGCAAGTATAACCAAACAGCAAAGAGTGATTTCCAAAGCTACTGCCAAACTCTGATTTAATCATACATTGACCCTAAGATAAGTGATCAAATATTCCTTCGTTCTTCAAGATATCGTATGGACATGAGACATGGATTAGAATCAATAACATAGCCCAAGATTATGTTTCTCGATTTCCTGATTATGACGACTGAATTCAGACTACTAATTGAAACCATCAATTCAGTCTGAGCTTGGCCAAGCACTTCAAATGTCGATAAAAAATCATCAAGGGGGCCAAAGATATAGCTTTTCCCGTTAGGCAAAAGGAACAAATAAACTTCGACTTATATGCTTGTATCTTTTATGTTGGATTAGGTATCTAAGCCCATAACTATTATTGGTATGTACTTGACCCGAGAGTAGCATGGTCCATTTGGGTTGCATATCATCAGGACAATTTGATAGGATGGACTTTTGAGAAGAGGTTATTTATGGTTTATTAATATATTATAAGTTCTAATATATTAATATGAAATCATATTATTTAATTAGTATTGATCAAGAACTAATTTGGAATTAATTCTGTGATCAAAAGAGACTAATTAAATATATGGGGATTGATTATGTAAATCATTCATTCTTATAATGTGGGCTTATGATCCATAGTTCTTTATGTTGGTCTAAACCCATGTGGTGACCCATGGATGATCCATGGAGGTTTAAACCCATGGAGCATGAGGAATATGGAAGGTCATGCACATTAGGGTTTACATGGTGTAACCCTAATCTTGCCACACTATATAAGAAATCCCTTAGCATCCAAAATTGGTTACTACACACACACATGTGTTCTTTGGAAGAGCTAGCCGAGTTTGAGTGCAAGACACCTTCTCTCAAGTTATCCTTTGTCCAAGGTGTGTTGTGATTCCATTTGAGGCATCCACACTATTGGTGCTAAGTTCTTAAAGGTCCAAGGTTTCAACTACAACAAAAGGTATGTTATCTAACTATAATTTTGTAGTATAGATACTCCATTGTATGCTAGTTAGGATGATGTTTTGGAATATTGAAAGTTTGCATGTATATTAGAGAAAACATAGATCCAAAGCATTTAGGATTGCATGTACACCTTAGGAGTGTTAGAATGCTCAAAACCCATCATTGGTATCAGAGCCTAGGGTTGTTTTCCAATATACTTGATGCTACTTGCTTTCAAAAGATTAAAAAATTGATTTTCTGCTTTCTGGACAATGGACTCGCCGAGTCCACTGGGGAACTCGCAGAGTCTCCTCAGAAAACTGACCAACTCGTCGAGTCAGTTCATGCACTCGACGAGTTGGTGCTCCAGAATGCAGATTTTCGAGTTTTAAGGCTGGAATTGGACTAGGATCATTACCCTAAACTGTTTTTGAACTTATAAACCTGTTTTTGATGTGGTAATGATCATGCTTATCCAATTTAAAATATAATTGTTAGGCTAATTACATAAAATTTGTTTGATATGAATTGTCTTGTTCTTATGAGTTTAATTTAGATCATAGACAAATTGTTTGATTTTGTAAGTTACAAAAGTTGATCGAAATGTTTTGATGAATTCCATAACTTGTCCTCAAGTTATGGAAAATGAAGAGTCTCATTTTTAAATGTCATCTTAAATGGTTTTATGTCATCCATAACTTGTCCTCAAGTTATGGAACATGAAGAGTCATTTCCATAAATGTTTTATGAACTCCATAACTTGTCCTCAAGTTATGGATTTTCAAGAGTCTTTTCATTAAAACCTATATTAAACTCATAAGTTATGGATTCCAAACGTTTTTGAATATTTTAAAACTTGCCCTCAAGTTTTGGAATTTGTAAATGCAAAGTCTTACTTTGAAACATTTAGTTCCAAACCCTAGAATTTTAAAAGTTTAAAATTCAACCCTTGTACTATTATATATTATAGGTTTAATATTTATATGTATAAGAGTAAAGTCATTCTTACCGTTAGTAGGCCTCATTCACGAAGCCGGTCTATAAGGGGGTATAAGGTTAGTGCCTATAAAATGGCAGTTTAATGGGTGTCCACTCTCACCGACCGCTTCCTTGACTGGTGGAGGGTCGTTAGCCGAACAGGTTTGACAGGACAATAATCTTCATTAAAAGTATAATGAAATACTAAGTAACTAAACACTTATAAATTCCCAATCTTAGTTACTTAGGAAAAATGTGAATTTGGTGCTAACCCATGAAATTGCACTTTGCACCTTGTTAAGCCGTTAGTGGAGCGTGTGTGGTTAACCGACAAACTAATCTATGACTGACAGTACGTGGAAAAGGGTAGCTTGATGTTAATCATAGATCAATGGAGCGTGTGTGGTTAACCGTCAAATTGATTAGGTGGTTGTAACATTGGGTGTACCAAGCTAATTTGCATGGTTATTCACACCTTGTTTGTGATTCTCGGCATCCCAGTCACAAACTTGAAGGGCACAATCGAGATTTAAACATGCCATTGAAAAGTTCAATGAATCTCAAAGGATCTAGGAATTTCAATCCATTTAAAAATAATCAATTTCGTTTTTCACGGTGGAAATTGGTAAATCGTCATTTACCTACCTTCAAATATTTTGAAATTTGATTACGGCATCCCTCTTCTGAATTGTAAAATATTGTGTTGGGTCCTAGCCTTAATATTTCATTTGGGTGTTATATTAAGGACTTAAATCAACTAACTTGAATTTCTCCCATTGTAGATGTCTAGTTCAGACAACTATAGTCTTCCCAAATCTCTTGGAACAAGCTTTCTTCTTGAAGATGATGTTCCGCGATTGGATCGTGGAAGTGGAAATCATGCTTCACTTCCTCCACCTCCTCCAATTATTCTCCGTAACCCACAAGTTCGAAGACTTGAAAAGTTCAAGATCACTCAATCCCTATTGGATAGAAAACACAAGGATAGAAAGTTTGTGTGTGCACATGTCTTGGATATGAAGTCACACATTGACAGGCTAAGAATATTGTGTGTCTTGTTCCCAAGGAAGTTGGCTATTGATTGGGTTCTTCAGTCACTTCCCGAGTCATATAGTGAGTTTGTTAGAGCCTACTATGTGACAGATCATGACATGACCCTTAGAGACTACTATGTGACAGAGTCATATAATGGTAAAATTGGAAGTTCAGAAAAGCTTTCTCTTCCCAGTGGAAAGGGATCGGCCATGGTCAAGTCATTTGACCAAATGGTAAAGAGAAAGGCTAAGTCTGAGATAATCCCGTGTACCATTCCAAAGAGTCCATATGTTTCTATTTCCAAGAGAAGGGGCGTTGGTTGCAAAGCTACCGTATCTACCTGAAGGACCACAAGGATGGTAAAGTCAGAGTGTATGACTCTACTTCAGGTAAGTCCACTGTCTAACTCTATTAAGTTCATTTTTGGAGATTCTTAATACATGATGTAATGCAATTACATTTTGATGTTTTGTAGAATCAAAGGAAGCTTAAAAGAAGAGTAAGCTGAGTCTGATCGCGAAGAAATGGATTTCGATCGCATGGTTCGATGATCAGATTTGTGAGCTGCAGCTTAAGAGTTATAATAGATTTCTTAGGAATAGATAACAACATATTTTCACTTGTATTTACATTGTAAGGATAAGTTTTCCGCAATTTTTATAAATAGAGAAATTTTTTGAAATTTATCTTATTTTAAAATTTCCTTACAATGGCATTTGTGAAAAATTGTTGCTTATATGTTTCCATTGATAGCAATATTGGAATATGAATTTGATTCTTTCGTTTGTCGTAGTGTCATAATTTACCAAATAAGGAAAGATTCTCATCACCCAAGTTTCAGTTGGATAGAAACTTGGAATCATGCAACTTGTATTGTGTGATGAATGAGAACCTTCATCTTTGGGAAATTAAGACTAATTCCTTGTTCACATGTATATGTGAGTCAAGTGAAGGACTAGGGGATTGGGTACACTGGGTGTGCGCTCGTCAGGTCCACCACAAAGAACGATAAGACTATTCGTCATGATTTACTAAAGTTTAGTAAATATGGTTATGCTTACAAGTTTAAGTATAATTCTGAACATTGGAAAAGTTTCAATGTATGGCAGAACGAATGAGAAGAATCAAATTAGGCAGAAAGATAAAAGTTTCTCCAATCTGAAAAGATGGGAGAGTACTTGAGTATCGTGTTTTATGATCATATTAATGATTATGAAAACCATGTCACAATTGATCCTCTAAGGATATCTTAGTGCATTTGTATGGCTAAGAAGAGGAATCGTGAATTGTTGAAATGCTTAAATCTAAAAGAGGAGTCATACTTCGTTCCAAAACAAGTCTTAGAGTGATACTCCAAGATTGTGCCTTGAGTGACATAATCTTAAGAAAGGTTTATAACACTCATCAAATGTAGAGTAAAATGTTTTCTACTCTTGTACATTTGAAATTGGTAAGTTGTGATGTCTTGGATAGGACAAAGACCAACTAAAACCAATTGTGTGAAGTGTATTTTTTGATAAGATTCCGCACTAACTCTTGAATATTTGTTTGTCAGGGAATGGTTCATAACAAGAGAATCTTATATGTCAAGTGGTCAGTGGGAGTCTTAAAGATCTTGACAAGGTTCAAGAACTAATCGATAATAAACCTATTGTTAAACACTAGCACACGACTTGAGGTTTGTAACCTATCGTGTTGACATATTCTTGTTTCTGTGCCATTCCAGTTGGTTGACTATGCATGTGAGTTCTATGAGTTCTCAGTTGTTTGCATAACAACCTGGAAGCAATGGTAGGCCCTTGTGCTACCAAGTGGCAAGAAATTAAGATTGAACAATTTCAATCCATATGAGTTTGGATTTGTCACTAACCTTGTCTTTTGATTATGGTTTGACAAATTCACATGGATAGGAACACATACACCATAAAATCTAAGTGTCATAAGGTTTCTCCACGATTCATGAAAATGATTGTGAGGAAACGCTTTCACTAAGTAGATTTTAAGGAATTAGAATTATGATATTTGAATTCTCCAATTCAATTATGATTATGACATACCTCTTCGTAATTGGAATTGTGAGAAATGGAAAAGGTCTAAACATTTGAGACTTATTGTTGTAAGTTCTAAAATTGTTAAGACACACATGTGAGCTATCTAAGAAAAGGTGTATGATATTGAGAAGCCTATATAAAGTCTTATCGAAGCATCTCGTATCAGAATATCAAAGCATCTCGTATCAGAACTTTGGTAATGAAAGTCAATAAGTATAAATGTTATTATGCTAGTGGGAGCATAATCAACTATGATGAATGTTGCAGGTTAGCAATGTTAATTATGTTGGATAAGGTGTCTAAGTCCATAACTATTTCTGGTATGTACTTGACCCGACCCGGCATGGTCCATTTTGGTTGCATGGCACCATGCAACCCAAATAAACTAAAATGAGAGAAATAACACTTATGGTTTATTAATATATTATAAGTTCTAATATATTAATAATATTATTTAATTAGTTTGATCAAGAATTAATTTAGAATTAATTAAGTGATCAAAAGATAACTAATTAAATATATGGGTAGATTATGTAAATCTTCCATATCTTATATAGTGGGCTAAGAGGCTCTATGGATTATCAAGTTGGGTTCCACCCATAGGATGCTCCATGGATGCTCCATGGGAGTTACAAACCCATGGGTCATGGAAATGAAGAGTCATGACACATTAGGGTTTACATGGGGTAACCCTAGATGTGTCAACACTATATAAGAAACCCATTCTCCACCAAAATTGGCGACACTAAGAAACAAGAGGGCTAGAGCCGATTTTGCAAGTGTAAGATTCTCTCAAAGTTTACTCCTTTGCATTTGGTGTTGTGTGAAGCATTTGAGGCATCACACTTGGGGTGCTAGGCTCACAAGGTTTCAAGGATCATAATCAACAACAAGGTAAGTTATTCTATCTTTCATTCAAGTTAAAAATGCTCCCCATGTATGCTAGATAGGAATATAACCTTGGAATTAAACTTTCCATGATTATTAGACAAACATAGATCCAAGGTTATTAGGGTTGCATGTACACTTAGGAAGTGTTAGAATGCTCAAAACCCATCAGTGGTATCAGAGCCTGGTTTGTTTGTTGTTTTTTTTTGTGTGCAAACAGCTTGAAAAAAAATCGTTTTTCTGTTTTCTGCTCGTATGAAAGTTTGCACATTTGTTGCTGGAAATGGACTAGAAACATTACCCTAAACTGTTTTGATGTTTTAAAGCTTGTTTTAGATGGTGTAATGTTTATGCTAATCCATTTACAATGGCAATTATTAAAATTACAAGTTTTTTTAAGTGTAATTTTTGATTCTTGAAAGTGTTCATATTCATGTTCTTGAACTTACGAAGATTAGATGATCATAGGAATTGTTTTTAACCTTCATGGTAGTTTAATTCATGATCATAATGTGTTTTAATGGAGTCCATAACTTGTCCTCAAGTTATGGAAAACCAAAAGTCTCACTTTTATTAAAGCCATTAAAAGAACACAAGAGTTATAAAAATGAAGAGTCTTCATTTTTATTACTCAATTAATTCATAAGTTATAAGAAATGAAAAGTTTTGGAAGTTTACAAAACTTGCCCTCAAGTTTTGGAACATGTAAAGTCTTGATTAAAACTTTAGTTCCAACCCTTAGAATTTTAAAAGTTAAAATTCAACCCTTATACTTTATAATATTATAAGTTACTAATATATATATGTATAACGTCAAGTCGTCTTACCGCTAGTACGCCTCATTCACGAAGTCGGTCTATAAGGGGGTATAAGGTTGTTGCCTATAAAATGGCAACTTAATGGGTGTCCACTCTCACCCACCGCTTCCTTGATCGGTGGAGGGTCGTTAGCCGAACGGGTAAGACAAGGACTTATAAATTTTCATTAAAAGTATGATGTATATTATAAAGTAACTAAATGCTTTTATTAAATTCCCAATCTTAGTTACTTTAGGAAAATGTGAATAAGGTGCTAATCCATGAAATTACACCTTACACTTTGTTTAAGTCGTTGGTGGAGCGTGTGTGGTTAACCGGCACACTAACTTGGACTTAACAAGGTAGGTAAAGGGTGACCTAAGGTTTACCATAGCATCGGTGGAGCGTGTGTGGTTTACCGGCACATCGATTGAGTGATAAACCTTGAGGGTACCAAGTGATTTGCATGGTTACTTCACACCTCGTTTTGTGATCCTCGGTATCCCAGTCACAAAACTTGGAGGGCACACTCGAGATTGAAACATGCCTTTGAAAAGTTCTTTGAATCTCAAAAGAATCTAGGAATTTCTAAGAACCAATTAAAAACCTAATATTTATATTTCGTTTTTCATGGTGGAAATTGGTGAATCGTCATTAACCTACCTTTCAAATATGTTATAGCTTGGATTACGGCATACCTCTTCTAAGTTATAATATATTGTGATTGGATCCTAGCCTTAATATTACATTTGGGTGTTTTATTAAGGACTCTCTTAATATCTAAACTAATATTGTCCTCTTCTTTCAGATGTCTTCAAACAATGTTGTTTCTGGCTCTAATCCTAATGGCTCCTTTACCCTTATGAACTTGTGTGGGAAAGTCACTTTTGATGGATCCAACTTCAATGAATGGATCAAAAACATCAGGATGATTACCCGCTACGAGGACAAAGAATATGTCCTTGACAAGGAGCTTAAGGAGATTGATGAGACCACTGCAACTCCCCAGGAGATCGCTGACTTCCGGGCACATGAAAGGGATGCTACAAAAGTGGCATGCATCATGTTGGCCACCATGACAGCGGAACTCCAAAAGTCCTATGAGGACTTCTACCCTTTTGAAATGCACCAAGATCTGATGGAAAGATACCATCAAAGTGCACGACAAGAGAGGTATGAAATCATATGCTCTATCATAACAACCATGATGAAGGACGGGGAATCCGTCACGAGCCACATGCAGAAAATGCAAAGGTATGTGGATCGGTTGCTGAAGCTTAATGTGAACTTCCCTGAGGAGCTTGCAATAGATATCATTTTGCACTCCTTACCATCGTGCTATGATCAATTCCGCATGACATATCACATGAATAAGGAAGAGGTCACACTCAGCAAACTTCAGGGACTCCTCAAGACCGCAGAAACAGGTCTTAAGGGTAAGTCGGTTGTTAACACTCCTACTCCAAACTCCGCCCCGGTTTTGGCAATCGGGAAAGGTAGAGGGAAGAAGAGGAAGAGCTCTTCGAAGGGTACCAAGGCTAGGACCCTTGATGGATCTTCTTCAAGTGGAACCAAGAAAGGTTTTGTCACTCCTTCTTCTGACCCTAAAGAGGCTGAATGCTTCTATTGCCATGAAAAGTCACATTGGAAACGGAACTGCCCAAAGTACCAGCAAGATGTGAAGGATGGGAAAGTTAAACCCAACCATGCAGGTATTTACACTATCTTATCTAATAACTCACCCCATTCTAACTCTTGGGTCCTTGATACCGGTTGTGGTATTCATATCTGTTCTGATTTGCAGGGACTAAGAAGAAGTGAGAATGTGGAGCATGGAAGAATAAACTTAATCATGGGGAATAGGAAAGCTTTACCTGTCACCAAGATTGGAGTTTATACTTTATCGCTAAGTAGTGGGTTTAGTTTAGATTTGAATAAATGTTGTTATTCGCCAGAAATGGCAAGAAATATTATTTCCTTTCATGCATTGTATAAAAAAGGTTTCACCTTTTCATTTGATAATGAAGTTGGTTCGATTAATGCTTTCTTTAATAATGTTCTTTATTTTAAAGAATTACCTTGTGATGGTGTGTATGAAACTGTATCTGTGGTTGATAACTTAGGAAATAATGTATTGTGTATTGATTCTGTTAATGATAATAACTTGGATAAAGCATCATTATGGCATTGTCGTCTTGGACATATAAGCAAGAAACGCATAGGCCAACTCCAAAAGGATGGAGTATTGGAGTCATTTGACCTAAAGTCAGATGATAGTTGCGAATCATGCTTACTTGGAAAAATGACAAAGTCACCCTTCACAGGTTCTTGTGAGAGGGGTGAAGGTTTGTTGGATCTTATACACACGGATGTGTGTGGGCCCTTCAAACATGCCACAAGGCATGCTAATAGTTATTATTTGACTTTTATTGATGATTATAGTAGATATGGATATGTCTACTTAATCAAGCATAAGTCAGAGACTTTTGAGAGGTTTAAAGAGTTTAAACAGGAAGTCGAGAATCAATTGGGCAGGAACATTAAGATGCTTCGATCCGATCGAGGTGGTGAGTATCTTAGTTCAGAGTTCCTCGACTATCTTAGGGAATGTGGGATTGTCTCACAATTGACACCTCCCAGGACACCGCAGTTGAATGGTGTAGCTGAGAGGCGTAATCGAACCTTGTTGGATATGGTTCGTTCCATGATGATTCGAGCTTCGCTACCAATCTCATTTTGGGGGTATGCCTTAGAGACTGCCGCCCATATCCTTAATCTAGTTCCCATCAAGAAAGTTGCCAAAACTCCTCATGAGATGTGGACTGGTAAAGTACCCAAACTAGACCACATTAAGATTTGGGGTTGCGAGGCTTTCATGAGACGCGAGACTCATGATAAGCTCGAACCTCGAAGTGAGAGGTGTATTTTCATCAGCTACCCACAGAAATCCTTTGGTTACCTCTTCTACAGACCTAGTGAGAATGTGGTCTTTATAGCTAGGAGGGCGTTCTTTCGAGAGAGAGAGAGTTCATAAGCCAAGGAGACAGTGGGAGGCAAGTTGACCTTGAAGAAATTCAAGAGTCAAGTGGTGAAGGAACTTCAAACCCTAGCACTCAACTTGAGGAGGAAACTTTTGTTGAGCCAATTGACAAGTCTGTACCTCTTAGGCGTTCCACAAGGGTTAGGAATGCACCTGAGCATTACTATGGATTCCATATTACTGCGGCAGGTGATACACTTATCAGTGATGAGACACTGATAGGTCTGGATGAACCTAACAGTTACGCGGAAGCCATGGCAGGCCCTGAGTCAGCCAAGTGGAAAGAGGCAATGGACAGCGAGATACAGTCCATGTATGACAATCAAGTTTGGAACTTGGTTAAGAATGTACCAGGTCGTAAGACTGTAGGGTGCAAATGGATCTTCAAGAAGAAGACCGACATGGATGGTAATGTACACACTTATAAGGCACGACTGGTTGCAAAGGGTTTCTCACAAACTCCGGGAGTTGATTATGATGAGACCTTTTCTCCAGTGGCCAAGATTAAGTCTATTAGGGTTCTGTTAGCCATAGCCGCATTTCATGACTATGAAATATGGCAAATGGATGTCAAAACCGCTTTCCTTAATGGAAAGTTGGCTGAGGATGTTTACATGAGTCAGCCAGAGGGTTTTGTCAACACAGAGTACCCTAATAGAGTGTGTAAGCTTGAGAAATCCATTTATGGGTTAAAGCAAGCACCTCGCAGATGGAATCTTTGCTTTGATGAGAAAGTCAAGGAATTTGGCTTTTCTAGGAGTGAAGATGAATCTTGTGTATATGTCAAGGCTAGTGGGAGTATAGTTAGCTTTTTGGTATTGTATGTGGATGATATACTACTCATAGGAAATGACATCCCAACTCTGCAGGAAGTTAAGTCCTGGCTTGGGAAGTGTTTCTCTATGAAGGACCTAGGAGAAGCTGCCTATATTCTAGGGATAAGGATCTTGAGAGACCGGAGTAAAAGACTAATTGGACTTAGTCAGAGTACTTACTTGGATAAGGTGTTGAAGAGATTCGGCATGCAGGACTCCAAGAAAGGAGAGTTACCCATCCAGAGTAATGCCAGATTGAGTAAGACACAAAGCCCTAGTACTGAGGCTGAGATAGCAAAAATGAGTCAAATACCTTATGCTTCGGCTGTAGGATCGATCATGTATGCTATGACGTGTACTCGACCTGATGTAGCCTTTGCTTTGAGCATGGTTAGCAGGTATCAGAGGAACCCTGGCAAGGCACACTGGACTGCGGTAAAGAATATCCTCAAGTACCTACGGAGGACTAAGGACTGGGTCCTTACCCTCGGTGGGAGTGAAGACTTGAGAGTTGTAGGGTATACTGATGCTAGCTTTCATACTGATAGGGATAATTTCCGCTCTCAGTCAGGCTGGGTCTTTACCTTAAATGGAGGAGCAATTTCTTGGAAGAGTTCCAAGCAAGAGACAGTGGCTGATTCAACTTGTGAATCAGAGTATGTAGCAGCTAGCGAGGCAGCAAAGGAGGCGATATGGCTGAAGAACTTCATTGGAGACCTTGGAGTTGTACCAGCTATTAAAGAGCCAATGGAAATTTTCTGTGATAGTGAAAGTGCAGTTGCCTTAGCCAAGGAACCAAGGGATCACGGGAGATCCAGACACATCGACAGAAAATACCATTTCATCAGACATCGAATAGAAGAAGGACTCCTCGTGGCAAAGAGGGTATCATCGGATGAGAATCCAGCAGATCCCCTCACGAAGGGACTGACTCGGGTTAAGCATCTCCAGCATGCTCGGAGCATAGGGCTGAAGGATGATATTAGATTTAGTAGTTAGATAACCTTGAAATTTGTAAAGTGTAATTGACATTAGATGATGAATAAAAGGTGTTTTATTTATGAGTAAAGTGTTGTTATCTCTTGTCGATCGTTTACTATATTTCTTTTGCATGTTTTGACTTCCAGAATAATTATGTTTGGTATATCATATTATTCGAACCTCCACAGTCGGTCATATGTCGGAAGTAGGTATGAATCAAGACTGTCATGATTGGTTGCAGAGGTCTAAGTTGTTGGACATGGCTACAACACTCATGAGTGCTCATAAGTTCTGAGCATTTGACTCAACCCACGCTCACTGGAATCACTTCATGGAATTTATCTCGAGTGATCGTGAGACGGTAATATCATATAAGTCTTCAAACCTAGAGATATGATTTGTTACTTATGAGTTGGTTATGCATTGATTATACGTTAACGCATTGGTAACTCGATGTTATAAAACGTGCTTTTGTGTATAATTCAATGAGTGGTAGAACAAACATATGAGTCGAAGTTTATATGTTCCTTCTTGGATTAGAAGCTGATATCTGGGCCCCTCGATGATTTTGTTTTGTCCTATGTACCGGGCCCGGTCAGAACTAAGTTGATGTGTTCAATTAAGTTCTTTGTCAAACAAATCGGAAATCGGGAAACAAACTGCTGGACAATAAGTAAGACATTGTTCCATGTATTTGTCCGGCTGATATCTAGAACAGAGGATTATATGATCACTTATCTTAAATGGCGTATCATCATCTTCTCAGTTCCGAGAGACCTTTAAAGAGCTACGATTGCCGATGAAGTATTGCAGTTATAGTTATTAGACTTATCCAAGTGGGAGACTGTTGGATAAGGTGTCTAAGTCCATAACTATTTCTGGTATGTACTTGACCCGACCCGGCATGGTCCATTTGGGTTGCATGGCACCATGCAATTGGATAAACTAAAATGAGAGAAAAAACAATTATGGTTTATTAATATATTATAAGTTCTAATATATTAATAATATTATTTAATTAGTTTGATCAAGAATTAATTTAGAATTAATTAAGTGATCAAAAGATAACTAATTAAATATATGGGTAGATTATGTAAATCTTCCATATCTTATATAGTGGGCTAAGAGGCTCCATGGATTATCAAGTTGGGTTCCACCCATAGGATGCTCCATGGATGCTCCATGGGAGTTACAAACCCATGGGTCATGGAAATGAAGAGTCATGACACATTAGGGTTTACATGGTGTAACCCTAGATGTGTCAACACTATATAAGAAACCCATTCTCCACCAAAATTGGCGACACTAAGAAACAAGAGGGCTAGAGCCGATTTTGCAAGTGTAAGATTCTCTCAAAGTTTACTCCTTTGCATTTGGTGTTGTGTGAAGCATTTGAGGCAACACACTTGGGGTGCTAGGCTCACAAGGTTTCAAGGATCATAATCAACAACAAGGTAAGTTATTCTATCTTTCATTCAAGTTAAAAATGTTCCCCATGTATGCTAGATAGGAATATACCCTTGGAATTCAACTTTCCATGATTATTAGACAAACATAGATCCAAGGTTATTAGGGTTGCATGTACACTTAGGAAGTGTTGGAATGCTCAAAACCCATCAAATTATAGAGAACAAAAGTTTCAATTCACAAGTTGCAGGGTTTGAAAAGTTGTTTGCTATAATTAAGGGAGAGTAATTCATACTTCATTTCAAAATCTAAAAGCTTAGATTAAGTTTTTAATCAAATTTAGTAAAATATATATGAATCTTATGTTGGAATGGTTCAACATAAGGAAATTCTATATATGGATGTGTTAGTTGCCTTCTCAAAATTCGACTATGATTACGACATCCATTTTCATAATTCGAATGATGAGAACATGGCAAACAGAAATATTATAGCAAAAGACTAATCAAGTATCATGTCTTTATGTAAGACATCATGAATTGTGTCCTATATGCTTCGGGTATAGAATTGATTACATGTGTTATAATATTCATCCGTTCTAAATATTTTCCAAATGCCTAGGGTATTAAGAGGGAAAAAAGAGATAGAACCGGATATGACTAAAGTGGCTAAACAACTATTAAAGGAAAATCTAAGGTTCACCAAGGATTGGTCACTTAAGGGCAATTAGGAGTATAGTAATGGATGGACTATATCGACATTATTACAAATAGAAAGTATTCTGGAAAATATGGAATGTTTTCATATTGGGTGTTGGGTATTAAGAATATGTGGTTAGAAACTTTTATGCAAGAAGGATGTTTAAAGGAATGTACTTTGACTTTGAGACTTCGCTTCCATGGAATTGTCCTGTAACAATATCCAAAGGAATACTTTGTAATATCGCTGCTCAAGTCTCCGTGACTTTTGGTACCTAGACATTACAAAGGAATCATTGCATGATAGTTGAGAATCTAACACATTCTAGAAGTGACAAGAATTTGGAATTCTTACACTAGTGATAAAGATTTGGAATTGTGAAATGAGTTTCATTGAATATGTGTTCAATTGATCTATTTCACAAAGTAAGGACCATAGACAAACATAGTGTGCATGCTTGGAGCATGGCATAACTATTGTTTAGATAAACATAGTGTGCATACTTGGAGCATGGCTATTGTTTTAATTCAAGTATTAAGTTAATTATTCGAAACATTATACAATGAATAAGGAGTAATCAATATGAATCAAAAGTTTTTTGGGCCATATAGGATTAGTATTATTATTGTGTTTCACTTTGCATGTTTTGACTTCTTAAATAACTAGGTTATTCAAACCATCCACAATCGATCATACTTTGGAAGTAGGTATTGAGGCAAGACTGTCAATCTGTCATGAATGGGTCTGTAGTTTGTCTAGGTGTTTTAGACATAGCTGCAATGTTCATAAGTACTCCAGGAATAGGATTCGAGTATTGGATTCAACCCACGCCCATTTGAATCATTTCATGGATTTTATCACAAGTGATCATGAGACGATAATATCTTATATTCTTGAAACGGAGAGATATGAGTTGCAGTCTACAAGTCGGTTGCACATTGATGATATGTAAACGCACCGGTAACTCGGTGTTAAAAAACATATCATTGTGTGTGATTTTATGAATAGATAGAGCAAGCATATGATTCGAAGTTTATCCATTCCTTTTACCATTGGAGGGATAAAAGCGATATCCGTGGGCCCCTCGATGATTTAGTGATGACACCCCTAAGCGCTTGGCTAAGACTGGACTGATTTGATTTGTTCAATTAGTCGGTCGTCATAAATCGGAAATCAAAGAGAATGATTTTAAATCTGTGTCTCAGTCCATACGATATCTAGAATGGAGGAATATATGATCCCTTATCTAATGGACGCGTCATTGACTAGGTCAGAGTTCGACAGCGAATTTTAAGAGCTACGATTGCTAGTCGGGATTTTCGAGTCGTACTTGCAATTATAGTTATTAGACTTATCCAAGTGGGAGACTGTTGGATTAGGTGTCTAAGCCCATAACTATTATTGATATGTACTTGACTCGAGAGTAGTATGGTCCATTTTGGTTGCATATCATCAGAACAATTTGATAAGATGGACTTCTGAGAATAAGTTATTTATGGTTTATTAATATATTATAAGTTCTAATATATTAATATGAAATCATATTATTTAATTAGTATTGATCAACAATTAATTTGGAATTAATTTTGTGATCAAAAGAGACTAATTAAATATATGGGGATTGATTATGTAAATCATTCATTCTTATAATGTGGGCTTATGATCCATAGTTCTTTATGTTGGTCTAAACCCATGTGGTGACCCATGGATGACCCATGGAGGTTTAAACCCATGGAGCATGAGGAATATGCAAGGTCATGCACATTAGGGTTTACATGGTGTAACCATAATCTTGCCACACTATATAAAAAACCCATTAGCATCCAAAATTTGTTACTACACACACATGTGTTCTTTGGAAGAGCTAGCCGAGTTTGAGTGCAAGACACCTTCTCTCAAGTTATCCTTTGTCCAAGGTGTGTTGTGATTCCATTTGAGGCATCCACACTATTGGTGCTAATTTCTTAAAGGTCCAAGGTTTCAACTACAACAAAAGGTATGTTATCTAACTAGAATTTTGTAGTATAGATACTCCATTGTATGCTAGTTAGGATGATGCTTTGTGTGACAACCCAAAATTTCTATCTTGTAAAGCCATTCAATTCAATCAAAATTCAGACTTGTTTCTGCTATCTTCTAGCTTTGTTAAGGGCATGTTTGAGTGTTCTGAGCCTAGTACATTCAAGGATTGAGTCTTAGGAAGTATCTACTAGAGTTCATTGTGCAACATTTAAGCCTAAAAACTTCATCACTTGGAGTTTACGGACGTAAACTAGAGCTTACGGCCGTAAGCTCTTGTTTGTCCGTGAACTAGCCTCTTAAGTATGATATTCCTTCATTTTTCTTCAGTTCTCACACTTCCAAGTCAAGAACACTCAGTTCTCTCTCAAGTATCATCAAGAACACTTCCATTTCTCGTCCAATTTGTAAGTGATTCTTCCATTTATAAGTTGATATCCTTCTTGATCTAGTAAAACCCTATGATTTCATCTGTGAATTCATCTCTTTTGGGTTAGATCTTCAAGAACACCAAGAACACCAAGAACACACACTAGTTCTTTGGGCCGTGAACACCCCTTTTAGCTTCCAAATCGTAAGTATCCTTTCCATATACTTGATATTCATTAGAAGCTCATGTTTAGCATACAAGAAAAAACCATTTTTGCAAGAACATCAAGAGTTTACGGCCATAAACCCTTGCATGTCCGTAGACCCTTCTCATGATCTTCATTGGCCGTGAACATCATTGGATGTGAACATCTTTGGCCGTAAACATCATGGGTCGTAAACACCTTTGGCCGTAAACACTTAAAGTGTGGCCGTGAACTCCCTTAACCCAATCATATGTGATTGATGCACTCCATTGTGAGTGATTCCTAGTTCCTAGGGATGTTTCCAATACATGATTAGTTGTTATATACACTAATTATATACATATATGTGTCATTATATGCTTATTAGGATCTGTTTGTGCTCGGGACTTCACTTGACACTTAGCATCCTATATCGATCTTACATTCGAATCACTCACTACAGGTGAGTTAATACCCCTAACTTATCTTTTAAATTATTTTTAAATGCTTTTATGGGGGGGGGGGGAATACAAGTAGAAAACAATATAGTTATAGTATCAATCACATGTGATTTATAACTATCAAACAAGAGGATTTCTTATACTGCAAAACTGTGTTATCAAACAAACTGTTTCAAATCATTTTATAAAGTCTTTATCGTTTTACAAAACTCTTTTAAACTTATATATTGTCAAAATCATTTCTATATAGATATAGTTATATAAATAAGGTTGAAAGGGCTTAGGACTGATAACTCGCTTTATTTCCTGTTCCTTGTTTGGTTGTGGACTTAGGGTATCGGTTGTTTGTCCGAGTGTCGTCTGAATCTTAGTTATATATTATGTATATGTATGTAGATATAAAAGTTCTTCCAATCATTTCAATACCTTTGGGTAACAAAGGTGTACAAACATGTTCAGTCATTCAAACAACAGTACTAGTAAACTATAATAGATATAGTTTAGAGAGTTACTACTTACTATTTCTAGAACAATGAAACTTACAAGAGTCAGTTCATACATGAGTCAGTTCAAACATACTATAACGAGAAACAGAAAGAACATACTATAACGAGAAAGAGAGAGAACATACTATACAGTAGAACAGAGAGAACATACTATAACACTAGAACATAGAAAACATACTATACAAATACAAGATCAATATAACATAAATGTGAGCCACTACTTCATGGCATGGCAATATACTGCTGTGTCACGTTTTGTAACCAGAGTCTCCCGGAGGGAGAGAGTGAATTTGTGTATAGATCTATACGGGATTGACTATCCTAAACCTTGCTGCTAGCTACAGTGGGACCTGCAGGTCTACAGGTGACGAATGTCATACCATTTCGACGTTTTCGAACGTCGTGTTTCACTAGTCAATTGAGTATGGTTATAATCTCATCACATTTTACCTTAATTAAAACAATTGGTTTAAGGTAGTTAGTACATCTGTAGTTAATATATACAATACTACTGTACATCGTCATTTTCCCATTTCATTCATATTGTGATCTTCTCACATAAACGGTAATGTAAACTATTTTCTGGTAATAATATTTCCATATGACCATCAATTCTGATCAAGAACCATCTCAATTCAGAATCATGTCACTATGGTCCATCCAAATTAATATCATACTTCTAACTTTCCACAAGCAATCAATCTTTTGGTATAACCTTAGAATGTTCTTGACAGTTGTTTAACAACTTTACTCACACAAAATTCTAGTCCTTTTTCTCACAATGCTCTGAGCATTTGAAAAATTAGAATAACTGAATATTATAACATATGTAATCTATCCTATATCCAAAGCATATGGGACTCGATTCATTTTGTCTCACATAAGGATTTGATATATGTTCAATCTCTTGCTATAATATTTCCATATATCGAATTTCCTATGTTGAACCATTTCAACACGATATTCATATACGTCTATGACTAAGTTCAATTAAACTATACGATCTAAACTTTTGGAATCGAAACGAGGTATGAGTGTCCTCTCCCTTAAGTCTACTATAGCGAAACAATAATGTAACACCGTAAATTTTCAAAGAAAATTTTCATTTAAATCACATAATTCTCATAACACATTTTACAAAAATCTCATTTATTTAATTCACAAATCACAACTCCATAAATGTTTAATTAAGACTCCAGGATCCTCAAACCATAATTCTTTCTCTGGTGTGTACAATCAAGCTGACGCCTTCCCGCGATCCTGAGAAAAACATGAAACACATATCACATAACACGGTAAGCACGAAGCTTAGTGAGTTCCCCAAAATACCACATACAACACATTAGCCATTCGAGGCTATAACTCTGTAAGACCCTCCAGTCAATATGTCTTAGTGGGACCCTCCAGTCCCACAACTCTGATGGACCCTCCGGTCCTAACTCTGTGGACCCTCCGGTCCTAACTCTGAATAACACATAGCATAAATCACACAGACATAATGCAGTAATATCACAGTACTCAAATAAACACATAAGACCCTCTGGTCACACATAGATACCACTCTAGGTAAAGTATAGTGAGAAGACTCACCTCGGATGATGAACAGCTCCTATAAACGTTGTTGCTACGCACCGACCTCTAACTCTGAGTCACAACCACAATTAACCCAATTAGGAACTAAGTCCAGACTCTCACTCATTAGGTCTAAAGGAAGACCACTAACCAACCCATTAATAGCCTAAAACCCATTGGGCCCACCAAGGCCCAATATAAATGGGCTCACCCGAGTCCCACACTCAAAACTAAATGGCAAGCCCTACTCAAGGGCCCAAGCTCGAATATATATTTCTCTGGTCCAATATTCTATTGCAACAAGCCCAAACTCCAGGCCCAACACTCAAGGCCCAAAATGAGACTTAGCCCAAAGGTCCACAGTGAGGTTACGCAAGGCGTACCTCCCTTGGTACGCTCAGCGTACTCACAATCCAGATTGGCCATCGGGGACACTGGGGCAATACGCGGGGCGTACAGGAATTACGCTCAGCGTACTCCCCAGATTCACTCTTTCTACTCATTTGGTCTTAATCAGTTAAGACATTAACTCAAATCCCAGATCTGGACTCCATAATGGCTCTTACTCCATAAAGTAAGTGACTTTAAGCCTTTGCATGGCTGATAAGGTCACAAACACACAAAACTCTTACTCTCTTAACTCAAAATGCTCATATCTCATGCATGGCTTGATTCCAACGACCAAGATTGGATTTTTATGACATTACACTACATAGCACACTCAAAGGGGTTTATCATAGTCTCTGGAGCTCACTATTTCATAAAGTCTCCGCCTTGTGGGACAAAAACCCTAAATACTCTAATATAATGCTCAAAACAAAAGAGTGAGAAAGATTGAAGCTTTATACCTCTATATGAAGCTTCCAACTCAGATATGCTCAGATCCAAGGCCTGGACTTCTCACTCCTTCTTCTCCAAAGCTCATTCTTTACTCTAAGAACACACCAAAATCACTCAAGGCTCTCAAATGCACTCACAAGCTCCATGAACGAAGGATTAGGGTTTTAGAGGGTCCATTGACTGAGGATGGTGGCTAGGAATGAGGCCATCTCATTCTTTATATAGGGACACATCCAAAGTTAGGGTTTCCACTCTGTGCCTAGTACGCCCAGCGTACCCTCTGGTACGCCCAGCGTACTAGGTAGCTCCGCTTGAAAATCACGCACACGAGTACGCTAAGCATACACATATGTACGCCCAGCGTACTCAGCTGCCACCATTCTCAAATAAGGGACTGATCCTGCCACAACTTCAAACTCTCATTGCTACCTCGATATAACCCCGATTCCCATGAACCTCAAACCCACGGAAAGGTGACGAGATTCCCTACGCTCCTAGCAACTCGTCGAAACCCCGAGACCTCCTCATGCCTCGTTTGCAGCCCATGAATCCTAATCACTGATGATCCGAAATAGGATGTTACAATTCTCCCCCATTTGAATTAGATTTCGCCCTCGAAATCACTCCTTATCAACACATAGATCGAACCCCAACCCGAGAAGCACCACCGAAAAGACCCCATATACTACAACAATCTCATCCAAAAGCACCTGAACCCGACACGGACTCCCGACCCCGAAGAAGGACAAACCCATCTGCCGCTGCAATACTCTATCTGACTCTCCAGAACTTGAAACTCTAGTGGTTTATCCCCCTGCCAGACCACCCTCGCAAAGCATCATCCTGCTAATCGCCCATCGACTAACAGACTCTAAGAACACTCTTCCAACTCTGATTCTCTAATCGATCCCGATCGCAACTCAAAAGGAACGGAAAGGTCATAATCCCCTAAGGACCCACCGCCTGAGAAGCTATCAGAACTCTTTTGAAGGAATGATCTCAACTCCCATAATCATAAGCCCCAGTTCCTCTCAAATGTTCCTTCCGACACTGAACACCGGGTCAATTCCCGACCCGACGGTTGGACCTTCAAGGCTATTCATTTCTCGTCGAACCAGTCATTCTTTATAACTCCTTTTCACACTAGCTATCTCAGCCCTTCATGTGACACGCGAAGTCACGAAGTTCGCCTTTCCTCAAGCGAACACTACAATCCCGTCCTGGAGTCACCTCACTCCCGACCTCGGCCGTCTACTACTTACTAGTTCTGTGTGTCTCGCGGTCCTTCCCAAACCAACGAACTAGCTCACTCAAATCTAAAACATCAGGCGGAAACATACCTCTCTAAGAATGAGATCCACCCGAAGTCTCAACTGCTCGTCCTCCACACAGATAGAACCAAACTCACCCACCAGAGTCTGTTCCAACACAGAATTGGAACCACTTGTCCCAATCTAGCACTCAACTCATGACCCATGTTCCACGATTATACGCATACATTACACCCCGATCCGTCCGATTCGCGACAACCCCTCTTTAACTCAAAACATAATGGTTTTCGACCACTGCCGAGTTCCCAGTCTCGCCCTTGGTTCGGCCCCAAGGTTCTCACAGACTCTTCTGGTAAGGCTACCCATGCCTAAGAGCCGCTCTGCGTCATATTCTGACTAATAAGGTTGCGGTTCCCCGCAGTCTGGTGATATTCTCTCTCTCTCTCTCTCTCTCTCTCTCTCTCTATCTCTCTCTCTCTCTCTCTCTCACTGGCTCACTAATGCTACGACTCCCCGTAGTCTTACAATACTCTTTCTCTCTCTTGCTGACTCATGAATGCTACGGCTCCCCGTAGTCACACGATACTCTCTCTCTCTATCTCATGTATTCTACGGCTCCCCGCAGTCACACGATACACTCTCTCTAACTCACGTATGCTACGACTCCCCGCAGTCACACGATACTCTCCCTATGGGCTCTCCCCACGGTCTCCCCTGAAAGTCCTAAGTGATTACTCCCACCCGGATCTGTTTACTCTCTTATTACCCCATATTCTCGTTCTTAAGTCATCACTACACTGAGTTTACTAACTCATGCTCCACAACCCAACATAGACAGGTACACACACCCACTCAGTTTATGCACCACCACTTCCTGATGTAAGTTCTCGTAGGAAAGGCACTTTTCTCCGCACAGATACACCATTAGACGGTCCCACTCCGACGACAATTAACCGAGGGGTTCCCACTGGAACAAAAGTCACTCGGTATTCCAATCGCAATCCCACAACTCGAGTCTCAACATGACCAAAAATTAGGACATCATACATGGGTACCTCGATACACCATCACAACATCTCACGATGTCTTGCCTCAACCACTGATCTTCCACTCACGCAACTCGAAACCTCGAAATACTCCAATCTCACAAATTGAAACATGGAGGAATTGTCAACGACTGAAAACACATTGACAAAATCCGAAGCTCCATCCTCTACTGATCACCACCCATACGAAACTACTCATACTGACTCTGAAATTGGTTGACAAATCAATTTCTGCCCCTCCAGGATTATAGATCACAATCTATACCGATACCCACAAATCTCAGCAATTGCACCCTGAACCCATCGACCCAACCGCCTCGAACTCAACAATTGCAAACCCGAAAAATCCCTGGCCACAATAAATTCTCAGACCAACAGCCACCTGCCGTGAATTCACTCATCTTTTCTTAAGCACATACACATACATTATCCCACCTTGCACCTCGCCTCGTCCACCAATAACCCAGGTATCATGTGTTCGCACCGCAAATCTCCATAATCAGTTTTCTAATCGTACTTGAACGGATCGCTGATCTTCTCAATAGAATACCCAGTCATCCCCCCACTCAGGGTTCGAACCATCACCAATTAGCATACCAAAAATCCACTCCATAGACTGTTTCACCAAGTGCATCACACTTGACTCTTGGAACGTACCACGTAATCACATCAATGATCTTTTCGATGGAAACCAAGTAACTCCAAATATCCCGTAACTCAGACAAAAATCTCAAAATCCCCTCGACGTGACTGCCTCTAGTCATCTCGAAGCCTCAAACCGATACACCACCGGATACCCCAACTGTTCCGAATTATACCTGACTCTCCATCTGGAAATAATGTGCTATCACGCACCTCGTCTCTGATTCCTCGACCAGCCTCCCTTCGTAGAAGTCATCATGAAAGCGAGAGACCTCACTCTCACAGTCGATACACAACGTAGACAACGAGGGCCACCGCCCCAGTATACTCCTCTTGATCACTTGAACCCGCTACTAAAAGCATGCCTGACTCGACTAAGGCATCTCTTTGTCCTCATCTCAGTCTACACTAATAGCTCTCTCGTGGTATAAGGAATACCACGCAACAAACATACTGCCTAAATACTCTGGCGAAGAGGTTGCAACCCTATGCTACCCCATGGGGTTTACCTCCAACTCCAAAACCGAAAGCTCAATATCTCACTTTGCTTCTCCCAGGAAACGGGAATAGCGCAACTCTTGTCACAGAAAGTGACATCTCAACTATCGGCCGATTGCTCAACTCGGACCGCAATTCTCCATAAAGTCTCATCTTTACTCATCCATGTGTCTTGCGACTCCGACTGGCATCTCACCAATGAAAATCTCTCAAAAATAACTCGATTTCCCTCTCCGGGTATGCTCCATTAAAACTTGCTTGACATGGCCCTCTGGCCCCACATTCTATCACATTTGTTCTCAGACTAATCAACCACAATGGGACAACTGGTAAAACCAGAAGCTCTAACCGCCACGAATCATGGTACTCGAACCATGTGATCACCTCTCAATCTGCTATGAATCATGGTACCCGAACCATGTTATCTCCTCTCAATTGTCTACTAAGAACTTCTGGTATTCTCCCTGTTTCGAGTACGGGTCCTCTGCTTTTAGTAGTACGGGCCCATACTACCTGCCACATCTACCCATACTTTCCACACGGATCGTCCCAGAATTCCTAAGTAGCTCCTCAACCTTCTCGACCACCAACCCCGCTAAATTTGGTCGTTTCCCAGAGACTACTCTTCTCTATCAGCGTACTCATCTGACTAAGGCCACTCCCTAGGCTCTTCCTAGGTTCCCTCACCTCTCTTCCATCAGCTGCTGAAGAACTCCTTATGATGTCAGCCATCTACCTCCTGAATATCGTCATATTCACTTAGTATCTTGTTGGATTAGGTGTCTAAGCCCATAACTATAATTGTTATGTACTTGAATTGATAACAACACAGTCCTTTTAGGTTGCCCTCAAACCTAGCAACTGGACAAGGAAATTATGAAAGAAGAGATATTGATTTATTATAAGATTAATAAATTAATATAAATGATTTATTAATATGTTAAAAGATTAATATATTAATTAGAAATCATAAGGTTTAATTAATAGTTAGCCAGAAATTAATTAGAATTAATTTTGGGGTTAATTGTATTAATTATAAAGTGTAGGGACTAGTTTGAAATTATCAAATAGTTGACTGGAAGGCTCCAGAACCTCCTTGGAAAGAGGTGGACGAAATCCATGGGGGAAACCCTAATGGATTCGTCCAAGGGGCTTGGATAAGGCCTTTGGATTAGCTTAGGCCCCAAGCAAAGGAGTATTAGGGTTTTCCCTAAACCCTAGATCCCTCAGCTATATAAGGAGCCTCCCAGCTCCTAAATTCGGCCACTCCTTCACTTGTGAAACCCTAGGGCCGAATTTTGCATACCCTACTCTCTCTCCTTCAAGTTTCCTTCTTGCTAGCTTTTGGGTGTGACTCCATTAGAGGCATTACATTTGTGGTGCTAGGCTTCCAAGAAGATCAAGTTCAAGAGGATTAATAATTGTTTGCTATAACAATTGAAAGGTATGTAATTCTAAAACCCTAGTTTGTTAATTTCGAAAATAGCCTCTCTCCTCTAGGGTTCTTGTTTTGCAATTCAAAGTTATATGTTCAATAGTTAAAACATAGATCCAAAGTAGGTTGCATGTGAACTTAGGAATTGTTTTCTAGTTTATTTGTTTCACCTAATATCCATCATATCTGACTCTCATCATCAAGAGTTCCACAAAGCACGAAGCAATTAGAATTCGGGCATCGAATAATCTCTACCAACACGTAAAACCACTCTAGGTTACCACTCCACTTGCTCTACTCACACTCAAAAGGTATCACCGTACTCAAGCAACTCTACCCCACGCGGGTATCTAACTACTCTCTCAGTAGGCTCATCCACTGCTCATCTAGGTATCTTTCCTAGATTACTTCTCTACTCAAGCTCTCTCTCTCTCTAAAAGGTTCCTGTTGGATACTCTTACTCCGCACATACTCAAAGCACATCACAGATAGCAAAATTCCTAGGCTAAGGCATCACAAATCAGGCAACTCTAGCCCTAAGATATGAAATACCTAGCCTATCTTCTAGCATGCATCACTAATATCTCAATAATAACTCATAACACAAATAAGTAAGGGTATTTTGGGAAATCACCGTTCGGGCTCTGGATGATTGTACACACTGCTCCTTCTCGTTTTTCTCTTAGGAACTCTTGCTCATTTTAGAAAAAATCATTTCTTTTGAAATTTTTTCTCAAATCCTCAGTTTGAGTCCAAATATACCCGAAGGTGCATCTGAATCCCTCAAACCAAGGCTCTGATACCAACTTGTAACACCGTAAATTTTCAAACAAAATTTTCATTAAAATCACATAATTCTCATAACACATTTCATAAAAATCTCATTTATTTAATTCACAAATCACAACTCCATAAATGTTTAATTAAGACTCTAGGATCCTCAAACCATAACTCTTTCTCTGGTGTGTACAATCAACCTGACGCCGTCCCGCGATCCTGAGAAAAACCTGAAACACATATCACATAACACGGTAAGCACGAAGCTTAGTGAGTTCCCCAAAATACAACATACAACACATTAGCCACTCGAGGCTATAACTCTGCAAGACCCTCCGGTCAATATGTCAAAGTGGGACCCTCCAGTCCCACAACTCTGATGGACCCTCCGGTCCTAACTTTGTGGACCCTTCGGTCCTAACTCTGAATAACACATAGCATAAATCACACAGACATAATGCAGTAATATCACAATACTCAAATAAACACATAAGACCCTCTGGTCACACATAGATACCACTCTAGGTAAAGTATAGTGAGAAGACGCACCTCGGATGATGAACAGCTCCTATAAACGTTGTTGCTACGCACTGGCCTCTAACTCTGAGTCACAACCACAATTAACCCAATTAGGAACTAAGTCCAGACTCTCACTCATTAGGTCTAAATGAAGACCACTAACCAACCCATTAATAGCCTAAAACCCATTGGGCCCACCAAGGCCCAATATAAATGGGCTCACCCGAGTCCCACTCTCAAAACTAAATGGCAAGCCCAACTCAAGGGCCCAAGCTCGAATATATATTTCTCTGGTCCAATATTCTATTGCAACAAGCCCAAACTCCAGGCCCAACACTCAAGGCCCAAAATGAGACTTAGCCCAAAAGTCCACAGTGAGGTTACGCGGGGCGTACCTCCCTTGGTACGCTCAGCGTGCTCACAATCCAGATTGGCCATTGGGGACACTGGGGCAGTACGCGGGGCGTATAGGAATTACGCTCAGCGTACTCCCCAGATTCACTCTTTCTACTCATTTGGTCTTAATCAGTTAAGACATTAACTCAAATCCCAGATCTAGACTCCAGAATGGCTCTTACTCCATAAAGTCAGTGACTTTAAGCCTTTGCATGGCTGATAAGGTCACAAACACACAAAACTCTTACTCTCTTAACTCAAAATTCTCATATCTCATGCATGGTTTGATTCCAACGACCAAGATTGGATTTTTATGACATTACACTACTAATCACACTCAAAGGGGTTGATCATAGTCTCTGGAGCTCACTATCTCATAAAGTCTCCGCCTTTTGGGACAAAAACCCTAAATACTCTAATATAATGCTCAAAACAAAAGAGTGAGAAAGATTGAAGCTTTATACCTCTATATGAAGCTTCCAACTCAGATATGCTCAGATCCAAGGCCTGGACTTCTCACTCCTTCTTCTCCAAAGCTCATTCTTTACTCCAAGAACACACCAAAATCACTCAAGGCTCTCAAATGCACTCACAAGCTCCATGAACGAAGGATTAGGGTTCTAGAGGGTTTATTGACTGAGGATGGTGGCCAGGAATGATGCCATCTCATTCTTTATATAGGGACACATCCAAAGTTAGGGTTTCCACTATGTGCCTAGTACGCCCAGCGTACCCTCTGGTACGCCCAGTGTACTAGGTGGCTCCGCTTGAAAATCACTTACACGAGTACGCTAAGCGTACACATATGTACGCCTAGCGTACTCAGCTGCCACCATTCTCAAATAAGGGACTGATCCTGCCACAACTTCAAACTTTCATTGCTTCCTCGATATAACCCCAATTCCCATGAACCTCGAACCCACGGAAAGGTGACGAGATGCCCTACGCTCCTAGCAACTCGTCGCAACCCCGAGACCTCCTCATGCTCGGTTTGCAGCCCACGAATCCTAATCACGGACGATTCGAAACAGGATGTTACAAATTATCAAACTTTGCAGTTTGCAAATTGAAAACTTTGTTCCCTACGAACAGTATTGTCAACATGCAATACGATCATAAGAATTATGCTCCCACTAGCTTTGACATGTACCCAAAAATCAACTGGACTTCTAGAAATCAATACTCTTGACTTTCTCACTCAAGTACAAATTTCTATTACGTGATGCTTCGATAAGTCTCCAACTATATTTCTTAAAGTTATACACCTTCATTGGATATCATATGTGTGTGTTTAAACCCTTTCAGAACTTATAGATATATGTCTTGAAAGTTCAAACAATTCCTTGCCATTCCTCACAATTAAAAATATGAAGAGGGATGTCGTAATCATATTATGAATTTGAGAATGCAATTAACACAACCAATATCCATATTGATCTTTATCATATTTTTAAAATCTACTAGTGAAAGTATTTCCTCATAATCATTTTCATGAATTAGAGGTGATTATATTGATCAATATGGTTTGTTGAGGGATTATGTTCTTGAGCTACAAGCTCGCAATTCAGATACGACATTGAACGTAGATATGGAGACTAAACCCAATTACAATTCAGAAACAAGAACATTTAGACGTATATACAATTTCATAGGTTCTTTAGAGGGATTTACTTGGTCTTGATGGTGCATTTATGAAGGGTCTGTACCCTGGTCAACTACTTTCAACTGTTGTAAGTTCTTTTTGTAATTATAATTTAATCCCTACTCTTTATTTTCTAGTAATAAATTGTATTCTCGATAAGGGACTCGATGGAAACAATGGAACATATCCTTTGGTGTATGCTATGGTCAAATCTGAGAATACAAGATCTTGTACTTGGTTTTTAAATTGTCTTGGAGACGATTTAGATTTGCATAGGAAAATTGACAAAGTTTCTGGTCCTTTGACTCCCGTAGCAACTCAATGGTTAGAAAAATTTAAGACCGAGGCAAATGAGTTAAGAGTTGTTTTTTGTGGAAATGGAAAATACCAAGTGATTGGACAGTGGTTTGAACAATGTGTTGTTGATATAGGTAAAAAAAACTTGCTCATGTAACAGATGGTAATTGATGGGGATACCATGTAAACACACAATAGCTATTATTTGGGAGATGAGAAGCAACAAGGAAGATGTGAGGATACCAAAATCTTGGGTGCATCACACATATTGGTTAAAAGCATGGAATGATATGTATTCTTTCACAATTGAGCCAATAAACGGGAGAAACATGTGGGAAAAGTCAGCATGCCCTACCACTTTTCTTCCTCCTAAACACCATGTAACCATCTGGAAACCAAAGAAGAAAAGAAAGAAATCAACAGTTGAATTAGAAGATTTGGTTAGAGGTCATACAACTTCACGATCATTCAATTATGTAAACATGTTCTAAATGTAACAACATTGTACATACACTAGAAGTTGTAAGGGGCAACGTGCAGATGGATCACAACGTTCAAGCAAAGTTGGTGGTAAAGGAAAAAATGCCACATGAATGTCATGGCCGGAGCATATGAATTTTTCTTTTGGTAACATGAATCAAGCTTTTAGTTATTTTTAGACTTATTTCGAATGGTTTATGTAATGTGTCAAAAACCGTAGTTGAAGGAAAAACTAGTTTGACAGTTTTTGAAGGTCATGGCTGTTAGGAAAATATGAATTTCACTTTTGGTATTGTGTTTTGTTGGCTTTTAGACATATTATGGTAATGTATTTTGGTCATGTGTTAAAGACCTGCATCTACTTTTGGAGAATATTAAGATTACTTATGTTATTGTATTTTGACTGTGTACATCATTGTTTGGTCTTCTGTTAAAGACCTGCATTTAAAGTCATGCCAAAATCAAGGTTTGGTCAAGTTCGGTCAATGTATTTTTACATCAATGTCTAGTTTTTTACACCGACGTTTGGTATCTGTTACCACTGAACAAGCATTCACAAAACAACCATTACATTCATGATAAACTTGACATTTCATTCACAAAACATATGTTACCATTGATCTGTAACAGGTTTAACATTACAATACAATCACATAGTAAGACCTAACATTTGAACAAAGTTAAGCAAAAACCCCAACGTATTATCCTAATCCTTATAACGTATAAACAATTATCGCAAAGAACAACACCTAACCATAAATTAAGAACGTTTGTAACTTTTGGTTTTGAAGTTCAAACTCCTTCTTCACCAAGACCAACCCAACAATTATGAAAGAAGTGTGAGGTTGTTTTTCATCATCTACCCATGCAATAAACCAAAATTGTGGCCCCTGTGGATATCAGAATTCGTCAATTAGGGATAGTGGTTGTTAAAATTAAGATGGAAGAAGGTACAAGTGAGAAAAAGGGAGAAGAAAGAAATTGCCATTTTTTGATAGGCATAAAAGCGTCTCTCTGGGTTGTTGGTAGTCCGCGACGTCCTTATAATCACAAGGCTACCACAACATTTTGCAATCACCTTCATTCGTTGAAGAAGCCACCACGATCGATTTCAAGAGTACAGAGAGAAAAAGAGAACGAGGGAAAAAGCTGAAGAAGAAAGGAACGAAAAGGAGAATGTATATAGGGTACTTTATTCAAGCGTGTAAAAGAGAAAAGACTAAAAAGCCCACGTGTGCCTGGCACGTGGGCTAACCTAACGGTGAAAATGACATATATATAAAAGGAGGGACCAAGCACGCAAAATAGTTCCATATTAAGGACTGTGCGAGTTAAAAACAAATGTTAGGGACTACCAGTGCAATTTACCTGAAACCACAGGGAGTATCCATGTAATTAATCTACATTTTTAGAATGTGAAATACATATAAATATATATACATACATGTTTGAAATGAATAAATACGTATACACATATTTGTATATATCTACAAACTTATTTATACATTATGAAACGTATATATATATATATATATATATATATATATATATATATATATATATATATATATATATATATATATATATATATATATAAATTTTAAAAGGTAAAAATTTATGTTTTTCAGTATAAGTATGTTCTAAACTCACATTTATACATAATAATAATAATAATAACAATAATAATAATAATAAATGAGTTGTAGCTTCGTGTATAAGGCACAGGACCCTGACTCGAGTTAGAATCTTGGCAGTCTATTCTCTTTCATGCGTTGCTTTAATCTTTTTGCGTAAAGAAACACTGCTGACGTGACTTGCCTGGTCAGCGCCCCGCCAACATTTATTTCCTACTAAGTATCTGGTTGAATTAGTGACCTGCCGAGAACCTCCAAACTGAATAAAAAGGTATAAATGTCAAAATCTTCCGAAATTTAAGGTGGACATAAAAAACCATTTTGGGTAAAACCAACAATTTCCTTCAAACTTAATGGTTTTATTGACAGAAGCCCAAAATTATAATTAAAAATGGCAAAGAACACCACAAAAGCATATTTTAGGGCATCCAACAAAATGAAAAAAAATCATTTATTAGGGTGCGTTTGGTTGTGAAAAATTTTCCATTAAAAAATGAAATTTTGAAAACGCGTTTGGTTCGTTCAGTTTTTCAAAGTTTTTTAAATAAATGAAAATTTTCATTTTCCAAATTATATATAAATTAGAAAAATGATTTTTACAGTTTTTAAAGTTTTTTAAAATTTAATTGAAAATTGAAAATGAAAACTAACTATTTTTTCTAAAAAAAAATTCTTAGAAAATGAAAATAATTTTCTACAGCCAAACGCACCCTTAGTATTCTGTGAGAAATATTCTTCACCGTTAGTGTTTTGTGAGAAATATTCTTCATCCCTGCGAAATGTGTTTTTGGCTAATTTTAAGTATTTTTTTTTTTTTGCTAAAAAGTCTTTTAAATATTAATTGGCATATACATGGGGCTTAGAGGGGGAGGGGGGGCAAAATGGGCAGCTGCACAGGGCCTAATTTTTTTCATTATATATTTTTATTTAAAAATACAAAATTCTAATAAAGATAAGGGCCATATTTTTCTTGTTCATCCTGAGCCTTTAAGAATATTTCATTTTTCAGGACCGGCCCTATGAAATGGTATTTTAGCACTATGAAATGTTAGTTGCCACTGCTTGAAATTCTTTTACATTTTTAATGGTTATAAATATTTTGTGGGGTGACCAACTTGCAATATCATTAATTAGGGCCCATTTTACATGTTTTCACTTTTCACAGCAAAATAGAAAACAACGTTGTTTTGACCATTTCACAATGTCACCCTCCATTTTATGGTCCCCTTTCAAAATGAATGATTAAACGTAAATCTTAGCTTAGAACTTGTTGTTAGGGGTGTTCGTTTGGATGGATCGGTTCGATCCGATCCAATTAAGTAAATCCAATTTGATTTCAGTTTTCAAAATACCGATCCGAATAGTCCAAACTAAATTGAAATCCGATCCGATCCGATCCAATTATACTTCGGTTGGATCGGTTTTTATAATTCGGTTTTCAAAAAACTAAAACATTTTAATACGACATATAATTATAATATTTTCCGATTTTTACAGAAAAAGCAAAATTAAAGTATTTAGTTGTGATTTAAAATTTATAAGCTACTACTAAGAAGGTATATTATAGTTTAATATTTAATAGATAACTTTTTTGAGAAAAAATGCATATTAATGTTTTTTATTAGATCAAACTTTTTGAACTTATTTGAAAAAATAAATTGTAAATTTAATAAATAACTATAGATAAATAGATATTTAGTTTGAACTTATTTGAAAAAATAAATTATAAATTTAATAAATAACTATAGATAAATAGATAATAAATAGTTATTCGGTTTTTTTGGACTATTCGGTTCTTATTTTATAAACCAAAACCAATCCGAAATCCAAAATAATAATTCGGTTTTGTGGAAAACCAATCCAAAAATCCGAATATCCTAACCAAATAGTCCAATCCAAATTGTCCAATTGGACAATTCGGTTTTATCCAAACAATGAATATTTCTACTTGTTGTAGTCTCTTATAGTCTTTATAATGTTTTTTCTTAATAGTTGCAACGGTTCTAAAAATGATCTTCTAGAATCAGAATGTAACGATAGGTGTGATTTTTATTTGGTTTTTTTGGTCGTGGTTATTTTTTATTTTTTGTAACGGCTTTTGGGTCTTAGTTAACTAGTAACTACGTTACTTTCATACCGAATCAAACATGTGTATTGTTCTCTACATCGATGTAATTTTATAGAAATTCAAAGCGTTGCTACTTGTGGATAAAGTGAATCATGCAAGTCGCATCATGAAAAAATCCAACTTAAGCTTTTCGTTTTGTAAGTAAAATGCTTTAGAAAGCACATTAATAACTTGTATAAATATTTTATTACGATCATAACATCAAGCTGTGAATACGAAATCAGTTGAAATCTATGAGATGATACTATTATTTTAAAGGCTATTTGATATATCTAACTTTTTGCACACGCTTAAACTTTGTTTAGAGAAATCGTCAAATAATAATGATAAAAGTATTAAGAATAATGTTGATTTTTTAATGTTAGAGTTATTTTTTAATTAAAAAACATAGCAGTTGTGAAAAACTAAGAAAAATGGCAATAATAAATGCATGATAAAATTAGGCGATTGGTCCATTTTATTCGCTAGATTTAACATGTTTAACGTAATAAACATTTACGCATTTGGTTCATGTGAGTTTATTTTCTTGTTTAATTTGTCCTTAGACAATATAAAAAGATTTTTTCTCCCATTTTAATATGTTTTATATTATTTATATAGGAAGTGAATACAATAATTTTTCTCAATACACAACAATCAATAATTGATGCTTTATAAAGTTGTACAATATAACATTTCAGAGCATAAATTATTATGTATGAAGAAAAACTATTGTGTACGAATCAACTTTTTTTTTATGTATTGTTTATTTTTCGATTAAGAATTATTATTATTATTATTATTATTATATATATATATATATATATATATATATATATATATATAATAAAAACCAACCTCTTTTAAAGATTTTGGATTTCAGATTTTATTTTTCTTATTTTTGAAGTTTGGTCTTTGAGAATAAAATAAATTACAAAAATAGTTTTAACAATTTACAGAAAAGGTCTTTGCAAAGTGCTTTTTTTTTTATATAAATGGTCCATACACCTCAAGAATTTCATATTAGCTTTTGAGTTTCAGAATTTTGCCACATTTCTTATGTTGGCATGTTTGATCCCTATAATTTACAGAAAATGTCCATGCATAGCTTGTTTTTTTATTTTTACCAAAATGTTCTATGTCCCACAAAATTTTCGTATGTTAGCAAGTTTTGTCCATGTGTAGAAAAATAATTATATGTTAAAAAAATTACAAAAAGATCCATATCTAATAGAAAATTTGTATTTCCCTTTTATATAGTAAGAAAAACTAATTTTTAGTTTAACATATATATATATATATATATATATATATATATATATATATATATATATATATATATATATATATATATATATATATATTAGCCGTTTATCCGCACCAAGCAACAGACAGCGTATAATTTTTTTCGGCACATTTTCTTCGGTGGGCAATGTTTAGTTTCTTGCCATTTCACATTTTAAAAGGCTAAATGCTACTAAGTAAAAGTACATTGATAAAAAAAATATGAACTCCATATTAAGAAATTTTGATATTTTTTAACTAAGAGCACATTGATAAAAAAATAGCACATTGTCATTTCCCATTCCAAAGGGCTAAATGCTACTAACTAAAAATACAATGCAAAAAAATGTATATTTCCATTTCCCATATATTTAATAGATTTTTATTTATTTTATAGATTTATTGTTTACATACTTTATAGAGTTATACATTTAGCAACATAGTATATCATATGTTAAGACAACAAAGGATGAAGTGACGATGCCACAATGACATCATTGAAAGTGGGTTTTGTGGAGTTTGCAACCCACTCTGAGTATTTTATAGAGACAATATTTGTGAATGAGTCTGTAAGATTATCTTTACTAAGTAACGCAAACAACCCCTTCTGCTTATAAAAGTATAAAATATCCCGAGGATTTATTATTTTACCAAACAGCCTCAGAATACATATTATTTTACCAAAAAAAATCCAAAATTTCTTGTTATTTTCGGTTCCAAAGCAAAGTGTATATGTTTCCTGGTTTTTTCTCGTTAATAGCAGGACCGGTAATACCCAAGTCGTTCGCATATTTGTATTACCAGACCAGTTTTTGGTTCCAATTTTTGTTCAAATTTGGTATCTGGTTCTTCCTCTAACATCAAAGGTGAGTTGGTTCCAATATACCCCGAAATCAAGGTTATCAATTCGTAAAACTGAAAACTAAATTAAAATAGAAATCAAAATCAGAAGATATTAAATAGATTACAAAATAAAGATATCCAAAAGTTCTTTCAGGATTGTTTAAAGCAACACAAAAAGCATGTTTTCTTCCAAGTATTCCAAACCAAAGAGAAAAACATAAATCAAATTTGTTAAAATTTAGTATGTGGCTCTTTCAGGATTATTTAAAGTGAAGTTGGTGGCTACCTGGAGGCATAACCAAACCAAAGAGAAAAACATAAATAAAATCAAAATAAAGTAATCCAACCATAGCCTTGTTCTAACCTATGGTCCACATTAATGATAAAGTAGCGTAAGTGATTAAAACACATTTAAAACAATGTAAACCCCATTACTCTAGAGAGTTCACGCACCAAAACATAAAACATAAAATATGCACTCAACTTGGAATTCATAGTAAAAATGTAGAAAGTAATATCTCAGTAGACAAAAAACATAGAAATATACCCAATGCAGAATAAGTGATGTATTGCTGTTGCTGTATGAACATAAGCTCTAAATGAACCTACGAACAACAATTTTGCAGTTAACATCCAATTCAACTGAAAAATTATACATGGTTTTAAACTTTAAAATACCTTACCCCACATTTCATCGAACAGTTGACATACACCCTTAAAGTATCAAAACTGATAAGAATCTATAGAAAATTTGTTAAAACCAATCACCTAAGCAGCTGAAAAATCTAAGAACAAAAATTTCATTTGTTACTGCAGCCAGTGCTCTTGAATTTCCTGCTTTTTACAAGAGCCAATCATTCAACCACCCCAAAATATAAAACAAAAACCCATACCAACAATCGTGCTTCTAGAGCACTAGCTGCATGCAGACACCTTCTAAAATCAAACAAAAGACTAAAATCAGAACCAAACAATGACATAATAAACGTTTCGAATGGGAAAAGCAACCTGAAGAGTCCCTTTTTTAGGGGGAACAAAAGGTGAATGATCTAATGGTGGTGATGATGAGGTTGCAGAGAAGAGGAGGGGCATTAGGATTTTCCAGGAGGGGGGAGATAAATTGATTTAAGAGAGAGTTTGTATTTCAAAAAATTAAATTCACATGAGAAAATTAGGGGATGTGTTCAAGATTTATTGAGATGAAAGAGACTTTGTCAAAACGGATGAGTCTCTTGATTGGACAACCAAAATATTAAAAGATAAAGAAAAACTTCAGCGAATAAACATAGATCCATACTGCTATCTGTGGTTTATTGCCAGAGTTCTGGTTAAAATCGCCAATCTGCAATTAAAATATGGAATCTGAATACAAATTCTCAAATAGTGAAGAGAACCCGAGTGATAACAATGAAAACATTAACGAAAATAAATCAAACAGAAATAGAGAGACAGAGGGAGAGAGAGAGAGAGATAGTATCTAGAAAGTGGTTGAAGTTTACACTGTGTGATTCTGGTGATGACCACTGGGTGGTTGAAGGCTACACCACCACCATTAGATTAAAGAGGTCGTTGCATAGGGTTCTGTCGTAGATGAGAGAAGATTGAGGAAATCGGTATCAGTTATCGAACCCACTATCAATCCCCGAAAATATGAAATAACCTTTATATTGAAACCAGATAACATTTTGATTGAGAGAAAGGGATTTATATTGAAACCATATAGCATCGTTCAATTGAGAGAAAGGGATAAGACAATTTCATACTTACTTTCCGTCTTCACAATCACAAAGAAGAAGAGTGGAAATATAGGGGAAGGGAGACAATATATGGGCCGAAGATAAGGGATTTCAAAATTCGAACTATACGCATGTGATATTAAATGGAGCCGAGTCAAACAAAGTAACATAATACCGATACATAAGGAAAGATATAAAGGTGGAAGAGTCGAGACTCTGATTTGACTTTTCACAGATAAGATTGGCATAAGTTCTGAGTTTTGGATAATGCATAAAGTGGTTGTAATTACTGCTTTAAGGGGTGTACCTCTTAAAATTCAGCATTTGATGGTAATGCTTATTAAGGTGTGTATATATATATATATATATATATATATATATATATATATATATATATATATATATATATATATATATATATATATATATATATAGGCTTAGATTATTCTATTCTAACTAATTATTGTGCGGATATTGTATGTTATGAAAATTACTAAGAGAATAAGTTGTTTAGCAATGCGAATAAGTTCAACCTTACAAAAATATCGTCATTTTCATGCATTCTCGCTAATTATTATTTATTTTTGTTTTCACACATCGTTTTTCACTCATTTTCATTCTGACAGAATACGACCCAATAAAACATTCTGACAGAAATGAGAATAATAATAATAAGTGTATAATAACCATATAGACGATTTAATTAGTGAGAATGTGTGTTAATGACAATAGTTATGTAAGATTGAACGTATTTATATTATCAAACAATATATTTTCTTTATCATTCTCATAGCATACAATATCTGCACAATAATTAGTTAGAATACTTGAACCTATCTCTCTCTCTCTCTCTCTCTATATATATATATATATATATATATATATATATATATATATATATATATATATATATATATATATGGTTTTCTTCTTCATGAATACCCAAACACATATCTTCACACACACACACACACATACATATATATATATATATATATATATATATATATATATATATATATACTCTCCAAAACACTCATGAACACATACACGCCGTATGCAACTACCATTTGCAACCACCAACACTATCTTCTACTACAACGATCATCCTAAACTTTTAACAAGTTTTGAGAAGAATCCTAAAAAAGTGCCTAAACCCAAATTTATGTAACACAAAGCTCTTAAACCCTAAATAAACACAAAACCAAAATTAGAATCAGAATAAGTTTTCACCAACATTAAACAAACATAAACCCGAAATCATATTACAATTTATATACCAATATAAAATTTTTACATCATTTATATTTTCAAATAATTATACCCAATGTAT
Source organism: Lactuca virosa (assembly GCF_052849685.1). Lineage (NCBI taxonomy): Eukaryota > Viridiplantae > Streptophyta > Magnoliopsida > Asterales > Asteraceae > Lactuca > Lactuca virosa. The sequence continues at coordinate 39,957,659 of NC_136428.1, forward strand.
AAAGATTTGTACCAAACAACTTTGTATGTTTTTTTTAATTTGTTTGTGAATTAGTTTTATACACTTTTTATATTTTTTGAATTATTCATATATATTATTTTAATTAGTTGTATTTATTTTAAAAATAAAAAATTTATTGGATTTGAAGAGATGAAAAATATTAGTTTCTAAGTGTTGTGAGATGAGAGTATAAAAAAAATAACGTAACAGTAATATGACAAGTGAATTGAAAGGGTGTTTGTCCGCCATAAAAAGCTCTAGTTGTAAATGGGTTGGAACTTGTAAGGGATGAAAATATTGACTACGTCCATCCTACAAAGCTCTAGTACTAACTAGACATGTTGGTATTCCCATGTAATACGCGTTGACTACGTCCATCCTAAAAAGCTCTAGTACTAACGTTTTTAACTATAAAGTAAATAAGTATTTAAGATATTATTATGTTTGGTGGTAATCTATAACATCATTGATTTTGAATACAAATATGCCGTAACGTATTTTAGTATGTATATCTAGAGCTGTAAACAAATCGAACGATGACTTGTTCATATTCGTTTGTTTAAGTTAACCGAACAAATGAATACATAAGAACGAATAAACGAACGAGTTTTCTTGTGCATTTTCGTTCGTTTAAAAAATTACATTGTTCATGTTCGTTTGTTTATATTTGTGAACATGTTAAACGGCCATAAATGAACGAACAAAAAAACATAATTTAACATATATAAACATCAACGAACATATAATAAAATAATGTAATCAAACACAATTAAACATATACGAAGATAAAATGAACTTAAATAAACGGCCATGAACGTCCATGAACGTTCACAAACATAATTGAAAGAACGAGACTATTGTTTGTGTTCGTTCGTTTAACTAAACGAATGAGAATTTATGTTCATGTTCATTCATTTATTAAATAAACGAACTTACTACCGAACGGTTCACAAACAGTTTGCTGAATTTCAGTTCATTTACAACCCTATGTTTACCCATTTTATGTGGTTGGTGCTTAAGTTGTTTATAATCTGAAATTGATGAATAAAATAATATAATAGGGAATTTTGAGCGCCCGCGTTTATATGTGTGTGTGTGTGTGTCTATATATATATATATATATATATATATATATATATATATATATATATATATATATATATATATATATAGAGAGAGAGAGAGAGAGAGAGAGAGTCCGGTTCCGGTGAGGACTCAAAAAATGGTGTGGATTGCGAACATAATTCTCCACCACCAATTTCGTCAATGATACAAACGTCAAACCCAATATTTGGACCTGGTGCGTTCGCATGTGACCCACGTCCCTGTTAATTAATACGAATTCGAGAATTTAATCACGTGCGACGAACGTCAATGCAACTTCATTTAAGTGATTTTTATTATTTGTTTTACTTTTTTTTGGTTTTTTTGGTTTTTTTTTTGATGTTTTTTTATTTTTCGTTAAAAAAAATCAAAATATTTAACAGATATATGCTCGGTTTTAACGTTCTTTTTTATTTTTTACGTTTTTTTTTATTTTTTTATTTTTTTATTTTTTCGTATTTTTTTTATTTTTTTCGTTTTGTTAATTATTATTTTTTTTTTGTTTTTTTTATTTTTTTTAAATATATTTACTACAGACTTGAATATACTTGTTTTTTTATTTTTTGATTTTTTTGCTTTATTTATTGATTTTTTTGGATTTTTTAAACTAAATATCGATTTAAGTTTTTAATGTTTAACATTATAAATTTTTAAATAAAAATAATGTTAATGATCATAATATTTTCCGTTTATACTTTTTTCGAATCATATTATTTTTGAATCATAAAATTTTAAATCAAATTATTCTGAATCAAATCATTTTTAAATCATATGGTTTTGGATCAATAATATATTCAATTAAATATAGTTTTTGTTCAAAAAACAATTATTGATCATTATTTGAATAATTTAATTTTGAATCATAAAAGATATAATTAAATATTATAAAATATTTGAGACTAAATATTTTTAGATCTAGAAATTAAGGATCATAAAAAGTTATATCAAATGATTTTTTTTTTTAATTATAAATATCTTAAAACATCACATTTTGGATCATATTATGTTCAATTTTTTTTAAGAAAAGTAATATTTCTTAAAATTAAAAATAAAAACTTCAAAAACTTTTTATGAAAAAATCTTTTTACAAAGTCGTTAGTATATTGAGTATAAGTATTCCTTAAATTTTTATAATTTTCAGAGAAACATTGTTCTGGGTATTTTTATAAAAAAAATAAAAATAAAAAAATAAAATAAAAATTTCATGATTGTGCTCATTTTGTAAAGAACTAAATTTTAAGATCTTTGTCTTTTTCAGATTTGTTTTCAAAGAAAAAACAAAAGTTATGTAAAAAAAACGAATTAGGTGGAAAATAAACTCACAAAATGAGGGTTTGAGATGTGGCGGAGAGAGAAAATAGAAGAAATGGGAAGGGGGGGGGGGTCCTCTTTCATTATACCTATTTAACCTCCAACCAATTAATATTTGTAGGAAAATATCAAAATCTCGCACATAATTACAAAAATGTTATATTATCTCGCGTGATATTGACAAGAAATAAAATCAAATCTCCACCTTTTATTTTTTCAATCATGCAACAAAGATTTGTTCTCGCAATCCTCACTTAGTTTTTAGTACTCACTCGATCAAACTTTTATATATATATATATATATATATATATATATATATATATATATATATATATATATATATATATATAGAGAGAGAGAGAGAGAGAGAGAGAGAGAGAGAGATTTAAACTTGGACAAAGCTTAAAAATCCACTAGGCTACATACTAAACTTAGAGACGTTATACTTTTAAACTTGGACAAGGCTTAAAAAATCGTTGGACTACATAATATCATACATAACAATTATATTTTAATTCTTTTTAACTAAGAAAGTATTAGTCTTGAAGTGTCGATAAAGTCTCTTAAATAGAATGTCTCCATAAAAAAGTAACAATCTCATACGTAGATAGATGACAAGTGTAATATGCATATACTTTTGTTCGAAAGATAGTAACTTTAATTATTTAAGTTGTAAGTTTTAAACATAACCATACTTTTTCTGATATTAGAAAAAATAGAACTCAAACATAAAATATTTTTTTTTTATAAATTCAAATATATCTTGTATTATTTCCAACATATTTTGATCACCTAGATTTCACATACCAAAAGTCCATTTTCTTTTCAATTTTGTAATTTTCCATTTTCAAAGTTCAAATCGTTTGGGACTTGTAAATCGTATACCATACATTCAAAATCATTTCTTCCTTATTTTGTAGAACCAGATGAACAGTTTGTAAGCTCTTAAGTTTGCATTTTTTGTTAAATGGAGGCCATTTTATCAAGTACCTCAAAGAATGTTATTTGCCAAGATACAATCAATTTATTGTACTCTAATTAAACCCGATTTCTTGGAGTCATACAATATAGGTTATAAAAAATAATCTAAAACTAAATACTTTATTTATTAAATAGTTTAATAAATAAATTAGTTGTTTGATATTTATTAAATAAAAAAAAATAGATAGTTTATTTAAAAATTAAATAAATAAACTTTATTTAATAAAGCGAAATAATTAGTTATAGTATGTGAGTTGAGTGTACTTAATTGTTTGGTTTATTGGTTAAACATGTTTTGAAATGTCTATCCCTCTTTAGATGCACGAAAGAGAAGGAAAGAGAAGAGGTGATGATATAGATGAAATGCATAATTTTTTATATTTTAGTTTAAATATGGGAAATCTTCAAAAATTATCGTCATGTCTGGAAAATTAACCGAAGAGTCTTAATTTTTTTAATAAAAAAACCAAAAAACCCATTAATCATTGTACTTTAGTCATTTTTTATATTTTCACCATGTCATTGCCATTGTGGCACTCCAAGATAGTAGCATTGACAAGACATGGAGCTGGAGATCAATAGTGAATCCCTCATATCTCAATACACTTAGTAGTTGATGAGAACACTTTAGTTTGACTCAATCAATCACACACACACACACATATATATATATATATATATATATATATATATATATATATATATATATATATATAACAATACTAGTTTATAACCTGTGAGAACTACGGTTATAAAACTAATTAATCTTTCATATTAAAAAATCAAAACTATTAACCAATCACCTAAGCAGCTGAAAATGTAAGAACAAAAATTCCATTTGTTACTGCAGCCAATGCTCTTGAATTTCCTGCTTTTTACAAGAGCCGATCATTCAACCACCCCAAAATAGAAAACAAAAAACCATACCAACAATCGTGCTTCTAGAGCACCAGCTGCATGCAGACACCTTCTAAAATCAAACAAAAGACTAAAATCAGAACCAAACAATGACAAAATAAACGTTTCGAATGGGAAAAGCAACTTGAAGAGTCCCTTTTTTAGGGGAAACAAAAGATGAATGATCTAATGGTGGTGATGATGAGGTTGCAGAGAAGAGGAGGGGCATTAGGATTTTCCAGGAGGGGGGGGGATAAATTGATTTAAGAGAGAGTTTGTATTTCAAAAAATTAAATTCACATGAGAAAATTAGGGGATGTGTTCAAGATTTATTGAGATGAAAGAGACTTTGTCAAAACGGATGAGTCTCTTGATTTGACAACCAAAATATTAAAAGATAAAGAAAAACTTCAGCGAATAAACATAGATCCATACTGCTATCTGTGGTTTATTGTTAGAGTTCTGGTTAAAATCGCCAATCTGCAATTAAAATATGGAATTTGAATACAAATTCTCAAATAGTGAAGAGAACCCGAGTGATTACGATGAAAACATTAACGAAAATAAATCAAACAGAAATAGAGAGACAGAGGGAGAGGGAGAGGGAGAGAGAGAGAGAGAGAGAGAGAGAGAGAGAGAGAGTATCTTGAAAGTGGTTGAAGATTGCACTGTGTATTCTGGTGATGACCACTGGGTGGTTGAAGGCTACACCACCACCATTAGATTAAAGAGGTCGTTGCATAGGGTTCTGTCGTAGATGAGAGAAGATTGAGGAAATCGGAATCAGTAATCGAACCCACTATCAATCCCCGAAAATATGAAATAACCTTTATATTGAAACCAGATAACATTTTGATTGAGAGAAAGGGATTTATATTGAAACCATATGGCATCGTTCAATTGAGAGAAATGGATAAGACAATTTCATACTTACTTTCCGTCTTCACAATCACAAAGAAGAAGAGTGGAAATATTGGGGAAGGGAGACAATATATGGGCCGAAGATAAGGGATTTCAAAATTTGAACTATACGCATGTGATATTAAATGGAGCCGAGTCAAACAAAGTAACATAATACCGATACATAATGAAAGATATAAAGGTGGAAGAGTCGAGACTCTGATTTAACTTTTCACTGGATAAGATTGGCATAAGTTCTGAGTTTTGGATAATGCATAAAGTTGTTGTAATTACTGCTTTAAGGGGTGTACCTCTTAAAATTCAGCATTTGATGGAAATGCTTATTAAGGTATTAATATATATATATATATATATATATATATATATATATATATATATATATATATACTAGTAGGATACCCGTGCGATGCAGCGGCGCCACATAGTTTTTTACGGCGGACAGTTCCTATGCGGCGATTAGTTTTCTTTTGGCACTGGATCCTTCTTTTCGCTTTTGGCCGGACTATTTTGTGTCATATAATTTCTATCAGTTTATATGTTGGTGTGTTGCCGCTCAATACGGTGTGCAACGAATAGTTTCCGCATGCTGAAAATTTTATTTCTAATAATGTTTTTCAACGATTAGTTTTTCTTTAGACAAGATATTGTGGGTTAAAAAGAAAAATATGTTGTGAATTTAGAGTATTGTCCAATACGGTGTGCGACGAATAGTTTCCATATGCTGACAATTTTGTACAATTTGGCGGTCAACGAATGCAAGGGTAATTAATAGTTTCGTTTTAGTGATAAGTTTAGTTTTGTTTTCGTTTCAATTGGACGACAAAAAAAGCATTCTTTGGATGAATGATTTTCTTTTGAAGTTTTGTCTCTATAAAAATGACAAATTTTATAGAAAATGTAGTTTATAAATCATATAAATAACTTATATTTTAAACGTTGAAAAAATTAATAACATGACACATGCTACACGAACCTCAGTTTCTAATGATATTAAAACATCGTTTAGAAATCCTAGAAACATCAAATTGTTCTATTCAATTATCAATCCTCCAAGCATTATGTATGTTTTCAAAATAAAAAACATTTTTTATATATTAAAAAGGCATGTTTCAAAATATTAATATTCAAGTTACATGAAAAATATAAGTATAAAATGATTAATTAAATTTATTTAATTTTATGACCTCTTGCAATATTTATAGTGTCTATGAATTATTTATTATAAAATAAATATCAATATATAGTAATATAAAAAAGTAAAATGTAATATTCCCTCCGTCCCAAAATAATTGTCCACATACAAAAAATATACAGATTAAGGAAACATTAATTAGTACTAACTTTATTAAATAAAATAACAATTATACTTTTTTGTTGCATTTAATTTCATAATAGTTTAAATATTTATTTTTAGAAATGGACTATTATTTTAGGACAAAAAAAACATGAACTATTAATTTTGAATAGAGTATACTCAAATGAGATTATAATAAAAACGGGATGTTTAATTAAATAACATTGAAAAAGGTAAAACTAAGATATAGTTAGATAATTAAAATATGTTATAAAATTAAAAATAAAAAGTTGCATCTATAGAAGTGGATTTCATTAAATTGTCAATGCCTATTTAGCCTAATATATGTTTTCGATATAAAGAATACCCAGCTCTTGCATCATTACTGTCAAAAATTTACTGCTCAAAAGTTTGACCTTACATCGATTTGTGTTTTAAATATTGTATAACTTGTATTTGAATGTCAATTATTTTTTCAGCTTTACTTTGATTGAAATGACAAACAATAGAAAAATAAATAAAGGTTAAAACTTTAATATATTCTTAATTAATCTTTTCTATGAACATTTTTTAAATCTTTGCGACCGACATTAGGACCAACTTGATTTTTTATTATTGTAAATATGTTAGTCATTACAAAAAACAATCATCATTTTATGCATTTTAAGTAATCGTTATGAGTTTTTTAACTATTTTATTTTTCTATAAAAAAACATTTTTCAAATACCATATTTATATGTTATTTAAATCAAAATGTACATGAGTTTCAAATGGTAACAAAAAAATAGTAAATGTACTTTGCTATATATACTAATGTTTATAGATAAAACATTTATAATTTAATCAAGTCATTCCGTGTTTTTAAGTTCGTTAACTGTTAATTTTAAATGTAGATTACAGGTTGAATTAAATATTTTCCATCAAATCACATTAACATCAAATAATAAATTATAAACCACATCAAATTTTAATAAAATCTACAAAATGATAATATCTTTTTATTTAAAATGGTATTACTTCTTAAATTCTTATCAGATTCATAAATGTATAGAAAAAAATGAAAAAACTATTTTCAGATCTAGTAGTAAAAAAAGTCTAGATAATCATTCACAAAAACGAACAACGATCTAAAATCACAGAAACAAACTCTTTCAAAAAAAATCACAAAAAGAAAAAATAACCTAATTACAGAAGATTTCGGATATCCATATCTTAAGAGTATCAAACTTAAAACTATACTTTATAAGTTATTTCATATAAACATTCAATACTTATAAAAAAACGTTTATATATGTCCTTCATGTTAACATCTCAAAATCAGAAAACAAAATTATAACTAAAAGATCTTGTATATTTTCTATTTATTATTCAGCAAACTATGAACAACAAAAATCAGTGGTAAGATCTGGAAAACAAAAACAAATTGTGAACATCTTAAATTAGAATAAATGAACCAATATCCAAAACCCAAATCGTATACAATATAGATCTAAATCTGGAAGAATAACTACAAATTGAAGTTGATCAAGAAGCATAAATTTATCACAAAAAATACATTTTGAGATGTCTTCATTCACAGATCTAAATCCATTTCGAACTAAAAAACACTCGATAATGATTGTCAATGAGCAATGAAGTCAATGATAGTTAGTGAAGGAGTAGGTAGAAACGGAGATGTGGTTACGAAGGTGATAACGGCATCTATGGTCATCAGATATAGGGTTTCTTCCAGCAAGCACACGATCTGCATCAAATCAAATAAAAACAACATAGATCAACCCAAAATGCCAATTATTGAACAAATCAACCGAAAATGAAAAAACATTACCCAAAACTTGATTGTTGCTTTCAGTTCTACGACTTTGAAATGTACCTATAAAAACAAAACAAAAATAAATGCAGATTTTCACACCTATTACAAAATCAAACATTTTATACAGATTTCTACATAAAAAACATATAAATCAAATAAAATAAAACCGAAACACTCAACATAATATGTTAACAAAGACGAAACCCCAATATGTTAACAACGAAATCGAAACATACAATAGGTTAAAACACAGGAAAAGGTAAAGAATATGTTGACAACGGTCTCCAGATCCAACGATTACGTAGATTTGTGGTGGTGAGGTAGATCAGTTGTTGCCGGGTGGAATAGGAGGGTTCGGTAAATAGATTCGACGATGGTGAATGGTATAAACCTCAGTTAGTGGTGGCTATGAGGAACGCTTTGATCGTTGGCTTCGACGGTGGCGTTGATGTGATAGTGTATTCACCGGTTGCGTTGATGGTAACCGGTACCGGTGAAGGGAGAATGAGGGTTGCGTCAAATGGAATCGTCGATGTAGGAAAGAGATATCGGCTGAACCAAATGAAATTTTGAGGGTATCAGCACAGTTATATGTATGTGAGTGTTAGACTGAATATTAAAAACTCTATTGTGATTGGTTGTAAGCAAGTCACATAGATCACCAAGAGTCTAATCCTCACCGTCCACTCAAGATTCAAGGGTTCAGATTTTGTTTCCTTGAGTTTTAAGATAATTGTCTTAAATTGTAAAGGGCCCACATTTATAAACCCTTTATAAGATGGTATATATATATATATATATATATATATATATATATATATATATATATAGGCTTAGATTATTCTATTCTAACTAATTGTTGTGCAGTTATTGTATGCTATGAGAATTACTAAGAGAATAAGTTGTTTAGCAATGTGAATACGTTCAACCTTACAAAAATATCGTCATTTTCATGCATTCTCGCTAATTATTATTTATTTTTGTTTTCACACATCGTTTTTCACTCATTTTCATTCTGACAGAATACGACCCAATAAAACATTCTGACGACATTCTGACAGAAATGAGAATAATATTAATAAGTGTATAATAACCTTATAGACGATTTAATTAGTGAGAATGTGTGTTAATGACAATAGTTATGTAAGATTAAATATATTATCAAACAATATATTTTCTTTATCAATCTCATAGCATACGATATCTGCACAATAATTAGTTAGAATACTTGAACCTAGTTCTCTCTCTCTCTCTCTCTCTCTCTCTCTCTATATATATATATATATATATATATATATATATATATATATATATATATATATATATATATATATATACCTTAAAATGCATTTACCTCTTTTAGGCCAAGAAAGTCTTAAATTTAAGTAGTACAAAACATGAAGCATGAATTACAATTACTTAATGCATAATATAATACAAACGAACATCTTAAATATTGCTAGCTGGAATCCAATAACATTTGAAATGCTCAGTCAAACAAACAATTTTATGCGTTGCAGAATAAGGTCGTCAACAGTTGAAAAGTCAAAAGATGGAATATTTAATCAGTCAATCACAGCCTGTTATCATCATCTTCCCTTAAATTTCGGCTGGTGGAGATGAAAACCCGCTCAAACAAGTCAACAAATTGATATTTTCACTGAATCCTTGTGGTTCCTATGGATCTGTACATTCTTCTTCATCCAACTTCATCCACATTTGCTCTACTAAGTCCCTCTCTCTTACTCACCGGTCACATCCACTATCTCCGCACCACTAACATCGTCGTTCCACTTCTCCAACCTCACTTCTCTAACACGAACTTGCTCCTGCATTCTCCGTCTCTCTCATTTGTTCTTTCTCTTTCACGATGAATTGGGTTGCTAGACTTTACCCTTTAACCAACGACCACCAAATACGGATTCACCAAGGTACCCCCTTATCTTCGTATTTGGGAACACTTTTTCTATTAGAGACGCAAAAGGCTTCTCTTTGTTTCTGTCTATGTCGCTCCATTCAAGATCATGAGAAACTTTTCATGTGACTTTTTTGTTACCTTTTCATTATCAGATTTCTTTTGTTGTAGGATAAAATCAGGAAGACCAACAAGAAATAAAAATATCTATGTGTGTGTAACGATATCATGCTCCAAACCTCATTCTCAATCTCGATTTCAATCCTTGAAACTAACTCTCGATCTTGATATTCTATAGATAAGAGACAACTACAATTTCAAGCCCTAAATTTCAAAGGTAAGCAACAATTTCAAGCCCTAAAAATCACTCTTGATCTCGATTTCAAGCCCTAAACCACAATCTCGATTTTGATTTTGATGTTTTGCAGATAGGAGATAAGATATGATTCCATGCCCTAAGCCTCTCTCTCTCTCTCTCTCTATCTCTCTCTCACTCTCTCTGGTTTACCATAAGGACACAAAACATTACGATTTCGTTTTTTTTCTTTTCTTCTTTTGATTTGTTGCATAAACATCAATTTTTGCTATATAAATTTAAAACTTAAAGATCTTTTGAGGAATTTAAGGGTTGGATTTCATATATGTATGTATGTTTAACAGGTGAACCTGAAAATTAGAAGGTTTGAAAATGGTTGGAGGCAATTAACAGGTATGTATTTTTGTGTGTAGGTGTGTGTATCTATGTGTGTTTTTATATGTAGTCGTTTGTACATGTGTATAGATATGTGTACCTGTATAGGTGTATATATATATATATATATATATATATATATATATATATATATATATATATATATATATGTGTGTATT